>NC_134438.1:8301886-8948039 GCF_030867145.1 Opisthocomus hoazin | reverse complement strand
GCCCTGCAGGCAGGCATCGGTGTTTTGGGCATCGGGACTCGAACGCTGCGTAGGAGCAGGAGCCAGTGAGAGCGAGTGCAGGGGGAAAGCTGCCCGGGAAGCGCTGCCCACTGTGGTGGGGACCATGAAACTCGAACTTGTGCTTCCTCACAGCTATGCAGTGCTGTCCCTGGTGTGTTGCCACCTTAGTCTGTCGCATGGAAGTCTCTGGCTGTAACTTCCAGCGCTTATTGCTCCAGAGAGCAGTCATTTTTTTTCATTTTTTGGTTTCTTCTTTATCTATGCAGGACTAATAGCTTGCTATCAGCTTAGAAAAAAAGCATGGCCTTGTCCCAAAGAATTTAACCGTCACGAGCAAGAGGCAGTAAATGAAAGCAGTGGCGTTACGGAGAGGAAGGGGCAGAAGTTGTGCAAAGAAAAACCACGCAGCAGAGCGCGGGGTTCCCTCTGCGTTCCTTGTACCGGGGGCTAGCACAAGACGCAGCAGTTCAGCACGGAGCTAGTCCTGCACAGCAGAAGCCAGGTGAGATAAAGCTGTCCCTTAAGCTAAATGTGAAAATGCCTTGTTGAAGCGGTAGGAACGAGAGGTGGGTTCACCTGCAGCTAGAACCCCCGGATGCTTTCCACGGAGGGGCAGAGCGTCTGGCTGGAATTTGAAGAGATTGTTGCAATAAAGACACGTCGCACCAACTGGAGCCTTTATCAACAAGTTGCCAAGTGCTTGTCAGAGTGCGTAAATATTGTTATCGCTGCTTTATTAAAGGGAAAATGAGAGGAGAGATGGGAAGGCTGAAATGCTTGAGCAGCACCTAACTTCTGTAGTGCTTCAATAGAAGGGCATTGGCCATACGCGCTAGGAATTTAAGCAAAGCGTGAAGAAGCTGGTATTTGATGTAGCAGGGTATCGTTGTCCTCATCTGCTCTGTTGTGACTCAGAAGCTCATCTTCCATTAAGCCACAGTGAAACCCACTTTCTGTCTGGTAGATCCAGACAATATGATCTGCCTGTTAGCAACGCCAGATCCCCTGCCTCTGGCGTGGCCCAGTGCCTCGGAGAGGCACAAACCCTGCCCGGCTCCAGGAGGGGCTGGCTCGTTGGACTGGTACGGCACTGTACACGTTAATCTATCTCATGGCTTTTGAGAGTAACAAGCAAGAGTCTCTCTGACCTGCTCTCTCTCCTGTTAGTGTGGAGTGGGTGACACGTGGAGCTGCTGTTTTGCCCTCCGACTCACAAAGCTTCGCAGAACTCCCGGCCTGTTGGCCCGGGCTGTGGTGTCCAGCGAAACGAGCAGAGCCTCCTCGCCGCGACAGTCCGGGGCTATCCACCACCACAGCCGGCAATTTCTTTTTCAAAGCTGGCTGCTTGTGCCTGAACCGAGCTCTCACAGTGAGTCAGAGCCGGGAATAGAAGATAGGAAACTCAAGTTCGTGCTGCCAGTCTAACCACTGCGCCCTGCAACGCCGCGCCCCTGGAGCTCGGTGTGGGCACAGCGTTCGGGAATCCACCGGGTGAGAGGCACACACTCCAGTGCAAAAGGAAAAAAAAACCCCAAAGCAGCAATAACAGCTATTTAATTGCTTGTGAACTTCCCCGAGTAGAAAACAGGGGCAGTTCTCCCCACCCGAACTGGGACTCTGGCAGTTTACCAGCTTAAGCCATAGTCTACCTCTTCAGCGTTTTTTGTTGGGAGTTTTATTTTTTAGCGAGTTCCTCGCTGCATCTGGAGTGCCAAAAACCTTTTTTTCAGGAAACAGCAGTGTCGTTTCTCCTTGTCAGCCACCCCAGCCAGTGAGTTCTCACCAGCGCCAGCGACAGCAAACGCAGGTGCTGCTCTGCCTTTTCCACCTCGGGTGCGTCCTTTCAGCAAACCTGGGGAGGGAGCAGCTGCTCGCAGTGAAAACAAGATGATCCTGCT
Organism: Opisthocomus hoazin; assembly: GCF_030867145.1. Taxonomy (NCBI): domain Eukaryota; kingdom Metazoa; phylum Chordata; class Aves; order Opisthocomiformes; family Opisthocomidae; genus Opisthocomus; species Opisthocomus hoazin. The sequence continues at coordinate 8,946,120 of NC_134438.1, read as the reverse complement.
GACCCAAGCTGAAATGTGACATGGAAATGGGATTTTTAACCTTGAGAGGTGCAAAGTTGCTCAAAGGAGGGACCCTGTGAAGATTAAAAATAACTAGATCTTTATAATGCTTCTGCAACTGGTAGAGCTGGATGGGTCCATTGCAGAACAGGAGGCCAAATCTTTGAATTGTGTGAACCAGCACAAGACTTTCGATGACCTATCAGCTGAAGAACCAGCCCACGCATTTGCGAACATTAATTTAAGAACAGCTGTTTTTGTCAACTGCATTCTTGTCTCGTTTTTCCGCTCCTCTGCTCGTGAGTGCTCACAGAAACAAACCAGCGTTTGGTGATGCAGATGTTTAGGGAAGGGTTCTCATCTCGAGGGCTGCGCGTATGAATAAGAGCATTCATTTTTCCTCAACTCCTGGTTCCGCTCAGCTATTGTTGGACACGTCGGATAGCGATACACCGCCTCCATCTCTCCGTACAGCACAGATACTCCGTGTCGCGCTCTCCCGCGCGCAGACACGCACACGCCATGTGATTTTAAGCAGTCATCTACCACGAGTAACGTCCAGGGGCCAGGTCACAAGCTTCCCAGAGCGTGGAATCTATTTGCATACAATCCAAGCCATGACAAGCAGTTAATAGATTAGTGAGACCAAACGAACCGAGAAAGCATCCGTGCTGCGAGTGATCCCTGAATCACAGAATCACAGAATGGCAGGGGTTGGCAGGGACCTCTGTGGGTCACCCAGCCCAACCCCCTGCCCAAGCAGGGTCACCCAGAGCAGGCTGCACAGCACCGCATCCAGGCGGGTCTGGAATATCTCCAGAGAAGGAGACTCCACAGCCTCCCTGGGCAGCCTGGGCCAGGGCTCCGTCACCCTCAGGGGGAAAAGAGAGGAAGGCAGGGAGAGGAGAGGGGTGAGGAAAAACAGAGAAAATAAGGAGGGGTTTTCTGAAACGCGAGTGATGGGCGCGGGGTGACTCGACCCCGCTCCGTGGGTCACCCGTGGGGCTGGCCCCGGGCAGGGTGAGGGGGGGCTCTGGGAGGCGGGGGACCCCCCCCCACCCCGGGGGGCTCGGGGGGCGGCGGACCCCCTGCCCGCGGCAGCGCATGCTCCCTGCCGGGCCCCGACCTGCCCGCCGGCGGAGGGCTGAGCCCCGGCCGCCGCCGCCGAGGTGGGGCCGGGCGGGGCGGGGAGGGGAGGGGGCGGCCCCGCTGAGGGGAGCGGGGGGCGGCTCGGAGGGCCGGGAGCGGTGCGGGGCCGGGCGGCTGCGGGCTCGTCCCCGGGGCTGCGGGGCGGTGCGCGCCGCTCCTTTGCACCCCCCCCCCCCCCTTCCCGATGTGCGTGGATGCGGCGCGAGTTTTTTCCACGCTGTTCCTTCTTCCAGAGCCGGCCGCCGCCAGCGGGGAGGGAGCCGGGGCAGCGCGGCCGTCCCGCAGTCCCGAGGGGCCAGGTCAGTGAGCGGGGGTCGGGGGGAGCCGGCGCCCGGCCGAGGGAGCTGCTCCTTGCTGCTGGGTGCGGGCTCGGCGTGGGGCCGCTGCCCGGGGAGCCCGTCGGTGCGGGAGGAGGGGGTCGGCGTGGGAGCGGTACCTGGGTGGGAGCGGGGATGTTCCGCAGATGGCCGGCTGCGGCGTGACCGGAGACTTCGGGGGTAAAATGCCTGAGCTGTTTATGGTAAACATAAACGGGGAGGCTAATTTGTCTTCCCGTGGGTGACAGCTTTAGGAGGAAGAGAAAAAGGCTAGGATAAACTAATAGTCTTATGGCGGTGACGGCCAGACTTGGCAAGACGCTTGATTTTCATGCTTGTGTTAAAAAAGAAGGGAAATGTATCCGGAACCGCTTTCCTGGTCCTCATCTACCTCTGTCAGAGTCACGAGCAGCAGGGAGAAAGGGGCCGGGCTCAAACCGTGTCCCCTTCTGGCACTGCTGTGGTTCTGGATGTGGGTTCGAGAGAGCAGGGTTTGTGTGCGTAACATTTGAATAACTACACATTTATAGTAACAGAACATGAGTAAGAACTTCAAAAGCACCCAAATGACTCGGGCATTGCAGTCATGCAGGCACTCCTGAAAAACGTGTACCAGCCTTTAAACGTTTGCTGTTATTCACCCTACCTGCAATTTTCTCTCTCTTTTTTTTTTTCTTTTTCTTTAAATGTGTGATTTTACCTGGACTTTCTTGCATCATCCGTAGCTGCTGCCCTTCCACTCTCCGGGGAGTGGCTGTGGTGGCAGAGCCAGGAACGCCAGATTCCCAGCCCTGTGCCTGGATTCCGGGCAGTGCCTGAAACTCTGGAACTTATTACCCCAAAACATCGTGGAAGCCAAGAGCGCTTGGCTTATGGGATTTGAAAAAAGGATTATAAATTTGATATGGATAACAAGAATCTCCAGAATTAATAGCAAATTAAATGAGAGCTTTGCAAGGGATATAAATCCCCTTATTTCAGGGCATAAACCAATCTTAGGATTTAGTAGCAAACTTCTCCTTGTAGGGAGATTTTCCTTGCGCTGTCTGCTGGGGGTATATTCCCCTACAGCTTGGTGCGTACACAGCCCGTGCAGTGTCGTCTCTGAGAGTGTCTTCTCCTCTTGAAGAGGTTCCAGCTGAAGTACCTGAACCTCAAGGTGTTTCCCAGCCTGGGGCTGTTGCTCGAAGGCGCAAGCCACGTGGCTGTGTGTAGAAGCTGTCTAGAGATAGCGGTAGCTTTATCTCTGAACAAAGCAGTAGCCTTACAGATGCTGAAGATTCTCATCACTGTAATGCGGTAGAGGAGTAGTAGATGCCACAGTGCACTCCAGACAGACTGCACCAGCAGCATCTTTTTGAAGGTGCACAATTTTTGTTAGCATTGAAAATGCTATATCCAGAATGTGAGAAGCTGAAATCACTGGGCTGATCCAGCTGAGTTAGAAAATACAGCCTTTGTTCTGCTTTATCCTTGTCAGATCCCTAGAAAATATGGATGTCTAGCGTAAACTCTTGCTAAACTTTTTCCCAAACTGTTTATTTCGCTGGAGCACTCAAGTAGTGGTTGGGGGTGGAGGGCTGGGTGGGTCGGTGGTGTTTTTGTTTTTTCTCTCCGAGTTACACATCTCTGCTCTTTGACTAAAGCTGCGGCGTGGAGTTTAGGGTGGTGGCTGGACTCTTGTGGCTGATGGCATTGTGAGCGCATGCTCTTAAATATAATAAAGTGAAAACTAACCCTAGCTGCCCAGTTTTGTAATGAAGCTGCCAATAGAAGCAGAGTATGGACCAAAAAAGGCTGGTCCTAAAAGCATCAAATCTGTTGTATGATGAAGTGACAGGGCGAAACCTGCTCTTCAAGCGTAACTGCGTGGGTCTCCTGTGAATCTTTTTGCAAAGCCTCTTTGGAAATATCAGCTGGTCTGCAGAGTGCCTGCATCACTCGAAAATCTTCACCCAGAGCCTTTTGTGCTGGATCCACAAGAAGCTCTAAGGGGTTTGCAAGTTACTTCTGAGGAATGTGCAGAAGCAAAGGAAGACAAATATCGATGCTCTGTAGAAGTGGTCTTTGTACGTGGTATTTCTGCGAGATTGTATTGGTCTCACTCTCTGGCTTCTAGAGTTTTACACTGACAAAAACCAGTGTGTAAAGTTGTGCCTGTGGCAGTTTCCTGACTGCTCCGTTTCTGAGAAGTGCTGCAGAAGGTGATGTGGCCGAGAGCTCGGAATACGGCGGGTTGGTGTGTGCTTCCCTGGTCGTGACTAGCCGTTGGTTCGGGTCAAGCTGCCTGCTAGTCTGTCAGGTCTGGTACTAGGCTAGACCAGTGCTAGGAGCTTGCTTAAATGACAAGAAAAAACTCATAGCAGATGTTGGGGAATCATTTGCTGGTGGTCTCCCTGTCTCTTGATGGCTGTATATTTGCGGGCAATTTAAGCATATTTCCTACACATCAGTGGGTACGGTACTAATGCACTCCTCTGACTTCAGCCTCTGCAGAGCTTTATACCGCTTTTGTCACGGTGGGGTTGTAGAGCTTTCCAGAGGAGCTGTAAGCAGTGTGAGTAACGTCTGTGTTCATCCCGCCTTTCTCCATGTTGGAGCTGTTCATCCGAGGAGTGTCTTGTTTTGGTGGTTGACTGTTTTGGGTTTTCTTTAATGTGCGTGTTGCGATCTGCTTATCTTGGCTAAGGCAACATCAAAGCAGAACACTTGACCCGTTGGGTGCAAGTTGTGGAGGTTTGTGATGGATTTGAGTCTGCGAGGGAGCAGAAGCAGAAGGACCAGAGGGGTGGGAGGAGAGCAGCAGGCGGTGGTAGGGGTGACCAGGTGGTAGAAGTTGTAAAGCCTTGTGCCTCGAGAGAATTGAGTGGCAGGCAGTATGGAGAGGGATACGGAGAAACCAAAGAGAGTTATATCTGGCGGATCTCCCCTGTTCCCTTCTGCTGTTGCAAATAGTTCCAGCGTATGATCCTGCCCTGTGGCTTCTGCAGGAGGTGGGGGCAGTCAGCGTGAGGCAGCTACTCTTAACTGAATCTAACCCTAGACAGCCAGCCTGGGGAGTCCTGTGATCCCTCAGCCGTGCAGTGAAACTCATGACTGCGGCTGTGCCAGGAGTGGGGCCGGGGAGTCATGAGAAGCTGGTGAGCAGCTGTCAACTACTTTCAATGTTGACTTGATTTCTGCTTCGTAGCAGACATCAAAACTATCCACGTGGAAACGGGAACCCTAGGGCCCAGCTAAGAAGGGGGGGCAGAGACCCTCATGGCAGAATCCTTGCGCTTAAAGAACCGGGGGGAACTTTAAAGCAGTCTCTGCGAGGTGGTCGAGCCATATACGTGCTCGTGGAAGACCGCCTGCCTCTAAGCGTGGATCTGCGTAACGTAAAGGAAATCTTGCACTCACCACAAGCAAACGACTAGGAGTACAGTAAACCAAAGGATTGTTTTCGCAGTTCTGTGTCCTGATGCCTGTATTGTTCCGTTGTCTAAGACTGGTGATATGCTGAATCCATGTATTCCTTGAAACCTGTTCTGTTTCCTGTGCTGCTGTTGCTCCTCGCTGCTGTAAGGATCTGAGTCGGATCTTGTATTACAGAGCAGCAGGAGTTGCTGATGTCTCCACCAACTAAGCTGTCGAGTTGCTTGTTCAGAAAACAGAACTAAGTGGGACTATAAAGTCACCATTTTATTATTATTATTTGTATGCATGCTGTTCCTTGGAGGTCCTCAAATTTGTGCCCTTCCTCCTTGTTTTCATATCCTAAAATGTCAGTTCCTCTCGCAGTTCGAAAATATTTGTTTAACATTTTGCCAGCCTGCATAAGAGGAGAAACAGACCCCCATGAATATTGTCTGGCAAAATAAGAAATGTAGTGTAGGAATGTGTTCCCAATGGCTTCTTTGTCTCCGCGCCAGAGGGCGGCTGGAACACACGCAGCAATAAGCAGGTGCTTGATGTGCAGCGCTGAACCGTTTTTCTGTCTCCATGTTACTGTACATGGACTAAAAGAAACTGCTGCTAGTCCAGACCTTGAGGACCTGGCCCTGTCCTAACATCCGGGGAAAACTTGAGTAACGTGTGAAATCAGCTCTGTCGATTTCAGAAAGAACCAGCTTCTGGTGAATTGAGATGAATTCTCATAATTGCTGGGTTTTGAATACTCAGAAGGCGTAAGGATGGCCTCTGGCAAAATAATGAGGTTTATTTGCACAAAGCAGCTTAAAACAATGACAGGCACTGAGTTTGCTTTGTGAGGTCTAGAGTTTTTCTCTTCAATCAAGGGAGCAGATTTTTTTCCACCTTCATTTTGTTGGAAGCTAAAGTTCTCTGTGGTGTTTTGTCTCCAGGAGCTAGGACTTCGAGAAAAAATGCAAATATAATGAGTGCAGTGACTCGAATCCGTGCAAGTTGTCAGCACTCAGAAGACATTAATGTTCTTGCAGAGCAGGCTAGAGCCAACTTCAGGAATGATGTGTACATAGTTGTGGATAACGTCTAAATCTTGCTTCAGATTTATGGGTTAAGGCTTTGAGTGAAATGGTGCGTGCAACAAAATCCGCGGGTCACACTTTCTTTACCAAACATGAGGAGTGATTCCTGCTGGGATGTGACCTGCTGCATCAGAGGAGCTGAGGTGGTGGTCAAACCTCCAACCCAACGCTGTTCTGCCATCTCTCCCAGCTGCCTGCTGCTCCTTTAGGAGCCGTGGGGAGAACTGGCTCTGCAGCGAGGTTCGAAGCGGATGTCAGCGTGCTCCTTCGGTTCTCTGTCCTCTCTGCACAGAGACCAAAGGCCCCTGCGTCACTCTGGGACCCGTGTGTGAGTTCCCGCTGGTGGCTTCATGCTTTTTTCCATCAGCAAAGTTCTTTCTGGAAATGCTGGGCTGTGCTCTGCCTCCGGAGAAGCGTCTGCCACCGACGCAGGGTGTCACGCTGCTCTCTCTGCCCAGGGCTGCGATGCCGCTTCTGTTGTGAGAGGGGACCTGGAGCGTTTGGTGAGCTGCGAGACCCGAGCTGACGCTGCTGTTGCCCAGTGTCCTCTGTCACTGCTCTCCCCACCCGTGCTGTGTGCTGGCGATTTATCGCTGTGCTACCTGGGTCTGGATTCTGGGAAAAACTCTCACTTTGCTTGGAGCTGTGCGAACAGAATAAAGGATTGTTCTGGGCGCAGAGAGAGCTTCCTTGTAGGTCTGGGGCGAGAGGCGGTTCGTAAATGCAAAGAGATGGAGCACAAAGGAACAATGAGATGACAGTGGCTCTCCAAGGCAGCCGTCTGTGTGTACCAGGTCCTGGCTGCGGGCACGACAGGGGAGGGCTTTGTGCGGGCGGTGTTGATGCTGGGCTCCAGAGGTGCGTTTGGGAATGGCCCTGACAGACGGCTCCTGTGTGCGAGGGGCGGCGGGAGCGATGCTGGAACAAAAGGCTGCTGTGCTCCAGCCAAGGCTGACCGAGCAGTTAATGGGCCTGGAAGGGTGGCTTGTCATGAGAATGGACTGAAGTTAGGTTTAGGAGAGCGGCTAAATGTGGCCTGGAGAGGGGTCTGACCATGCATATAAAAAGGAGAGCGCAGGAATTACACAGGGGTTAGCTGGAGGGAGGGAGGGAGGGAAAGATGCTTCCCAGCTATGAAGTCTCTTAGCCCATGGGTATCATTTCAGGGGAAATTCTTGCAACCTCAGTGGTGGAGATCCATCCACCCAGACTGGCCAAATGACTGGAGAATGTGCTGTTGGGAGCAGCCCTGCAGCAGCCCCGGGGAAGATGATTCAACAGGGCCTCTTTCATCTTTGATTTCGGTGCACACAGTCTGCGTTTGTGCTGCCCCCAGATTCTCCCATTCATCACTGTCTGCGGCCAGTGTTGATAGCAGCGCAGAAGCCTTTTGGGCAAGAGCAGGGAATGCTAGCTATCCCCTCTGCTAACAGAAGGCTGGGCTGGGGCTAGTTAGCACATGCCGATGCGTGGCCAGAGAGACCTGGGACGGTGCCGGTGATAAGCCCTGTCCCAGCTCTTGCTGGGCAAAGCCAGCACTGTGCCCGCCCGGGGTGCCCTGGCTGATTGCCCGAGGCAGCCCGGAGCACATCGTGAGAATATCAGAGGTCTTTCTGCTTCATTAGTAGCTCGCTGAACTTTACTCCAGTAAATACGGGCAAGAGAGAGCCCAGCGTGGAGGGAAAATCCTGCCTCTACTCAGAGTCCAAAATGCACGAACTTTAATTTATCCTCTGCCACTACAGCAGACTTTTTCAGCAAGCACGAAGCAACTTCAGCGCTCAGACCACTTTCCTGCCTGTCCTTCTTGATAGATGCGGTCTGTACTCCGTCGGAGCAAGAAGCTGACCATGCACAGCCAAAAGCCCGAGCACCCCTGCGCAGAGCGCTCTGCAAAATCCGGGGAGCTTTGAACTTGAACTCCCTGCTTAGTTACTAAAAAGCTAATCATTTAGGGCTGATGCTCTTTCCAGGGCTGAGAACAGAAGTTAGGTTCCTGTTTGTGAGGAGAGATGGGCTGGGGAGTGAGGGGGGGGTGATGAAATGCCTGGCTATAGAAATGGCAGCTTTGAGCCTTGTCTTTTGAAAAGCAAAAAACTCCCCTTCCAGATCCTCCATGCTGCTGCGTGTGCTCTGTAGACGGCTGCAGCTTAATGCTGAATCCCTGTGTGTTCGGAGGCCAGAACACATTAAACTAATAACGAGAAGGGGGAAAGGAAGAGGCTTCTTAAGTTTCCCATAAAGATGTTCCAGTGAAACTTATCTGTCTTAAAAATTAAAATCTGATTGCTTCTTATCTTTGCAATTACCCAGACAATTTCAGGCAGAAGTGAAATCGTAGAATCTCATCTTTTCAGACCGGGGTCTCATGACCGGTCTGTCGTGATCAGGAAAAGACTCTCTGCTCCGGCAGTGGTCTGAGGGCCCTCGTTCACACGGAGAGGTCGATGTGCTGCAGGCAGCAGGGCTTGTGCATGGGTTTTGCTACCCCAGGCATGTAAAACTGTTGTTCTTCTAAGAAAGATCTCGGGACTCTGATACGTGGTCTGTGACCTGAATGTGCCCCAGAGAAGCCCCGTTATTCCCTGCACACATGCCCCTCGGTGTCCCCTGGGCAGAGGGTGGTGGTGTGGCAGAAGGTGCCTTGCTGGCAGCCAGGCATATCGGCACGAGCTCGACTGCCCCGGCCGCTGGAGCCGAGGGAGTGGGTGGGCACAGGGCTGGCTGGGGAGCCGACAAGCAGCATGGAAAGGGTCGCTCTGCCCGAGGGACGGGCTCTGGGGACGGCGATATCTTCCAGCAACTCCCGGTCCAAAGTGTTGGGAGAGTTTTGCTTTATTCCCTTCCCCTTTGGATCTGGCTGCCGTGCCTGGCTGCCTGTTGCCCGTCCGTTCTTGCAGCGGCTCCGGTACGAGGGGTTGCACGGTCTCTTCTGGGAGCAGGGGGGTAAAACCCAGCCGTTCCCCGGAGAGCCGTGGGCTGCTGCCTGGCTCTCTCGCCTCTCGTGCGCTCGGGGTCTGGTGTGACTGATGGGGCTTCTGTACTCACAGCTGTCTTGGGGCTATTCCTCACGCTGCAAAGGCTCTTTGTCTCATTCAAAGCCATGACCTCATTTTAGAGACAGAAAACAGAGAGGGAGAAACCCACCAACCTGCCAGCGGAGGTCAAAGGGCTTGCCGAGAGATATGTTAGCATCAAACTTCTCCGGCAGGGACACAAATAACTGGAATTGCAGACCAGAAAATTACCATGAAAAAATGGACTAACTACCATGTGATTACAAAAGAGCCCATTAGTTCTGTGTGTGTCTAGGATTCAGAGTATATCCTTTGAGGAAGAGCACGAGGTCACGCTCCCAAAACTTTAAGCAAAAGCGACCGTAGAAGTCTGCGCCTGTTGCTCCCCGAGGACTGCCGTGTGTCGAGTTTTAGCTGGTTGCTCTCCTCGCTCTTTCCTGGCACAGACCTCGGCAAACACGACTCCTGGCAAAACGAGAGAAGGTTCCCTCTCAGTGTTCGGTGGCAGCAGCTCCCGCCGCGGTTAAATTTGTCAGACCCCTCGCTGCTGCTTTCTAATCAGCCTGTTGGGCTAACGAGCAGCCCCTCAGCCCTCTGGCCGGGTGTTTCTGCAGAGCTGCTGGCCCGGGAGCCGTGGCTGACGGTCTGGGTTTGCCGTCTCACGTGTCGGACCAAATCCAGACCGTCAGCCTTTGCTCTGGCCCCCGGTTTTCGCTAGCGCATCGGAACTGTCCTCTCCACCCCAGGGCTGGTCCTCAAACTCAGCTGGCCCCGTGACTGTCACAGCTTTCCAAATAAAGCCAGAAATGATGAAGCTCTGTCATGGGGTAGAGTCCTAGAGCCGGTGCCACGCCGTGCCGGAGGCAGGAGGAGCCGGCGTGCGGCGTTGCCGTGCTGAGGAGTCAGGCGTCCCGTTACCCAGCGTTTGTGCTTTGGTTGGAAACGAGAAGTTCCAACTCCACTTCCCATTTTCCCAGCCGTGCAAAGCGGGCACAGTAAAGCAGCAAGGGTTTCTGCCTTGCCACCTTGTCACAGATGGGAAATTACTCTTCTTCTCCTCAGCACTAGCGATTAAAACTCAGAAGCTGTGTGCCACTGCTGTCGGTGCTAAGGTGACCTGCGTGGCTGCAGTGGGACAGCCATGTGTTCTTTGTACACAACCACAGCCTTCCACCAGGACTGGTTTGCTCTTCTTTGCTCCTTCCAGGCTGCTGGGGTAAGTGCTTTACTATCCGCTTTCCCTGTTGCGCCCCGGCGATCGTTGCTCCCTAAGAAGGATTACAGTAATGCAAACCTCTGAAATCCCATGTGCTTGCTGAGGCAGGGCTGGTGGACAGAGGGCTTCGTACCTCAGAGCGGGGCGGTGATGACCGGCACAGAAGTTCGTGTGCGATTTAGGTAGCCGCAGTGGAAGAAAATACAGATTCCAAGTGGAATTCGCGGAGTTTTGGTGAGTGTGGTCTTTCTTTGGCCTTGCTTTGCCTGTGGGGACACAGGTGAAGGTGCCGTGAGCTTTAGGCAAGGCTGTTGTCTGCGTTGGGTGTTCTGCGGGGGTTTGGAGGAGTGCCTGGCTGCAGGGCTCTGGGGGCTGTGTAGGTGGCGTGGGGTGACAGTGCTACGGCCTGGGGTCAGGGGCACCGCCGGACCCCAGCCCCGATGCCCGACGGGAGGGCAGGCTCTGCCTGTGACGGGGACGTGTCCGTGCATCCATCCGGGCATGGCAGACGCTTCCCGGAGACCCCTCCGCAGGGCAGCCTGGCGTTACCGGGCCGGCTCTGCTGCGGGGTCTCGGGAGCGGGGGTCCGAGCCGCCTGTCCGAGCTTCGGACCTGGGGAGCCTGCTGCCCTTTTGAACAGCGTCCGTCTCTTTTTGCTGCCTTCCCGGTATTCCCTTTACAACCAGCCCATTGTGCTGTGGGCTACAGCAGCTGGGTGGAGTGTTTCAGGCTCAAGTGTAATTTCAGTGCCTTTAAAAGCCTTTGGAGGGCTTTTTATTTTTTTTCTCCTATTTTTTTTTTTTTTCCTCTGAAGAGGACAGCAACGCCAACAAGGGATAATTTGATGGATTACTCTGCGGGGCTGAGGGGCTCTCCTTAATCCCCTTTGTGGGCCTGTTTGACTAGACGCGTAGCAGAAGCCCCCAGCCTCAGGCAGAGAAAAGGCGGCTCAGCGGGGTAGGTTTTACACGCTGACATATAAATACGGGCCCTGGTCATGTGGTGCCGGATATAATCTGTGCCCGTTACCGCGCTGCAGAGGAGGGGGGCACCTGGAGGGGGCTTATTTTTTCCCTTTCCAGTTCAATTTACATTTTTATTCTTCTGCTAAAAATAATAAATAAAGAAGAGGGGGTGGGGGAAAGGCTGACTCAGACCAAATGCCAGGGCGATGGGTGCGAGTATTTAAACACCGAAAATGAGCTCAAGTGAAAAGCAGAACCAGATCTTCTCTCATTTCCCCTCCTGCTCCAAAACAGGGGCTCCTCTCATGAATAAAAGCAAGAGCTTGGGTCATGCAGTAGCAAAGCGAAGCTGCAGCTCTCATGTAGAGCCAGCCAACCTTGTCTGGAGTTGTTTATAGCAGACCCGACGCTGACTCAGGAAAGGGAGATGAGAAGGAGCGAAGCTCTTGAAAGCGGAGGCTGAAAATGCTGCTGCTTCGATTGCGTTGCGTGGGTTTAGGAGCGTGTGGGGCTTCTGCGTGCTTGAGGAAGTTTGGTGATTAGATGCCAGTCCTGAGCAGGTAAAACGCAGCGAGACCATCCTCCTATGTGGCAGGCACAACAAGTCCCGCTGCGGTTCCTCCGGTGCAGTCTGCAGATCCCTCGGCAGCTGGCCTCAGCTATGGGGTGTTTATTGGGGCACTCAGTCCTTCATCGTGTCACAGCGTGGCCCTCCCTCTGCTGCAGTGTCCCCGATGGGAACGGGCTGAGCTACAGACCAGCCAGGCGAGGGTTCAGCCCGTCAGCCTCGGCCCCTGCTTGTCTGGAGAAAGTGCAGTGCCCAGCTCCTCTCTGCGCCCCGTCTCACCTGCGTGGCCTGCAGCAGGGTCTCCCGGCTGCTGCTGTGGAGTCAGCGTGGCAATGGTGCCTGCCGACTGCGAGAGAGCTGCTGGCACCGTGGTGCGCGCTGGGCTGGTGTCTGTCCCTTCGAGAAGCACGGCGAGCTCCGAAAGTGTCAGCAGGCACAAGCTGAAGCAGAGGAGGCTCCAGCTGAAGATGAGGAGGAACATCTGCCCTCTGAGGGTGACGGAGCCCTGGCCCAGGCTGCCCAGGGAGGCTGTGGAGTCTCCTTCTCTGGAGATATTCAAGCCCTGCCTGGACGCGGTGCTGTGCAGCCTGCTCTGGGTGACCCTGCTTGGGCAGGGGGTTGGGCTGGGTGACCCACAGAGGACCCTGCCAACCCCTGCCATGCTGGGATTCTGTGGCCTCTGCTGAGTCAGCGACCTCGTTGGTCAGACAGGCAGCGGCGTGGGGAGGAGGAGGAGGGCTGGGACTGGCCACTCTTCACCGCTGTACCCTGGCACGGGGGCTAAGGCAGCCAAAGCCTGGGAGAAAGCCTCCGAGCAATTCCTTTGTCTGCCTGAGGAAGGAGCAGGGTGTGGGGCAGGAGGTCAGCGGGGCCGGTGGGCTGCCCTGCGGGCTGTGTGACGTTCGTGTTGCAGGGTGAGGGTGAAGCCTCCGTAGAGCTGTTGGCACAGCTCCAGAAAGGAGCGTGAGAGACCAGAGACGCGAAGGGCGAGCAGGACAGAGCTTTCGGCAGGGGGGTTGGACTAGATGACCCACAGAGGTCCCTTCCAACCCCTACTATTCTGTGATTCTGTGATTCTCCACCCTGGAAAGCATCCCCTCTGTATGACAGGCAGAGCAAGGGCAGTGCTGTTAGCCTGCCTGGCTGGGAAAGTGTCCTTTCCGAACTCCCATTCTTAAGAAGTATTTTGACCTTCTCATCCATCTCCTAGGGCCCTTCGTTTGCCTTTCCCTGGTGCTTTTGCTTTATCCAGCTGATAAATGTGAGACAGACAGTGACCTGTTTCACGTGCCCTTGCTGCTTACTGTAGAACACGGAAGACATTTGACAGTCGCTTGCCCTCACGGAGACACCTTTACTGAAGGAGCCACTGATAACAGAAACATGTGCTTTGGACAGCCCAGCCCTGCTAACCATCAGGAGTAACCAGCCTCCCGGGTTAGGAGGGCTGAAGGTGGAGGGAGGGTCCCACCTCTGCTCCCTGCAGCTGCAGACGTACCCCCGTGGCTCTGAAGTGACTGGTGCTCTGTGGTCGCGGCAGCGGGAACCGGGCAGCACCCGGGACTGCATCTCAAAGTCCACCTCGGCGAGCCCCGGCCGTGCACGGGGAAGGTGAGTGGCTCGGTGGCTGAGGGAGACGAGAGCTTTGCTCGGCGTCTGAGCGGGCGCAGCCTGGTTCGGTGGCCCGCGGGGAGAGGGAGACACGGCCCCCTGAAAATCGGCTGCTGGCGGCAAGCGCTGAGAACTTGACCCCGTCTTCTCTCTTTGGCTTCTTACTTTCAGTTCACAAAATGGAGGTGGTGGTGACCTGCTGTCCGTCTCCGCGCGTGTGTCTGTTGGTCCAGGGATCAGTCTGTGCGTCAGGAGGGCGGCGAGCACGGAAGGGTCAGAACTAAGCTCCGGATTTACGGGTAGCCCTGAAGGCAGGGTGATCACGTTCTGGGTGCTGCAAGGAAGCAGTTGCAGCGTAGCAGGAAAGAACCAGCCTGATGAATACAAATGTCTGCCTTGAACCAAACTGCGGGGAAGGTCTGCTGAGCTGACGTGGGGACCTGCCCCTTGCCGCAGCTCTGGACACACCTGCAGCGTCTGACATTTGTCCTGGATTAATGTATCCTGGTGTCTGGGCTGCCGGACGCTGCACGGTGTGGCGAGGGAGGGAGTTTCAAATGGGCTGGGGCACCCGGATCTTCCTTGTTCTCGCCCGAGGGGATTTCTACCCGCTGCTGCTCTTACCCTAAGCCGAGCTGCCGAGGAGCCCCTGAGCTCAAAGGAAACGCAGAGTTAATTCAGAGAGACTAAATAAATCGCCGTTCTCCCATCCCTGCTTAATGACCACTCCCCTCTCCCCACTCTGTGAATGGGGTCAAGGAGATCTGGGAGGCGAGGGGGAAGGGGAGAGGGTCAGGAGAGGTCGGGTGAGTTTTCCATTTCATCCCGCGCCAGCCTGCCAGAGCTATTCTCCATGGTGTCTTTCACATTCAGCGGCGGTGAATGGACACTGATAGCTGTGAAAGGATCTGGCACCGTATGAACAGCCCTTCCCTAAGCGCTCGCCCTTGTGCTCTCTCCCACCCTTTCTTCCCAAGGGCTTCCAGGGAGCGGGGAATTAATGACGTTCATAAAGAGCCCCTCGGAAGGTTGGAAGTGTAGCCTTGCGGTTATGAATGGAAACCCGACGGCCAGCGGCACCCTTCGCCCTCCCCTCTCCCTGCCGCCCGTTTGTGGTGGGACCTGCCGCGCGGCGGGGACGGACGCTGCGGGTCCGCAGCACTGGGAGCGCTGGGCTGGAGCTGAGCTCCCCGCGCGGCACCGTCTCCTGCCTCCAGCTGCCTCGGACGCTGCTGCAGAAAGCTAAGGCTTTTGCTTTGCCGAGGCGGAGGCTTCTGTGGGGTAATTTTTCCCCATATAAGACAGCGCTCAAGTTGTTATTATCATTATTATATCATCATTATTATTATTACAGAGCCCTGACAGGTCACAGATAGTTGATGGATCTATTTCTCTGTTGTCTGATCATTACCATGGCTGTTTGTCGCACTGTGGGGTGGGCACACGACCGCCGTAAATCAGAGAGGCTCCTACCGCGTGTAATAACATCGCTTGTCCCTTCCGCACCCGTGTGAGAGACTGGGAGGACTGTGGAGTGGCAGGGTATGGATTCTTCTGAGGAATAAAGGAGTTTTTCTCTGCCACGGAACTACACCCAAATTTTGTTTGTAAAATGTCTGTCCCTCAGTCTGCGTTCTGTCTGAGCACTGTTTAGATGCGATTACTCGTAAGGTCCATGCTGGGAGGATTTGAGGGGGTTGGGAGGAGGAGAGGCTGCTCTCCGTCTCTGCTCGTGCGTCTCCATCAGCGCCCTGCACGTAGTCCGCCTGCTTCAGGTGTCTCGGGGTTGGTGTCTCCTGAAAGCGAAAGGTGTGGTGCAGGGGGCACGCAGAGCAACGTCTGCGCTGGCTGAGAGGGAGTGGGGGGAGAACTTCTGCTGCCATGGGGTTGCCTCGTGTAAAAGAGTCCGGCCATCTGACATCCCAGTAAATTCAGTCCTGTTTCTGCGCGCGTGCCTGTGCGCTCGCTGGTGCTTTTCTCAAACTCAGACGGTGGGTTTGCTCAAGCAGGGCCTTGCTGCGTCTCTGTACCACGTCGAGCAGAGGAGGAGATTTGTCAGAACTTCTTCTGTAGCCTGTGAGCAGGGAACTAACTCTGAGCAGGGCAAGTGTGTGAATCCAACCTGCTGGCCTGCTGCCTTTGAAGAAATGGACTCCTGGACGCCGCTTTCCCTGGCTTCATCCGTGCTCCTTCTTCCTCCCTGTTAGTGCTGCCCGGTGAGCTGGACTCCGCAGAGGCAGACTGCCTGCCTTCCTCCCTGTCCTTCTGGGTGCTTGAACGGGAGGGGAGAAGGGGAGCGGGAGACTGCAGGAGCCGCGATCCTTTCTGCTTTGATCGCCGTTGCTGCGGAGGCTCCTCTGCCGTGCTGGGTGGCAGAGAGCCCTCTCCACCCCGGGCTGCCCGTGTCCCGGGTGGGCTGCTCTGCTCCTGCCCTCCTCCCGGGTGGCCAGGTCACCCGGCGTCCCGGAGCTGGTCCCTTGTATCTCTGCAGAGAAAGGAAAGGAAAAGTTTGGTTTGCAAGCTTAAAACAGAAAGCCTGGGTTTGCAGATGCTTTGCTTCCCCTCGGGGAGGGAGGCGAAGAGCCCTGACGCTCAGCAGCGGACGGGGTCCCCGTGGCACGACAGCTCGGTGAGCAGCTGTGAGAAAGCCCCGCATGTGGCTGCCTTCTGCTTCCGTGTGTGGGAAACCTTACCCAGGGGGGCTGGTGTGTCCCTGGGGGGGGCTGGTGTGTCCCTGGGGGGGGCTGGCTGTCATCCTTGTCAAGGTGCTTGGTGTCGCGCTCCCCAGGGCTGGACAAACGCTGTCCCTGTTGTTGAATTTTGGGAAAACTGAGGCCAGAGGGCAAGAAGTGCCTGCTGCCATGCAGCGTTTTGGACCAGCCCCCCCAGTCTGACTGCGAAAGGTCTCCCCATCGCAAGCTTTTCAGTACTTAAAGGGAGCCTATAGGAAAGATGGGGACAATCTTTTTAGTAGAGACAGCAGTGACAGGACGAGGGGTAATGGTTTTAAACTAAAACAGGGTAGGTTTAGGCTGGATATAAGGAAGAAATTCTTTACAATGAGGGTGGTGAAACACTGGCACGGGTTGCCCGGAGAGGCAGTGGAGGTCCCATCCCTGGATACATTCAAGACCAGGTTGGACAGGGCTCTGAGCAACCTGATCTCATTAGCAGTGTCCCTGCTCGCTGCGGGGGGGTTGGACGAGATGAGCTCTGGGGGTCCCTTCCGACCCAAAACTTTCTATGATTCTGTGATTCTAAGATGCCAGGTCCCACTGGGCTGGATGGGCTGTGAGATGTGGAACTGCTGCTGGTAGACCAGGGTCTCCCAGCTCGGGGATGGTCTGCCAGCCTGACTCCTTCCACATCAGGACAAAGTTACAGAGCACCGGATCCAAACCAGTCCTCCTGCGTAGTCTGCCAGACAAATTCTCCTGGAAGAGTTTAGCAGGTTAAATGGTTTGGTCTTGCTGTTGGGACTGTTATTTGGACCCAGACTGTTACCTGCAAAGCTTGTTCAGCCTGAAGAAGAGAAGGCTGCGAGGGGACCTTATAAATGCCTACAAATATCTGAAGGGTGGGGGTCAGGAGGATGGGGCCAAGCTCTTTTCAGTGGTGCCCAGTGACAGGACAAGGGGCAATGGGCACAAACTGAGGCACAGGAAGTTCCATCTGAACATGAGGAAGAACTTCTTCCCTCTGAGGGTGACGGAGCACTGGAACAGGCTGCCCAGGGAGGCTGTGGAGTCTCCTTCTCTGGAGATATTCCAGCCCCGCCTGGCCGCGGTGCTGTGCAGCCTGCTCTGGGTGACCCTGCTTGGGCAGGGGGTTGGACTGGGTGACCCACAGAGGTCCCTTCCAACCCCTACTATCCTGTGATATTCTGTGATATTCTGTGCAGGGAACATCTCCCTGTCTTTAAAAAGAAGAGAACACTCCCGTGTACTCATTCTCTCTCTGCTGGCTGTTTGCGAAGTACCGGCAGATCGGCAAGGTGGCAAGAGTTAACGCCAGGGCAGGGCTCTGGGCAAAGTTCAGATGTGAGCGCGGGCCTGGGTTTTCCTTCTGCGCTGGTTTGGGGCAGTGGGTTCGCGGGGCCGGTGCCTGCAGCCGGCGTTTGCTCAGCACCTTGTGCGAGGAGCCCAGGCGTGGCTGCCGCGCCAGCAACGCGCCGTGCTGTCGGGTGACGGGGAGGGCCCTGAAACCAAACCCGTGCGTGTACCTGCGGCTCGGTTCCACCTCTGCTCACCTGCAAGCTCCTTAAATAGCTTTTCCTGGAGGCTGGGCTGGCTTTGGGGAGCGCAGCCCGGAGCTGCGGGGATCACCGGCAGCTGCTCAGTGGGGAGGAGGTGAGTCCTGGCTGCTGGCTGCCTCTCAGCCTGGCTCCTGTGAGCCCCCCGAACCTGCCTTCTCCATCCCTCTGCCCCTGTCCTTACACAGCAACCCTTCAGACGGTTTTCCTAGCCTGCACTGGCGTTTCTTTTCCAATCCATCTCTCTGTATTCTGTGAACAAAGTAAAGAAAAAGTAGTTGATGGGTATTGGGACAAAATGTAATTTAAACGTTTTTTAGGTTCATAATGTGTAGCAGCTGTATCTCAGCTTGGTTGCTGTTGACAACTTCTCATGGCTGGGCAGGAGTATTGATTCTGGGTATACTGGGATTTATTTTTCGTTAAAGCCCTCTGAGGGCGTGGAGGGGGAGGGGGAGACAGATCTTCCCTTACCTGCTGATAAGAATTTCAGCCTCTCTGCCTCAGCCTGAAATTCTCAGGCACCTGGGGAGATGGACAAATTGCTGCTTCTTCCCCAGTGCTAGAGAAGTCACTGCAATAAAAGGGAAAAAAAACATTTTTTTTTCTTTCTGTGTGTGTGAGACATCTTTTAATTAATGATTGGGGATTACCTTGGGAGAAGTCCTGCTCTGTAAGCCCTCCAGACCCTGGACTGCAGCAGACAGTGGACATCACATCTCCCAGTTCTAGCTCAGAGCGACGGTGGCTCAGTTAATTCTGGCTTGTGAGTCTGCTTCCTCTGGCTGACAGCACCCAGCCTTGTGCTGCTGGAGGGCTGCAGCTTCGATTCCTGTCCCAAGGCTGTCAGCCAGCTGGGCACCCATCGCAAGGGAACACGGCCGAGACATCCTGTGTCTAGCCCACATCTGAGGAAGGTGGTTGCTGCCCCCAGTCGCTTCCTTGCAGAGAGAGAGTGCAGCTGAAGTAATGCTGAGCATCTCTGGGGCCTCCGAGGATTCCTTTGAAGCCATGGCTGGTGATTAAAGGAAAACTGTTCCTGTTCCCCCTCTGCTTGCCGTTTGACCTTGGGCAAGTCATTTAAATGTTCACAGTTGTTAAAAGGAGGTATCTTCAGTGACAGCTGAGGTCTAAGTGAGTGTGGAGGGGGAAGGTGAGGGATCCTGGAAGGAAAATAATCAGTGCTGACTGTGTGTAATTGGCAGCCTGTCAGCTCCTCAGCTCGGGGGTTGTGCCTCTCCTCTGCAGCAGCGAGAGGCGGGGAGCGACGCTGGCAGCTCTGTCCAAACCTCGCCGCCACACCTCCGGCTTCACCCAGTCGTCTCCGTGTGGGTTATTTGGATGATGGCAAAGGGGAAGAATGAGAAAGGGGAGAAGGCAGAAGCTGTCCCAGCTGTACCTGCACTGACGCTTGTGCAGTGATGGAGGTCAAATGCCCGTGCTCTGGGAAGTCAGGGAACACTTGATTTGCACCGGGCGAGCGTTGGCCTGGAGATGTTCCCCGCAGGAGTCTCCTCTCCCCTGTAATCAAGGCAAAGAATCTAGAGGGGGACTGGGCTGCAAAACTGGATTTTTGCCTCGTCTCTGCTGATGGGCTCATTCTGTGCAGCAAAGCAAGGGAAACTCTGTACCAGCTAGCTGCTCGGGCATGGAGCGGGTGTACAGGCAGGCAGGGACGCGGTTACAGCTTCCCCACGGCCCGGGAGGGAGCAAGCAGAGATGAACTCCTCCGCCTGCGTGTCTCGCGTTCTGTTCAGCCTCCTTCATCCAAAGGACCCAAAGCACTTGGGGGCTGTGCTGTGCTGGAACGGGGGGCAGAAGCTTCTGTGCAGACTGGGAGCGCAGAGCGCAGTCCAGAGATGGGTCATAAGCTGAGGCACATTCAGGCCAGCGGGACCTGTGACGCCTTGTCCCCATGGAGAAACTCAGTTGTGCCTCGTTTAGGGTGAGAATTTAGACCATGTGAATCCTGAGAATTGGACTGCGGTTTGGTTTACTCCTAAATCGGTGTCTGTGCAGGAGCTGAATGTCTTGCTAACCCGTTCTACCTTTCCTAGTGTAACTACAGACCATTTTCCTGAGATGCTTTTAGGAAAGCAGCAGTGTGGTGGGCTAGCCTAGAAGCTGGTAACCTTGCAAGGTTTCTTCCATTTGTAGGCTGACATAGTGGCAGGCTTATAACAGGTTACGAAGAGGCATCTGCTTACTTTTGCCGTAGCTGCTTAGCCCCTGTCCTGATCTGATGGCCTCTCCCATCTAAAGAAGGCTGGAGAGAGGGAGCACGTTACAGGGCAAATAAATGACTCAGGCTAATGAGCAAGGTAATTGCTGTTCGCTGTTAGCTGAGGCTAAAGTGGGTCAGGTTTGTTTGTGAAACTCCGCAGAGGCACCATCTGTTCTCAGTGCCCCTTCTCGGGGGCTGGAGATGGGATTTGGGTGAAAGTGCTGCCCTGGGAGCCTGCGGAGGATGTCCCGGTCATCGGGCGGTGGCGTGGGTCTCTGGAGATGACCCTGTGTGACTGCAGGCAAGTGCCCGCAGCCCCGGTCCTCAGAGGGGACTCTTAATTGATTTCACTGGGAGAGGGGATCCTAAACCCTTTGTCTCCCTGCCACAGCTGCCCGTCTGAGAGGTCATTAGACTTCCCATAGCCTGAAGGCAGGATTGGATTTTCCCAAACCACGTCTGACAGGTGCCTGTCTCACCTGTCACAAGCCTGTGGAGAGAAACCTGGCACCAATGCAGTCTGTGTCTTTTAAGCCTGCTGCTCTCCCAGATGTCCTCTGTTCATCGTCCCGTGCCCCCAAGCCTGTTGGGATGGGGACTGCCTCTTTCCGCAGTGATGTGTCCGTGTGGTACCTGGTTTTAGCCCTTTCCCCTGCCCTGGACCCCACTGTGTCTAATGAGCTCTCTCTTCTCTCAGGCCACAGCATGTGAACAGAAGGAGAAGCCTGGAGCGGGATCGCTGCCTGGACTCGACTTTGCTGGGGCTGCATCTTGCGCTCAGAGAAAGGAAAAGACGGTTCGTTCACCATTGCTAAAAATGGGAGGCAGCATCTGTCCCGCAGACCGGGAAGGGAAGCTCCAGACCTTGCCCGTGGGGCATCCCTGGGAGTGCCGCAGCCGGAGCGACGCAGCCCCGTGTCAGTGAGGGGTGCTGGGGCGGCATGGCTCAGAGAGCCTGGGCCAGCATGCTCCTCCACAGCCGCAGGACCCAGCTCCTCCTCGTCAACTCCCTGACGTTCGGCCTGGAGGTCTGCCTGGCTGCGGGGATAACCTACGTGCCTCCGCTGCTGCTGGAAGTGGGCGTGGAGGAGAGGTTCATGACCATGGTTTTGGGTAGGCAGTTTGTTTTTCTTGTCTTTGAGGTGCTCGTTTCCCCTTCGAGTCTGGAGGGCAGGGACAAATAAGGGCATGGAGGCTTGTCTCCGTGGGGTGGTTGCAGGGCTGCTGTTGCATCAAGGGCAGCCTTGTGTCTGGAGGAGTGGGCTGTGACCCAGCAAAGCTCACTGATGCTTGAAACATCACAGGCTTTTATTACAGTGCCTACACACCAGTGTTCTCCAGATCTGTCCCCCTAACGTGACCTGCTCTTCTCCTCCAGGGATAGGACCAGTCCTCGGCTTGGTTTTTGTCCCGCTGATCGGATCCGCCAGCGACCACTGGCACAGCAGCTATGGCCGAAGGCGTCCTTTCATCTGGGTGCTTTGCCTGGGCGTCCTGCTGAGCCTCTTCGTCATCCCGCATGCCGGCAGCCTGGCCAGCCTGTTCGCCCTCGACACTCGCCCGCTGGAGATCGCCTTCCTCATCCTGGGCGTCGGGTTGCTGGATTTCTGCGGCCAGGTCTGCTTCACTCCGCTGGAAGCCCTGCTCTCCGACCTCTTCCAGGAGCCGGACAACTGCCGCCAGGCCTTCTCCATGTACGCCTTCATGATCAGCTTGGGGGGCTGCATCGGCTACCTCCTGCCAGCCATTGACTGGGGTGGCAGCTTTCTGGCACCGTACTTGGGAGGACAGGAGACCTGCATCTTCAGCCTCCTTGCCATCATCTTCCTCGGCTGTGTGCTGGCCACGCTCTTTGTGACAGAGGAGGCAGCCACCCAGGCAGATGTTCTGGATGGTGCGGCGCTGAAGGATGCTCCCCCTAAGCCCTCAGCTCCTGCCTGCTGCTCGTGCCAGCTCTCCAGGAGCTCGTGCCTGCTGCAGGCCAGGCACGTGATGCAGGCCCTGAGAAACCTCTGCACGCTGGTGCCGCGGCTCCACAGCCTCTACTGCCGCATCCCCAAGGTCATCCGGCGCCTGTTCGTGGCCGAGCTCTGCAGCTGGATGGCACTCATGACGTTCATGCTGTTCTACACAGACTTTGTTGGGGAAGGGCTGTACCACGGCGTCCCCAGAGCCAAGCCGGGCACGGATGCCAGACGCCACTACGATGAAGGTGAGAAGCGAACCGGCTGCTCTGAGGCTGCAGCACCTGCTCCCTACGAGAGGAGCATGTAGTGGGAGCTAGGAATGGGCTCGGCTCTGCTTGTAATGCAAAAAAATGTTACAGGAAAATAGACTTTCTGCAGGTGGATCAGGAAAAAGCATTCCTCCGTGACCCCCAGAGCATTGCACAGTGGGCCAGATAGGGAAATGCCTCTTTCCCCTCCGAGCTAGTGAGCACAGAAATAGATCTGGCAGTGCAGCCCTGTCCTGGGGCTGAATCGTGAAGTGGCAGAATGGTCTGGCAGGTTGCACGCCGAACAGGACCTGTCCGGCTCTGTCTGCAGACGGTGGTTGCCACTGCCAGGTCCTTTCACTTCCTTCCCTTCTAGATGAGGGGTGCTGGTGCTCCCCAGCCCTCGGAGAGCAGGGGCTGGAAAGCCAGGACGTGCTTAGTAGCAGCAAGGTGGGCTTTGCTGCATCTTCCTTCTGTGCTGCTGTGAGATTCCCATCTCGCATCTGTACCTGGGGAGCCCTCGAGAGCTGCCTCAGCTCACACTCCTCTCTCCGGAGCTTTCTGATAGTGTTCACCACCGCAGTCAGTAGCTGCCACGTCCACTTGGTGCGGTACTGCTCACCGCAGCACGTTGCCTGCTGTTGTCACCTGCTGTCCTGTTTTGCCTGCTGTGTTGTGCCAGAGTCTTGACTCGCTGCCCAGCCCTGCTTTTCTTCTTCCTGATCTAAGCCTTTTATTCTTGGAGGCACCTGCCTGGCCCTCCTCTCCAAGCTGTGTATCTTTCCCTCTGAGTTTTCCGTTCGCTGCCTCCAGGAGCTCTGCAGTACACTGCCTCTTTGTGCTGAGTGTCTGTTTAACTTACAGGGAGCTTAATTATTGTTTAACACTTGCACTGTATAGCTGCCCGCAGGTCAGGACTCCATTGTGCTAGCTGTCATAGAAACATGTGTTGAGTAATGATCCTTGCTTCAAAGAGTTAATGGTTTTAATTCCCTGAAATCTGATCGATCTTTGCAAAGGGTAAGGTCCGGATTGCTACCGGATACTGCAGTTGTTCAGTGAATGTTGTGTACTTTACCTTGGCTTAAGCACAATTCCTTATTCCTTTTGTTCTGTTGCTGGTTTTGGCATCAGATAACTACAGATCCTGGTTCACGAGCAGGTGACAGATCCTGGGTCAAGAGTAGGAAGGTGCGAACAACGGCTTCCAAAGACAAGAATGGCATTTGGATTCCTATCCCCCATTGCCCTTCTGGTTAGACTGGGGTGCCCAGGAGCACGAGTAGGCAGTACTGGCTGCTGGGGGAGGGTGGGCGCTGGGAGACAGCTGGGGCTGTGTTCGATGGTGCTGCTCTGCTCCCCGACCCAGCCACATGTGGTAGTCAGGGCTGTTGGCAGCTTTGCCACGCTCTGCCTGCACTGGGCACCGAAGGAGAGCAAAGGAGACCCCGAGGTGCTTGGCCAGGTGAAGCCTGGTCACCAGGTCAGGGCAGCATCTGTCACCACCTCTGCTTACCCGCAGGTGTCCGGATGGGTAGTTTGGGTCTCTTCCTGCAATGTGTCACGTCCATCTTCTTCTCGACAATCATGGACCGGATGGTGAAGCAGTTTGGGACGCGAGTGGTCTACCTGGCCAGCGTGGTGTTCTTCCCCGTGGCTGCCTTCGTCATGTGCCTTTCCCACAGCGTCATCATTGTCACCATCTCGGCTGCTCTGACGGGCTTCACCTTCTCCGCACTCCAGATCCTGCCGTACACCCTGGCATCGCTGTACCATCATGAGAAACAGGTAGGGATCTGCTCCAGAGGACAGTGTCCCAGGTAGCTGTGAGGACAGCTTGGCCAGCCTCTTTTGCCGCTTCCAGGTGGCACAGTCGGTTCGGCCCGTGGCAGAGAAACACAAGCCTGCATGCAAAGGTTTTCCACATGTGCCTCTTGTCTCCAGGCTGTGTCTTGTCTGAACATTGATCTGAAATGGAGGAGATAAGAGAGGTGAGCATCTCCTTCCTTAGGCGTCCCCTGCTCGCAACAAGCATTATGCAATTTTAAAAAGTGGGGAGGGATGAGATGAGAGAGATCAGCTAGGACTGGTGTATCACAAGGGATGTTCTGTGTATTTTTAGGGAATCTGGTGCAGGTTAGTTACACCTGTGTGCATTCTGCAGCCAAGTCACATCTGCGGCACTGCCGTCCTGAGGTGCTAAAAATACTCAAGATTTTTCAGCCTTGCTTTCCAGTTTTTGTCCATAGCATGAGGAGCAGTAAGATGAAAACTGAGGTTCTTCCT
The DNA here is from genome assembly GCF_030867145.1 of Opisthocomus hoazin. NCBI lineage: Eukaryota > Metazoa > Chordata > Aves > Opisthocomiformes > Opisthocomidae > Opisthocomus > Opisthocomus hoazin. The sequence goes on along the minus strand of NC_134438.1, from coordinate 8,921,810 downwards.
GTTCCCCTAGCTCCAAGAAAAATAAATGTTGTGAAACTTTTGACACCAACATAAGAGTTAGTAATCCTGTCCCACAGATGTTATCCTTGTGGAGAAGTCCTGGGAGGTTCCTGAGTTGCACGCTGGATTAATAGGAGTTTCTCTTGTGCTGCAAATGCAAAATTAATTTGTGGTTAGAGAGCAGCTCTTTCATCGCGATGGCAGGCGGTTCACTGTGCAGTGAAATAAGTAGGAGTTTTTACCACAGGCATCCAGATGTTCACATTGAACAAATACTTCTGACCAGCCCATCCCAATTTGCACCAGGCACCCTGTCAAAATAGGGCATGCGGGAGCGTTCTGCTTTGCAAAATCTTCGGTTTGACTGGGATCTCCCATGGACATCGTATCAACAGAATGAAAACCAAACGCCGCAGGCGGGGAATGCGCAGGCCACATGCCCCACTCTCTGCCAAAGGCTTGACGGGGAAACACTCTTTAATACAATGAGGTGGGGTATGGCTGGGTTTGGTCTCTCTGTTGCCCTAATTTGAAAGTTCCTGCTTCCGTTACCAGCTACTTTGCAGCAGACCGCAGGGAGACCCCACAAGAAGCAGTCGCTAAAACGCTTTTTGCGGAAAATCCTCCATCCTCCCCGTTTCTCTTCTCCTCTTTTTTTCTTACTGTTGAAATCTGTCATCGTTTTTGCTTGCCTTCCCTCATTCCTGCTTCCTTTCTTCCCTCTCTTCTTTTACTTTTTTTTTTTTAACGTTAAACACTCCTCCGAAGCGACGCAGCAGAAGGGGCATCCAGAGTGGCTGTTGCTTCCACCCTGGGCGGGATCCTTGGCGAAAGCCTGCAAGGCCACCTCAGCTGGAGCTCCTGGCTTTGCACAGGCTGTGTAAGTCGCTCCGTTCTCCTGCATGCCCTCTCGTCTCTGCATGGCCGCCTAACCTGGTCTAGAACGGGAGGAAAGGAGCCGCGTGTTCTAACAGCGCCTGAAAGCGTGGTAGAGGGGGGGTGCGTGGTGGTCGCTCGTATCTGCAGAGGTTAGGGAGAGCGAGGTTCCTCGTTCCCTCCGCTCCCCATGGAGCTCCTGCGGTTCTATCCTGTGTTACAAGGAGTGATTTTAAAGCGTAGGCTTTTACTAAGCTCATTCCTGTGAGGATGTGTTCAAGTCCTTTTCTCTAGATTTAAATGAGTTCTCTACACCAGGTATTCAAACACCATTGACAGAACTTGTGTCTCTGAATAGCGTGGATGAGCACGGAAACCAAGAAGTGTGGCGTGGGCCTTCAGGGCAGCTGAGCAGGCTGCTGGGAGCATCGGTGTCAAACACGAAGGGCTGGAGCTGTGGGGGGCTTCCTGGTTTGGCTCACGCAGTCACAGAATCCCAGATTGTTTGGGGTTGGCAGGGCCCTCTGTGGGTCCCCCAGCCCAACCCTCTGCCCAAGCAGGGTCACCCAGAGCAGGCTGCACAGCACCGTGTCCAGGCGGGTCTGGAACATCTCCAGAGAAGGAGACTCCACAGCCTCCCTGGGCAGCCTGGGCCAGGGCTCCGTCACCCTCAGAGGGAAGAAGTTCTTCCTTTCTATGCTGGGGTTTGAGGTGCTTTGAAGCCTGATGGCAACAGGAGGCTCGCGGGAGGATTTTTAAGCTCCACATGAGATAAGTGATGGCCCTGGATTAATGTGTTTTAAGCGTAAATTCACGAGGCTGGGTAGAATTGAGCAGTTGAAGGGTACAGTGAGCAGCTGAGCAGAGCCCAGGTGAAGCTTTTGGGAGATGATTGCTGTTTAGTGAAGTTGTTCTCGTCTGGTTTCTCTTCTTGAGCTGAATCTGAACCTGTTTGTGCTACAGATCTGCAGCCGTGGCCTGGGGCGGCGTGAACAGAGACGGGCTGGTGCTGACACACTCTGGGGCAGGGCTGGGCGTAGCTGGGTGGGGGCCAAGGCTGCTGGAGCTTCGGGATGGCCTGCAGCAGAGCTGGGGTGCCCACGCTCCCGCACCACCGCTGCTCCCCTCCTGCGCCGGGTCCGGGTCCCTCCCGCAAGAGGAAGGGTGGGTCGGGCAAGCCCCTCTGAGCCCCACAGCTGGGTGCGGTGCGCTCTGCTCTCAGACAGGTGCTCTTGTTTCCTTTTTATTTCCTTTGTTCAGTCTCACCATGCGGATAGTGGATTAACGTGTCCCTCGTTACTGCTCTGCCCCACGCAGACCAGTGGTTGTGCGTAATTGCAAATGCCCTGGAGTTTTAAAGCTGGAGCTCTGCAGCGTGTCCAGTGTCTGCGCATGACTGCTCCTTCTGTGTTGGCGTTATCGTGGAGAGCTTTTTTGATCCAAATACTCCGTGTGAATACTGCTCAAGTGAGCCATGCCCCAGAGATCGCAAGGCAAAAAAGGGTCAGAAGAAAAGGATTTTTCTTCCCCCCGCCCTCCCTTTCTAGCCTGAGTGAGGAGGCTCAGGTCAGGCAGATGAAGCAACTTCGTTGAGGTCACGCTCGCGTGGTCTGTTGCAGAGCTGAGAAGAGAGCTCTTTCCCGAGTTCCCAGCACTGTGCCATCTCAGCTGGTGTCACTTTGAAGTATCCCAGATACAATGAAGTGGCCGTGCATCCGGGGCTCTGAACTGTTCATCCGCCCTTTGGGCTCTTCTGCAGGAAGGTTTTGGGTTCCCAGTCAGCCGCTTTATAAACACTTCTGTTGGGACTGGAGCTCACTGGCTCTGTGATATGTCCAGAGTGGGCTCTGGCCCTTCACTCCTGTCCTGCGAGTGTGCATCAGCCGATTTCGGGATGGCTTGAGCTGTAGTTGGTGCCCAGACTCCCTCGGCACCCGGTGAGGAGGTGACAAGGCAGGGCTCGGCACAGAACGTCCCCAGGCAGAGCCTGGGCTGGCTTTGAGCTGTAGCAGTCTGCTGAGTCCCAGAGCTTCAACACAGCGAAGGCACCGCTTGGCCGGGTTCCCCCGGTGAGTCAGGGTCGCTTTGCGTCCCGTGCCAGTCGGGAAGAGCCCGGCTGGCTCCTGGAGGCCATCTCGCGTGGGCCGGGCTCTCCGCAGGCGCTCCCCACCTCTGACAGCCTGACCAGCGCACACAAAGCGTGGGGTGGTTTTGCTCACTTGCACAAAAACCAGGATCCCTCCATGCCCCACCTCGCTTGCTGGGCTCCACGCTGCCGACGCATTCCTCACCTGCCCTCCTTCTTTCCCCATAGGTATTTTTGCATAAATATAAGAGCAAGGAGGAGGAAGACGCAGCTCAACTGGACAAGAATTCAGCCTTCTCTAAAGGCCTCCTTTCCAGCCAGAAGGTGCCTTACCAGAATGGACATGCTGGGAGCCTCTTCTCTCCTTGCTCCTCTTCCTCCTCTCCTCCGGCCGCCGGCTCGGCTCTGTGCGTCAGCTCCTCCTGCGACGTCTCGCTCATGATGATGGTGGGAGAACCGGACTCGGTGGTTCCTAGCCGAGGGATCTGCCTGGACTTGGCTATTTTGGACAGTGCTTTCCTCCTCTCTCAGGTTGTCCCCTCCCTCTTCATGGGGTCCATCGTCCAGTTTACACAGTCGGTGACTGCCTACATGGTGTCCGCTGCCAGCTTTGGCCTGGTAGCCATTTACTTTGCAACCAAAGTTGTCTTCGATAAGAGTGACATGGCGAAGTATTCGGTGTGATGCGGAGGGCGCGCGTGGCGGAAGGAGACGTGTGTGCGTTGGCACGGCCGCTGGTGGGAAGCCTCGCGTGGCATCTGCTCTCCCCGCGCCCTTGCTGCAGCCCTGGGGACGGGGCTGGGGCTGGGGGCGGGAGAGATGCGGCAGGGCGAATCTCAGGTGTAAATATGAGGCTTCGGGGCGTTGTGCTTCGGGCCATCAGTGCTTCCCAAAGGTGCCTTCATCAAAAGAAAGCACTGCACAGCCAGCACCAAAGGGGGTTGTACAGGGGGGAGAGAGGAAATGGATGTTTCCTTTAATAACGGGTCATGTTTCTGTGTAATTCTACCTAAACTGAGCAGGAGAGGCAGCGGTACGGGGAGGGGAGAAATCACTGGCTCTTCTGTTGCTGTATCCTCTTCCCCTGCTCATGGTAGTTTTACTCAACTTCTTGAGCAATACTTCTGCAAATGGGACACTGGGAGGAGATTTCCTTGGGAAAAAAAAAATGGGTGGCTAAGGTCTGGCCACGGAGCAAAGGGGGTGCATACGTGTGCACGCACGCTTCCGTCCTTCCCCACCTCTGTTCTGACTGGGAGAAACCCTTCAGGAGAAAAGTTACTGTGTCTTGTTTTGGAAAAACAAGTCACGCTTCATTAGGACCAGTTCCAAAAGGTGACTTGTCTTTTACTGATGTACCGAGTTGCATCAGGTGGAAAGGATTTCTTACCTGGTTTTTTTTTTTTAATGATTGTTTTTAGCTTTCCTCACACAGTTCTCGGTAACTGTGACCTGTCCTCAGCGCTCAGAGCTGCCGCCTGCTCTCTCCCATAACAGATGTAGACTGTTGGGTATCTTCCACACCTGGCCCCGAAAGGATGCTGTGATATCACAAGAACGATCTATTCTCAGAGAGGGTTTTCTGTCCTGTAACGAAGAAATAGAACAGGGAGAGCTCTCCTGGAAGGCTACGTGGGAACAAGTGTACCGTCGCTGGGGATGCCGGAGGAATTGCTTGTCTGCTGATGGCCAGCTGCGCTCGGCAGCAGTCGCTGCTGTTGTAGGTACCTTGAGTAGGTCGCTGGCTGTGTCTGTTTTCCCTCGAAAATGTGGCCTCAAAGCAACCTGCTGGACCAGGCTCTTCTTTCTGGACAGAAAGGCTTTCGGCTGTGCTCGCAGAGCACGCTGCGGTGCCCGGTGCCCAGCGCCGTGGCTGGGTGAGCCCGCTGCCAGCACGCCCCGAGAGGCTGCTGGAGGCAGCAGTGGGATGGGGGGGAGGCAGGAGGAAGCGTGCCCACAGCCACTCCGGAGCTGCTTGCAGAGCAGGGTGAGCCTGGTTCCCAGTGTGTTGGACAAAGAACAAGCAGGACAGAAACTCTTGATGCTGCTTGTGCCTGTGGTTTGCTGATCCAGGTTACATACTTACTATGTTCTACTTGTTTGGGATTTTTTTTAAATTTATTTTAATTTCCAGACAAGAGTTAAGAGTCTTATTGAGGCACAGCATAAACACAGTTACCTGTTAGAGAAAGGCAAAGTGGCTCTTGCTCACGTAGCGCTGGGGCCAAATGCTCCTGGATTGTGCAGACTGTTTAGCTCCTGGGTGTGAGTCATCTTCCACAGCCCTGTGTCCTTCTGGCCAGTCCCATTCCCCGTACCAGCGGGCCAGCTGGAAGAACTCTGCTGGGGACAGACTCCTGCCACTCGAAGACTGCCCGTACACCAAGTGGGAGTCGAGGTCCTGGCCCACAGTCAGCACTTAGACTTTGGAATGGTCCAAACGCTGCCTGCAATGCGCAGAGAAAGGCGTGAACTGGGTGTGTGGAGGCCAGGCAGAAGGAGTTCGACAGTCCTTAACTTTGGCTGGCCTAAACAAAGTGTTTGTGAGTAATTTTCTGTGGAGGTGTGTGGGCAGCGAGAGGCTGGTGAGGTTCTGCTGAAGGGCAAAATGTTGCTATTTTTGCAAGGTCTTGTCAGACTACTCCTTGGCATGGAAGCAAGGTTACTCCCCTGCTGTCTGCAGACGGGTCCGGAGAGGGCTTCTCCGAAGGTTTTTAAACGTTTCTTTCCTGTAAAGGGTGACTGTTTTTGTTTTACTTCTTCCCAAATCATATGCCTACCAGCCTCCCTTTCCCACAACAATGTTTGTGTGCTGAAATGCAGCTGTTTTGGGGACGGATTTGGCAGCTGCTTAACCACCTACGGAAACAGTTTTTCGTCTGCACCTCCCACCCTCGTGTCTGTTCGCTTCAGGCTTCAGGAGGAAGGCTTTGAGGCAAAACGTTATTGCTGAAGGTGGGGTGTTTCTTGGGTGAATGCTCCCAGGGAGCAGTAACCTCTAACCCCAGATTTTTCAAACATGTCCCTACTGAGTGCTGAAGAGTCCTTTATTTATTTTTGTTTTTTCTTACATAAGACGTGGGGAACCTTCGCACGTGGAGGCTGCTACGATGCTAAGTGCTTTGGGTAATGGAGCCATTGAAGTGCGTGACGAGTGCTTCCACACCGAACTCCAGGTGTACAGGTTTGATGCTAAAGGCCTTGAATGCTTCACTACAGAAATTGAAGTGATCCTTGAAACAGCAGCAGGCTGGAGGTGGAGACAGCCTTGTTTTATAATGTCCTCCAGTTTGGAACATGAAGGAGCAAGGTGCTGCAGTGCTTGATCCATAACGTAGAACCATTACAGTTGGAAAAGACCTCGAAGATCATCAGGTCAAACTTTTATCTGTCATTCAAGAGGAGAAGGCTCAAGCCTGCCAGATTCCCCCCCTCCTGCCCTCCGTCCGCCGAGGGGGCTTTGGTGCAGCTGTAGCCTGGCCGTCGTGGTGGACACGAGTAGGTCTGGGCTCTCAGCACGTGCAGAGGCTCCGTGTCCTGGCTGAGCTGGAGGGCTTGGGACTAGTCGGTGTGGGTCAGGTCTCAGACCTGTCCTTCACTGACAGATCAAGCATGTCCTCGGCTGCCCTGTTCTCCCATCCCCTTCACTGCGCGGGGTCGTGGGCTTGGCACCCAGATCTCCTTGGCAAGTCTGGTGCCTGCATCCAGTGCACTGGTCCTAGGAGAGGGCAGGCTGGCTTTGTCCAGTTTTCTCATAATTCAGGTGTGCTTCTGGGAAGGTGTCTGCATTTACTTCAGTTCTGTTCGGAAAAGACCGCTGAGCGACTGAACGTGTGACTCTGCAGCCAGCGGCTCTTGCTCTGCGCTGCTGCGTCCCGGACGGGCGCCCATCGCCCTGCGTTGGCCTGGCCGGTGCCTGGACTGGTACAGAGCTCGTTCTCCGTTCCAGCCGGAGAGACACAACCCAGTCTGGACCAGGGGCTCCTCATCCACTTGTCCTCCGGCTGCTGCTCTCATTTTAGCCGGTTCAGCAGCTATGAGAAGAGCTGCTTGATTATCCACCAAGAGACTCTTTGATTTCTCCCCTCCCCTGGCACCCTTCTTCTCATTTCTCCATCTGGAGTGAAACCCAGAGAATTCCGTAACTGCTCCTTTCCTTCTTACCCTCCTCTTACACCAGCAGAAGTCGGCCGGGCCCTCTGCCAGCCCCTGGCGTCGTGGGCAGCGGGTGCGGGAAGGAGTGTTTGCCGGGACCCAGCTCTGTCTGCGCTAACCCTGTCCCGGTGGGAGCTCCAGCCCAAACAGATCGGGGCCGTTTGCCCCCGAGCGTGGCCGCGGGAAGCAGGAGAGGGGGAGAACGGGGACAGAGGGGGGCGAGGGAGCAGAGGAGGAGGGGGTGTGGGGGAAGCTGAGGTCTGTAGCAGTGTGAGGGGCTGGAGCTGGGCTGGCTCTGCCTTGGCGGCGGGTGGGAGCGTGCCCCTCGTTGTGGACCATGAAGCGCTTGGTAACCCTTCACGCTTACAACCTCGTGATCCCAGCTCGTCGCGAGCGCTGGCGGCGATGGCCAAGCTCAGGTCTTGAGCTGGGGCTGGCGGCGGCTGCCTTCGCCAGACCCCTCAGGGTCCGTGGGCTCTGTTATTACCAAAAACCTTCCCTCCTCGTTCAGGCTGTCGCTGGGCTGACGGGAGAGGCATTTTCCAGAACTCCTTTCTTTGTCACGTTGTCCTTGCTGGGTAACCGGGTGTGCTGCTGCCGAGAGCGGCTGCCCTGTGTCGGGGTCACGTGTAGACCGGCAAGGGACCCGGGCATCTTCTGGCGGAGGTGAGCGCGTCCCGCGCGCTGGTACCGGTGCAGCCGGTGTGAACACAGAGCTCTCTCCGGGACCTGGTTCTCCCGTGTCCTTGTGGGTGCGAGCTCTCCGGACCCGGGTACCGGGAGCTTTTCTATTTCGGGTCGCGGGTGCGCTGCTGCGTTCTTCTGACGGGTGAATCACGCTGTGCCTCTGCTTTCCTTTGGGGCGTGGGGGGTTTGGGGCGTCGGGGGGGAGGGGGGATGCCCGCGTGGTGCGAGGCCGCTGCGAGTCGCGGCTGGGGTTGCTTTCTGGAGATCATGTGCTGTCCGTGGGGCGTTCGTGGTTTATTTATTCACTAGAGTTAAATATTTTGTATAGGCGTGAGAGGAAAGCTATTATAAATTTTTTATGGAAAGGAAGAAATAAAGGGTGTTGAAACGGGGGCAACCGTCTCTGTTGCTGGGCGAGCGGCGCGGAAGGCCGCCAGGGGGCGCCAGCGCCGCGGCGGCGAGGGGCGGGGCCGGGGCGGTGGGTGGAGTCTGCTCCTCGGCGCGGTCTGCGCAGGCGCCGAGCGGCTCCTGCGGGGCCGGGGGCTGCGGGGATGTCCCGGCTCGGCTCCTCGCCCCTTTCACCGCCGGACGGGCGGGCAGGGAGCCGCCGGCCGGGGCCTGGGGCTGCCGTACCGCCCTGCCGGCGGTGAGCGTGGGCTCCGCGGGGTGCTGTGCGGACCCGGCTGTTGCCGCCCCCGCAAGGCCCTGGCGCGGTGTAAACGCGAGCGTGCGGACCCCGCGCTGCCCCAGCAGCGGCCCCGGAGGCCTTGGAAGAGCCGAGGCTTCCCCAGGCCCCGGGCGGAGTTGAACCGCGCTGGAGCTGCGCTGCACGGGGGACCGGCTCCGGCAGCCGGGCGAGGCGGGACGGGGGTGGGGCTGCGGGGCCGGGGGGCGGGGCGGGGGACAGCCAATGGCGCCGCCGGCCGGTGCCGAGCCCCCGGGGGGGCGGGGCGTGGCGGGCTCCGCCCCCGCGCTGCGCGAGCCGCGGTGGCGGCATGGAGCGGAGCCGGGTAAGGGGCGCGGGGGGCCGGCTCGGCGGGGGGGGGTGGGTTCGGCCCGGGACGGGGGCTGTGCTTGGGGTTCCCCCCGTCCCCGGGGTGGGCAGACTCGGTCTCCTCGGCCCCGGGGGGGTCCCAGGCCCCTCTCCCCGCGGTGGGCTGCGGGGCGTCGCGGGGGGACCCGCGGCACGTGGCGTGGGTGCCAGCGCCCGTCTCGCTCTCTGGATGGTCCCGAAGGGCTGCGCGAGCCTGCCCGGGCACTGGGAGAGGGGACCGGGCCTCGGCGGCGGTGACCCGTCACCGGAGGGGAGTCGCAGCGCTCGGCCGAGCTCCCGGCGGCCGACCCGCGGCGGGTGGCTGGCGGTGGCCGAGCGCTCGTGGGGGTTTGAAAGACGGCGGGGGTAGAACTGCAAAGCGAAGCTTGGAAACATCGTTGACCTTGCCTTGCAGCGTGCTTCGCCGAAGGCCAAAGCCAGGTCGGCGTTTGCTTGCAGCGGCTTGTCTGGGACGACAGCGCCGTTGACGCGCGGTTTGCAAGAATGGCTTGGATTGACGGGGCTGTGACATCTGTGACGGGGCTCTGCAGAGTCTGTCGGTAACGGAGCGTCCCACCCGGTTACTCATTTCCCCGTAGGACCTGGCTGTTGCCCCCACTCAGAGGGGAATCTGAGGACCAGAGCGCTCCAGCAGCTACCCCAAGGCTGCAGGAGAAGTCTCTGCAGAGCAGGAGACCCTGCGCAGACCTCTGTAGTCCCAAGCCAGCAGCTGAGCCACCGGCCCTTCCTGCCCTCTGGTTGCGCTTTTCTTGGCGTTGTTAGTTCCATGGCACTGCACACTCTGAATTCAGGAGATAGGGACCAAATGAGGCTCCTGAGCTGAGGCGTTTGTAGCTCAGTTCAGTTGTCCTGGGGGCACGGTGAAGGGATGGAGACTTCCTGAGCTGCTCTGCAAGGAGACTGTGTTGGGAAATCAGGTTTTAAGACTCTCTGGCAGAGGTAAACACAAGTGTGTGGTCGCCAGAGGGGGAAGGCTTTTCTAGCCTCTGGAGCTTGTAGAAAGAGGAGACGAGAGTCAAAGAAGCAGGGATCAAAAAGAGATTGTAAAGTTGGTGTGGAGGAAGGAGTGGAGTTGAGTGCTGCCCGGAAGGTGATGGTTCAGAGCGCAGATCTGTGCCGTGATGAAAACCTGAAGCCTGAAGGCTGAGATTGCCCCAGACAGCTTTCTCACCTCACAGGTGGGCAGCAGCGGTCTCTGCTCCTCGTGACTTGTTTTGCAGCAGAGTTGTGCTGGAGACAGGCTGTGGGCAGCACTGCAGATGGCCCCGAGCAATGTGGCCTCTTCCTCTGAGCAGATTTTGAGCAACGTGGCGATTATTTCTTCTTAAGGGAAAAACCTTTATATCACACCCAGACTGCCTCTCCAAAATTCCCTTTCCCAGCTCGCAGGACCCTGAGGAAGCGCTGATAACGAGGACTGGCTTGACTGGTTTGCAGCTCTGCAGAGATCTCGTGGACTTGCTCACTTATTCTGGAAAAGGTTCAGAAGGGACTTTGGCATAGGTTTTCTTCCTCTTGGAAAATTAAACGTAAAAAGACCCTGCCTCCTTGGGTGGCTGAGGTTCTGCAGGAGCGGGCTGGAGGCTCCAGGCCACCTTGTGCTGGGGCTGGGGATGGTGTGTGGCCCATGGGTCCAAGGCGTTGGGTCTCGGGAGACCGGTCGCCTTCTGGAGACCACGCGGGTCTCACCGGGAGCTACCGGGAGCTTGCTCGGCTCTTCTGAACCGCGGTGTCGGTGTCCTCCCGGGCCCTGTGAGCTGACCCCGGGCAGTCTGTCCGCGATGCTCGCTGTGACCCAGCTTGGGCAGACCTGCGTGGGCTGGCTTGAAGCTCACTTCTTCAGGCACCGATCGGCAGCGTGACCACGGCAGCGTGGTTGCTGGTGAACTCGCCAGTCGTGGTGCTTGCACATAGCCCCGGGCAGCCGGGCAGCAGGCACGCTCGTAGCTGTCTTGTTATCTCTTCCCAGACTAGTTAGCTTTAATCCAGCCGTGATAGCTCTGCATCAGGCTGTGGTTGTACCAGCGTTTGCAGTGTGGAGAAACCAGCACCCTCTCTTGGATCTCAGTTAAATCCTAATTGTAGCAAGTCATCCTCTCTGCCATCTAGCAGCACGTACCTGCCGTCTGGTGCAGGTGGAAGAGGGATGAGGTGTTTCATTGTGTATTTTTACCTTCATAAACTCCCCAGGAAAGTTTGCTTTTGGGGGGAATCTAGCTCTTTGCAGCCTGTTGGCATCCTGCATAGGAAAATGGTTAGTGTGTGTTTTTTGAGCAACAGACTCTTTAAAAACAAAGGCCACTGGCTGGTTTTGATGTTTTCTTTCTACTGCACAGTCCCTTTTATTCAAAGGTTGAGGTTTTCTTGTTTACTTTTTGATCTGGAAATAACCTTGGTGGTGTTCCCTTGCAGATGAACCAAGACTTCCCCAGCCCCAGGAGCCCCAGCTGAGCTCTCACCGCAGCTTCTGATCCAGCCGAGCCAGGAGCTTTGTGTGGGCAGAGGACGTGAGTCAACAAATGGTCTCTGTGAGCTGCCAGGAGCTGCTACCCTCCTTGACCACCTCTTCCCTGCTAGAGAGCTTTGCCAGTGCTCTGCAACGCAGCATGCCACCGTCCCTTCTGCCGGGGCACAGCAGCGAGAGGCCATCCGGCCACCCGGAAGGCTCTGGCCATCTCCTTGCAGGTAGCACCAGCCATGCTGAAGGCACCTCGCTCCCCCCATCCGGTGCAAAGGGGGAAGACACAAAGCCCCAAGTCCCTGTCTGCGAGGCTCACCTCAGGCTGCCTGACTTCTGCTGCAGCCTCTCCCAGGACTTCACTCCCACCCTGGAGGAGATCGAGGAGTTCCTAAGGGAGAAGGCTGAGTTCCTCAAAGATGAAGCAAGCGAGCTTCACCCCGCTGCAGAGAAGGTCGAGATCAAATCTGAGATCAGCTTGGGTAGCTCTGGGGGACAGCCTGCCTCCAGTGTGTCTCAAGAAGAAGGCGGCTCAAACGCTGCCCAGCCTGGAGGGACAGCTGATGGTAGTGACCAGGCGGTAGCCACGGGGAGCGTTCCTGTTGTCCTCCAAATCCAGCCTCTCCCGATGGACGGTGGCAGCCCGCTAGCTCCCAGTGCTGCCGGTGGTGTCGGGCTAGCCCAGCTGGTGATCAGCTTGCAGGGCCAAAACCTGTCCCTCCTCCCTCAGGTCCAGCGCCCCGTGACCGTCATGGACCAAAAGTATGTCAAAATTGCCCCCCTGCCCGTCGCCACGAGGCCAGGGGCACCGGGGGACGTGCCAGAGGGGGAGGCAACCCCCAAGTACCAGAAAGTTCCCCCCTCCCTCGTCCGTGTCCATAAGTGCTCGCACCCGGGCTGCGGCAAGATGTACACCAAGAGTTCCCACCTCAAGGCTCACTTCCGTCGGCACACCGGCGAGAAGCCCTACACTTGTGCTTGGCCCAACTGTGGCTGGCGGTAAGTGGGAGCCGCGGGGCTCGGTGCGAGTGGGTGTCCCCGCCGAGGGCCTGCCGTTGCCTGCCAAGATGCAGGAGAGCTCTTGGCTAGTGAAAATGCAGGATAAAATCACAAGTTTCCTTTCCCGAGTGAATTCCAGGTCAGAGCTGGGAGTAGGCCTGGGGGAGTAAAGTTTGGTGGGCGCTTTGGGTAGTTTTCACTCAGCAAACCTCCAGCTGGGGAAGCATACCCGACCACTGCCCAAAGACCCCAGCCCCGCCTTGAGCTGGGTGCCTACATGCCCTCTGGCCCTGCAGCCTTTCCAAGTGTTCTTGTAACTGTGCGACCTTTCTCTGCCTAGTTCAGGGCAATTTCTGCAGCTGGGCTACAAAAATGGCTTCTCCCATTCAGATTTGTCCCGTAAAATAGGAGTCTGTCTGCTTCCTCCGGAGCCAGTGTGTAGTTTGGGGTTTGTTTAGCAACCCTTTGTTTTCTTTTGCTGTTTGCCTGCCCTGGCTGCTTCTATCCCTCAGACACCTCTGGGCCTGTAGCAGATCTCCATCTTGCATTTACTTTTGTTTGCTCTGCACGTGATGGTGGTTGTCATATTCTTTCATCTGTGTTCCCTAAAATAACCCTGCCCTTTAGTCTTGCTGCACTGCTCTGATTGTTTTCCTGCTGTGGGGTTCTCTCCCTGGTACCGCGTACCCGTCCCGGGGCAGGATGCCCGGTACAGCCTTTGGCGAGAGGGGCCAACAGTCCTCAGGTCTCGCGCAGCCCTGCTCACCAGCAGATCTCAAAGCGTATCACATCCCCTGGTGCTGGCAGCGCTGAGCTTTCCTGGTCATTTATGCAATGCTTTGGCAGGCGCTCGCTGCCTTGTTTCCCCGGATGCTGCGTTGTGGCTTCTGTCTCGGGCTGGTGAAACTCTGCAAGGTACGAGGCTAGATCTGAATTTTGGGACTCCCTCTCGCCAAGCTGCTGCCCCTTTGCCATCAGCAATTGTCCCTCCAGCTCACCTATAACCCCAGTACATGTTTACAGGCATTGGCTCCTTTTCCAGTACCAACCAGTACCATTAAACCCTCCCGCACCCAACGCTCAGAGCCTGGGGGCTGAGGAAGGGGCCGGTGGCAGCCGCCCAGCCATCGCGTTTCCCTCTGGGAGGGAGGACGGGGATGGTGCTGGCCCGCACGACAGCATCGTGCTGAGCTGCTGTGCTCGGCTTCGCTTGCCGCCCTGCCCTGCTGCTCCAAGATCGAGGGCTGGGCTGGGGCTTCTCCGGGCCCTGCTCTCTTTTCTAGATGCAGCCCTAACTGTAAATGTATACGTCATTTCTTTTGGCCTTGATTTCTGTGAGGAGCTGAGACTTTGGAGCTCGCTTCTTGCCATAAAGCTGGAGAAGGAGTCAGTGGTTTGTGTGGAGGACGTGAGGATGGCCTTGGGACGCGCTGCACCAGGTGTGAGCTGCAGATCCTGTCGCTGGGAGTCTGGGGTGACGTCTGGAGCTCCTTGCTTTCTGCAGGCACCTTTCAACCAGATGGAAAAACCCTTCCATCCTAATATTCCTGCCAGCTGTGTTGGCTCCTTCGAGGCAGAATGGGAGTAAATCCTGTCCAGTCCTCCTCCCCTGAGCCTCGGACGTCCAAAGCACGCTGAAGTCCCCCCAGCTCCCAGGCCTTGCTGAGACCTCGTCAAACTGCTGTGGACGAACTCGCTGCGGGTGCCCCCGGGTCGGGGTCTGCAGTGCCAGGCGGAAGGAAGGGTGCAGCAGAATGAAGTGGGGACGTGCGTGTGGATGAAGGGGCTTTCCAGGCTGTCAGCTGCTCGGCTCCGGGCGTGGGAATTACACAGATTGAGCTCTGGGTGCTCCTGTGGTCCTTGTTACTGCATCCTCAGAACAGCAGTCGATTTGCTTCGGCCTGGAACCCTCTGCTTCTCTGCTCCAGGCTGGCTGCGCTTGCTTTTCCTCCCTTGGGCTCGGTATTTAAGGCAGCTCACAGGCTGCTTCTCTCTCCCCAGCTCCCAGTCCAGCCCAGGCTGACAGCGAAAACTCGCTGCCGTTCTGAGAAACAAGGGCATGCTCAGAGTTTGCAAGGAGAACCCATGCTCCCTCAGAAAAAACAGCATTCTCCCAGCAGCGAAGCTCTTGGCTGGATGTGGGAAGTGACAGCAAAGCCTTTGCACCCAGGCTTCTGACCGGTGTCCTTCAGTCACTGCCAGCCTGGGCCGATGCCCCGAAACCCAATTTCACTCAACATCTGGCCTTGGGCTGTCAGCTCCCAACAGGTTTCAGCAAGTCTAAAACAAAGGATATAAAATGATAGAATCATAGAATGGGTTGGAAGGGACCTTAAAGATCATCTGGTTCCAACCCCCCTGCCATGAGCAGGGACATCTTCCACCAGCCCAGGTTGCTCAGAGCTCCATCCAACCTGGGCTTGAGCACTGCCAGGGAGAGGGCAGCCACAGCTTCTCTGGGCAGCCTGGGCCAGTGTTTCACCACCCTCATGGTGAAGATACAGGTAGACACTGTCCTGTAAGAGCAGTGGAAAGAAATGAAGATACCACTGCGTGAATTCTTTTCCCTATCTCTAAATCAGCCCTTGGAGGGGTTTCTTTCCTTCCATCTCTCCAGCAGGATCCTGAGGTGCCTGTGCCTCACCAGTGGGCTGGATGGACCGGAGCACGGGTGACCTGTCTTGGGTTGTCCCAAGAGGCCGTGGCAGACAGCCCTCAGCCTCCCGTGTGCTGGGCTCTCACCTTCCCCGTCCTGTCCTGCAGCGAAGGCCAGGTCCACCATGCTTCCCTTCTCCTGCAGGTTTTCCCGGTCGGATGAGCTCTCCCGTCACAAGCGCTCCCACTCCGGTGTCAAGCCGTACCAGTGTGCCGCCTGCCAGAAGAAGTTTGCCCGCAGCGACCATTTAGCCAAACACGTGAAGATCCACCGGGGCCAGCCGTACGGCCAGCGGACGCTGCAGGGCAGCAGCAGAAGTTGAGTCTGGCTGCTCGTCCTCGCCGGGCTGAGTCCGGGAGGCCCTGCGGCCAGGCGTGCAAAAACCGCGGCGCTGACGCAGAGGGGGAGATGACTCTGAGGAATCGGAGGAGATCCAGCGCTCTACCTCTGTTCAGGGATGGCTGATGTTCAGGGATGACCTGTATTTATGGATGACCTATAATCAGGGCTCGATTCTGGTACTACTGTCCCTCTCTTAAATATATGCGATGGAAACCTCAGTTCGTTCAGGGTGAGCGTGTGTGCGCAGGGGAGCGGGGCGGGGGTGCAGGGCAGCTTGGCGAGATCCCTTTGCGCAGCGTTTGGGGCTCGCCTGCCTGCTGCAGCGTGACGGGCAGGAACTGCCCTACAGCTCTCCGACCCACCGCGGGGCATCCCCCGGGGCTGCTGCAGCCGCCAGCCCGCCGGCACCCCGAGGGGCCGGGTCAGCAGCGGCGTTCCCGCGGCAGCCGGAGGGGGTTTGTTCTGGCCGGCCTCGCTCAAACCACCCCGCCTGAGCCCGTCTGGCGCGGTGGCATCCGGGCAGCACTGTGGATGGACGAGCTCTGCTTGCGAGCCGTGCAGCAGCTGCGGGGCTGAAGGCAGGTGCTGGGGATGGCTTTCCCGGCGTGGCTGAGGTGGCGGTTGTGTTGTCCCCAGCGCTGCTTTTCTGCGCCGGTGGTTTCTCACCTGACTGGCGCTGGGCACGCCGGCGTCCTGGGAGAGCGTGACATTGGAGGGGGGGTGGGAAATGCCTCCGTTCCGCTCACTCAGTGCTGCGTGTGGGCAGGGGATCAGGAGAAATGTAGGCAGCTCCAGCAAAGTCCTTTTTTACGTGCTGGCATGGAAGAACATCGGTATGGAGAGACACCACCGTGCGTGGACCCAGAGAAGAGCTGTAGGCTCCGGTCAGGGGGAGCAGTGCCGCTCACCAGTTGCTGACGTCCTTTTGGTATTTGAGTTCTAGTTAATTCAAGGCCAACTGCTTGCTGCTGTGCCAAGTTCCCGAGCTTTTGCAAACATCTGGGAGGGAATTAGGTGCTTGTACAAACAAAGAATAAGCGTCAGGAGTTTGAGGTAGGCAGTGTGTCCTTTCTGCCTGGCTTTGGCAGCGTGTCTCATTGAGTGCCTGCAGGCTCTTTTCGGCTCAGGTGTGTTCGTGCCGTTCTGCTGTTACCCCAGTGCTCTTCCACAGTAGGACTTCATGCGCTTGGCTCAAGCTGCCCTTGAGCTGCCTTTAGTGAGGAGTGTTGGGCTGTGCCCAAAATAAGCACAGGGAAATGAGCTCAGCTCTCTCCCCTGCCCTGTGGAGGGCATGTTTGCACAGCAAAGAGGTTGTTCGCTGGTCCCTGCAGCCCTTTTGGGATGGTGACTCCAGGGAAGGAAAAAGCCAGACTGGTGGGGATGGATATGGTGCTGCTCTGAGGGTTGGTACAAGCGTCTCTGGGTGAGACAGCAGTCCTCTGTGCGAGGGACACAAGCTCGTAAAGCAGTCTGCAAATCCGTCCTAGAGACAGTGTTGTGTGGCTGGGGGTGTTTGCTGTTGGTGGCTGCTCCTTCCTTGGTGCAGGGACCGGAGCTCTTCCAGCTTTGTTGAGAAGCTACCACAGGGTGACTTCAGGGAGAGAAGGAGCAAAGGAGCTGAAAATCCTCAGTTTATTCCTAGTCCCGAGTATTTGGGGATGCTTGTGCTGCCCCCCAAGGAGATGCTGCTGCTGCGGAGATGGAGATGGATGAGGTGGGGTACTTTCCACTGCTGAGGTTCTCTGGAGCACCCAGGGTCTAGTCCCCATGATGAACTTGTTTCTCCTGCTGGTTGTTGTTCCAGTGCTGCAGGGCCATGGTCTGGGCCAGGATCCGGTGCTGCGGGTCGCTGTACAGGCACCAAAGAGAAGGGTCCCCTACCCCACGCCTTTGGCCCCTGTAAAGTTTCTCAAAAGCGGAAACTTCAGGGTGCAGAAACGATGTTCCTGCAGAGGAGAAACGTTACTAAAGCTGGCTTGGGGTCTGGGCTCTTCGTTGTGAGAACTAGCAGGCCGGCAGCTGGAGGACGGCTCGCTGGGCAGCTTCCAGCCCCAGCGCAGTGGGGAGCCGACCCGGGGCTCTCCCAGCTCCAAGGCTGCAGCGCGAGCCGCGGCCGGCGGACCTGCTGGTCGGTTTGCAAGGAGCCGTGCCGGGGTTGCGTGTTTCTCAGAGAACACCTGCATTGCTTTCCTTCCTTATCCCCGGGCGGGAGAGCAGGGCTTGAGGCAGAAACAGCCACGCTGCTTGACTTCAGGGCCAGGCGTTCCCCAAGGGAGGGCTGGTTTCTGGATCCCAGCTTAAGCTCCTCCATCCTTCGCTCGTAAGCGGGTAGGTGTGGGCAGGCTGAACGGAAAGTAGCTGCCTGCAGTGGTGTTTCTTTGCCGTGCGTGCAAGTGGGAGTGTGTACCTGCAGCCCTCGTGTTGACTCTTAGGAGAGAGCTCTCCCCTCTGGGGAAGGAAAGCAGCTTTTGCAAGGATTAGCTGGAGATCTGGGCCGGCCTCGGGGAGCAAGCGCTCCCCAGACACGCTGTGGGTGCTCCCACCTCTGCCCTGGCCGGGCCAAGCGTGACCAGATGCCAGCAAGAACCACAGCCCGAGTTCGTGTGATGCTGAACCTTTAATGATGAGCCAGAGGAGGCAGGTATGCGAGAGCCTATTTTGCCTTGCCTTTTGTTTTAGTGGATTTTTGCCTGGCTAGGAATTTACTTCATACCCTCTTTGCTCGAGGGCTCTCTTCGGAGGCCCTGCGCCAGCGTGACTCATGCCCGTCTCCTGCTTTCATCTGTCCCCCTTCGCTCCTCTCCCTCCCTCCGGACTCTTTCACAGCACTCCCTGTTTGTTCTGGACCTGCCCCGTCCTGCCTCCCTCCGCTCTCAGCCGAAGGCGACTGGGCAGATTGCGTGGGTCCAAGCGGCGGGGCGAGGAGAGCTGTGCCTCCTCGTTGGTCCGAGGCCCTTCCCTGTGCTCCAGCAGCTCGTCTGCGGAGCGGCTCCCGCGGAGTCCACGCTGGTGCCGGGGTGGATCCGCCGTGGAAGACGGTGCTGGGAGCGCTGGCAGCGGCGACTTGCAGCTTACCTGGCTTGTTTTGCCATTCCTTTTAAACAAACCACAAAGGGAGGGGAGAGATTTTTATAAAGCAAAATACCCTAGATAGGCATCTCTTGTGCAATGCGTATTATAGTCTCACCTGCTTCCCTCTGGGGACTGCGGGTGGATGGCTCAGGAGGTTTTCTGAAGGCTCTCCAGTTACCCATCCTTTGCTCCAGTGAGGATGTTACTCACAGCAGAAGTGTTCCTTGTGGAAGTACGGATGGGATCTGTGACATCGGGAGGGACGAGGGCCCTCCCGCCTTCCCATGGACACTCTAGATACACTGGAGTTGCCAAGAGGTGACACAAACTGCCCCTGTGTCACCAGGGCCACCCAGCTGGTATAACCCTGGCTCCGTCTCGGATGGTGCTCGTCAGGGAACGGGACCGCGTGCCTGCCGTGGTTTCCCTGTTGGAGGAGTGGGCATGGGAGGAACTGGTTGCCGTGTGCTCCAAGTGAAAAGGCTGTCAGGTTGCTAAGCAGTGCTTCTTCAGACATGAAATGCAAGCAGGCAGGAGTTGTAGCGGGGCAGGACGTGGGAGAGCACAAGGAGGAATTCAGGCAGCGTTTCTAAATTCGCAGCTGTGGCTCTGGGTATAGCAGTACGCGGCGCAGAGCCCTCCATCTGCAGCAGCGTGTGACAGCACTGACGTCCCCAAGCTGCAGCCCACGCGCAGCTCGTGCGGGCGGCTCGTCCTTGGAGAGGAGATAAGGGCCAGGGCAATTCCACAGTTTGCTTTTAGGCCCCTTGGAAATATGTCTCCCAGGTGGATCATAGCATTGGCTTGTTCTTTTTTTTCCCCCAGTAAAATCAGAACTGGATTTTAATTAATGATTCTCCCTTCCAGAGTCCAGTTTTATTTGGGGCGAATGCAATTCTTGGGGTAGTTTCTGTTTCTCCTGGTGGTTAAGCGGCAGAAGCTGGCTTGGGGCAGGGAGCAAACTGGAGCCTGGAGTTTTCTTGGAAGACCAGGAAAGGGACATGGTGGGCACGGGACCACACAGGCTGGAAAACGGGCAAACATCCACAGGAGGAAGGAGTGTCGGCTGAGTTTTCCTCCCTGCCCGGCCAGCTAGCCACCAGCTGGGCCAGATCCGGGCCCTGATAATATAAAGTGGAGCTGGTAAGGGGGTGCAGGTGGAGAAGGTCTGCAGCCCTGTCAGCAAGGTGTTAACCCTTGGGTGGCTCAGCTGCCCTTGCTGGGCCCCAGGCTGGAAGCGAAGGGGACAGGAGCCCTGTGTTGGTTTGCACGTGTCCCAGGACGCGGTTGAAGCTCTTCTGGAGCGGCGGCGAAGCACAAACCGCGACGTGTCCTCGCAGGGAAGCGGGGTGCATCGTGGCCTTGGGCTGGAGCTGATGTGGTCGCTCTGCTCGCCTCTCCCCACCATCCACCGGTGAGCAGGCTTGGGGGGAGCTCCCCAGCGCTGCTGCCCCGGGAGCAGAGGGGTTAAGGGCACAGCTAAGCTTAATAAAGAGCTAAATTAAAACAGCTGGCTGGCTTGAGATGGTCTAGCCCTGCTGGGTGACTTACTGCTTCATAATCAGCTTGCTAAGTAGGCACAAGTCCTTTTTCAGGGAGGTCGGAGCAAGGAGGAACATCTCTGCGGAGGAATGAGGCAAAGGAGCGATTGGCTTTTGGTCCTCGCTTGCTGCGCAGCGCTCGGTGACCCCAGCCCCGCGCTGGGTGCTTGCTGGTAGCATGGGCTTCGGACGGGTTGTGTGCAGGGATGCGCCTTTCCTAGGAGCTGCTCTCCTCTGCCTGTGCAGGTAAAACGTGGGGCTTTTTGATGTTTCTGGTGCTCTGCCCGAGCTGCCGTGCTGGGGAAGGTTCCTGGCCGACGGGGTGAATTCCCTGGCCAGGGCCCTGCGGGAGAGGCTGGGGGTGACGGTGTCTGGTCAGCTGTGCCGTTTCTTGTTGTTTGATCCAGGAACTGGGCAGTGGTGCAGAAAAGGATTCTTCTCTGGAAAATCGGTGCAGATAAAGCCTTTTTTGGCGTAGAAAATACATGGTGGGAGGGGGGTAATCAGATACGCGATACAGATCTGCGTTTGCTTTTGGAAGTGTTGGCTTTTCTCCGTGAATTACACCAAATTCTCCCCAGCTGCTGTTTCACAGCTCCTTGGTAAGAGAGCTGAGCACGCTGCAGTCTGCTTCTCACCTCTTCTGTTTCAGACCTTGGGTTGTTTGCACAAGCAGCAGGCTCCGATATGAGATTCTAGAGTCACATTAAAATGGTCGCGCTGGTCCTGGCTTCACGCTGCTGTTACCAGCTGTGACGATGCTGTTGGGTCGGGCCGGGAGGAGAACCAGTGGGGTTTTTAAGAGTTGTATTCGGGGAATTTTATTCAGGATGTGGGAGCTTCACAAGGGGAATTGTGCTTTTTGCAGGAGAAGGGCTGTGGTGGTAACACGGTGGAAACTAGTTTGGCAGCGTTGTGTAATAACCAGAGATCCTCTGGTGCACAGCTTCAGGGCTCAACTTTCATAAGCACCTGAAACCACCTCCAAGCCTATCTGAGTCAGCGGAGATGAGCCCTGCTGAAAAAAACAAACAGCCTTCCTCCCGCTGCATCTAGTTCCTCGCTGCGTAGCGAAGTTCTCGTGTAACTGGGTAAATGTGCTTTTTCCTGACATGAACTATGGAGAGTAACTCTGAATGTTAACAGCTGTGGTATAAGGTGGGCATTGCACGTCCTGCTCAGTGAAGTATTTAACTCTGGGGCATTTACTGCGGCAGGGAACTCCCCTGCGTGGCTGGCTGCTACCGAGCCCTGGGCTTGCCCCAGAAATATCTGTCCCAGGGGAGTGGAGGTGGAGGCTGGTGGGCTGGATTACCCCCCCTGTGCCGGCTGCAGGATGCTGACCCTCTCTGCCTCTCACTTGCCCTGAGCCTGCAGATTGCCCGGCCCTCGAGGCAGGGGCTCTGGCATCCATAGACTCGGAGATAACCAGGGTTTGAAACCAGCACAGATCTGTGGCTTTTTTTGAGAGCATCAGCAAAGAGCAAAGCAGAGGCAGAGCTGCTCTCTGCAAAGGAAACGCGGAGAACGGAGTGCAAAATGGCTTTATTGGGTCTGAGAAGTGGGAGATCATGGGCAGCTTGGGCTGGCACACGGATGGCAACCGAGTTAATTCTCCAACCACTTCGAGGTGCTCCTTTTAGCTTGGGCAAAGGCAGCCGGTGTTTGTGGACCCCTCTGCGCCCTGTGAGACTCCATGGGCGTCCTGCAGCATCCTGGGGACCTCTGTGATGCAGCGACTTCCTGCGCGCCCAAGTGCCACCATATCCTCGGGTGCTGGAGGTGGCATCTCCGCGTCTCTGCCAGCAGCTCGGCCAAGGCTGGGGCTGCGCTCCGGGTGCGAAGCTGCTCTGAACCAGGTGACAGCAGATCTGCTAGAGAACTTGTCCGGCTGATGACTAGCACCATCTAGGCCTCGCAGGCATGCTAGCACTCGTGCCCGCTGTTTGGCAGAACTTCTGCAGGGTGAGGGGACGGTTGGCAGCCCCAGAGCCGGGCGGTCCCGCTGTGCGTCCCTGACTTGGGCAGCTCTGGCTGCTCGTGTCCAGCAAGGTGGCTTCCTCCCAGGGCACTCCCGAAGCGAGCAGGGGGCTTTCACCTCCAAAGATGTCTTAAGAGCTGTGGTATAAAGCGCTGATATTGGTAACAGAAGCCTTAGTGATCGGAGCAGGCGGTGAACATTAAGCTTCCCAAGAGCAAGGAGTGGATTTTTGTTACAAAACTTTAAAAATCCACAACCAACCCTTCCTTGATCCAAAGGCTCAGTCAACCTGTGGCTGATGGATTCTATGACTGATCCGAAGGTTTTTCCCTTGTGAGCGTATCCCCTCGCTAATGACGCATGAACCTCCGGTAGCGCTTCTGCTTATTTCAGGATTTGTGCATTCGCAGTACTCTTGCAAAGCTCGGTCTCAGAGTTGGGAACTGCATTAAAATGGCACCTCCGGATTCTGGAGCGAGGCCTCGTTAGGGTCTGATTAGCTGCTGCACGGTTTTCTGGCTTTCCCGGTGCCGGTGCTTCCCTGCTCCCTCCCATCGCTCTCAAGCCAATGACCACGTGATGGCAAAGTCAGAACCCTGCAGTAAGAGAAGTCATTGCTTTCAGAAATCCCTGCGCTTTTCTGGCTGGGTTGTCCTGTGTTTTCCTAGAACTGGCAGTTGCGTATCGCTGCCTGACTTCAGAACTTGCAAAATCTATTTCTAGGTGCTGCTGTCTGATCAACCTTCACCAGGAATCCCAGCTGAAATGCTGGCTCTTTCTCTTCAGAATGCCTTTGCATGTGAGCTGGGTTTTTTTTAACAGGTCTTTGCATATGAGCTTTTTCCAAACCCTGCCTTGTTGCCTGCTTGATGTTATTCCATCCCTTTGTCTGTCCTTTATTTTTTCCCTTGTGATGTTGTCTAAGATGAGAACAAGCCCACGCTGGATGCAAACCCACGGCAGGGAAAGCAGAACAAAGTGAGAGTTGCGCAAAGTGGGAAACTTTATTATCGCTCTAAAAAAGATGCTTTGGTTGTCTGTCCGTGGAGTCACCGTGGCTGGTACAGCTGGAGCCAGAGCCCTCTAGGTCCCTTGGATGCCAGGGCTGACTCCCGTGTGCTGCCCCTCTTCCACGGCAGCCTGCCCTGTTTCTTTGGGCACAGCTCATGCAGTGTTTCCTAGCTGCGTGCTAAGGGAATACGAAATTTTGGGGTGTGCTGATAGATTTTGCTGATGGCAAGTAGAATCAAAGCCAGGGAAGACTCTGGAGTTGTGGTGGTGCGCTGGGAGATGGAGCTCTGCTGTTTGCCACACAAAACGTGTTCGGACCCCGCTTGACTCTGGCACGCATGCCAAAACACCAGGTTTGTGGGATCGCCTGTCTTCTGAAATCACAGAATGTTCGGGGCTGGAAGGGACCTCTGTGGGTCACCCAGCCCAACCCCCTGCCCAAGCAGGGTCATCCAGAGCAGGCTGCACAGCACCGCGGCCAGGTGGGTCTGGAATATCTTCAGAGAAGGAGACTCCACAGCCTCCCTGGGCAGCCTGGGCCAGGGCTCCGTCACCCTCAGAGGGAAGAAGTTCTTCCTCGGGTTCAGCTGGAGCTTCCTCTGCTTCAGTTTGTGCCCACTGCCCCTTGTCCTGGCGCTGGGCACCACTGGAAAGAGTCTGGCCCCGTCCTCCTGACCCCCACCCTTCAGATATTTGTAGGCATTTCTAAGGTCCCCTCGCAGCCTTCTCTTCTCCAGGCTGAACGAGCCCAGCTCCCTCAGCCTCTCCTTGTAGGAGAGATGCTCCAGTCCCCTCCTCATCCTCACAGCCCTCCGCTGGACTCTCTCCAGTAGCTCCTCATCTTTCTTGAACTGGGGAGCCCAGAACTGGACACAGCACTGCAGATGGGGTCTCACCAGGGCAGTGTAGAGGGGGAGGAGAACCTCCCTCGCCCTGCTGCCCACACTCCTTTTCGGAGCTGCCTCATTCTCCCCCTTTGCAAGTCAGTGACGCTCGGTGCCGAGTGAGGAGCAGATACTCAGAGGAGCGGCGCAGTGTGTGTGCAGCAGCCCCGCGGGTCGTTCATCACCGCGAAGGCTGCAGGAGCTCTGGGAGAAGCCCGCCGGTTTCATGAGCGCTCCCTCAGCCAGCTGTGCAAACCCAGGTGCTGGTCCTTCCCCAAACAAATGGATTTAGCTCTGTTTGAGGTGCACACATGCAGATGTTGGCAAACCTCCCGCGTGTGACTCTACAGGAAGAGCCTGAGAGAGCACAGGGCTGCTCTTTGTTTTTTGATTCGGGGTGGGAGGAGGAGTCCCCGCTCTGAGCAGAGCAAGAGGTCAGGATGGAGCGCAGCAGAAGATAAGAGGGGCGCAGGGAAATGCTTGACTGAGGGCTTACGGTGTTTGTTGGCAACCCTGGCTTGCCCATGGAGTTGTGTTTGAGTCATCTGCAGCGCAGAAGCTCGGGTGGAGGTGGGGAGGCTGCTGCTCGGTGCCATGGCAGAGGGCCTCCGGAGCCCCATCCCTGGGACAGGGCTTCCTGGCTTGGCCATTCCCAAGGGAAAAGTGGTGCTGATAAGGTGAAATGCTCTGCGGAATAATGACCGATGCTTTCCATGGGGAAAAAGAAAAGGAAAACAGCACATGCTTTCATTTCAGAGGGGCTTTAATGATTTTGAAAGCTGAAGAAACTGACTCTGGACTTTTGTGGAGGATTTTCCTGTCCTTTTCCCTCTCTTTTTTTTCTTTTCTTCCCCTCCCTGCCCAGTATCTCTCACACTTGTTTTGGTTTTTTTTTTTTTTTTGAAAGTGGAGGTGGGAAAACAGGAAACCGTTCTCTTATTTTAAAATGTGGTAGTTCACTTCTGTAAATAAATAAATAATGGTCAACTTGGTTGAAAACTTCCTCTCTCCCCATGACAAAAAGCATGCTTTGGGGGAAAACCCTGTGCTGCTTCCCTGTAGCCGAGACATCTCGATTCGCTAAACTTCTGTGCTTTCCCTGCTTCCCTCTCCCTTCTGATCCCCTGGGACTGTGCAGTAAGTGCTGATGCAGGGTTATTTAAGGGTATTGTGAAATGCGACGCTCCGTTCCCTGTCTTGCTCACCCGTTTACGAACCTCCTTTCACTTCATGCGGTGGTCGTTTGGCTCCGTGAAACGGGAGCAGCTGAAGGAGATCCGGTACCGATTCGGAATTTGCCTTCGTAGAAGCAGCGTTGGAGCTGCTCAGGCTGGACATGAGCCAGCAATGTGTGCTGGCAGCCCAGAGGGCCAACCGTGTCCTGGGCTGCATCAGGAGAAGCGTGGCCAGCAGGTCAAGAGAGGTGATTTTGCCCCTCTACTCTGCTCTGGTGAGTCCTCACCTGGAGTACTGCGTTCAGCTCTGGAGCCCTCAGCACAAGAAGGACGTGGAACTGTTGGAGCGGGTCCAAAGGAGGGCTACAAAAATGATCCGAGGGCTGGAGCACCTCTCCTATGAGGACAGGCTGAGAGAGTTGGGCTTGTTCAGTCTGGGGAAGAGAAGGCTGCGGGGAGACCTGATTGCAGCCTTTCAGTACTTAAAGGGAGCCTATAGGAAAGATGGGGACAATCTTTTCAGTAGAGACAGCAGTGACAGGACGAGGGGTAATGGTTTTAAACTAACACAGAGTAGGTTTAGGCTGGATATAAGGAAGAAATTCTTTACAATGAGGGTGGTGAAACACTGGAACGGGTTGCCCAGAGAGGTAGTGGAGGCCCCATCCCTGGAAACATTCCAGACCAGGTTGGACAGGGCTCTGAGCAACCTGATCTCGTTAGCGGTGTCCCTGCTCGCTGCGGGGGGGTTGGACGAGATGAGCTCTGGGGGTCCCTTCCGACCCAAAACTTTCTATGATTCTATGATTCCCTGGGCTCCGAGCTATGGCTCGCGCATCTGGGGACGATGGCGCTTCCCCAGCGGTGCCGTGTGTTGGCTCGTCCCCACGCGTGGAGCGGGACGCCGGGCGGTGAGGCGGCTTTGGGTGAAAGGCGCGGAGCGGGCTTTGTGCCGGTGCGGCTCGCCTGTTACCGGCGCGTGTCTGGGACACGGAGAGCTGCGTGTTTCGGCATGCGTGGCGGCGAAGAGCTGCTTACGTTTCTTTTCTTCTCTGCCAACGGGTGGGAGTCCGACGGCGAGGCAGCCAGGGCTGTTTGCTCGTCGGAGGGCAGCGGGGGAGCGCTGCCTGCTCGGCGCTTCACCTTCTGCTCCCGGTGCCCGATCCGGTGGAAGATAACTCGGCAGAGTGCGTTTTCTGTAGATGCCTCGGGACTGGGACTGCTCGTCTGCAGGCCGGGGCAGCCCGCCTCGGCCGTCAGCAGTACCTGGCCACGGGAGAGCGGTGTCCTGGCGGCTTGGCTGTGGGCACAGGCTGCTGGAACGAGCCTCGGGGCGATCCAGGCTCCTGCCACGTGTGCCAGCGCGGGATCGCCGGGTCTGGGGAGCGCCGAGGCGCGGTGGTGGGGTTGGGCTGGCCGTGGAGAGAGGAGCCGGGAGCCGAGCAGCCTCCGGTGGGGAAGGTTCTGGAACCATCCTGGTGCCAGGGGAGAACCCCAGCGCTGTTCTCCGGGGGGAAGAAATATTTTTATTTTTATTTTTGTTTTTATTTTTGCAATTTCTGGGTGTGGGAAACAGCAGGGAGCTCCCCGGGGCAGGCGATGAGCGACCGTGGTGGGTTTTCCTCTCTTCTGGCGAGCCCTGGCCCTCTCCCTCGTCGCTTTGCCTGACAACCCCCCGGTTTTGCAGGATTTCTCTTTTTTATTTTGTAAAAAATGTCAATTTTTTTTGGAATTCTTGTTCAATGCTCTGGAGCCGGCTCCAGCCTGAGCCCCTTCCCCACTCCGGACGCGGCCCGCACCTCGCCGCGATGCGGTCCCCGCCGCTGCGCCGTCCCGCTCCCCCCGCAGCGCCGGGGGGTTCCGTTCCGTGCCGTTCGTCTCCCGGGGCGGGGAGGCCGGGGCCGGGCCGCGGGCACATGGCTGCGGGCGGGCGCTAGGCCCCGCGGCCTACACTCCCCAGCGGGCTTTGCGAGCGGCGGGCGCGCAGCGCCTCCCCATTGGTCGGCGGCGCCCCCGCTCTGCGCGGGGATTGGCCGTTTCCCACGGGCGCCCCCCCCCCTCCCATCACCCCCGCCCTGCGGGGCCGTGGGCGGAAGTGTGGGGTACGGCGGCCGCGGAGGCTCGGGGCTGGCGCGCCGCGTCCCGCCATGTAACGCGCCGCCGCCTCCGCCCGTCGCTGCTCGCCTGGCTCCTCCCGCCCGGGATGGGGGCCCGGCGCCCGGCCCGCCGGGGGGGCCCCCGGCCATGAGGGGCGGCGGGGGAGCCGCTCCCAGCACCTGCCCGCCGCGAGGGGACCGCAGCGCCCGGGGACCGGCGGGGCTCCTCCTCGGTGAGCGGGGGGGGCGGGGGGGCGGCGGGGCCGGGGGGTAGGGGGGGGGTAGCGGTGCGTGAGGGGCTTCGCCCGCCTCGGGGAGAAGCCGGGAAACGAAAGCGGCGGCTGGGAAGGGGCCCCCCCGCCCCCTCCGCGACTTCGCTGGGCCCCGGGGCCGCTCCCCGGCCTGGGCTTGGGGCGAAGGGGGGGGGGGGCAGCCCTGGGGCCCTGGGCGGCTCGGCGGGGGTCGGGCCGGCCGTTCCCCCGCGGCCCCGCTGCGGGAGAGGGCGAGGGATCGGGGTCGAGCCGGGGGGAGTTGTTTTTATATTTTCCTGACTTGCTGCCGTGTGGGGTTATTTTTTCCTGTTGTTTTTTACTAACGCGGCTGTGCTCGGCTCTCCGGGCGGCGGGGGGGCGGGTGCCTGCCCACGGCAGCGAGCCGGTCCGCGGAGAAAGTGTGCAAATAGGTGCGGTTTGGTTATTTCCTATGCGTACACACAGATACACGCATACCTGCGTGTGCGTGGCCTCCGCGACACTGCCCTTCGTGTCACAGCCTGGCTTCTGGCGGTCCCCAGCGTGCTGCTGCCCGGGGGGACCCGGCTTCTCCCTCCCGTGGGGCCCGGGAGTCGCTTCCCGGGCTCGGGGTGCGCTGCTCGGGGGTGCAGACCCCGCCGGGAGCGTTGCGTGGTCTCGGTTGCGTGCGGACCCGGATCCCCGCAGCGGGCGCGGAGCTGCGCGGTGGTGATTTCTGTCGGCCTGTTTATTTTTAGGGTCTTAGCGCCTGTTTGTAGGGAATAGTTGTTCCATCGTCATAGCAACCAGGCCGAGCGTATTATAAACATTATTAAAGGAAACCTTTTGCATCTGAAACGAGACTTCCTTTTCATAATAAAGTTAGGACCAGTGTAAAACATTTAACCTTTTGGTCGGGGTTGACTCCGTAGCGTGACGCAGAGACCTGAGCCCTTGCTCTTAAACAAGGACGCTTCTGCTCTCCGCAGACGCATCGTGCCTGTTGAAGCTGATTTAATCTGCTGTTGGTAAACATTCCCCTGGCCCCTTGTGCTGGCAGATACGGAGGAAGCGAGTGTAATCTGCTTAGAGAGGAGCCTCCACAGAAATAAGTGTTTTTGTGGCTTACTCAGAAACAGTCGCATCAGTGTCAGAAACCAACCAGGCAACTGGTCAAAGGCATTTCGTTTTTGAAGTTTGCCATTCTCTGTATTTGTCCTGTACCTTTCCGTGTCCTCTTTGGTCTCATATCCCATAAAAGGAGAGGCAGAAGAGGAAGACTCCTCATGAAGGTGCGGCAAAGCAGGGAGCTGAGGTCTGCTGTCCATCAAACCAGCTACTCTGGGTGTCCGTCGTCATTAGCCGGGGTGGAGGATCAGAAGGTGGTAGTAGCTGGAGAAAGTTCACGGGCTGGGCTCCAAAGTCCCCCTTACTGGCCGTGTTCAGACAGGTTTGAAACCCGTTCAAGTGTCAGGGTGTGCTAGTCAAAGCCGTGTGAGGTAACAAAGCGGGCACCGTTGCCGCTGTATCAAGATTTTAAAAAGGTAAAAAGCTGTTTGGCTCCTCTGCTGCCAGCTTGGGTCTTCAGCCATAAGCACAATGGGAATCCTGATGCTGCAGTTCTCCCTCATGCCTTGTTTCCTGTTGGGTTTTTTGCTAGTGCAGAAAGGTTTTCTTGAGCATCTGAAAGTGAAGAATACTAGAAAATACTTGTTTAGAAAAGGAAATGCTTATTTCTCAGATAGGAGTTAAAAAAGCTGAAACAAATTGCTCCCAAATACTTGCTACCACCTTAATTTCATGTAAAGTAACTTAATTTTTGAGCCAAGACTCCAAAATTTAGCGCAACTTTTGTTTTAAGTAAATACAACTATCAAACTCAGAGTGGGATTAGGCAATGAAAGCTCCGGAGCAGCTCTTATCATGAGGACATCCTCCAGCGTTTCCTTCCCGGGAGCTTCCTGCCTCGATAACCACGGCTTCTCCTTCGGAACAAGCTGGTTTTCCTGACTGGCTTGGAAACAGCGGTGCACTGAATGCCAGAGCCAGCAGGGAGACAAGAGTTTATGGGAGTCTAGGGCGTTTTATTTCCTTATTCTTACCTGATTTTAGTGTTTATTAGAGGAGGTATAATTTGATTGCTACACGGAAAGCTGCCGGGGTTAGGGATTTTTTAATGGTGATGTTGCAAATGTAGAAATCTGCATTTCTAGTTTTAATTCCTTCTAAACAGTGGCTTTATCTTACGCGTGTAACAGACTTTTAACAGGTAATTCACCTCTGTTTGGGAAGTAAGCTAACAAAATGAGCGATAGAGACAGGAGTAGCTCTGTGTGTCCTGGAAAAGGACCAAGTACCCTTACCCCCATCCCAGCCCTCAGAGCATGCCCGGAGCTGGATGCTAGCACCTGGAGAGCCTGGGTTTGGGACGATGGGTTTCACACCTGTTGGGGATAAAACCCTAAAAGTGCTTGTTCAGGTCAATCGGTGTCCCAGGAGCTTGGAAATATTTTACGAAAGATTTGGTAGTAGTGGGATGTTTGAAGTGCTGTGCTGCTGAGATTGTTGCTGGATTGTGTGTTGATAGCCAGTTAATTAGATACTTCATCAGCAACGTTATAGCTCTTTGTCTCTTCACTAAAATAAAAGGAATAGGGCAGCCATTGATTTATTGATTTTTTTTTTTTTTTTTTTTTTAATTTTTGTTGTTGTTGTTGGCTGGACAAAGACGCTGAACAACCTGAGCTAATTTTGAAGTTAACTCTGTTTTGAACAAGGAGTTGGGCCTGTGACCTCCGAAAATCTCCTTCCTCCAAAGTTACTCTGTGGATTTTCCTGGAACAGCTATCTAAGGCCTTGTGTCCACAGGAATATTGCGCAATGTCGCAGCAGTTGTTGCCTACAGATTCCTTCTGTTCACGCACCGTGGCCGTCTTAAACTGTTAGGAAGCCAGGGGAATGGTTTTGCCTGGTAAAGTCTGAACGGTCCAGCTGTGCTACGCGTGTGCGGAGTGCTCGTGGGCTGTGTGCGCAGCGAGTCCGGCTCTCCTGGAGCTGTGTAAAGGCTGAATTCAGCAGGTGAGCAGAGGTCTGACTTGCACCGCGAAGTGTGAGGTCCCCAAGACCGTCTCGAAGTCACTGTTGTTGCCTTTCTTTTTTTTTTTTTTTAACTAAGCGTTTGTGATCTGAGAGGAGGTTTCTCTGTCACCCTGTGTGTTTACCTCGGCGCTGTGCTGCTTCCAAAGTCAGCTTTTGAGATCTCCCTTCTGTGTAAATACCCAGACAGCTGTGACCGTGCCGGTGAAATACGTGGTAGCGATGACTTCGTCCTCGCTGCGTAAGGTCCGTGTGACATCCCTTCCTTCCTCTGCACCGTCCTCCGTTTCTGTGTGGGTTCCCATGAAGCTGTAGGCTCGACTGCTTTATTCGGTCCATCTGGAGAAGTCATCAGGCTGCAGATGCTTGTAAGAGGCTGTTGGAACAAATCGAGGTGAGAGATTACCGGAGCTCTTCTGGGTGTTGAGTCAAAGCACAGGAAACCTGCCAGAGGACCTTGGAGGCAGGGGCTTAGGGCAGATTCCCCCCCGGCGCTGCCTCTCAGAGCCCGCCTTGCCGGGGCATCGCGCGGTGTCCCCTGCTCTGTGCTGAGCACGGAGGAATGAACCCTGGAGTTTGCTCTGCAGCGGTACGTGTAGCTGCTGGCCGTGGGGGAGAGGCCGTATGCCGCTTCCTGAACCGTTCCTGCCGTCCGCTGTGCCGCCCAGGGACTGCGCGCTCCCCTTCACAGAATCACAGAATGGTCGGGGTTGGAAGGGACCTCTGTGGGTCACCCAGTCCAACCCCCTGCCCAAGCAGGGTCACCCAGAGCAGGCTGTAGAGGACCTCGTCCAGGCGGGTCTTGAATATCTCCAGAGAAGGAGACTCCACAGCCTCCCTGGGCAGCCTGGGCCAGGGCTCTGTCACCCTCAGAGGGAAGAAGTTCTTCGTCATCTTCAGCTGGAGCTTCCTCTGCTTCAGTTTGTGCCCATTGCCCCTTGTCATGTCACTGGACACCACTGAAAAGAGCTTGGTCCCATCCTCCTGACACCCACCCTTCCGCAGACCGCGCGAAGCCTGGAGGCTCTGTACTCAGCTGGGTTGCGCCGAGCACGTTGTGGCACAGATGCGTGAGGAGAAGTTGCTGGAAAAGATACTTATCTTGTAATTTTTTTTTTTTTTTTTGTGAACTCAAGGCTTTGCAAAGTCAAGGCCTCAAACAAAGCTACAGCAACTTCAAACGAAGCTGCAGCAACATGAGAAAGCTCGAGTTTGCGGCGCTTGTATTTAGAGTACTGCAGCCAAATTCTGTCAGCTACTCGGTATACTTCAAGGGTCGTCCGTAGGCGTCAGAGAAGATCTCAAGACAATAATAGTGCTCTATTTTAGCATACTCATTACAAAGTATAACTGCCCTCTGCCTCTAGCAACTATTTTTTCCTCGTACTCAGATGGTGCAGAAGTGGAAAGGCCGTCGTCATAAGCAGCAGTATTGCCTCTGCCTAATTCCCTCATTGTCTTTTCAAATGAGACCTTTTTCGTTCTCCGTGGTCTCTTCTAAAGAAAATAAGCTTCAGCAAAAAGACGGTTTGCAGTGGTGTGCTTGTAATTACTGGTGTATTCATCTTGAAGAAAAAGCAATCAGACTCCTAGGCTCTTTGTGCTGACGGGGAGCTGCACTAGGAGCCTGATGCCTTTGCGTGAGAGGTGACGTAGTTTTGAAAGAAGTTGAAAGGCTGTTTACAAATGATGAGGGAAGTAACATCTCAGCATCGCTGGTGTAGAGTAGGAGCAGGACAGTGGGTTCCTGTCCACATCCCGATTTCTTCAGTCTCCTGAAGTGATGGGCCGGTAACACCTCTGAAGAGCGTGGATTTTGCTGGATGTCCAAATAAAAAGGGCAAGAGGATCTTCTGAAACCCTTCTGGTGTCAATGCAGGAGGGGGATGCTTTCAAGTGCTTGGCCCTGAAGGTGGCTGTGGTGTGGACAGGAGCCCCTGTCACGGCTGGTCCCCCCGTGCCTGGGCAGCTGAAGATGTTCTGCAAACCGTGGGTAGCACCAGGCATGTGAACCGTTGCTCAGGCCCTGTGGTTGCAAGGTGGAGGCTCCTGAAAGGCGTTGGCCGCCTTCTGCCGCAGGTGCTGAAGAAGGAAGAACCTTTTAATGTGTTGGTCGGTTCTTCTTAAACAAAGAGAAGTGCTCAGCTCGCCTATACTGGTTTTAATTTTACATCTTGTGATGTTTTTTCACTCTGTTTTTTCCTGAAGAAGCAACAGTTCTTTGATGTATTCCTATGCTGTATCAAAGCAACTTTAATAAAAAAGTTAAATGAGATGTCTTTATTCAGAATACAATATTGTTTTTCTGTATACAGGTTGTATTTTCCCAGTTACAGCTTACTCCTGGACTCTGAAGGGCAAGATCCACCTGTGATCCCATTGCTTTGACCAATGTGGAAGGTTATTTTCTGGCCTTCCCTTTGTCTGTATATAATCTTCAGAAAAACTCTGTGCTCCCACTTCCATTGAGGTCTCCCTCCACTGTTTCCTGTAGATGCGCCCAATAAATATTTAATAAAGAGGGACATTAATTCCTCGTGCAATATGACCTATCCATTAACAATTCCAAAGTGCTCTGTGCTCCTGTTCTACGGCAGCCAAGGAATAAGTAAATCCTCTCCACCCTGTTGTGAATGTGTCTAACATAAGACTTTTTAAAGCAGAGGGGGCTGAGGATGTGCCTGTATCCTCCGGATGACGAAAGGAATCATGACAACCCTAAAGCCTGTAAATGCCAGAAACATCAATAGTACCTTGATCAGTCTAACACGTCAGCCCGGTCTGTAACTCTGCCCCTGGGAGAAGGAGCCTTCCAGCCAGAAAGCTGTGCTGTTTGGGATGCAGACAGTGTGAACTTGTCTTTATTTTGGTAAATGCTCCTCACAATGCCATAGCTCATCGCTGGGAAAGGTGTTTTTTTTAAAAAAAATCTTGTCTCCTCAATGATTTTGGTCACTCCAGGCATACTCTGTATTGCTGAACTTTCTGCTGTCCGAGTGCCGCTCTGCCAGCGTCGTGCATCTCCAACTCGAGTCAAAACCAGCCGTGACCTAGGTGGTAACGCTTGACTGTGATAGTTTGGGGAACTTTGAGATAAGAATGGCAAGGTACTGCTTACTAAAGGGAAGCAGCCCAATGAAATCATAGCGTTTAAATTCTGGGGTGAAATCTGCATGGATTCTTAGGAGGAGGAGAAAAAAGCCTTTGCCACTCTGTAATTCTGCTGCTAATCTGATTTCTACGTGATTGCATCCCATTGCATCAGTCGGCGCTATTTGGTGCAGTGCTGCTTGTGGGTTTTGAAAGTGCTGTAGATAAATGTAGCGTGGGAATAATCACTCAACTTCATTTTCCTGCTCTTTCTCTGTTAACACATATCACCAGTACTGACAGCTCTGCAGAACGGCAGAATCCAGTCCTTATGTCTACACAAACCCCATGCATGTGCATCATCCTGACAGGCTAATGAGGCTCCGCGGCGTGCGCGTCCTCTGCGTTGCCGGTGGGCAGATCTGAAATGTTACTGGCGAACGTGAATCCAAGTTGGAGGAGAAGTCCTGGAAGAGTTTTAATGCAGCTGCCTGGCCCCGCGTTCCCCTTTGGTTCGGCTGGCGTGCCACCGTGCAGGGTGGGAAGAGGCTCCAAGCGCAGCGCCCAGCAGCTGATGCTTTCTTAGAGTACCGAGCAATTAATCTGGGCAAGCATGGAGCTGTATGCGTACACTAATTAACAAGGAAAGCACCTTAGGCCAGCATAACAAGGTGGTGTGGGTGTCCTTCATTTTGAGATTGTTCTTTGTAATTGCAGCAATTTGGCTGACTTGATCAATGTAACATCCCTGTGTAGTCACGTAAGCACGCCATTAGGCAGGTATTCTTAAAAATAGGTTAAATGCAACGGGCTCTGCCCAAAAAAGTACCTGCCCTAGGGCACCTTGTTTAAATAAGAATGTGTAGTCCTGTGTAAACTGTCAGCAGTAATCCTTTTACAGGGCTGACTAAATTCTGAAGCTCTGACATGTAGACCGTTCTCTTCCTTATATAGGGCTGGATAAGCGCTGGGCAGTAATGAGATTGGAATAAAAGGCTTTGGTAACGAAGATGAACTGGCAGTCCCGGCTGAATCTTAAACTTATCCCTGCGTATTCGGGACTTCAAGCAGTATGGGCATGGGTCCGGCTTGCTGAAGTGGGACTTGATGCCTCTGTTTTGGAGCTTGTGCTTGTGAGTAGCCCTGCTTGGGCTGCAGATTCACCCTGATGGAAACCCCTGTGCTCTGTAGGTTTGCCTTTATTGAGGCTTTGCTCTGTGTGTGTGTGTGTAAATAATAATAAAAAAAAAAGGCAGTTATGCATATCAAAACATTTTTAGTGTAATTTATCGCAATGGTTATTCCAGAGTGGCTGTGGTGGTTTTTATTTCATTGGAAGTTTAAACTTTATTTGTAGAAGCTGTTCTGTTCCGGAAGAAGAGAATCTATATGCGATACTGAATTAAGATAATTTTATCTGATTAATTTGCGGCTTATCTTATACTTGTGCAGACAGGATTATTAGTATTCAGCTTAAAAATATCTGTGGCAGTACTCTTTTGTGTAGTCAGATATGGTCAAGGAAAAAACGTCATCTCCACTGCCTTGTCTGTCCTTGATGAACTTCAACATCAGCAGCCTCAGTGCAAGAAAACCATGCTGGAAGTGCGTGAATCAACTGGCAGGTACCAGTCCTGGAAAGTCTCAGCCTAAATGGCTGATGTAGGTAAGATATGGCAGGAATCAAGAGAAAAGCAAAGGCAGCATCTGAAATTGTTTCATTTACTTTCATGTTTACTCTCTTAGAAAAGTCAGGGGTGAAATTTGGCAAAGAAAGGAGATTGGAAGGAGAGGAGACTGGGGGTTGATTGAGAGGGCTGCTGGCAGAGAGGCAGCAGCAATGTGAGCTGAAGAAAAATGGAGTTGTTCTGCCCTGGCATCTCCACGTAGCTTTCGCGGTGACTTGATCTGCTCTGTTTTCTTGGAGGTACCGAGCCTGGAGGTGGGTGCAGGTAAGAAAGGGAGGAGATGAGTGGGTGGTTTGATTTTTACCTGGGTGCACCTGAGCTGTTTCTCATAAAGCAGTACAAGTCAGAGTGGGTGACCATGGAACAACTTAGAAAAATTTTTTTTGGAGAGTGACTCATTGCAACTTACCCAAAGTGACCTGATTTAGTTAAATGAGGCTAAATATAACCCATGTGAAAAGTACTGACATGTGGGAGGAGACGACAGCAGTTGGCTCTCAGCCTCTCTGTTCTGCAGGGAACATCTTTCACGACTGGTGACTAATAATTTTTACTCTTGCTGGGTTTGGAAATAACATCTCTGCTCCATTACCCGCTTCTGGGGAGATGAAAAAACCGCGCTGTTGCTAATCTGTTGCCTCTTATCTGCCTTTCTGAATTTCAGCTTACTGCTATGGACAGTGCCATCACCCTCTGGCAGTTCCTCCTCCAACTCCTCCAAGAGCCTCAGAACAAGAATATCATCTGTTGGACCTCCAACGACGGGGAGTTCAAACTGCTGCAGGCAGAGGAGGTGGCCAGACTCTGGGGAATCCGCAAGAACAAGCCCAGTATGAACTATGATAAACTCAGCCGTGCTCTCAGATACTATTACGTGAAGGTAACGAAGTCCATAAATCCACATCAAATCCTTATCCACCTTACCAGCTTCTGCCTAATGAGCTTTGTTTCCTTTTTCATTCTCTTCAAGGAGATAGGTGTCACTTCTGGACTTAAGGTGTGCTAATTTGTGTTTAGAGGAGGTTTCTTTCTTTCGTTTATTGTTGCGCTGCGTTTCCTCTCCAGTGGATATTTTATAAGCTTCTAGATAGCGTTGTGCGAAACGTTACCATCTTTGATTTATATCTTTGCTAATACGAATCTGGCTTTGAAAACTAATCCCCTTTCCAAAAATAGGCACCCTTGCAAGGGTTAAAATCCTCAGCTCTTCAGTTTGAGCAACAGAGTGAATATGGTGGTTGAGGCGGTGAATACCGCACCACCGTGAGATATTTTCTGCAATTGTCTGTACGAAGCGGCTATCAGAATAAGGATTTTCAGTGAAGCAGCCCAAAGTATTTTTCTCCATGTATTCAGAATTGCACCTCTGATGTGGGCAGCGAGTTCAGTCCAGCAGAGTGAGATGCTGCTTTTGTTCAGCTAATGCCTTCTAATAACTTGCAAGAGCCTTTCATTAGTGCACAGGTAGTGTCGGAGCTGAGCTAGAACCAGAGCGTGGGAGTCTTACCTTCGTTTCAATAAGCCATTTATCCCACAACTGTTACTGTGTGGGTGTACGAGATAAAAAATAAACCTCGCCGTTTCTGAGGAACCTCTCGGTGTGTAGCAGGTGGTATGTTGCTGGGAGTTCATTACTGGGTAGCACAAACCTGACTTTGTATTGAGAGCTCTCAGTAATAACAACTGTACCGTAAATAAGAATCTTCTTGGGTCCAGACTGTGTGTGGCATTGCACTTAGGAGCAAAACAAGTTTGACATATGCTGTTTTGTGGTATTGAAATAGCTGATTAGCCTACATTCTGCTGACTAGTTCAGCTACTTATTTTCTTTTATTATCATCTTATTACGAATAAAAGTGGTTCAATTTGAAGTAATAGGTCTCAGTTCTGCGAACCTGTAAACTTTAATTCTGCAGGTTCTCCTGTTAGACCACTCTTAACTGTACCCAGCTCAGTGATCTTTGATGAAGGTAATGGGTATTTTTTTGTTTCTTAGCTGATCTTTTAAAATATGTTAAACAGAATTGCTTGGCAGTTTTAAGGCTGTTAGTATATTTAGTGTGAGGTTAAGCTCACCTGTTTTAGTGTTTTGTCTGTGAGCTCTGGAAATGATGCTTTGGGAGCAGGACTGAATTGGGAGAATGCAGTGGGTTTTTGAAAAAGAAAAAAGAAACAATTTTTGATGAAAGTTTACAGACTGTCTAATTCCTCAGTCTATTTTAGGCAGTGTTTGTAGGAAGAAAATTAATCTGAAGAAGGTCTAAATATATATATCTTCTTACCCACAGAATATCATTAAAAAAGTGAATGGTAAGAAGTTTGTGTACAAGTTTGTTTCTTATCCGGAGATTTTAAATATGGATCCACTTGTCGTGGGCCGTATAGAAGGAGACCCTGAAATGACTGGTTTTGCGGAAGTTAGCAGTGCTCCAAAGGATGTGGAAAACTGTGGGAAGGAGAAGTCTCAGTCCTGTGCTAAATCCTCCAGCCGCAATGACTATATCCACTCAGGCTTGTACTCCTCTTTTACTCTGAACTCCCTGAACTCTTCCAGCGTAAAACTCTTCAGGTCCATCAAGATTGAGAACCCAGCTGAGAAACTGACGGAGAAGAAACCCGCTCAGGATCCAACACCCTCTGTCATCAAGTTTGTGACCATGCCCTCCAAAAAGCCTCCCTCTGCCCCCCTGGTCTCTGCCACTGCAGCGGTCTCTGCCACTTCCACTGCCTCCGCCACTTCAACCGCACCCTCTCTTCCCATGGGATCGGAGGAAACTCTCCAGGCCTTGGAGACGCTTGTTCTACCCAAGTTAACTGTCCCTGAAGCTCCAGCACCTTTGCCAAACTTAACCACCAGCTTCACCCCGACTCCACCTATATCCTCGGTTTCTCCCACTCTGCAAGTTCCGTCCACACCGCCGTCGCCGCCCCTGAGCTCTAATCCTGACCTGGACATTGACACGGACATCGAGTCCGTGGCTTCTCAGCAGCTGGAGCAGGCTCAGAGCCTTCAGCATCAATCCCCAGAGCCCAAAGAGCAGGATTCCTCCATGCTGGAGAAGGAGTTTGCCAATCACCTCTCCAGATCTAAAAAACCCAAAGGGCTGGAGTTGGCTCCTACTCTCGTCATTACAGGCAGCGATCCAAGTCCGCTGGGGATTCTGAGTCCTTCTCTCCCGACTGCTTCTCTTACTCCAGCACTTTTCTCTCAGGTAACCTAATGCCCTTCCTGGTTGGTGTTTGTTGTTTGTTTTTTTTAAGTAACAATAGGGGTTATGTTATATTTTAAAACAGTAAGCGAAGGCAAGTGGAAAATGAATAGCCAGTAGATCGTGTTTGGAGTTCTGAAACTCAGGATGTCACTCCCATTTTCCATATAAAACAGAAACTTTGTTCATAGTCAGTATTTGCTCCCACCCCAAAGTGTGCCCGAGTGGTACGTCAGCGGTGCACGTCTGCACAGCGTTCGCGTGTGGAGGCAGAACCCAAACCAGCACCAGCAGGATCCTTCCTAAGTCTTGCCAGGGTGATACTGGATTATTTCAAAAACCCTAAACCCTGCCCTTATCCTTCCGGCTGATTCTGAAAATGCTTTAAAAATAGAGAACCGTGGAGGTGTCTATTTAGCAGCTTGGTTTTGCTTGGTTTAATAGCCCTTTACTTAAGGCCAGAGTACTGTGACTTAACAGTAATAAGACCGGCTGCTTCATTTGGTGGTTATTTGTGTGTGGGAAAGGAAAGCTTTCATGCCTCGTGGAAAACATGGAAGAGAACTGAACCCACCTAGGCTGTTACATTGTTCTGCATACATTTAATCTCTTTCCTGCAAGAAATTAGAGTGAAACTGTAGGGAAGCTGCTGACTGAAAACTGAAATGGCTGAATACAGGAAAAAAAAGCCAAGTGCAGTTGCTCTTTTGGCACCCTTCGAAGTGTTTGGCCGGTGAACCTGGAACATCCAGAATATTCAGAACCTGGACGCACATTTCTTTGGTTGTGTCTTACATTGTCGGTGTCGCCCGGACCATGCGTGTGCCCAGTGGCTGCTCTTTCTAAATTCACGGACGGCGTTTTCCAGAGCCCCTCGCAGGTGCTGCGTACCGAACCGCAGGCGGAGCCCGTTTGCTGCGGCTTACGGCAGCGTTTGGCAGCAGCTGCTGCTCAGCAAGGGAGGGCGAGCCGGATGGTGGGGTTTGAAGGGAGGAGGAGGAGGAGGGGGAAGGAGGGAACGGGAGTTCCTGAGATTTGGACGCAGCCCTCCGCGGCTGTAGGAGCTGTGAGGTTGTCGCAGCTGGATTTGTGCGTGCTGTGCGTGACTGGCGGCTCAGGCTTCACGCAGCTGACTCTCGCCTTGTGTTTTGCAGACTCCCATCTTGCTGACCCCGAGTCCCCTGCTCTCCAGTATTCACTTCTGGAGTACGCTGAGCCCAGTTGCTCCTCTCAGTCCTGCGCGGTTGCAAGGTGCTAACACACTCTTTCAGGTAAGTCCCAGCAGGTTTAGCCCGTCTCTCCCCGAGCCACGCTTGTCAGTACCTTCCTGAGGAGACCTGCAGGGATCGGTCAGCCCAAGTGTCTGATGTAGAAAGAAGACAGCGATCTTTCTGTTTTCTATCCCCTGTGTTACCTTTGGAGAGTGTTTCATTTTAGTGTTTACCCAGTTTTATTGAAGTAAATTGTAAATGTTGGTATTTCAGAAATGTTTTAAATTAATAGCAGTCTGTGCTGTAGTAAGAGATAAGATACTTTTTTTTTTTTTTTAGGTCTGTCCTTCCTTTAAAACTTGCCTCTCTGTAACTTTACTGGTTGAGATTTTCCTGGAAATGGAATTTTGCTACTCTGTTCATTGTTTATGATCTCTATGTTCTGCTCTCTTCTGTTTAGAAATTCTCAGCTTCGCTGTTTTTAATAAATATTTTTGTTAACTGATATATAAGGAAAAGAATCCCCTATGTTAAAAAAAAAATCCTTTAGTTGTAATTACTGATGCTCTTCCTTCACCTTCCACTTTGGAATTGGAATAACCACATCTGTTGCCTGAGTCTGCTTAGGCAAAGGGTAAAATTTAACTAGTTGTCTTTTGGGTTTATATCTGCCATCTCCATGGAGATGAAGGAAGTAGCTTATATGTACTCTGAGGACAGGGAATAAACAAGTAGGTCTGAAAATGCCTTGGACATTTTTCTCTATAAATAGCTGATAATTAACTGAGGCACAATTTAGACCATGGTTTCCCAACAACCTGTTTTAAAGTCACTTATTAGTTTAGGCCATGGGCGGTGCTCAGTGCAGGGTTACGGACTGGGTCCTCCTGGTGACGCTGGTTATAATGGCTGCATTGGGGCAGTCTGGGATGTAGTGGCATTGAAAAAGTAAATTACTTGGGGGAAGCCAAGAAGGTTCTTTGAAATTTTGGGGTGGTTTTTTTTTTGTTGTCGCGTTTTGGTTTTGTTTTTTCTTTTTTTCCTGGGGGAGCTTCTACATGCACAGATAGGAGAAGAACAGTGAATTAAGATGGCCTCTTCCCTGACAGTTGTTGTTTTGTCTTTTAGTTTCCATCAGTGCTGAACAGTCATGGCCCATTTACCCTGTCTGGACTGGATGGACCCTCTACCCCTGGCCCGTTTTCCCCTGATCTCCAGAAGACATAGCACATGAACTCATGGAAAGGACACATTGGCAAGCAAGGGAAAGATAGGACACTTATATTTAACCATGTTTTTTTAAATGAGCGATTTATAATTCCACAGAGATTATCAACAATCATAGTTTTTGCCATTCCCAAACAAAATGCCTTTTTTTGGAAAATTCCCTTTTTTGAAGACCCAGGTTGGGAATGTATATGCAAACGCCTTAATAGGAGCTGAAGCTCCAGTCTCTTCTCTTCCCTCCTTGGCTTGGAAGACTTCGCTCTGGCTAAAGGGAGTTTTCGGTTGGTGTTGCAGTAACTGAGTCTGCACTGATTGCAGTAAACGGTGTCAGAGAAGTCTTTTCTCTGTAACGCTTGGAAAAACCCTCTGTTCTTCTGCTTCCTGTGCTTGGCAAGAAGAAATCTAACCGTGATCGAAGCTGGCATTCCAGGAAATGCTTGGGAAAGGGGTGTGTGCATCGGCTTTGCCTTGGGGCCCGGTAACTTCTGCAGCAACAGAACAGCCCACGTCTTTTCTGCTGTAAAAACATCTTGTCTTTTTGCAGGGAGAAATTTTCAAGGAATATTCAATGATTGTGTTACAGAGATACGGATGTTTTTTTGAACGGCGTTGCGTACCGGCAGTCCAGCCCCTGGGAGAAGTGGTCTGCCCAGCTTCTGGATGCTGCCTGCCCTCCCTTCGCCGAGGAGGCACGGTCCGGGAGACGAATGGTGGGATTAGTTCCCTTCGGTTCTCGGAAGGTTTGAATGCTGAAGTCCAAACATTTCGTGTGCCAGAGACCTGTTGTAAAGCCTGTAATCTCGCCGCTAGAAGATTAGCAGGATGGTGGATTTTACGTGAGGTTTTGAGGGCATGTCTGCGTTTGGTGAGGTTGCTGCCTGATGCTAGAGTTTCAGACCCGAGCGATGGGTGAGAACACTAACGTCTGAGCATTAACGTTACTGCTCTTTCCCCGCAGTTGAAGTGGAGAAGCTCCTCTTCTACCAGCTCTTATCTCAAGTTCTGCTTTGGATCTATTGCTTTTTTATTTGAGGCAGCACTCAGACCCAAAATAAGTTAGGCTCCATGCATACAGCTAGCGGAGGAGGGTACCACGGCGTATCAACCTCATTGTAAATTTGCGCTTGGTGGCCATGTGAGCATGGAGTAGTACAAGATTAGTTTCCAGAGCCGTTTGAAACTCTGACGAAATGAAATTTGTAGTTAGATTTTTACACCTTAGGAGGCCTTCTAAGAGAACTGAGGAATGAAAGAAGACAGACTGTCCCCTCCCGGGTGCTCAGAGGCTGGCTGCCTTGGTCTGTTGGTGCTGGGCGGTGCGCCCTTCCGCTTTGGGCGTCTGATGTCAGGCAGCAACTTCTGTTCACTGCTGTGTAGAGTGAGTTGGTGACGCAAGATAACCTCCATAAAATGCCCACTAGAAAACAGATGGAGACCATCTCTTCCCTTTGGCATCCTCACTGGCTGTCTTCAAAGTTGTAATGAGCAGAGGAAGATTATACCTTTACAGCAAGAGGAGCTGACAGCGTACGCTGTATGCACTGCACCTGTCTTACGGAGAAGTGGTGAACTCGAGCTTTCCCGAGCGTTCCTGTTGCCACTTTTGCAGACTCTGAATTCACTTTTAACGCGTATGACAATACCCAAGACTTGATTTACTGCAGCGACGTTACCTTTCTCTGTCCTAGCATTGAAATCTGTAAACCACTTGGTGTGTTCCTGACGTGAGTCAGGTGGGTGTAAAGGAGTTGCTTTTTGGGCATTGGTCATCCAGAAGGTGCTCTGCCCGGTGGGAGGTGGGAGAGAAGAGTATGCCTGTCTTTAGGTGGAGGCAGCCGGGAGCGAGCTCGTGTAGTGAACTGTCTTCCTCTTCAGTTCCGTCGGAGGCACGATGCCGCTTCGCGTTCTGGGCATCGGCAGATGCGGGATAGAGTTCCTGTGCCAGCAGCTCTTAAAATGACAATGTGCAATATTGACTTTTTTTTTTTTTTTTTTAATGCAGAAAGCAAGCTGCAGATCATAATTAAGAGCAGGCATCTGGAATTTTCTGGTTTGCATGACGGCTTATGAGTCTGCTCTAGCAAATATATATAGCTATGTATAAATAGCAGCACTTTTAACGGTTGCTTTAGGTTGGCCAATTTTACGTCCACCAAGTGTGTGGACTTGAGAGCAACATTGCAGACTAGGATTAGAATTTAAAAATAATTAATGAGCACTAAAGACTTGCAATTTAATTGCTTCCCTTTCCTTGTCCCCTATGGAGAAAAGCCAAGTTTATTTGTTTAAAAGTTGTGTATGTGCACATGTGCACTTAATTTTTTGTAAACTGTATCACTTTCAGTGTAGGAGTGCAAGAGAACCAAATGCTGACCCAGCTGGTCAGTTGTGCTTGGCCTGGGTTCGTGCTCTTCTCCCCGTAGCTGCGTAGGATTGCGCTGCCGTA
Source organism: Opisthocomus hoazin (assembly GCF_030867145.1). Classification (NCBI taxonomy): domain Eukaryota; kingdom Metazoa; phylum Chordata; class Aves; order Opisthocomiformes; family Opisthocomidae; genus Opisthocomus; species Opisthocomus hoazin. Next base: position 8,878,540 of record NC_134438.1, on the reverse strand, counting down.
GCTGGGTGAGGAGATAGGCGCTCTGCCTCGGGAAGGAACGCCTGCTTCGGAGAAAGCGAATGCGAAGACGCAGCCGGTGTGTGGTGGTGTCCATCTGGTAATATCCGACTTCCTGACAGAAGGCACGCAGCAGATGACTGCTTTTGCTGCCTAGGCACCTGCCTAGGGAAAAAAGAAAGTCCTGTGTAGGATTATAATCTCGGGAGGCAGCTGAGAAAGCGAGGTGAAAGGGGAGGCGGGAGAGGAGCGGCTTGCTCACCTTCGCTCCATTACAACTTTCAGGTCACTTGAAGATAGTATCTTGTATATAAGCTGCCTCATTAAACACACATTCACTAACAAGCGTATAACTGCCAGCTTTTTTGGATCACATTCCTGACAGAGCACGGTGTCGCTGTGACCTCTTGGGGCTCGGTGATGTGAATCGCTGGTACTTTTACTGGCTCGCTTCAGGAGCAGTTTGCAGCTCATTGCAACTTGTTTTTAATTCAGTGTAGGGAAGGTCGGGGTTAATGTAGGCTCTCTTTTAATTATCATGTTAGCAGTCTGTAATATGGGTATAGTACTGTGTTGGTTTAAAAAAATAATAGTGCAGCATTACAGAAACGTTTTGTTAACGTTACAGTTCCTCTTGCTGAAGTAGCCATGGTATTGTTGAGTGCTTGAGAACATTTGCGTCGGTTAATTCATAGGTGGTGGTAGAATTAGACTGGATGAGCATGGAAGCTGAACATCTGTCTTGCTTCTGGAAATCTCTTTTAGGTGTTGCTGCTGCTGTGTAATAGTACTGCAGAGTTGAAAAGCTTGCACTGCCGTTGCTGTGCGTGCTACGTCTGGCTTTTTTTGAGATCCTGCGCTGTCAGGATGCCACGAGCAACGCGTGCTGCTAGCAGAAACAATCCATGGAACGCGGAAACGTGTTAATAATACCCTCCGGTTGTAGAACCATACTTGTTCTGTCTTACCTGTTTTCAGAGAATGTGATCCTAGTAATGAGGGTGATGGAGGAAAGTGGTTTCGTTTTTTTCTTCACCGCAGCTTAGGTCGAGATCCTTGTTTCAGAAATCGTCTCCAGCAGCGACGGCTGAATGTAATTTCTATGCACTGTCCTTGGCACGTTCAAGCTGCATTTTGCAATAGGTCAGGAAGTGATAAAATTCCTTGAATTTGAGAATTTATTGTTTTAACTTGGAGCATCCTAAGACTTCAGTACCATCTTTGGTATAGTGGGGCGTGCATTATAGTGTGAAAGGCTTTGGCTGGTCAGTGGTTGGGTTGGGATAATCTCTCCCTCTGCTGTGTTTTCAAACCTCACGTGTCTAGCCAATAGATTCATTTTGGTTTTTCTAGGGTTCATTTTAACCACCGTGAAGGCTGCTGATGTGCATATCTTCCTTTACATAGCTTTTCAAAATGCAGCGAGATGCGTTCGTGTCAGATTCCCTCCCGACTTCAACGTTCATGCGAGAACTTCTGCAGGTTGGGACCGGAGGAGAGAGCTAGCCTAGCGCGGTGATGCAGTTTCTCAGGTGAGCACAGGCGCAGAGTTCTGATCCACTTCTGTAGCATTTTTCTAGTGCTGAGGTCAGAACCGAGAGTTCTGACGGTCTGGTCTGTTGGCTGCCCATGATTTATTCGTATAGCTTTTAGTTACCTTTTGCTACTGTTTTATAGCATTTTTGTATGTACTCATGTTTTACTATACAGTTTAATCTCTTCCATTTTTAATGCGTATTTGTTTACAAGACACATCTCAGTGTTGTATCAAGAGGCTATCTTGGTATTGTCAGCTATGAAAATAAACTACGTCAGTAGTTTAGGGACATTATTGACCTTGATAGGTATTTTAAAACTCGATGTTTGAGTTTTGGGTGTCCATAACAATTTTGTTCTGTTTCGTTCCTTTGTTCTCCTGTGTAAGAAACACACGTACCTTCTGGCCTCTAAGGTCGTGGGTGTGGATAGTTTATTTTTGTCTTAATCGTGGAGCATGGTATTGCAAACAGCCCGAGCCCCGCAGGGTCTTACGCTCGGCAGAGAAGCTGAAAATCCATCAGAATTGCAGTCGTGTTGCTTGGATGTTTTGGGGCTGTTTTAATGAGGTGTAGTATGTCTTGCCTAAACAGCGATTTTTATGGTTTGATTTGAATTTAATTAAAAAGTAATTGGCAATGGCTGCTGTTTAGTCTGAACAGTATTAACAGATCTGCTTAATGTGGAAGCCTTTGGTGGTGGTTAACATGTGACGTGCCGTCGTGGGTGTGCTGAAGCCAGAGGCTGGCAGGTGAGGATTAACAGGTAAAACGCGGTGACAGTTGCTTTGCATGCTCCTGCAGGGCTGCTGCTGCAGAAGGCTTTGTCTTGGATCAACATCTGGGGACGCAGCGTTGCGCTTTGAGGGAGGAGTAGTGACCGTGTAGGAGCCCTTTGTAAAAGCTGTTTCTGGCCGGAGTAGAATTTTTGAAAATAGAACCAAATCATTTCTCGTAGCCTGCTTTTAGTCATAGGGACGTGGCATAGGAGCTACCAAGCGGCGGCGATGGCAGCGCTGCCGTGTTTCTGCAGTCAGCAGACGTTCTGTTGAACTTCCCTGACTGTCTTGGTGCCACCTAAAGCAGAAAGATGAAGCTTTGGGTTTGGGTGCCTGGTGGATCTGGAACTGAGGAATGTTATTTTTGCCTTTGTACAAAGAAGAAACAAAAACAAGGGAGAACATGTTCAGTGCAGAATGTTGATTCGTTTCGGAGGATGCAGCTTTGCTGGCCATAACCACGCTTTGCAAAAAAACAAACCAAAAGTGACCGGCAAGGTAAGAAAGCTGGGCAGGGCCCGGTGTTTCTTCTGGAATGTGTATGCTCACGTGTTTCCCTCTCGGGATAGTCTGCTTCATATAAATTATTCTACAAAGAAAAGTAAAACTGACTAGAATTTATTTTTGTGTACCCCCTCCCAAAGAGCGCAGCAGAAGGCTTTGGCAGTGGAGCTGTTCCAGGCAGCTGATCAAAAGCACGCCTGGAGAGCTGAGCACTGGTTGTTAGACCCGGGGTGCCACTGAGCCTGGAAGAGCTCTCATCAGGCGAACACCCTGCGCACACGTGCCGGCTGCCTGCGGGGACGCGTCTTCGTCGCGTGCCCTGCCTTCCAGGTTTGTAGGAGCCAGGCTGCCCGGCTGCGCTCGCAGCACACACGGCACCCTGCAGTTCCCACTTTTCAGTGTTTTGCACACGCTGGTGAAGTTTCTCGGGGCTTGTTTGTTTTTTTTTTAGTACTCAATTATACCACAGTGTGGACTAATTAGTTGCCAAAGGTTATTTTTAAATGCGTCTTTGACATTGTTGTATGCAACATCTAAAAAAAAAAAAAAAGTGTCTTAAGTGTGTCTTTGAATAGTTTTATGTTCATGGAACAAACGTTTGGACTTCCTTTTCCCTTAAAACACTTGCTTCTCTGTTGAGACCGCGCGTCGCAGAAGGTTTTCATCTCAAAGCAGGGTTTTTGGCAGGGGGCTGTAACAGGATAATTCCGAACCTTCGGAAAACAGGGGTCTTAATGGAGACGCAGAACAAACTAAGCAGCGCAGTCAGGCGAGGGGAGGAGAGGTTGGAAGGCGTTGTGTTCGCAGCCCGCTTCAGTCCTGGAGCAGTACATGCAGCAGTGCTGTGCTAATAACTGGAAGCTGTTGGGGTTTTATTTTTGTTTGGGTTTTTTTTTTTCTTTTTTTTTTGAACACAGGAAGGCTTTGAGGATGGCCTCTGCATGGTTCCTGGTGTGTGCTGTGTGCTGGGGGGGGGGGGTTACAATACCTGGGTTTTGCTCTAGGCTCCTTGAGATGTGTTGTGTTTTTTTTTGGCTAGCATGTCTTAAATCTTCAGGCTTTGAAACTGCTTTATAGGTTTGTGTTGACTTTTTGTTCTGCTGTTGTTCAGTTGCACAGAGTTTTATATATATGATGTACTAGTTTTAACGTTAATTCTCTGTGAACAGGGTTGAGATTATTCATTGTAGTTAAAAAAAAAAAAGTTGTATTCTAAAACTCCCTTTTAAAATCTTGTTTGTATTCTGTTGCAGTGTTACCAGATGGCCTTATGTACGTCACAGTGTTTGTGATGAGTACAGTAGCACATTTAATGCTTATCTCCTCCCCCTCTCTGTTTTTATAGCTGAGAAGTATATTCTTAATAATAGAGATGAATAAATGGGAACTTTCTAGCAGCATGTATGGTAAGGATAGCGGTTTTCTCCTCTAATATCTATTAGGAGAGCTGGAATTGATCTGGAGCTGAACAGGGATCGTTAACCAGCATGAGACTTTGTCTTGGGAATTCGGAGCACCTTCACGCGAGCGATGGCAGACTGCATTTGTTTGCCAGGAGCTCGTAAATCAGAACAGAGCTGCGGCCTCCCTGCAGCTGCTCTGACTCGCACCGGCTGAGAACTCCGTCCTCGCAGCTTTTTGTCTGTTGCTGGGATAGAGGCAGGGGAGGGACCTTTAAGTTGACTTTTAGAGAACTTTTAAGCAACCTGATCAGCTGGGGTGAGGTGTGACGGTTGTTCTGTGTATTTTCAAAGTGCACGTCTGTTTTGGAAAGTGACTTTCTGATGCCTTTAGCGTTTCATCCTCAATTGCATTTTTAGGTTAACGGCAAGATGATGTCTGCAGCGCTTTTTGTGCTACAGCAGCTCTGCCCTCTCTGCGTGGGGCAGGCTGAGCAGACACACATCGCAGATACCTTACTCCCTAACTCTGGAATGGATTCCATTTTCACTTCCCTGTAACTTTAGTTGAACCATCAATGGTAAAAATCACATTGAAAGCAGCAGAGATAACGTTTCCAGTTATTCTTTCCAGAACAGAATTGCGTTTTATATATATATACACACATATATATATATATATATGTAGTACCAGATCAAGAGACAAAGCAAGTTACGTTGCAGTGAGTGTCTCACTTCCTCCACTGGAGGCTTCTGGACACGCTCTTTCAGAGACAGCTGTAATCTTACACCGCTTTGGTGCTCTCGTTACAGTTGGGTAAACTTGTCTGGGAGAGAATAGCTTCTCAGTCTAACTTTTTAAAAATAATACCTTATAATAAGAGTATCTTAATGCCATTGTGTTTTAAAAATAATGCTGGTATGTAATGCAAGTACATAAATAGCCAAAGTTTTCAGTAATTGTTCAGTGTTACTAAATTTGCTTTTATTTAACCTTCCAAGATAACATATTAGGAAGACCTTCAGCGTGTTGATGTCATATTGGAAAAATAATCGAGTCGATCAGACTTTAGCAGATATGCAGTTATTTGAACACATTTCAGGTTTGAATACAATTTGGAGGCAAAGTTTTAAGATGCAAAACTTACTTTGGAGGACGTGCACTGTAATGACACTTCAAAGTAACACGTGCTGCTTTCAAAGCGTGGCGTATTGGCCGTTGTTATTCAAACATCATGGAGGTCTGTCCTGAGAAATCAGGTGACTTTTCTATTGCTTCAATTTTTGTGCAAAAAAAAATTAAGATAAATCAATGTATTGCAATCTTTTTTAAAAATGGGGTGGGAATAGTTAAAGAAAACTATTTTATGTAAGAACTGACAGAGGGATTTGCTTTGTATAATGCAAGCTGGCTTTAAAAAAAGCATTGTAGCAAATTATTCAAGTCAATCATATGTTAATAGTTATGTGCAACCAGACATGCAAAACAATTGTATTTTTTTAAATAAATATTTTTAACAAAGTTCCTGCTCTTTTGACTGTTTGTTGCAGTAGAGGAAACTGAAAGTTGCAGCTGCAGGGCAGCTCACTCTGCCCAGGCTCTCGCCCACCTTGCTGGAGCGGAGACAGAGGGGGAGCTGACAGCGACCGGGGGCTGCAGGGGAGCTGGCGTGAGCGCTCTGCTGCTGCGCAGTCTTTTTGCCAAATCAGGTATTGTTCTGTTCTGGTGAAAAGTTCCTTTGGTGCGTAGCTCCAGTCTATACATAGTGCTGGGAGCGAAGCGGAGAGTCAAATTGTCAAGTATACTTCTAACAAAAAAACTGCAGTAGCGTTTAGCTACGTATTACCAATCTGCAAGGATGTAAGATACTTTTTTTTTTTTTTAATATATCACAGCAGGGACTGTCAGCTATATGTCATCTGAGTAGATTTCTTTCCAATTAAACTCCCTCACTGTATTGTTTCGTGCTCATTTCCTCTGTGCAGGGATGGAGAGAATGCTGTCATGGTGGGAGGGGCTCTATTAATGACAGATTGGGGGGGTTTTGCTGCAAATGGGTTTTGCAGTACACCCTTTTTTTTCACTCTGGGCTTCTCAAGGAGCCTGACAGTGGCATCCTGTGGTGCAAGAGAAGAATTGCAGAAGAACTGAGGCAGGAGGATGAGGTAAGCCCCAAATTCAGCTGCATTTACCTCCTTCTTGCGTTGACCTGATGTGCTCTCAACATGTCTGCTGCCTTGGGACTGTGGCTACAGAACCACCCGGGGGAGCTCGTGAAGATGTTTTGTGGAAGGTAGGATCTACTGCTTAGAAAAACAGAAACGCTAAGAACATTTTAAGTTAAACAGCTATCAGATTCCCAAGTTTGAAAGCCAGAACTGGTGAAGGTAGTGGCTGATAGCCTTGGCCAGAAACAGCTTAAGTTACCGAGTCCAGTCACGCTGAGAATCTAGCAATCAATCACCTTTAATTAAACACTGCTCTATATACACACACGTACATATGTACATCCACATACAGCAGGTAAAGCAAAAAAAAAAGTACATGTCCAATCACTCACTGAAGAAAGAGATGTACGTAGCTTTACGCTCTCCTACAGCCGGTCCTTTCTTCCTGGCTTGCAATGGGGCATGCGTGGGTTATGCGAGTACCTTGCAGAAGGCACCCGTTACTATAAGGAGTATTGCACAGGTCAAGCAGCTGGAGGCTGGCTCCCAAATACCTCTGTTGAAGCTTCGACTGGAAGCTAGAAATAAAACCACCCTAAAAGACACTGCCACAGTAGCAGCTAAACTAGTGACTGAAAGCAAAAAACAAACCATCACGACTCATTCTTGACTCTAAAAAAAAAAAAAACCCAAAACCTAGTGATCGTAATAATCCAGAGGCCCTAGCATGCTAAGACACTGTCGTAGTGCACGTGGCTGCTGCTGTGTAAGGTACAAGAATCAACTGTGCAAACACAGATCGGCACTGTGCGCTGGGTGGGGTCTGCCAATTGTGTGACTTCTCCCCTTGGGGAAAACACGTGGAGGTGACACACGCTGGAGTCGGCGTCGCGCAGAAATGAATTCAGATCCAGTATTGTGCTGGAAAGTGTAGGGGCTTCTGTATGCTACAGGCCCAAAGAAGAATCTGTGCAGTTCAATGACTGAGTCAGGAGATCCTCAGTCTTACACATGGAACAGAGGGAACCTCCTCCTTCCCACCCTCTGTCCCGAATTCTCCACCCCAAATGGGTAAGAAAGTTCATCTGCAGGAGTACCTGTTCTCCACACGCCGCAGCCGTTCAGACGCGGGGTCCGGCTGACGCTTACGGTCTTCTTCCTGGCACACGTGACACGGGCAGCTTGCGCTCAGCCTGACGCAGCGTTCTGGGATGTCGCCTTGATTCCGACTTACCCAATCTAATGTGCTTTTGATTGCAGAAAACTTGCATGATTCAGTCACTAAATGCGAAATCATCCTCCATAGTAATGCTTAATTGTGTGTTGGCTTATTGCTGGTCCAGGGCTCGGCCGCTTCGTTAGCGCTGGTACTGCCCCGTGTCACCCGTTACTGCCGCTTTGTCAGGTGAGGCATCGTCCGTAGCTGCAAGACAGACATCAGACACTTCATCGGAAGGTACCAGCTCTAGGGAGCTTTACGGGAACGTGCACGAGCTCTCCCCGACACGGCTGCTGCCCTTCCGTCACCCACCCCACTACCTCGTTTGCTTCGCTGGCCGTGGAAGAACGGCTTCCACCTGCAGTAACCTGGAGCAGGGTTTTGCCCGTTGCACGGGGCTCCTTTTACAGAAAATGCTTATAAAGGCAAATAGCATATGCAGTCTGCATACGCTGCGTGAGGCCACACAGAAAAGAAATCCTGTAGCAGTGCGGCTTTTCTCAAGAGCCCGACAGCTGCCTCTGGATGGCAGAGCCGCTTGTTCGCTGGATTTTGGCCAGGGAACAGCTCAGGGAAGCTTGTGCCGTCTGTGCTAGGAGGACTTCCTCCTGCCAGCTCCGCTGCAGCACGGCAGCGCTTTCACAGCGAGTCCCCCCCTGAGCCACAGACCATTCCCACCTTTTTCCCTCGCTTCTCCAACCGAAAAGAAAGCAAACCCTGAGCTGTGGCTGCCAAGGCTTTGTGGGCAAGTCAAAGCAGGAAGAGGGGACGGGAAGCAGCAGTAAAATAAACATTTCCTCGCATTTTGCTGAAGCGCTGCACCCTGGCTCTGTATTGCTGCAAATGCCACTCTTCCTCTCATTATAAAGCGGGCTGAGCGCTGGTGCTTGCTTACCTGCTGAGGGCTTGGGGTACATCCTGTGGAAAAACAGGAGGAAAGCGTAGAAGGTAAAGGCCAAGCCTCCAAAGATCATCCCACAGACCAGGAAACTGTAGCTGCCCTGATCATGTATAATCTGCAGTTGGAGGGGGGGGGGGGAAAAGAAGGGGGGGGAGCAAACATGTCATCATAGCACTCAAATACCTAATTAGCATTCCATACGAGCTTTACTATTTGATAGCTCGAGGGTAGTGCAGTGCTTTTTCCCAGCAGTGGCCCCAAACCAGGACTAAGAGTTCTGCTAAGAAGCTCCCGTCCATTTCTGGCATGCCTTGCCTTTCCTTCGTCTGCACTTACCGATCCCACCAGTAGCTGCAGGACCATCTCCCCAACCCCAGCTCCAGTCACCAACACGGTTGTGGCACAGCCTGCAAGGAGACAGGGAGGGCTGTTGGCGGGGAGCGGGGGGAGCAGCCAGCAGGACCAGCCGACGCCGCTTCACCCCGCTCCGGCAGGGAGCTACAAACACTGGCGTGTGTTCCCATCCAGCGCTGGGAACGCCTCTGCCAACCTGCGGTAGCGCAGAAAGGTGCAAGTTTAAGCCAGAAATTCATCTCCCGTTCTGTCACTTGGCTCTGCTGGCGGAGGTGATGTCGCTGCCCCGGAGACGGAGGCTGGCAGAGACCTCCTGCAAGAGCTGGCCAAACTCTCGGATTTTCAGTTCACTGGTAACCTGGATGATGCTTTCAAAACTAGCCCCCCAGCAGCCTCTAAAGCAGACGGGCTTGGCAGTCCTCAAGAGCCCTCAAGCTGCAGGAAGAGCCAATCTGGATTATTTGTACACTGAAACCGGGACTGGTTCAGTCTGGTTTTCTGACTACGAGCTTGAATAAACATGATATTCAACAGCAGATCTTTCTTCCAGGGCTCCTAGGCATCCCTGAGGAGGGAAGGCGTTCCTAGGTGGGATGGGATCCGAGTTCTAGCCTCAAACCCCCGCCCCGCTCACCTTTGTACTGCAGGATGTCCTCGGTGTAGGCGAGCATGCTGGGGAAGGTGCTGCTGAGAAACAGCCCCAGCGACGCTGTCCCCACAAACAAGAAGACAACGCTGTAGGAGAAAATCAGGAGCAGGAGGAAGGTTATCAGGATTCCAACCTGCGAACAGCAAACACACAAGTCAGCAGGAAGGTAAATGCCGAGCTGCAATAGGCTCTAGATTTTTATTAAGTTTTTTTTTAATTTTTTTTTAGAAAATAGTTTGGAAAACAAATAAACTATACTGAAAAATGATCACAGTCTATGAAAACCTGAAGTAACTTCAGCCAAATAAAATCCATCTACCTTCACAGTGAAGAACCTGGTACTCTTTGTAACCGGATTTCACAGAATCCCAGAATGTTCGGGGCTGGCAGGGCCCTCTGTGGGTCACCCAGCCCAACCCCCTGCCCAAGCAGGGTCACCCAGAGCAGGCTGCACAGCACCGCGTCCAGGCGGGGCTGGAATATCTCCAGAGAAGGAGACTCCACAGCCTCCCTGGGCAGCCTGGGCCAGGGCTCCGTCACCCTCAGAGGGAAGAAGTTCTTCCTCGGGTTCAGCTGGAGCTTCCTCTGCTTCAGTTTGTGCCCGTTGCCCCTTGTCCTGTCGCTGGGCACCACTGGAAAGAGTCTGGCCCCATCCTCCTGACCCCCACCCTGCAGATATTTAGAGGCATTTCTAAGGTCCCCTCTCAGCCTTCTCTTCTCCAGGCTGAACAAGCCCAGCTCCCTCAGCCTCTCCTCGTAGGAGAGATGCTCCAGTCCCCTCCTCATCCTCGTAGCTCTCTGCTGGACTCTCTCCAGTAGCCCCTCAAATTTAAAGTGACTGTATACAATTCATCTGTCTGAACTGCATCAGATAGAGACTTAAGATCGTATCTGAAAAAATACTTTTTCTCTGCAGCTTTAAATACAATAGTGATGCTACCTCCATAATATTCACACGTCTCAGTCACCAACAAGTCTTACTCAGCACGTTAAAGAAAAGACTTGGGTTCAATAACTGCTCAGAAAGCAGCCACCAACTACATTTCAGGAGGCTTGCCCTGGCCTCTGGCTTGCTGCAGGGTACGAGGAGGAGCAAACCCCTCCAAGCCGGACGGGGTCAGCCATGGCACAGAGTCAGCAGAGGGAGCTCACAATACCAACACAACTCAGTTGTGATTAATTGTTTCGGCCCCGATTCTGGGCGTGTGCACGCACACAAGAGCAATTCAGATTCTAAAGGAATTTAATTCAAACTGCAGATTGCTATAATGCTGAAGCGACTGCCGAGAGCTGGTGTATCTACTACAGAGAGCAAGCACTGCACAAAGGGTTCAATGCCCGTCCAACGGATTTTTGTCCTTGCACCATACTCCTATGGCTGCTGGTACGGGGAAGACAGTAGGCTTCCACTCAGGGCTGGAGGCTGCTCCCTCTTCTCCCCAAATGCCAGCAGCATCCAAAGCCCTGTCCTCAGCTTTGTTAACGGAGCAATTGTGCAGCTCAGACAAGCGAGTAAGGCAGTAGTATGCATCAAGGAGATGCATAGGACTGTTCCTATCAGATACCCGAGACGGAGCTGCTGATGCTGAGCTCTCCCTGCTCCCCTGTAAGCAGTGACTGTGCTGAAGTAGGCGACTCTGCTCATTTTTAAAACCACTGCGTTTCACTTGGCTGTAGCTATTGGTACCCAAATCCAGTTCTTTAGGCGCCCGGCAGCAGGGTGCTGCGCTGGCAGCCTCTCCCGCCTCCTGTCTGCACGGACACCGGCCTGGATCTTCAGAGCATCCCAGCGCCAACGGTCACTCCTGTTCTCTCACCACCCTGGTACAGACTCCTGGCCTCGCAATCTGAACTGCGAAATGTGCTACCAAAATCACTTCTGGTTTAAATAAACTGTGAATTAACTGCCTTCTCACCCATTTCTTTCCTTCTGTTTTTGTAAGAAGTGTAAATGGGAACAACTCCCTCCCTGTTGTCTGCCACCTCCTTACAGGCATCCATCTTACCCATCCTTACCGGACTGTTCCCCCTTCTGCAAGTCATACGCTTTGTCCATTTCAGCAACCTCACATCACACAGGTTTCATAGCTGCTGCAGTCTAACTAGAGAACTGACTGAACTATCTGCCTTCCCCATCCCATGGCTAACGCGGGCGTTAAATCCCCTGTAAATGCCAGAGAAGACAGCGTGCAAAGTAACTAAAGCCAGCAGACACTTCGCTAGGTGCTTACACAAATCTAACGTTAACTTCACGGAGGAGCAAGCTCAGGACAGCGGAGTTGTAAGCGTTGGAGCCAGCTGCCAACACGCACAGACAGCAATGCAGAGCAAGGCCTGGTGCAGATCCACCAGTTCTGCACATCCCCGCCAAGACTGCACAACAGCCTGGGGGCAGGCAGAAGAAAAACACATCCAAACCAGCCTTACCACGTTGATGAAGACCATAGTTGCCGGCTTCATTCGGTGGGACACAGGGATGGAGATGAGCCTGCCCAGCGTGATGGATCCCCAGAAGAGGCTGGGCAGGTACCCGGCCACTTTGTGTACGACAGAGAGAGGTTCTTCCACCGCGTAGCTGTAAACGAAGCCCGAGTACTCTCCCTGCGGGGAAAACAAACCGGCGTGTCACACGGCTGGGACGATCTACAGGCTGCGCAACTTTAACTTCAACCTGTCCCTCAAACGTTCACCGCACGGTGACAGTGCTGGAGAGCCCGCCTACGGATTTGCTACCAAACCTCCAGGAGCCTTGTTCCCAAGGGTTTGCAGCTGGAGACAGGCTTCCACCAGAAGCAGAACACCAGACTTAAGCTCTCCTAAAAGGGCAAGACTTCACAGCATTGCTAGGTAAAACACATGCCAGGCTCTTCTCCGTAGAGATGCTCTCTTCCCTAGGGACTGCCTTGTCCTTTTCAAATCATGTACGCCTAAAACGTAACACCTGAAGAACCTGGAGTCGATCATCCTGGAAGATGGAGGCCCTGGCAAGTTCCCGTAGCTGGCAGCTGCTCTGTGTAACCCCCGCTCATCTTTCAGGACCCTGTTTAACGCCCTAGTAAGACCCAGCAGCATTTGACCATGAGGGGACCGAGACAAAACTGTTGACAGAAAAAGAACAGCAACTCGCCGGCCAAGAGCGAGCCTTCCTCGCCCGGACAGAAGAACTACACATGGTGAACGCCGTGCGTCTGCGCCGGCCAGGGCCACGCGGCCAGGCCACGACAGAGAGACCGCACCATCCCCACGTGCTCTCCTCTCGGGTTCTGGGGGCTCAGGGGACCCGTCAAAGTCCCCGTTTCTTGTGAAATAAAACAAAGCTGTTCTCGCCTCTTGGCTGAAGTGAGAAGAGACCTCCATTGCGTATGAGCAGACAACGTCACAACTCCAGCTCTACACTGGCTAGGTTAGTAGCAATCTAGCTGCAACGCCACAGAGCCTAGGAGAAGCCACGAAACCCTCCCAAGAAGCGGGGCACGCATCAGCCTGACTACGATTAGCTTGGAACGAGCTCCCTTGGGACCCAGCCTGCTGCACCGGCAGACCCGCGGGTCCAGCCCACTGCGCGCAGCGGCCGTGTGCGGGGTTCCGGCTGTTACAAGTGATTTGGAAAGAAGAAAGCCACGCAGCTTCGCTCAGACAAGACCCCCTCTAGCAGCTGAACTCACCACAATCCCATCAGTCATGAAGAGAACAAGAGCCCCAGTGATGTGGACTGCGAAGTAGGTGTAAGAAGCCCCTCGGAAGTTTTTGCTTTGGCAGCAGCTAAATAAGTCATCATGACCTGGTGAAAAACAATGCAAAGCAAACTTAGCTGGAACGTCCCCCCGGGGCTGGGTGCTTGCCAGCCCGCAATGGGGATTGGTTTTGCGCTCAGCTGCAAGACAGAGATTCATAGAGGACGTTGGACAACGCGGAGCACTGCTAACCTCTGCTGGAACCACCTCCTTCTTTACCCACCTATAAACTTTCAGAAGGAAGATAAATGTGTTTACGGGCTGCTGTCCACATCCTAGCTCTCCAGGACACTCGCTGCTTGTGCTCCTCTTCCCATTTAGGAGCAACACGTTGCTGGCCCCACTCTTACAGTCAGCAGAAACAAGCCCATCTGACCGTAACACTCGTGCTCAGAGCCCCTTGTCCTTGCTACCACCACACGGGAGAGTCCTGCCCAGGAGAGCTCATGCTCCTCAGATAAATGATACTCAGCCAAACAAGCCACCTTTGGGAAAGAGGGAGCTACACACACAGCCAGCGTCACCTCCTCCGAACAGACCACGGGGAGCCACAGCCTGCCGAAGCTGGGGGTCAGGACCCCCGGAATTCCCAACTGTCCCATCCTCGTGGTACCACCCCAGCCCCGGGTGGGCAAAGGGCTGGCGTGGGGGTGACGGCTCCGGGATCCCCGTGCAGGCAAGACAGTCGCTCCTGCACGGCAAAGACGAAATTCTCACTGCTTCTACGGGGAAGGAGGGATTTTGCCAGCACAGATGCGTTGCTCAAAGATCGCAGCAGTCGGCATATGGTCTTCCTGCTTCTCTAAGGATTAATCTCAACTGCACTTAAGAGGAAGATGGAGATCTGAAGAACGTGAAGCTCCGGTGGGTTGTATGGAAGCAGGCAGCTGGGTCAAGGAAAGAAACCAGCAGTGTCTCAGCTAAGGGAAGTGCTGCCAGATGAGCACAGCCTTGTTGGACACCAGAGAACCCACACTGCTAGGGAAACCTATGATCCTTCCCTGCAGCACCTCACCACAGCTCCAACTGCCTCTGCCTCCAGGTATTCCTTGGGGACCTTAGAAATGCCTCTAAATATCTGCAGGGTGGGTGTCAAGAGGACAGGGCCAGGCTCTGTTCAGTGGTGCCCAGCGACAGGACAAGGGGCAACGGGCACAAACTGAAGCAGAGAAAGCTCCAGCTGAACATGAGGAAGAACTTCTTCCCTCTGAGGGTGACAGAGCCCTGGCCCAGGCTGCTCAGGGAGGCTGTGGAGTCTCCTTCTCTGGAGATATTCCAGCCCCGCCTGGACGCGGTGCTGTGCAGCCTGCTCTGGGTGACCCTGCTTGGGCAGGGGGTTGGGCTGGGTGACCCACAGAGGGCCCTGCCAACCCCAAACATTTTGTGATTCTGTATTCCGTAAAATTTCCTTTTATTGTTCAGGTAAAGCCAGCTCTTCTGTAACAACACCAAACACTCCTCTGATAACCCTAAAATAGGATTACTTCTGAGATTCACCATTTCGCTGAAGAATTTACTGCGATACGTTTCTCTTGGGTAGCAAAGACCAATGTTACTACTGTCCCCAACACAGGGTGTAGCCGCAAGCTCAAGAACAAACTATTGCTGGAGTTCAACTTCTCCCCTCGAACAAGGGTGCTGTCCTCACTCCCTTCAGACCCACCCAAACCAGCGTTCCGCAGCACGACGGCCGCTTTCAAACCCAACGCTCAGCAGAGCCAGCCCAAAACCTGACCGAAAACCTGAAGGGAACGAAGGGGCACAACTTTCACGTGTGCTCAGCTTGCGAGCCCAGGTTTTTTTTAATTTCAGGGCAGCCTGGAGCGCTGCTCAGGGTTACGGCTCCATCTAATCGAGGGCAGTGAGGCACCAAATTGTTTGGGTACTTCTGGATTACATCCACGTGAACGCTTTGGAAAGTTTCCTCCTTAGACAACAGCGTTTGACCTCACTCGTTAAACCCAACGGAGACACTCGGAAATGCACCTTTTTCTCCCCCGCTCGCCACCCGTTCCCCCAAGCCCGCGAGAGAGGAGCCTCCAGCTCACCTCCTGCTGCCCGTGGTCTCTGCGCGGCGGCGGAGCCCTCGTCCTTCTCGGCGGGCCGCGTCTCCATCGCCAGCTCGTCGGCTGGCAGCAGCGGGCGGCTGCTGCTGTTGAAGCACGGCACCATCCGCTCCTTGTAGAGCAAGAGGAACACGGCGATGGGGACTGGCAGCTGGGGAGGAACAGAGAGCGGCAGGTCAGTATGACATGAGTCTCGCACGAAACAGAGTCCAGCTCGCCGGTCACGAGGGCCTTTTCAGAAGCCGCACTCAGCGTCTGCAATGGATGTGCTGGAATTTACCTCCCAGAGCAGCCTGGCGCTGCCCCGGCCTCCGAGCAAGGACAGGGGCTGGCAATGGGGCAAGAAGCCACGGCAGGAGGCTTGCTCCGAGAGCTGGTAGGGAGGAAGATGAAAGCTGAGTTGAGAGCAAAGGCTCCTGATCCGCAGCACACTCAGGACATCTCCTGACAGCCCCCACGGGATCACAGAATCACAGAATGGTAGGGGTTGGAAGGGACCTCTGTGGGTCATCTAGTCCAACCCTCCTGCTGATGCCAGGTGGGCTGGGGACCATTCACCTGGGATGGGCAACTGGGACACTGGAACAGAAGGCACCTAAATACAAACCTCACGAAGCGCTGTGCCAGCCCTTCAAAGCCAAAATGTTCTGGTTCCGAGCATTTGACCGCTTCTGCCCAAAAAATAATAATTAAAAAAAGTAGCTTTTTCCTATGGAGAGCGGAACAGTTTTAATGGGAGACTTTCTGCGGCTGAAATTCTTTGTGAGGGAAGAGCAAGCTGCTCCAAGCCCTCTGCCCACCTCCAGCCGTTAGCAGAGGTTGCTCAGCATCTCGTAAGAGGCGAGCTCGTGGTTCCCAGGCCAACGACCACGGCACCGTTACAGCCGAGCTGCTTCAGGGAGCCCCTTGGCACAGCCTCTGCTGAGGGACCCGGGACTGCAGAGCAAGGAGCCCCCAGCCACCGCCCTCTTGGCTGTCGCTGCCTCAGAGACCCCTGCACACCCAGAGATGCTGCTGCGGGCTCCCAGCACACCACAGTCCCACCAGCCAGGGCTTTCCACCCGGTGACAACGCACCTGAGGACCGTGGGCTCGTACCTGCCCGCGGGATCCATCCGGGCAGCGTCAGGACCCCCGGTACCGTGCTCCCTCGCTGCCACGCGCCCCAGGACAAGCCCACTCCCCCTGCACACCCACAGCTTGGCGGGGCCTCCGAGCCCAGAGGGACTCACTCGTTTTTTTAGGGAGAGAAAACAGAGGGAATGAAGCTGGGTCTGCCCCTTGCCAGCCCTCCCTCCTCCTCCCGCCGCAGCCGTGGGGTGTTTATTCTATAACAAACTGGAGAAAGCCAGGAAATCCTAAGTGACAGCTCACTCCCCAGCCGCCGAGCGCTTGTTTTCTACATGTCTGTGAGCAAGTGTGAGCTCTAGCTCCAAATTTCCTGCCTTTTGTTGGCTCGTGGCATGATTTAAATGTATGGAGAATTCCCCCCCATCCCCGCCTCTCTCGCCTGAATTCGTTTACGAGGACTTCATTGTTCTGGGAACAATGGAAATAGGAACAGTTAGTTCGGTCCCAGGGAAGAAAAACGCATTTGCTTGATAGTTCTAATCCTTCCGGAGGTCAGGACCAGATTTTATTCTTCTAAAATTGCAGATTTTGCAAAAAAAAAAAAAAAATACCCACGCAGAGGGATTGGCTGTGCAGATAACAGCTCTGGGCGCTTCCAGCCATAAGGAGCACTGGGTGCCTGTGCAGAAGAGGACCCCAGCTCTGGAAACCCCCGATTCCCAGCCAAACCACAGGCCCTATCCCTGCTCCCCAGATCCTCCTCTCGAAGACAAGCAGGTCCCTTTCGCTTTACCCAGACCGTGCCATCTGGAAGCTGGCAGCACCTCGGGTGCACGAGGGCCCTGACCCCCTCCACCGCTGGCCATTTTTGGTTGGAAATACCCAAAAGCTGGAGACTCACCCGTGGTCAAGCACAGCCCTCGCCCACGGGCTGCCAGCATGCCAAAGCAAGCTCAGGAAACTGGGGAAAAGCAAAGGACCAAGCTCAAGAGCAAGCAGGTTGCCAGGGCTCCATCCCGCGCCAGCCCCGTGTCCTGCACTGCCTTGGGGACAGTCACCACGGCCACCTGCCCCACAGGTGAGGCTGGCTGCAGATCTGGACTGCGTACAGGGGATGGAGCATCCATGAAGTTCAGTTATTACATGGGCAGACGGAGAGGAGCAGAGCGCTGAACACCAGAGCCCTGCCAGGGGATGTTTCACCAAGCAAAGGGACAAACCCACCCCTGAGGAGCAGCCTACCCTAACCACAGGACAAGGACAGCTCCAGAATTCTGTGATTCTGTCACTGTCCCTTCCACTGCCCACACGTGCACAGCCACAAGCTGCGGGGCTGGTGCTGAGCCCCTCTTCCCATCCCCAGCGGGAGAGGTCGGGTGGTGACGATGGCCAGGACACGTGCCACGACACACCGGGGCAGGGCCACCGTGCTTAGCGCAGGACCTTGCTACTCAACTCCTACAGCAGCTTTAGTTTTCTTGGGGCCAACACCTTGGCTGCCCGGGCAGGCTTTATCAAAGCCATCCCCCCCTGCAGGGAGCCCAGACAGCGAGAACCAGAGAAGAGCCGCAGCCACAGCCCCCAAAATACAAACACCAGTCCTCAAAGCACCGTCCCACCCCGCACCATCCCCAGGCACGGCGAGCTGCACACCTCCAGTCCCCATCTCTGACCATGGTGCAATAACCATTTGCCCACGGGCTTTCCTCCCAGGGCAACTCTGCTTTGCCCTGTTTGGCAGAAGGCTTTTCTTTTTTTCAAGAGGGGAGAAGCAGAGCAAGCTCCAGCTGAAGATGAGGAAGAACTTCTTGCCTCTGAGGGTGACGGAGCCCTGGCCCAGGCTGCCCAGGGAGGCTGTGGAGTCTCCTTCTCTGGAGATATTTCAGCCCCGCCTGGACGCGGTGCTGTGCAGCCTGCTGTAGGTGACCCTGCTTGGGCAGGGGGTTGGGCTGGGTGACCCACAGAGGGCCCTGCCACCCCCTGCCATGCTGTGATTCTGAGAGGGGCATCCGAGCATCCCCCCGGGAGCCCGCACGGGGCGGAAGGGCAAAGCGGGCAGCAAGAGCTCCGCTGGCCGAACCGCCGGGGATGCCCCTCTCCCCCCGGCAGCGTCAAACCGCGGTTATAAACTCCACAAGTTGCTGCCTCACGCAGCTGAGCGTGGGTAGAACCCAGGCTCCTTCCCTCCAGTTTCTATTTCGGTCTCTCGCCCCGGGAGCACGGGACCGTTCCCTGCTATTGTATCCCGGCGACTTTAAGCAACCTAAGCACAATGGAGCGTCCCGCGCTTCCCCTGGGAAACCACCTTCCGGACAAACACATCCCTCTCCGAGGAACATTTTCCTGATTTCCAGCCCCTTGGAACGGGAGGGATGATGACATTTCCGTTCTGTGGGAAACAGAATTTTAAAACATGTTTTTCTTCCAAATCTGGATGGAAAGCCAAAATTGTCTCTTAGAATGAAAAATTTTGGCTTGGAGTCCCCCAAGCACTTCGTTTTGATAATGCTGAACCACTTTGCTTTACTAAAGCAAAAACATTTTTCTTCAGCAACATCGGAACAACTATTCCGCCAGCTTCACGCGTCGTATTTATGCCAGAGTCAAACCGAGACATTTCCACTTTAAACAAAGCAAGAAATTGAAATCAATCATTTCGGCTTGTGTCTTGTCAGACTACACACAGCCCTGTGAAAACTGGGATGAAAATGGGTTTTTGACCATTTTATAACAAAGTTGCTGGTTTCCCTTTCTATAGCTTACTCGTTTCACCCACTTCCCTGGTGTTTTAAATACCAGTTCTCATCGTCTCTCTCTGACGCTCACACCATAAAGCGGGGTCGGCAGTTTTGGAGCCGAGCTGCTCTCGGCATCTCCAGCCAGCGGGCTGGGTTCTTCAGTTCAAACAAGGAATCAAGTCGGCTCCCTCAGCGAGGCTTTGGGAAAGACAACAACAGCTCGGCTCTGCCACGGGGACACGCTCAGGAGCTGCGTACGTCCCACTCCCCGCTCCTCTTCTGCTCGTTACCCAACCCTCATCCCGAAAACCACCAGTGCCCCAGCACCCCAGGTCTCCCCGTCGCACTCCTGGGGATCCTACGTGCACACACCCACGCGTGCAAACCACCCACACTTGAGCGTGCAGCCATGCACGAGCCCAGCTCACGCTCTGCTCTGCATCAGCTGCTGGGCACAGCGGGACTCGGCCTTGGGTCCCATCCTGCTCCCAGAACGTCCATGGGACACTGTGAGGAACAGCGAGGGGGCCTGGCAACCACCCTCCCACCAGTGCTTCAGATCTCGGGCACGTCGTCGTGTCAAAGCAGATATTAAACGCTGCCTTCAAAACTAAATTAGCTTGCTCAGGATTGACTGGCAAAATAGATAACACTCCGGTGTAATTAAAAGCACATCTCCCATGGCACATGCAGAGTCGGAGGTAATTAAAGCCGGCTTCTCCTCCCAGGCAGGAGCGTTCTTTTTGGTTCTTCTGCAGAGAAGCTCCTTACAGCACCTGCCCACCTATTTTGGTCACCGGTTCTCCTCCTCGCAGCAGCGAGCTGCGCAGGCTCGGGCTAACGACAGCCCCTGGGTTAGATGCACTGGGGGATGTTTTAGTTGTTCAGCAAATGGGAAGACCAAGAGCACCAAGAAACCCGTTCCCTTCGCCTAGTGCAGGCGGAGCGGTGGAAGGTCAAGGTCTGCTCGGTGGCCTGGGACAGGAGAAGGAGCACCGGGGCAGCCCCATGCCTTGGCAGCAGGGCAGGGGCTAAGCAGTGGGTACGGGGGCTGCCGGGCCGGCAGGCAGCGAGAGTCCCTCGGGCAGGATCACCCTGCACCACTGCAGGTCTCCGGGCGAGCAAACGGGCACCAGCTCAGCAGTCCCTGCTCCTGCACGCTCTCTATGAACAGTCAATAGAGGACTTCATGGCAACGGCTGCGCAGGCTGGGCTCTGCTCACGGGGGACCCGGGGACCCCGGGCAGCAGGAGCTGCCACGCACGAGGCACAACCGGGCACGCCACAGGTTTCGGGAAGAGCCGCCCTCAGCATCCATCCCGGCCCGGGCAGCACCGCTCGGCAGGGCCGACGCTCGCTCCAGCGACGCGCTCCGCTCTTACGGCCCCGCGTCCACACGGAGAGTCACGCACACGCTCGCAGGGCGGCTGCTGCCGGGGAGGTGACAGCGAGCTCTGCTGCAGAGGGACCGGGGACAGGCATGACGATGGCCACAGCCCAGTAAGGCTGCATCGAACCGTGCTGGGATTCGGGTATTAACGGGGGGTAAGGAACAGAGCTGTGCTCCAAAGAGAGCCGACAGCCTACAGCCGAGAGCAGCTTGCTGGAGATCAGCTCTGGGACTCAGCTGGGCGGAGGAAGAGGACAGGCACCAAACCCCACCTCGCTCACAAAGGAAGAGCCACAGGGCTTCTACATCTGCTGCAAATCACCAGGGAAACATAACAAACAGGCAGAGAAAATCCTGATCCAGTTTTCAGCAACTCAGTTTGTCGATGGGCACTTTCCTGCGAATACCACTGCAAATCGCCCTCCTGCCACGCCGTCCCCGTGCCACCGAGCTCCCCCCCAGACAGACCACGGGGGAAGAGCTTTGTGGCTCCTGCCCGGGGGGATGCTGGAGGCACAACCAGCTTCCAGGGAGAGCAGGCAGATCCCCGCAGGACGGTACCTCGGCCCCATCACATCTGACTCTGCAGCGACCGCTGGCTCAGCTTCGCACAGTCCTGCCCTCCCGCCCCAGGCACCTGCTGGGAACGGGGCACTTGGCACAAAACGAACCTTTGCTGTGGACCAGCACAACCATCCTCACGCCTCCTTCCACCACTGGGACCAGCTAACAGGCACCAACACCCCCCAAGCACCACCGCTGGCTGCAAAGCCGAGAGGCAGGGATGTCCCCAGTAGCAGCCCGGGCCACCCCAGCTGCAGCACTCACGTTGATGAGGGCCATGATCCAGAAGGCGTAGGAGACGCGCGTGACCACCATGCCTTTCATCGGCAGGTCGTAATGAGACAGGTTGCCTGGGTGGTGCGGGACCAGGGACTTGCGGATGTGCGGGAGGTTGCTGGAGGCGTTGGCCGTGGAGTTGGAGAGGATGCAGTTCGTGTCCGAGAGGAAGGGGTCAGCGATCAGGGGGCTTAGCAGCGCTCCAAAGCCCACGAAGAAATGAAGGGCCTGCAAGAGATGAGACACGCAAGTCGAGCAAGCAGGTTTACTGCTCTTCTCTGCAGCGACGCCGGCCGAGCCCCTCACTCCTCTTCCTCGGAGCCAGAGAGGAGACGCGGGCTCTGAGCTCACCTGCAGGAAGATGGCTGAGTCCTTCTGGTAGATCTTCACCAGCTGCATGTTGGAGATGGTGTCGATGCAACCCATGGCCAGCCCTGCCACAGCCATGACCACAGCCAGGACCACCACATTGTGGCACAGAGGGATGATGGCAAAGACCAAGGAGATTGCCAGCGACGAGGCGAAGAGCGCGAACAAGGACTGAGCCAACCTAGACAGGGAGAGAGGAAAGGCAGGACAGAATTACTACCACGAGAGCAGTGCCCACAGCACAACCCTGCCTCCCGTCCTCAGCCCCGGGTCAGTCAGTGGCGTGGGCATTAGCAGGAGATGGACCCACAGGCTGTAGCTCCAACTAACGCAGCTCCAGCAACGCTCCTCTGCCAAGGCAAGGGAGCTGCTTCGCACCCTGCAGCCCCACGCCTCCGCGTCACCGCCAGCCTAGGGCACTGCCATCTCCTGCGCGGAGGGCGATGCCTCAAAGGGGCAGATCTTCCACCCAGCTTTCACAGAGCAGAGTAACCACCCCTTCAAAATCCATGTTCTGCACATTTCACGGCAGAATAAGGCCTGAGAACCTTCCCTTGTTAACTTGGACAGATCTGGGAATGGAAAGGGACGCGGGTACACGCAGGCAAGGCTGCACCGTGACTTCCGAGCAGCTCCAGGGCACCTCTCACGCAGGGCTGTATCGTACAAGCAGGCGTGAGAGCTGCAATCCCAGTTCCCGGCAGGGAGAGAGCTGCTGGCATCCACATCACCGTGCCATCCCGGACCTGCCTGCACGCGCGTCCTGCCTCACAGGGAGCACCGGGAAGCCACCATGCGTCCCTCTCCGTGCCGGCAGCATCGTCCCTTCCCCCAGCACGACGGGCGGGATGCAGGGCTGCTGCCGCTCCCGGCGCGGGCGGCCACTTCCCAACCCACGAAGCCCAGGGGATGCGTGCGGCAGAGGCAAAGCCGGTGCCTCGCATCTCGAGCCTGGCAGCGGCGCGGGGAGGCTGCTCTCGGCGTGAGCCGGGCGATGGCCAGCTCGCTGGAGAACCGGGCTGGCACCGCGCGGCTCCGGAGCTGCCAAGTCAAAAGGCAGGAAGGAAGGAAGGAAACAGGGACCAGACAGCGAAGCACCGAAACCAGCAGAAAGATGGGACGATAAAGTCACAGCAGAGAGCGAGCAGCACAGGCAGGTCCCCTCCCCACCCTGGGCTCCCAAACCCTGGCAGATGCCCATTGCAAGGGCCAGCAGCTTGCCGTGACGAGCTGCTAATTAGCTCCTGGGGTCTGCTGCTGGGGGATGTGGGGCACAGCCGCCTGCCCACAGTGAGGGACTGGCAATGCACAGCTACGTCACAGAATGGTCAGGGTTGGCAGGGACCTCTGTGGGTCACCCAGTCCAACCCCCTGCCCAAGCAGGGCCACCTACAGCAGGCTGTAGAGGACCTTGTCCAGGCGGGTCTTGAATATCTCCAGAGAAGGAGACTCCACAGCCTCCCTGGGCAGCACGACTCGCTCCTGTGGGCTGCCTGCGCCCCACGACTGCCCAAGGAGGGAGGAGAAGGCTGCGAGGAGGCACGGGCTGGAGCTGCCAGGCACCACGCTGCCAGCCCTCCTGCCCCGACCGCTCGTCCGGAACGGCCCGGCCATGTCACTGCGTTTCTGCCTGGCCCTCACCCACCTGCAAACCCAGAGCGACCTGGCCTTCCGAATCCTGCTTGTTGCTTACACTGCACTCCAGCAGCACCGGGAAGAAAAAACAGGCCAAGGACACGTCTCCTTCATTCTCCTGCCCGGTGGCACCAACCTGGCTGTACCACCCCCAGCCCAGCCTCGCACACCCACCAGCCCAGCCACGCTGGAGCAGCCAACGCTTTGCGAAGCTGTAACCACTGCTCTTCCTCTGCCAGCACAACGGAGAGCCAGCGTGGGATTTCTGGGGGAGGGAGGGAGCAGAGTGAGATGTGCACAGTCACGGCAGGAAAAACCTCCAGCAAATGAGAGAGGAGCAGCTTCGAGCTGGGAGAGACGAGGCAGGAGCCCGGGAGCAAGCAGAGAGGCAGAGGAAGGAGCAGCTGGCGAAGCTGAAGCCGGGAGCGATGGGGAACGGCGGAACGCACGCCGAGCCACCCCAGCAACGCCTCTTCTCTGCTGCAGCCCTGGCAAAACAGCCACAGCACCGCTGCTGCTTGGCTGGGGAGCACACCCATTACCAGAGTTCAACATTAATTGCAGATGATGCTACGTCGTTAAAAAGCACTAAAAAAGATCACCTCGCTTATCCCCAGTGAGCAAAAATTCCTGCCTCCAGCCCCGAGGTGTTAATGCCACAGCTGCATCCCCACGCAAACACCAGCAGCCCACGGCCCCAGCTGGCCCGTGGCCCCGCTGCCCCCTTCCCTGGCTCTGACGTTAGGGGGGGGACCAAGAAATCGCAGGCTTCCCCCACCAGAGCCCCGAGACGCAGCCGAAGGACGCTGCTCAGCGCCCAGCCACGGGAGCGCTTTAGACGCCAACCTCTTCGAAAGCATCCTTAAGCGAGGGACCCCGCGACTTTCAGAGGGGGTCTGAACCCCACGTCTCGATGATGCAAAAAAAATGCACCCCCCCAAAGGGCTTAAAAAGCAACCCCGACGTCATGCCATGGGCTGGTTTCTGACATCGCTGCCCTCCCCGTCACGAAGGGGTCCCCACGTCCCCGGCCGAGCCAGGGCAGGCTCCGCTTCAGCACGCGAAACAAGTCTTGTAATGCAACGGACTCTGTTTCAGGAGCACCCAGTGCGTGTCCTGGCTCCATCACAAAGCCCGAGGGAGGGTCTGCAGCTCCCCCCGGAGAGGTTTCGGCTGTTCTCCTCTCTAGGATTAGGCTGATTGATGCTATCCTGCAGCCACAGCAGCAAAGCTTCCCCTCTCCTTCCCACGCACAGTATATAACCCCCCCCACCCCCTCGGTGTTCCTGTTGCAGCAGGCAGTCTTCAACTTCAAGGATATTCTTCCCCACCCCAGGGAGCTTTTTCTAAGTCCCTCACATCAAGAAGAAAAATGATAATCAGGCTAATTCAGACTTGCAAAACTGATGATTAAAAACTCCAAGCCCTAAGGGGATGAGGTGCGGACACAGAGGAAGAAGGCGGCGTGGATCATCCCACCTCTGCCTTCAGGAGGACGCCTGGCCAGGCGTGGGGAGCATCGCCTTGCCCGAGGAGCCCACGCTCGAGTCACCGTGCTCTCTGGTCCCCTGGCAGCAAAAGGCTTTCGCTCCCTCTGCGGCGAGGAGCGTCCTGGTGCACCCACCACACGCTTAGACAGAAACCTCCAGCAGCTGGGGGTCTGCAGGGCAGGGAGAGAACAGGGTCACCCGCTCCCAGCTCGTGTGCTGGGACGTGCCCAGGGGCGAAGATGAAAGAAGGGAAGAGGGTCCCATCCCACCAGCCCTCCGGGTCCCGGTGTGGGTCACTCCTTTGAGCGGAGCCGGCTCAGGGCTCCGACACAGCAACTGACCCACCAGCCCCCTCTGCTCACACCAGTGGGACCAGCTCAGGGCTGACCCAAACGCTGGGAGCAAATGACAGAAATACAAAAGGACATAAAAACGCACTTTCTGAATAAAAAAAAAAGGCAAAATGGGGCACGAGCGCTCAGTTACTCTGGTGCTTCTGTCACCAACGCGTGCAGCACAGAGGGAGCGCGACTTCAACTTCACAACACAAGCTCAAAATCCAACTAAACTGGAAAGGGAAAAGGCGAAGGAGAAGCCTGGAAAAGAGAAGGCTGCGGGGAGACCTGATTGCAGCCTTTCAGTGCTTAAAGGGAGCCTATAGGAAAGATGGGGACAATCTTTATAGTAGAGACAGCAGTGACAGGACGAGGGGTAATGGTTTTAAACTAAAACAGGGTAGGTTTAGGCTGGATATAAGGAAGAAATTCTTTACAATGAGGGTGGTGAAACACTGGAACGGGTTGCCCAGAGAGGCAGTGGGGGCCCCATCCCTGGAAACATTCAAATCAGGGTGGACAGGGCTCTGAGCAACCTGATCTCGTTAGCGGTGTCCCTGCTCGCTGCGGGGGGGTTGGACGAGATGAGCTCTGGGGGTCCCTTCCGACCCAAAACTTTCTATGATTCTGTGAAGGCAAGGGGAGCAAGAGGGAGAGCGGCGGGCGATGCTGCTGCACAGAGCTCAGCCCTGGAGTCCGCGGCATCAGGCGCTCAGGGGTGGGCTTACCCAGAAGCTCACCTGCCCCTTGGGGTCCTGAGTCTCAGCAGGGCTCACGCCCTCTCGGCGCTCCCAGCCCAACGCCGCTGGCTGGATTCGCGGCCTCACAGCACGCCCGGCACTGCCGAGGGTCTGGCGGAGATAGGAGCCTTCAGCGTGCTTCACGCAAAGGTGCGCAGGGCTCATCACGGAGGGCATCAGCTGCTGCCAGGGCTGTCTCTGCTCGAGGAACCTCCACCAACACCACGGCGGCAGCGGGGTCTGAGCCAGGGCACGCACTCCACCTAAACCCCAACCCCACTCACGGCAAACACCCTGCAAAAGCCGTATTCTTCCGAAGCAGACCTTGCAATCACAACCCAGCAGACCCCAAGCACGAGTTACCAGCGAGCAGCAGCCTGTCCTGAACCGGAGCGTGAGCTTACAGAACGCGCCTTGCAGCTACGTGGGGGGCTGCTCGTCCCCCAGCTCCGGCTTCGCAGCTCCCGACCAGCCCGGGAAGGGACACGCAGCGAACCCAGGTCTCCAGTGCAGAGCGCAGTCGCGTTGCTGCATCGCTCGGGGAAACTCGCGACGGCAAACTTTCTTCCTCCTTGAAATCTCGCACGCGAGGGAATTCTGGAGAGCGTTCCGGCAGTCCAGGCTTGCGCCGAGTTGCAGAAGGGTCGGGTGCCGTCGTGATGCTCTGTCCTCCCAGTGCTCAGCTGGGCTGAGAGGGCAGAGACCACCACCCAGCATCCAGCAACTTCTCTGGTGAGAGGAGCCAAACCATCACCTAGGTCCCACCACCCGCCTCTGATGCAGAATCCAGCAACAACACTGCTTCCCCCCGCGAGTCCATCACTCAGAGCAGACAGCTCAGACCAACACACATTTTAACCGAAAGCGAGCAGCAAAGTCTGTGTTCCTCAGGCACTAGAAATTAAACACAGCTTGCAGCCAGACCTTGGCTCAGCTGGCTTGCAGGCAGGCGACGTTTGGGATCCTTTACCAGCAGCTATCCATCTCCTAACTGGAAAAGACGACTTCCCTGCCCGGCATTGGAGCCAACATAATTTGATTTTAAAACCTGCAGCATGGCGCAGAAGTAGAAATCCTTCGCAGGACAGCTCGACCCGTCCGTCCCTGAAGAGGGAAGGGCACAGGAGCCCTCAGGGTCCGAACAGTTAACATTCCCATCCAAACCCACACGCTGTACGCAGCGCTGCTCCGGGTAACCCCCCGCAACGCTCGCGAGCTACAGCTATCCGAAACATGCCCTCCCGCCTGGCAGGGCCGTCGCTCCTCCGCGGGGCTCAGACGCTTGCGAATCCCCGCTGCTCCAGGAGGCTGCGGGCCCAAGCACCCCCCGGTCCGTAACCGCGGCGAGCGACAAACGCGCTCTTTTCCCCGACGTGCTGAAGCAGAGTCAGAAGTTTGGGAGTCTCTGAGCATGGAATCCCACAGGGGTCTGCGTAACCCATCGGCCGAGGGAAGGAGCGCTGGGTGTGAAGCTGACAGCAGGGAAAAATTCTGCATTTTCCTTCGCTGCTCCTTCTGCCATATGTGAAGCAGACCGGGGGCTGGCAGCGGCGCTGCCTGCTGACCCAGCGGTCTGGGATCCGTGGCAGACCCAGGGCAGGGTGCCCACGTGCCGTCCCCGTCCCTGCGCACCCCGACAGAGAGCAGCTCCTCCTGCTCCACGAAGCCTGTGGGCTCTGTCCGGGCAGGGGGACCAGGACAGCTCAACGTATCAGGACGGCAATTTAACAGGTGCTCTCACACCACCTTCATTAGCCAACACCACAATTCACCAGCCAAGACTTTAACAAAACATCTTTAAATGGGCA
Organism: Opisthocomus hoazin; assembly: GCF_030867145.1. Classification (NCBI taxonomy): domain Eukaryota; kingdom Metazoa; phylum Chordata; class Aves; order Opisthocomiformes; family Opisthocomidae; genus Opisthocomus; species Opisthocomus hoazin. Next base: position 8,850,818 of record NC_134438.1, on the reverse strand, counting down.
TTTTAAAGCAGCGAAGGATTCATGCAAAGTTCTCCCATATTCTTGTTCACCATACACGAACACGACACACATCAGAGCCGCACACGGAGCTGACACGTTGCATCACCGCCTGAAGAGTTACTGGCAATGTAAATAATCAGCTCATCCTCCGCAGAGCTGTCTTCAAGCCTCAAATTAAACGCCTGTTTGGCGACCATTTCACGTTATTTATTTTATACACATCCTGGACAGAAGGCTCAGGGCAAATCCCGGTTTGGCTGCGCCCAGGTTTCTCGCTGGCCCTGTGAAGTTCGCTGCGGTCCCTGGCCACCCTCTGCCCCCCCAGCCACACCTCGAGGACCGCTCGCATCTCGCCTCGCGTTTGCCCAAACTCCCGGGGAGCACGACAACGCCGCGACTTCTGACACCGAGGTTATTAAAACAGGCTTCCAATAATATTTTTGTGCTGAATAATCAGGTTAAGGAAAACACCCTCCAGGAAGTTCTGGCTGTGACTTCACGCTCGAGGCGATCGCTGTCCCGAGCTCCGGGGGAACTGGCAGCTCCTCTCCAAGGGTACGGAACCGCGCGGAAAAGGAGCAGCAGCCCGCAGAGCGGCTCCCACCCCGCACCTCCCGGGAAGCCCCCACCCCTCCGGGAGAGGGCTGCGGACCCCCGGGGCCACGCACGAAGCCCTCCACTCACGCAGACCGCAGCATCCCACCTCCGCCACGCAAACCCAAAGGTGGGAGGGAGACGAAGCCCAGGGGGGGTCCTGCCGCTGCCCACCCCCAGCCCGGGAGGAAAGCAGGGGGGCTGCGATGAGTTTGCCAGGCGCCTTACGTCCTCTTGAAGACCCCTCCGAGGCAGCTGCCGAGCAGGAGGCAGAACTGCTGCGAGAAGAAGACCCAGGTGATCTGGGAGAGGGAGCTCTGGGTCTGGCAGCGCAGGTCCAGCAGCGTGGGCCCCAGGAACGCGATGCAGAGCCCGAAGCTGAAGAAGACGCTCCAGTAAGTGAGGGTGGGCTGCAGGTTCCTCCGGAACCGGGCCGACACCCGCTCGTCCCACCACATCGCGGGCGGCGGGGCGGGCGATGCGGGGGTCCCGGTTCCTCCGGTGCGGGATGTGGCTCCGGAGCCCCGGCACCGCGCCGGGCGCTGGCTCCGCCCCCACCTCCTCCTCCTCCTCCTCCTCCCGGGGCCGGGCCGCTCCCCATCGCTCCGCCGAGCCCGGGGCATCCCCCCCCGGGGGGGCCGAGAGCCCTCCCCTCCCCTCCCCAGGACCCCCCCGCCGGGCTCGCAGCATCTCCCCGAAAGCGGGGCAGCCCCCCGCACCCCGAAATGCCACTAACCCGCGGCACCCGACCTGAGGCACAGCCAGAGCACGGAAAACACAGAAATCCCCCCCTTTTTTTTTTTCCCCCTGCTGCCGACCCGCCCTGCGACCCCCATACCCACAAATCGGTGCACCCGCTCCAGCACAAGATGGCTGGGGGGGGGTTTGCGTGTTTTAAAGCCAGAGTGGTTGATGCTCACGCACAAGGTCTCCTCTGGAGGATGGGTTTATAAATATTTCACCTACTTCAGCTCGGAAAGACTGGCCGTTCTCAGAGCACTCTTTCCAGGCCAGCCAGGATGGATGGATGGGCACAAACTGAAGCAGAGGAAGCTCCAGCTGAACCCAAGGAAGAACTTCTTCCCTCTGAGGGTGACGGAGCCCTGGCCCAGGCTGCCCAGGGAGGCTGTGGAGTCTCCTTCTCTGGAGATATTCCAGCCCTGCCTGGACAAGGTCCTCTACAGCCTGCTCTGGGTGACCCTGCTTGGGCAGGGGGTTGGACTGGGTGACCCACAGAGGTCCCTGCCAGCCCCAAACATTCTGGGATTCTATGGAGCTCGGCCATGGCAGAGGGCTGGCTCCAGCCCTGGGCACCAGGTCCCTCCCCATGCCAGCAGACCCCGCGCACCTACTCACACGTCCTGTGACCCGTGCCTCAGGAATGCCGCTCCAGGGCTCCCAGGTGCTCATTTCCACCTGGACATAGCTTAATGTTTAGCTAATCCAAATTGTACCCGAGTCCTTGTTCTTCCCTGTCTGTGGTATCCCCCGGAGCCTTCCCAGAGCAAGGAGAGCAGGATCACCTCCTCCTCCCACACCACCATAAGCAAAGCAGCTGTGGGCAATAACACAGAAGAGGCGGGGGAGGACCCCCTGATGGCAGAACCCCTGCAGCTGGTGGGCTCCAGCACCTGAAACCCCTGAGCCATCACAGCTGCAGCCCAGCTGCCCCGAGGGATGGAGCAATGCTCTTACCCTGCTTTACTGGGGGGCAAACTGGGGGCCAGAGAGGAATGAAAGGCTTTGCTTAGGGACATGGCGTGAGTCAACAGCACGGATGGAAGTTGGGTTGTGTCATTACGTGATAAACCATCGTCCTCAAGAGCCCGGACGGCAGGACGGAGGGGAGGGGGAGGGGGAGGCTGGGGCGCAGCCCTGCGAGCCGCAGCCTCGGGCTCTCCCTGCCAGGCAGCGGCTGGCTTCGAGGGGCTGCGCCGCTGCAGGCTGCCTCAGCTTCTCTTGCCCCATCCGTATGCACGGATGAAACAGCACAGGGGAGGGAGGACTGGGACAGTAAAGGCCTTTCCATCAGAACGCTGCTGGGAAGGTCAGCTCCCGCCCCGCTTTGTCCGTACAGCTTGTGCGTGGAGCTGGAGTCACTTGATGGAACAGCAGATCTCTATTTTCCACGCATCAGGCGCCACGCCTCAAGAAAAGCGCTGATGGGGCTTTATTCATGGTTCCCCTGGACCACATTTGAGATCTCAATCTTGATCTCAGTTCGCTCTTTAGCAGACAGGGAGTCAGGAGACCTGCGCACTACTCCTGGCTTCCATTACTGCCGATGGCATCAGCTCCCTGGGCCTTGACTTCCCCAGCTATAAAATGGCTGAGCAATGCTTTCCCCTCCTTCACAGGTTCCCTGCATCCGCTCCCGGATAACAAGGCAGCATCCAGGCACCAGAGGTTACAAATATTAGTACAGCCCCCACCCCAGCTACAACAGCTGACCCCACTTCGCTAGGCAGTGGCCCAAACCCTGGCACGCTGCCTTCCAGCGACTCCAGGCCACTTCATCAGGGACAAGGCAAACCGCGCAAGGTCTGCTTGCAAATAAGAAGCGGAGCGTGGGTGGGTTAGTCAGCAGAACACACAGATCCTTTCTGGCTCCGCGTCCTGAAACCCAGATCGTCGGAGGCAGCTCATGAAAATGCAAGCCACAGGACGATGAGTATGTGCACCGCCAGGATTAGCTTCACGAGGAGGCACTTCAGGCTGTTTTCCAAACTGAAATCAATGTTGTACTTGCAGCGAATTAAACACCCACATTTCTGTGCTCGCTGCAAGCTGCAGAGTGGAATCATGAATGAAGGAAGAGCCGAGCAGCACGATTACAGGCAGCAGCGTCACTCGGCACATGCCAGTGCCGCTCGGAAAATCCGACAAGCATTTGATGAACACCTTCCTTTGGCTTCCTGCGCCCTTGCACGTTCCTGGGGCAGCGAGAGGCACAGCAGGGTTTTTTCCCACTGTATGAGTTAATGTTTTCAGCCCGTGGAGCAATCACTTCTCTAACACGATCGGTCCTGCTTTGCAGTGGCCGCTCTATAGAGCTTCAGCCCAGAAGCCAGTTCTTGTTCCGATTTGCTGTTGTGATGCTGGCATCACTTCTCTTAGCCCAGCTTTAACACAGTGGGAATATGAAACTCTAGTAATAGGTTTTTCTAAAGGTTTCCTCGGAGCGGAACCAGCTGAGGCCCCACGGGTGGGCTTGGGACAGCAGGTGCCCGGGGACAGGCTCCTTCCAAGCTCTCGCCAGTGTTGGCGTTGGCAGCCGTGGCCAAGGGCCTGGGGCTGAGCTCGACCCACAGATACTGAGATACTGTCGAAGGGTTTTCCCCCTGCCCCTCTTTTGCCAAGAGACCGCAAAGGGCAAATCTGGGCTGATGCCCTCAGAAACCCCAACGAGATATCCCAGGAACCACGCGTGCCGGTGTGACGGGCCGAAGAGCTGCACATGCATTTGGGGACGGGAGCGCCGATGCCTTCCAGCAGCTGTAACTCAGCCCAAAAACCCCCCCACCGAGCAAGCTTAAGCAGATAAGAAAACAACCGCCCTGAATCACTGAACCTTACTGAGAAAAGGCATGATGGTCTTGCAACACAGGGTAAACTCTCCATACAATGGGTGGAATTGTTCTAGGCTGCATGTGAGATGCTCAGCAACCCAGCGTGAATGGGCTGGGCAGCTGGAAGGGCAGTGAACAAGAGAGGTGTCCACCTCACGTCTTTCGGGGCCAAGAGTTTCAAAACACGCTGTGTGATTTGGAAAGCCTGGCTCCACTTCTGGGTCAAACATTAGCCTGAGATCCTGGCCCAGATATTAGAGATCCTGTAACACTTGTCTGCAAGGAGGAAGCGCTCACCTACACATTTTCCTACCATCCAACCAAAATAACACACACCCACTCCGAATTAGCTGGAATCAACGTGCTTCCTCCTTTGCTGCACTGGAACTGCGGCAGAGCAGGGCGGGCTGCAACGAAACGACCAGGCTGAGCCTCCCGAAACGCGCCTGTAATTCTCTGACACACAAATAGTCTCACTGAGGGCAGCGGGTACCGGCCCGGCTTTGCCGATGTGGGGAGCGATGGGTGACCCGGCTGGAGCATCCCTGCGAGGCAGGAGGACCCCGGGGCACGGCGCAGGGAGCTCGGGGCTGTTTGGGTGGGAACATCCAGGCGCTGGTGGGGTCTGCGGGCAGAGGATGCGGGCTGGGATGGCTCGGTGGCATTCCCCCCGGACCCAACGCCGGCACTGCGAGACTGGAGGAATGAGAGCGGCGGATGGAGGAACTGGTTTGGCAAACAGCTCCTTACTGGTGCATGAGCGTGACTCAGGCAGGCTGGGCACCGGCTGGAGGTGCAGCCTGGGGAGGGGAAGCAGGGCATGGCTCCCTTCCCTAAACCGGCTGCCCATCGTCCGTGGGCTCACACCATGGCTCTGGCCCCAAAGATCCCCCAGGTCCCCCCGTGCTCTGTCTCTGGCTCTTCCCAGGTTCCCCCAGACCTGGGTGGCTGTAGCTCCTCTCCAGCACTGGTGGACCAGAGAGCAGGAACATGTAAACAGGATCGCCGTGCTGAATAGCTCCGACCTCAGGGAGATTTTTAGCTGCTAGAGCTGTGGGCAACAGGGCTCCCCTGTCCCTTCCCCAGCTCTGCCCTTCAGCTGCTTTGCAGCCATGGGCTGGGCACGTCTGCTCTCTGCTTTATTTGCCCAGTAGGCTTAGGGCAATATTTGTTTAGGGCCTTAGGATCCACGCATGGGACCGCAGAAACATTCTCCTTTTGTGCACAAGCTTCTGAGGTCTTGTGTTTCAACCCCCTGCAAAGGTCAGGTAGTGGGAAACTCCTTTTGCACCAAGTCTGTGTCCGGGAGATTACCACAGCCACAGGAAAAATGCCCTGCTAGCAGGAGTGAAAACGAAAGGCGTCCTGGAGCTGCACAGAAAGCAGCCGTGGGGAACGACGCTGCGGGAAGGCACGGAGACGGCTCGGCTCGGCTCGCTCCCGGCCACGGTCCGGCAGCCTGCCTGCCCCGCGCGCCCACCACGGAGCAACTCACCGCTCGGGAGCCTGCCGAGGGACCTGCGCGCCCGGGACGCCGGGGCTACCTAGCTGAAACTCAAAAACAAAGCGGATCCTTCTCCTACTGTAAAAAAAGAAAGAAAAGAGAAAAATTATATCCTGTACAAAACCATCCCGTATTCAGTAAAGTTTATTGTCTAATCTTGGCTTTGGAGCCGACAATACAACCATAACATAAGCCTTAGCAAGAAAATGAGCACATCCACAAAATTGTCCATGTCACATCTGAAATACAAAAATCGAATTATTCTTATAAAACATCCAGACACAAGATTGATAGATGGATACAATCTTTTATTATTTTTTTTTTGTACCTTTCCATTTATTCCAGAAAAACTTTCTATAAAAAAATCATTGCTTCTTTTGGAATAAATCTTTAAAATCATTTCTTCTAAAATGCATCTTTCGTTTGTACAGCTCTAGATAAATATATTATTGGTACTCTGCAAATGAATCACACCAGAGAATATTCACAGTATGTGTATCCTGGCTGCTGGGATCTATTTTTCCTGCTGTAGGACAAGCACGATGCTGAGGATGAGAGAAGGCAATGAAGAAACCAGAAAGTGGGTTCCACCGTGTTTGTGCCCAGACGCGGCCGGGGGGAGTGCTCAGGGGGCATCCAAACGCGTTTCGTACAAGACTCGAGTGCACAGAGGCCGGGCAGCGGTGCAGCACGGCCGGAGCCCCACGGGCAGGATGCCAGCCCCAGATCCCATCCCTTCCAGCCCCACGGGCAGGATGCCAAACCCAGATCCCATCCCTTCCAGCCCCACAGGCAGGATGCCAGCCCCAGATCCTGTCCCTTCCAGCCCCACAGGTAGGACGCCAGCCCCAGATCCCGTCCCTTCCAGCCCCACGGGCAGGATGCCAGCCCCAGATCCCGTCCCTTCCAGCCCCACAGGCAGGACGCCAGTCCCAGATCCCGTCCCTTCCAGCCCCACGGGCAGGACGCCAGCCCCAGATCCCGTCCCTTCCAGCCCCACGGGCAGGATACCAGCCCCAGATCCCGTCCCTTCCAGCCCCACAGGCAGGATGCCAGCCCCAGATCCCGTCCCTTCCAGCCCCACAGGTAGGACGCCAGCCCCAGATCCCGTCCCTTCCAGCCCCACAGGCAGGATGCCAGCCCCAGATCTCGTCCCTTCCAGCCCCACGGGCAGGATGCCAGCCCCAGATCCCGTCCCTTCCAGCCCCACAGGCAGGACGCCAGTCCCAGATCCCGTCCCTTCCAGCCCCACGGGCAGGACGCCAGCCCCAGATCCCGTCCCTTCCAGCCCCACGGGCAGGATACCAGCCCCAGATCCCGTCCCTTCCAGCCCCACAGGCAGGATGCCAGCCCCAGATCCCATCCCTTCCAGCCTCAGGTATTTCGGGATCAAGACCTGACAGCCCTCGCAGAACCCACTCAGCCGCGCGGGCTCCGTGCTCCCAGACGCTGGATTCACGCTGGGGAAAGCGGAGTTTGGCCACGTCAGGCAGGGCAGGCTCCCAGCCCCAGGTCCGGTCCCCTCCCCGTGCCCGGGGACACGCACACTAATCCTTTTACCTTCCTCAGTCCAGCGGGTCAGACTCTAATCCATCTCTGTTCCTACCCCGCTCCTGGGAGCTGTGGGCTACCATTTTATGCTAGCCTAATTTCTGACCGAAAAGTCATGGGAAAAAAACCAAACCAAAACAAAACATTTGAGAAGCCTGGGAAAATGGCCTTCCAATTACTTTTTTTTTTTTTTTAATCATGCGTAAGGGAGGGGAAAAAAATCCACTTATTTTTGTCCTTATTCTCCAAGATACAATGTAGTTTTGTTATGTAAAATCTTAACATAGATCTGGCAAGGGGCTGGGCCAGGAAAGGCGTGTGCATGTGTGTATGAAGAGAGTGAAATTAAATAGCTCTGCTTGTAAATTTTATTGTTGTCCTGTAACATGGACCTTGCTTTACGCACTTACGTTTCTTTAACTAGCTATCGGCTGGAGAGACGAAAAGAATACAGCCTTTCCTGAGGGCACAGCCAAAACTCCATTTTCCACCAGAACTCATTAAACAAAAAAAAATTGCAAGAAAAATGTCTGGAAGACAAAGCAACAGTCTGCTTTTGTCAAAACTCCCCATCTGTGCCAGCTACTCCGCAAAGCCACGGATGGGAGAACCCACAAAATGAGGAAAAAATAAAAAAATGCCGGAGAGCCACAGACATTCCCAGCATTTTCGTTAGCGCTACTTTAAAACTCCAGTTTGGGAGCCGGCTGGCGCTCCACGAGCTGGGGAGAGCCTGCCCGGGGACGAGCTGCCGGGGCAGGCAGGGAGCGATGCCGTCGGCTGCAGATTCCCCCCCGTCGCAGGCGGGGAGGAGCGGGGGTCCGCTCTGCTGGGGGCTCTGTCAGCCGGGGCGTCCCAGGGATCTCCGTCCTCGTGAGCCCAGCCGGACCCCGCGGTGCCCAGGGGCACTGGGTCGCTACCCCGGGGATGGAGAAGGGGGATTCAGCTCCGGGCTCTCCAACCTGCAGCTCCTTTTCTTCGCGGCCGGGGAGGCTTTGGAGGGCATCAGATGCCGGGGGCTCTGCCAGCCGACACGTGCAAGCGCAGCAGCGACGGGAGCTTATAAATCCAACCTTCCTCAGCGGGGCACCAAATATTTACACACGCTATCGCCCTCCTCAACAGCAATCAAGCATCCACTAAATGCGGTGGAACAAAAGGGGTTATCTCAAATTTGGGCTGTTGGTAACGTGCAGGGCTAATAAATAATAGTGTCTCCTTTCGAGAGGATTTGTAGGAGGAAAGGCAAAGGCTACGAAAGAATAAACAGCAGCTAACAGGCCCTTTGTCTTTGCTATCTGATCCCGGGTAAAGCAGTCCCGTCTACACGGTCACTGCTCGGTCTTTCCCCCAGCGTCTCTCCCTGCAGTCTCCGTAGGTGACCTTGACCTTCAGCAGCAACACCTCTCATGGGGGGAGAGGTGAGACCGCACCAGATCGGAGTGGTCTCAGCTCCCCCTCCATGGGAGAGGTTATTCCTGCTCTGGAATATGGATCTGGCACTGTCCCGGCGTGGAAGCGGGACGGCTACGCTGGGCACTCTGCCCCAGCACGCTCCGTGCCCGAAGCAACCTCACTGCATCAGGACGGTAACGCCGAGCGAGAAAACTGCACGAAGACAGCTCACACATGTCCTGCATGGGCTTCCCGAGAGCGGGTGGAGGGGGTTCCTGCTCCCCCCGGTCCGACCTGTGCTCGCAGACCGCGGCGGGGGCTCTGGCCCCCCCGGGCACGCCAGCGCTGTCCACCCCAGGGGCATGGGAGATGCTGCGTCCGTGAGCTGGCCTGCCTGCGGAGCTGCTAATTCCTGACGGGAGCTGCCCTGGGAGCCCAAGTCTGCACCACAGGGCCCTGCCATGCCAAGGAAATTCCTCTATAAAACGCCTTTGTGAAAGAACAGACGACGGTGCGAGAGCTCAGACTTACTCCAGCCAACCCCCAATTTGTGGAACCTCCCTACGGACGAGCCCCGCGCAGCAGGAGCCGGGTGGAGGAAACAAGGCAAAACTGCGTCACTGGTGGCTGATGGCTCTTCACGCTCTTCCCTATCAAATGGAAACAATTAATGAACTATTCAGCCCGCTGCACGCTGGAGATACCGAGAAGGGAACCGGGCAGGGATGGGCAAACCTCAAACAATGCAGACGTCTGGATGCTTGTCTAGGACAAACCCGAACCAGCAGCTTCGCTCTGACGGGGAAGCTCGGCGGGCGCATCGAGCGCTGGCACAGTGACGAGTGGCCCAGCAGCTCTGGGGAGCTCCGGGGTCTCCACATTTATCCTCACGCTTTGCCTTGTCCGAGGACCGCAGAAGAAACGCCACACGGCAAAGCAGAGCACGGAGCCCTCGCGCCCTGCTCGATGGGGACGCAGCGGCACGGGGAGTTCCCGTCCCCCGAGCAATGCCTCCCGGGCTGGGAGCACGACGGGTTAAGACACCGGCATGTCCTGTCCCAGTGCCGGGTGACAGTCCCAGCGCCTGCCGAGTCCAGAGTCTCCTGGCCACATCCATGGGCTGGCGGACCGGTGGGCGAGAGGAGCAGTTATCCGGGACAGCCACGAAAAGGACGTGAATATTATACAGCAGAGAGACTTCTTGTGACGCTCACATGCTCGCAGACGTTCCAGGCTGTGGGGGAGAGGTGCAGCAAGGCCTCTTCGCTCAGGATGGATTTGGCACATTCCTGCAGCATCTGGAGGGGAAAACGCACCAGGAGCCGTCCCCGGCCAGCAAAGCACGCTCAGATCCAAGCGCGCACCTCAGTCCCCCAGCATCGATCCGAGTCAGGGCTGGTCCGATCCGGCATCGGCTACAGACGCAGAGGCCAGGCGACGCGGTTTGAGGGATGATTTGCTTCTCTCCGGGTCTATTTCTGGTCCCCACAGCTGAGCTGTGGGAGGTTTGGCACCTCTCCCCCTTCCTCTGGGCAGAAACGCACCGAGGTGGGTGCGTGCAGCACTTTGGTACGGAGAGGCTGCGTGGCTCGGGCTCTGCCACGTCGTGGGGGGCTCAGCGATGGCACCGGGGGGTGATGCTGGCTGGGAACCACATCCTGCCCCTTGTGATGATGGCAGAGAGGGTCGTGGGCTGGGGGGCGGCAGGCTCGGCGATGGGAAAGGGGCTGCTCCATCGGCGCAGCAACGGGAGGCAGCACGGAGCTGATGCTCATCCGTCCCCGATGCTCATCCGTCCCCGATGCTCATCCAGCCCCGATGCTCGTCCGGCCCCGATGCTCGTCCGGCCCCGATGCTCATCCGGCCCCGATGCTCGTCCGGCCCCGATGCTCATCTGGCCCCCCTTCTTGCCCTACCAGCAGGTACCTGCACCCCGAGTGGGCTAAGCCAGCCCTTGCTCTCAGCTCAGGACATCCCTGGGGAGCAGCCAGCAGTCGGAACGTGGAAACACAGCGGTGGCAAGGAGCGGGAGATGCTGGAGAAAGCAAGGGGAAGCCCCCTCCTCCCAGCTGCTCCATCCTTGTCAGGATTCAGGTACCAAAGATGTGCAGAGGAAAGGGGGTTATGTAGGCAGAGGCGAGGGCAAACGTGGGAGCGCTGCCCGGGTTTTTGTGCTTCAGTGCCAGGCTGGGCCATGCCCCCGACTCGTAACGTGGCTGCAGAGCGTCTCCCCAAGAAGCAGGGGTGCAGAGCAGGGTGTGTTTTCAGAGATGCCTGCCCGGCCTGAACGCTACGACCCACAGCCCAGCGCTGGAGACCCCCACCCTCCACTCCCAAGGGCTCCCCGTGCCCTCGGGGAGGGCAGCGAGCCGTGACCCGGGGCAGCGCACCATGCCCAGGGCTGCTCCTCGCTACGGCACCTGCGCAGAGGACAGGAGCTCGCGTCTGAGGGGGATGACGTGGAAACAAGAGGGGAAAAAAGCCACAGGTCCGTCACGGCTGCTGCGAGGGGCTGTGGCTGTGGGGACGGGCAGCGGAGAGCCTGCGGCCAAGGGCTCTCCAGCATCGCCCTGCTCGAGTCGGTAATTCTGCGGTGGGTCAGGTGGGAGCGTGTTGCCGTCTCCTTTCTCAGTGCTTTGATCTCCATGGTGATGAGGGGAACACGAGATCCAAGTTTAAAATATACTCTGCCTCCTGTTCTTCCCTCGGGCTGAGGAACAGAGAGAGAGATGGGTCAGGGAGGTCGGACGGCGAGCGGCGCTTGGCAGAGAAGCCGAGCCCTGCGGTGCTCTGGGTTAGGAGGTTACAAGCCCACGGCGTTCACAGAGGAGGGCTGCCCCTCAGGGCATCCAGATGTGACTTTGATACCAGGGTAGGTGACAAGCAAGGATGCCCCAAGGACAATTTGTGGACTAAAGCAGGGAGCAGGTTTGCCTTTTTCCTACACGGGACCCACTGGGAGTAACCCCGGCGCCGGTGCGGTCCACGGCACCACCTGGGAGAGGTCAGCACCATTTTCCCCAGTCCTACCTGACTGCTGAAAGGCTGAGCCTCGGTAGCCAGGGTCCTTCTGAAGCTGGATCTCCTTCAGGGAGAAGATGGAGACATCTAGGCAGCGGGGGCAGAGAGAGAGGGGTCAGTCCAGCTGGCTGAGCCGGCAGCGGTCCGCAAACCCAGAGCCGGGCGGGATGGCGGTGCCCCAGGGCAGCACTGCACCTCATCCGAGTTCTCCTACTCTACAGTGTCCCACCCAAACTGTTCCTTGCTCTGACAGCTGCCAAGCTCCCACCCCACCGCTGCAGGAGCAGCTCTGAGCGAGCAAAGGCAGCTGAAGCGACCTGGCCGCAAACCACCACCCTGGGGCCAGAAACCACCACCCCAGGGCTGCAAACCACCACCCTGGGGCTACCAACCACCACCCTGGGGCTACCAACCACCACCCTGGGGCTTCAAACCACCACCCTGGGGCTGAAAACCACCACCTTGGGGCTGAAAACCACCACCCTGGGTTCTGCAAACCACCACCCCAGGGCTGCAAACCACCACCCTGGGGCTACCAACCACCACCCCGGGGCTACCAACCACCACCCCGGGGCTTCAAACCACCACCCTGGGGCTGCAAACCACCACCCTGGGGCTACCAACCACCACCCTGGGTCTGCAAACCACCACCCCGGGGCTGCAAACCACCACCCCGGGGCTTCAAACCACCACCCTGGGGCTGCAAACCAACCCCCTGGGTTCTGCAAACCACCACCCTGGGGCTGCAAACCACCACCCTGGGGCTGCAAACCACCACCCTGGGTCTGCAAACCACCACCCTGGGGCTGCAAACCACCACCCTGGGGCCGCAAACCACCACCCCGGGGCTGCAAACCACCACCCTGGGGCTGCAAACCACCACTCCGGGGCTGCAAACCACCACCCTGGGGCTGCAAACCACCACCCTGGGGCCGCAAACCACCACCCTGGGGCTGCAAACCACCACCTTGGGGCCACAAACCACCATCCCGGGGCTGCAAACCAGCACCCTAGGGCTGCAAACCACCACCCCGGGGCTGCAAACCACCACCCCGGGGCTGCAAACCACCACCCCGGGGCTTCAAACCACCACCCTGGGGCTGCAAACCAACCCCCTGGGTTCTGCAAACCACCACCCTGGGGCTGCAAACCACCACCCTGGGTTCTGCAAACCACCACCTTGGGGCCACAAACCACCATCCCGGGGCTGCAAACCAGCACCCTAGGGCTGCAAACCACCACCCCGGGGCTGCAAATCACCACCCTGGGGCCGCAAACCACCCCCCTGGGGCCGCAAACCACCACCCCGGGGCTTCAAACCACCAACCTGGGGCTGAAAACCACCACCTTGGGGCTGCAAACCACCCCCCTGGGGCCGCAAACCACCACCCCGGGGCTGCACAGCAGCTCTTCGCCCCACATCCAAGGGGCCAGCGTGCACTTACTGTCGGGCAGGAGATGCACCCGCTCTCCCAGGCTCTTGAAGTAAGCGTGCCGCAGGGCTGCCTCCGCCGAAATCCGGCCCCTGGCTTCGTACTGCGCAAAGCCCCAGAGGAAGGCCATTACAGACGGCCTGCACGCGCGAGGTGGCACTCAGCGGGCGCAGAGCCCCGGTGTGGGCACATCTGTGCGCCTACGCGCGTGCACGCGCCCCAGCAACCTCACTGTGCCCACCACCGCGGTGTGCGGGCAACGACCAGTGCCATCGGCACATGCATGAGGGACGGCACACGCTGTGTGACCACGGCGGTGCGGGCGTTGTACCTGATGGGTCATCAGGTTTGTGTCTCCTACCTTGGGTGGGAGGACACAGGGTGAAGGACGGTTCACCGCCCGTAACGGGAGGTGGTTTGGGATAGCAGTTACAAGACCACAGCTGTAGGGCCACGGCTTATTCTGCAGTCACAGCTCCTCTCCTGCCCGGCTCCAAACTCAGCGTGAGGGCAGCCAGGGTACCTTCACTCCCTCTGCCACCCGCCTGGGCTGCTCTGCCACTCACCAGGAGGAGGTTCATCAGCAAGTCAATGCCCTCTGAGTCCAGCCTGAGAGAAGGAGGACATAAAAATTGGACCATTAGTGCACCCAGGAGACACTGCAGTCCTCAGTGCAAGGGACAAGTGGCATCTGGGACCTCCAGTGCACAGCTGCATCCTGAAGCTGCCAGCACCAGGAGGAGGAGATGAAACTGGTATCCCCAGGCTCCCGTTCACGACCAGTGCAAGCCCACCATGCCTTACACGTCCCTGCTCATGCAGGTACCTTGGGGCGTGATTTATCAACGGCTGGGCTCGGTACTGCGTGAAATTGTAAGCCTTAAACTCCTCGTTGGACGTTATTCCAGGCCAGGTGTCTTCTGTTGGGGTTCCTGGGAGGGGGAAGAGAGGAAAACCTGTCACGCTCATCTGGTGGGGTGAGAAGAGCCCAAACACACGCGAGAGCCCTCGTCCTGCCCGGGGGAGAGGACATGACTCTCCCCAGCCCAAGCATCCCACGGGGCAGTTGGCAACGAGACCCTCGCCATCACCTCTGCTGACTGCCAGCCTGGAGCCTGTGCCCACGCCTGCCCACGCTGTGGCAAAGGCTTCGCGGGTGGCTCTGCCCGGCTTGTCACCGCTCCTGCAGTCAGCCACTGCCCTCGCGTGGGGACGAGGGAGACAGCAGAAGACTCACCCAGCAGCCTGAAGATCAAATGCAGCTCTTCCTTCACGGTGGAGCCAGGGAACATGGGCCGCCCGGTGACCATCTCGTAGTGGATGCACCCAACACCCCTAAAGCAGCAGCAGAGGCTCGGGGATTAGTGAGGGAGAAGTTCTCTGGAAGCCCCACCACCCCTTGTCCAGGGCTCAGGTTCCTGGAGACGGAAACGAGCTCCAGGAGCCGCGTCGCTTCTCTGCCACCGGTAACCATCCACCCCTGAATGTGGACAGTGTGCTCCAAAGACCCCGAGCCCCAGGGGACACGGCAAGCAGCATGGCCTCTGGGAGAGCCCACCACCCTCTGGTGTAACCAACACTGTGGGCACGTACGCAGATGGATAGAAATGCCCAGCCCACCGTTCCGGAGACCCTGGGAAGCTCGGTTTGGAGCCGTGGCTCACCACATGTCGATGGGTGTGGAATATTCGGTAGATCCCAGCAGGACATCGGGGGGCCGGTACCACAGCGTGACCACCTCATTGGAATACGTTTTCGTAGGGACGGACTTGGCTCTGGCTAGTCCTGAGGATGAAGGGGATGGGCATCAAGGAGCTGCACCTAGCTGCACCTCCTTGCAATGCTGCATCTTCCCCAGAGGCCCACCCACCGAAGTCAGCCAGCTTGAGCTCTCCTCTCTCGTTGATGAGCAGATTCTGGGGTTTGAGGTCTCGGTGCAGGATCTTTCTCCCATGACAGTAAGCCAGACCACGCAGCAGCTGGAACATGAAGATCTGTGGGGAGGAGAAGCGGTTTGCAATTAGCACGGGGATATGGGCACCAAAAATGAGCCTGCCTCAAGGGCTCTAAACTCATGGCCAGGAAAGACCCTTGAAGCTGGGTGGGACGTGCTGTAGACAAGCCTTCAGGCCCATCACCAGCAATCCACAAAAGGGGATGAACAAAGCATGCACAGTAATTTTATTTAGGGTGGCAATGACTGGAGAAATGCTGGTGGAGCATCAGAGCAGGCTGAAAAAGGTCAGGGAAGAGTAAGAACGCTGAACTGAAGAGAGAAGGGGTATCCAGCCCCCCCCAGCCCTGCAAGACCCTGGACTGCACTCAGGGCGAGCTCCCCATATGTGGGGAGAGGCAGGGCTACGGGGTCCCGGGCAGCACCGTCTTACCTTCACATTGTGCACGCTCATCAGGTTCCCACAGTTATCGAGGTACTGCTTGAGGTCGTTGTCCTGCGACGGGAAGCGGACGTCAGCCTCGCCTCCCCTCAGCCCCCACCACCCACCCATGGGTAGGCAGCCGTCCCCCCGTTCCCGCAGAAAGCCCCCCCAGACCCACCAGGTACTCGAAGACGAGGGTGAGGGAGCGTTCCGTGTGGATGATGTCGTGGAGGGTCACGATGTTGGCGTGCTTCAGGTTCTTCAGCAGAGACACTGCAAGGAGAGGCGGTTGGGGCAGGGTGACCCGGGGCTGCCCTCTGCGTGACCGTGGGCAGGCATGCCCACCCACCCACCCCAAATCCCCCCGTGACCCGGCACTGCTCACGAGGGCTGTGAAGGGGAAAAGCCCCTCCTGCCCTCACCTTCCCGTATGGCCGTGCAAGGTGCCCCTTCCTCGTGCTCCAGGCGGATTTCCTTCAGGGCAACGAGGTTCTCGGTCAGCTTGCTGCGTCCCTTGAAGACGGTGGCGTAAGTGCCCTGGGGGGAGAGAGAAAATACAAGGCACGCAGACCATCTGTCAGGGGGGCACGACACTGATGTACTCCATAACGTTTGTGGGAAGGATCATCTGGAGCCAGAAGGCCAAGTCTGAAGTCCACACAAAGACCTGGTCTAAAAATTGCTAGATATTGAAGAATTTGGCTACAGTCTGCCCCTGGCACTTCAAGCTGCCCTTCTAACTTCATTTAAATCCTTACAGGGCTTTCATAGTCTACTCACCTCTCCCAGTTTGTCCAGTTTAACATAGGTTTCCAGCTTCCCGAACCCGATATCTGACTGTGAGAGAGAAAGGAAAACATCACTGGGGGAGATCTCATCCAGGGAGGGGTTTAGCTCCGGGGGGGAAGGTCAAGGACACGGCTTTGGGGCAGATCAACCAAGGCAGGTCTTAGCACGCAGCAGCCCGGCTGACCTAAGTACATAAAGCCCACCACTTCCCCGGAGCAGCTGTGCAGGCGACCAGGCAATCGACCACAAAACCTTCACAGCCCACCGGCTGCTGAAACGGAACGGATGGGAGCTGCACCCCGTGCCGCCCCTGCCCGCTGTCACCCCTGCCACCCCCCTCTCCGCTCACCCACCGCCCTGGCACAGCACCAGCAGCGCCCGAGTCCGGCCGGAGCTGTGACCTGCACAGAGCCGATGCCCTTTGCCTCGGAGAAGCCTCCGGAGATCCTGCTGCTGGTCCTCAGCCTGTTTCTCCAGTGCTTTCCCACATCCCGGTCTTTACTGTGCCCCCTTGCATTTCTCCGTGTGCTGTTCAAATCCAGCGTTCAAGGGACATTTTCCCACTTGGAACAGTGACTCTTTAACACCAAGATGCTGAGACCTGCTCTCGTGTACCCAGTGACAGAAGGGCAACCCCCCCAAGGCCACAGATTCAGGTGTCCCTCCTAGCAGACCCCTGAAATCGCAGTTTTCCGTGGGGACAGAATCCTTGGTTAGTTTGGATTCCCCACGTGCCAGGGAAGGGGACGGTTCCCAGCACCGCAGGACGCAGAGCCCAGGCCAGATCGTTGCTCCTCAAGCTTAATAAACCGGTCTCATTGCCCCACAAAACACCTTTGCATTGGTGCAGCCCCAGGCCAGGGGCCAGCTCTGAGCCCAGCCCACCTAAAGGACCCCAGCCAAGGGCTCACGCCACGCTGCTGGCCATCAGCAGACGGAGCTGGATGGACAGCTGTCAATCAGCAGGCACAGACAGGGGCTGTGCAGGGAAAGAGTCCCCCGGGGGAGGCACCGCAGGAGCCCCCGGCACTGAGCCCGGGGCTCTGCCTGGAGAGCCAGCAGCCCCGGCTCCGGGGGGTTCCTGCAGCCTGCCCTGCTCCCCACATCCACCCCACGGGAAGGCTTTTTCCTCGCAACAGGCGCTGACGAGACCGCCGAGCTCCGCACGCAGCGGGGAAGCTGCTGTCTTGCTCACGCAGGGTGGGCTCGGGCCAGCAAATCCCAGGGGAACACAGCAGGGTTTTCTACTCCATTTTGGCCTCCCCAAACCCTCTGCGGACCTGGAACACCTGGGTCCCTCTGCGGATCTGGGACCGGACGTGGCCTGAGCAGGGGAACGAAGCGGCTGCCGCGATCTGGGGTTCTGCACACCCCCAGAGCCACACTGGTGTTTTGCAGGAGCGTGCCTCGTTCACGGGGGGACCGTGAATGTTAACGGCACATTGCTCTGGCTGTGTCTGTTGTATTGGTCAGACGGAACAGGCAGATGAAGGCAAAGCTCCCCCTTCCTCCTCCCTCCCCTGAACGCCTGCTGAGAGCGCGCTGCCGTGCCCGCGTCGCAGCGAGCGCTCCCGGGCAGCAGGACACACGCTCACACGTTTATAAACAGGGCACTGGGTTTTTGCTCCTACATGTGCTGCTGCTCCCCAGTAAAGAAACTGGAAAGCCCACACGAACGCAAGGGCTAATTCATTATTTATCAACATTTGCATTTCAGCCAGCAGCAGCTCCGGCACTTCCTAAACCGCAGGAGGCTTCCCACCTCCGCCCGGGCGGAAGGAGCCCGGCCGAGAGGAAAGTCAGGAACGTGCAGAGGTGAGCGGAGCAGCCCTGGGGATTTGCACAGCAGCGTGTGCAGGAGTGATATGGGGGAAGAGATGCCCACGTGCATGGCTGGGAGCGTGCAGAAAGGGATTGCAGGGGTAGGGATGTGTGTGTATCCCCCCGCCACACCGCGGGTACGAGGGAGCGTGCACAGAGGGGCCCGGCTGCGCGGGTGGGTGCCATCGGCACATGCCTCTGCCGGCTGGGACTCGCACGCACGAAGCGAGATGCTGTGCCCGGCCCCGCTCGCTCTGCACGGTCAGACTTACGAGGGAAGCCCGTCGGGACATCCTGCTGAGGGGCTTGGGGAACTCCGGGCTCTCCATCTGCAGCTTCTGCAAGAACTCGGGGGGCAGGCGGATGTCCATGGGCAGGGAGAGACGCTTGCTGACATCCTGCGGAGAGGGCCAGAAGAGCGGGCGGTGAATGCATCCGAGGAAAGGACTGCACAGACCGGAGGTGACACTAAGGGTGAAGCAATGGGTGCAGCGTCTGTGGGACCCTCGGTCGAGGGAAAAGGAAAGCTGTGTGTGCATGGGGATGTGCACTGGGCTGCGTCAGGTGCCGTGGGAGGCACGCTGAGTGCACCCAAGGGGACATCAGGGCTTGTGTCTGGGACTGCCAGGTCCCCACAAATCAAACCCTGGCTCTCCCAGTCCCTCCCGCCCGCCCCAGCCCGCAGCAGCACTTGCCTCCATGGAGAAGCGGCGCTGGTTGTTGTTGCGGTAGCGCACGGCCATGGGGGACTGGCCTTCCTCCTCGGAGGGCGAGACGGGGCTGGCGTCTGCTCGGAAGTCCCTGCCCAGGTGTCCCAGCTGCAGGTGCCCTTGGGCCAGGTCTGAGGACAAAGAGAAAGCAGAGCGAGCTGCTGGAGCGGCAGCAGAAGTGCCAAGACCCAAGGCATTTGCTCTGGAGAAAGGAGCGTGAGAGCAGGGCAGCGATGTCCAGAGATGCTCCGGGGCCGTGGCAAAGTCTTCTCCCTTCCCTGCGTCCGGGAGGCAGAGGGAACACCCACGTTTCGCTCCAGGCTCCTGGTGCATTGCCACCCACACGCCTCTGCTCAGCAGCCCCCCGAAGCGCCCTCACGCAGCCCCCTGCAACGAAGGTCTCTTGGGACAGATGGGGAGGGGGACGCTTCACACCCGAAGCCACCCAGACCTCCCACGTCCCAGTCCGGTGCTCAGCCCACCAGGCAGCGTTGCCCACCCCTCTGCAGCAGCACCACGGGGTTTTGCACGGGTGAGCATCCGTCCGAACTTCCCAGCCTTGTCCTCACCGACGGCACGTTCGACAAAACACGATTTGCTCTTTAGCAACACCCAGGTGCCCGACCGTGGCTCTGGATCCCTCTGCGCTGGGTCTGCACAGAAGCAAAACAGAGAGCCCTGCCTCTGAGGAGCTTACGAGCACACGTGCCTAATCTGCCTCAGGAACCACCAAAACCAACAGACATCATCAGGGCACATTCCTCCAAGGACGTGATCATTTCTCAGCAGGCGTTTGGGATTAAAGCCTGCGGAGTCATTTACTGCAAAACAAAATAGTCCAGGCTCTCCTGCCCCAACCTGCTGCGCTCAGCCAGACACACGGTCCCGAGAAGCACAAAAGCTCTCTTGAAAACCAAAGCAGCTCAGAAAAATAACTCTTCTCTTGGGACTCCATGTGCGCAGCCTCACCGAACCCAAGAAACCCTGAAAGGAGCAAGAAATCAGAACAAAATAAGCCATTGAGCTCCCTCTGGTCTCCGGTTGGAGGCTTGCACTTCAACCTCCTCGCTCCGCAACTAACGGCTGCACGGGGGGAATCCTGTGGCACGCAGAGACTCAGACAGCGGCGCAGCAGAACACCGACGAGGTCAACGCAGGTCGCCTGGACCCCAGCGAAGTGGATTCCCCCGATTCACACGGACGCTGTTTCCAAGGGGCCGTTCAGACAGAGGCAGCATGAACTGGGTGTGCTGGGAGGGAGGAGGCAGCGCGAACTGGGTGTGCTGGGAGGCAGGAGCACCACCTCCCCAGGGGAAGGATGCATCTCCCTCTGTCAAGGCGCGGGGCCAAGCAGGGATGACCGTTTTGTCCCCTTCCCGGTGGCCATATGGCTCTCTCCCTTGTCACCCAAGCTCTGCAGCTACCCTCCCAGTTCGCAACGGCAGCAGGGTCCAAGGGCCCTGCCATCAAGCACCGGTGTCCTCCACGCATCCAGGCACCCTGCAGTGATGTCCCCAGAGCAAGGAGGAACATCACAGCAGGGAACCCCCCCAGGGAGGACCCAAACTGAGCCACCCGAGTGCTGCCCCACTCCCTGAGCTGCACGGAGACAATCCCCTGCTATGCCCAACGTGGATTTCGGCGCACGGATCCCAGTGTGCTCAGCCAGCCAGCGATGATCTCATTGCTGAGGACCGGGGAGGGAGGGCTGGCTTTCACGGGGTGCTGAGCAGGGCTGGGACCTGGCTGCAGTTCGCTCATCTGATGGATGAGAGGTGACAGGCAAGTGACCTGGGAAAAGACGTGGTTTTGTGCCACGGTCACTGGGGGAGCAGGGGACCTGCGAGCTAAGGGAGGCAGGGTGTCCTCAGCAGACAGCCTGCACCTCAGGGACGGGTTCAGCCCATGCCACTGGGCTCAGGAGCATCTGAAACAGTGCCAGGAGTTTTTGGGCAGACAGGCAAGGACAGGGCACAGAGTCACCCCTTCTCTCAGCACCGCTGCGGGACCCTGGTCCCTGTCCCTTTCTGGCCATCTGTCTGTGCTGCACAGTTAGGAAACCTACCCTGAATTAACCACAGGTAGAAAATGAACATGCATCAATTAAACTGGATCAAATCTTTTTAACTTGCTCACTTCCTAAGCAAATTATCTGAAAAAAAACCAAAGGCCATTTAAAATCTGACTGAATGGAGTTCAACTAATCCACTTTAAATGATAATTTGGGTGAATGTGTGCTGGTTCCCACAGGTAAACAAGCCCAAGGTCTTGGTAGAAGATGCAGCCTGCCCAGAAAGCTGCAGACCAGCAGCACTGTCTCCCTGAACCAGCAGCCCACCAGGTAGGTTAGTGCCAGTCTGTCCTCACCTAAAGAAGCATCAGAAGTGAAGCCAGAGGTAAGATATCAACCTGGGCATGCAAAGGGGAACGGGACACGCAAAGGGTGTGAACTACCACAGGATGGGAAAAGCACGTGAGGATGCACAGCGGACCTGCAGAGATGAGGGAAGGGCGTTTTGGCTGCCCCGGGGCAGGGAGGGCAGGCGGGATGCCCAGCCCAGCCCATCCTGCATCCCCGCAGCACCCGGGGGCACCCAGGTCTGCAGAGATGCTCGCGCAGGGCTGGGCTTGCAGGACCTTGCCGGGTGCTCACGGGAGAAGACGTGAAGCTGTGGGCGTGCAAATGTGAGGGCCTGTTTGATTCTGCTCAGCATTTCATGTGGATTACGGTGAGCCCTGACACTCTGCAAATAATGAGGCTGCATGGGATATCAAAGCAAATTAAAGTGAGACCGCAGACACGGCGGCTGCCTTTGACGAGCCTCCCGCCTTTTTTTAGAAATATATTTAAACACTGTCTCTACCAAAACAAGCTTTGATCTCCCAAGGAAAAGGGCCAGAACCCTTCACTGCTTGCCTGACTTACAACTTCTAATTACTCTGCTAAGTGTGAACTCTCCTCTCAAAGCCCTGTTACACTCACGAGGCAGGGCTGCACTCAGATCTTGGATACCCCTCCTCCCTCCTCCCCCTCACAATCACTTCTTCGTGGCCTTGCACTCCGAGGCCAGATCTGGCTCTGATTTATGCCATTGCAAGCTGGGAGCTATGCGGGCTTTGCAGCCTGAACACTGAGACCTTATTTGGCCTCGGAGGACAGACCAGGCAGTAGCTGTTTTGGGGCAAAGCCTGGGCATAAATCTGAGCTATTGCTGGATGCCACCAGCTCTTGTCCAAGCAAATGGGAGCCACCAAGACCCGCTGCCTCTGAAAATCTGGAATATGGAGAGGAATGTGTGACTGGGGAAGCCCGGGATGAAAGGAAGGAGCCCCTTCATGTGAGGCTGGAGCAGCCATGCAGAAGGTCTCCCATCTCTGAGGATTTGGAGATGGTGCTGGCCTTTGTCAAGGGTCAGACACTGCACAGAGCCCAGCCTGGACTCTCCTTAACCCAGGGGCTTTCTTCCACCTCTGCCTCTGCAGCTGAGCAGCCGCCGTGGCCGTGGCGAGGCTGTGCTGCCCCGGGGAGGGATGCCTGGCAGGGTGGAGGGGCATCGGATGCCCCAGGCCGGGCTGGGAGCACGTTAGGCTCTGGCCACAGGCACCCCCTTTGCCTCCCTGCATCGTCAGACTCCAGCAAGGTGACACTGCCCGGGACGGGATGTCTCCAGGCTGGAAAGCTGTTTGCTTTTCCATTTGCCAGCTCTGCTTCTCTCCGGCCTCGTTTTATCAGCCTCTGTGGGTGAGGCCATGAGAACTATGGGATGGAGAGGACAGAGCTGGACTTCCCACCACGGCACCAACAGACGAGGCAGGTTTCTACCCATGAGCAGGCTTTGCCTTGTCCCGTTGCCAGAGCCAGAGCAGCTCTGCACATGCTCTCGGAGCACCTCATGAGAAGGTCTTCTGGCCTCCCGTCACCCTCCTCCCCCTGGACAGGCAGAAGCACCCGCAGCCACCGAGGTGTGAGATTTGCAGACTGCCGTGACCTGTGAGCGCTGATAACCTGTGATTGCTGATGCTGGAGGGAAAATAAAAAACTGCAAGCAACTCCCTGAGGAGCTGTGTGAGGTGATGAAAGACAAAACGACGTGCTGATCTCTGCTGGGATTAGCACTCTTCTCTGGAGCGAACGATCGCAGCGCCTGAGCTGCCATGGGTCATCTGCTCACACGGAGGAGAACAAGACCGCAAGCGACCCCCGGGCTTCTGGGCTTGTTCAGCCTGAAGAAGAGAAGGCTGAGGGGACCTAATATATACTTACAAATATCTGCAGGGTGGGGGTCAGGAGGACGGGGCCAGACTCTTTCCAGTGGTGCCCAGTGACAGGACAAGGGGCAATGGGCACAAACTGAAGCAGAGGAAGCTCCAGCTGAACCCGAGGAAGAACTTCTTCCCTCTGAGGGTGACGGAGCCCTGGCCCAGGCTGCCCAGGGAGGTTGTGGAGTCTCCTTCTCTGGAGATATTCCAGCCCCGCCTGGACAAGGTCCTGTGCAGCCTGCTCTGGGTGACCCTGCTTCGGCAGGAGGGTTGGACTAGATGACCCACAGAGGTCCCTTCCAACCCCTGCCATGCTGTGATTCTGTGACCCTGCCTGCCACGCAGCCGGCAGGGACAGCCCCAGGCACGTCCACAGATCCCCAGCAAGGAGGGCGAAACCTGACGCAAAGCTTTGCCCTGCTTCGTGGGGAAGAGAAGCAGCACAGGAGTGAGCGCCGTGGCTCCAGCCTCAGCTCCGCCGCCAGCTTTCTGCACGACTGTAGGAAAACCAATTTCCCTCCCTGCACTTCGATCTCTCAACGGAGGAAACCAACACCTCAGAGAGAACTGCTGCTTCCCTAAAGTCAGAGCCCTCTCCAGACCAGACCGCTCCCACGAGGTCCAAACCTCACCACCAAACCCCGCAACAGAGCCGCCTGCACATCAACCCCCTTCTCCTCCCCTCCAGCAGCACCAAACTCACCCCGTCGCCCTCCACACCTGAAGCCTCCCACTCCCGCACCATGCCCGAATGCCTGCTCACCCCGGGGTGCTGGGGCTCGCCCCCCTGGCACCGGTGCCCCCACCTTCCCCCTGCCAAGTCCTGGCGGCACGGGGCTGTGGGCAAAGAGCTCCCAGCCAGGAGGGGTTTGTGAAACGGCCCAGGAGATGCCTCAGACAAATGTGGCTGTCAGGGCTCTGCACAAACAACACCCGCAGCCCGCAGGAGGCGAGACCAAGGGCGCTGCGGAGGTGACTTCTCAGAATCACAGAATCACAGAATGGTCGGGGTTGGAAGGGACCTCTGTGGGTCATCTAGTCCAACCCTCCTGCCGAAGCAGGGTCACCTACAGTAGGCTGTAGAGGACCTTCTCAGGGCTGTTTACAATCCCCGAGGAAACTTCATCGTCTCGGGCAGGAGGGAGCGGGCTCGGGGTGGTGGGTACGGCGGGGGCAGCGCGTTTTGCCCGTCCTGCGTGGGAGAGAGCTCGGGTGCAAGCTGGGATCCGTGCGCCGGGGAGCAGGGGGTACCCGGGGGAAGCTGTGGCAGTGGGCCAGGACGTGTCCAGGCAGGGAGCGAGGCATCGACCGGGGGATGCTGGGAGACCCCCAGCCCCTGACGCACCCCCCAGTGCAGGCAGGAGGATCTCCTAACCGTGCCACGTCGCGGTGTAGCGCTGGTCCAGCCTCTGCCCCCGGGGTCGGGAACACCCGCGGTCCCGGCCCCGCGCTCAGCCTGCTCTGACTTTGCTCTTACCCTTTCCCAGCTACCTCAGGAGCAAGACCAAAAGCAGGGAGGGGGAGACAGGCAGACGCTGCTTGCGCTGCTTTGCCATTCAAGGGCAAAGGAAGAACCATGACCAAAACTTCATTAAAGCAGAAGAACGGGGAAATCGCCTCTCCGACAAAGCCCCGGTTTGCACGGCGGAGATAACGAGCCCCAGCTCAGACACCCCAGAGCAGAGGTCCCCCAAGGAAGGCAACAGCAGGAGCAGCTGCCAGCGCCCACGACTTTCTTGGCCTTGCACCATTTTATCCCCACGGCTTCTGCACATCTAATTAAGGGCTCAAGTCTAATTATAGCCCTCGCTGCTTGCTAGGGTGTGAGGGGTGGTGTGTGTGTGTGTAGGATCCGGGGAGGAGGCTGTGAAAGGATGCTGCTCAGGGCAGGCTGGGTATCTCGAGGGATAAGAAAAGGGTCAGGAGCTGCAGGAGTGAGGAAAGCCAGCTCTAAATTAGGTTACTGCATCTCTTCGTTCAAGCAGGTTGGCTGGCAGAGAGACGATCCCTCCCTGCCGGGGCAGAAGCGAGTGCCAGGCAATTACATCACGGCCTCGGCCCCTGCTTGCAGCAAAATTTTCTAACAACTGTGGCTGCAGGGCGAGGGGAAAAAGAGCCTGAACGTGACCGGAGTGGAGCTGAGGGCACCGACACAGGAACGGGCTGGCCCGTGGCGAAGCGAGTTGCTTTGGTCGGAGGCGGCAGCAAACGCATGACGCGATCGCCAGGAGCGGCTCAGCCTTGCGAATTTAACCTCTGGATGAATCAAGTCTAACTTCATCAGGTTTCCAAACGCCCGCCCGTCGGCGGCTCTGCCTGCCTGCCCGTGCACGGCCGCCTTGGCGCGATCTGCTCCGCGCCTCGAGCGCTGCCGCTCCCGCGCCGTGCCCGCAGCCGGCAGAGCCTGCCCCAGCCCGCAGCAGGGATGAGCCCCGCTCAGCTCACGGAGCTGCTCACCCCGCGCCTCCCTGGCACCCTCCAAACTGCACCGCGGGAGAAGGCTGAGGGGCTCGGGGGAGAGGGGGGTTCAGCGAGCCCCCGATGCTCCCCTGAACGGAGACAGCAGCGCCTTTGGCTTGGTGGGGCTGTCAGCCGGTGGCCCTGGGTGGGCTCTCGGAGCACCGTCACTCCTGGGCAGGCAGGAGGAGATCCCACGCTCTCCCACTCTCTCCCTTAACCACAGATGTGTCATTCCTCTCCACCTTGTGCAAATACCTTTCCCTCCTCTAAGGCTTTCCTTATGCAAGTATAAATCTCTCTTCGGATCAGATTTAATGCCAAGGTGTTATTAATCCTGCTGGATCACAGAATCACAGAATGGTCGGGGTTGGAAGGGACCTCTGTGGGTCATCCAGTGCAACCCTCCTGCCGAAGCAGGGTCACCTACAGTAGGTGATCGATGGATAGATGGGGAAGGCAACACAGACCAAGTGGCAGTAACTTCCCCACATCAACAGACCCGGAGAAAGGCCGGGGGGCTGGAGTGGAGATGCTCTCCCGGCAGCGCTGACTCCCGATGCTCCCGACCAGCCCTGGCACCGCGGCGGGGGCCCGGAGGCTCCTTACCTTCATTCCTCCGGTTGTTGAGCTGGTTGAACTGCTCCGTGAACTCCGTCAGTGACTCCTCGATGGTCTCCGTCCGCGGAACCGAGAGTGAAAACCTCCGCTTGAAGTTTTTCATCTTGTTCATTTTAACCTCGGGCTGCAAGGGACGGCAGAGCCCTGCGGGGACGGGGAGAGAGCAGGCTGAGAGGGCTGGACGACACACGAGACAGCCCCCCAGCCCCCCAGCTCCTGCTTTTTGGGGCTGGCAGCACCCTGACCTGAATTTCCTCTGCTGGGGGTCTGCAGGGGTCCCGGGGACATCCCCTTCTCCGAGGCAGAGCTGAAGAGGAGCCACACGGTCACCAGGGGAATTGGGTTCCTCACCAGTTTAAGAGCTGACTGTGGTCAAGAGGTGCAGGGGCCTTTTTCTGAGCTAGTTTGAGCCCGGGGCAGGGCTGTGCACACGGAATCACGAGTACCAGCACAGGCATCCTTGGAAACTCCAGGAACGCCCGGAATAGGGAAAAGCAGGGTACAAACAGAAGGAAAACAAGGAAGACTAAACAGTGATGGAAAAGATTCAATACCACACTCCTCCCTGCACAAGGAGACATCTCTCCCCCGGCAGTTTGCTCTCTGCTTTGCCCTTGCAAGAAAGCCAGCAGCATGATGCTGAGCGGGCCAGTGCCGGCCGGAGCATCCCCGAGAGCCCCAGCAAGGGGAGATGCTGCGGGCTCACGGCTTGCTCCCAAGCTCCCGAATGACTCAGAATCGCCTTAGCCAGGGATCTGATTAAAGCAGTAAAACCCTTAAAGGAAGAAAACCCTCCAGGGGCACCCGGCGAAGCGTGCTGAGTCTGAGCAGCCACAGCAGCTCGCTCCGGGCGTCTGGGAGCCGCACGCCGCTTCGCCTTTCCTACTCTGGCTCTTGCCAGGCCTGCCCGGAGCTCAGCAGCGCGGACGGGACCAGGCTGCAGGAGTTGTCTGTGCACGGTGTGGTCTCCAGCACCAGCCCCGCTGCGCTCGGGCGTTATTCCTCCTGCTGAGCACAGACCTAGCCAACAGCCAGCGCTCCCTGTCCCCTGGACCTGCAGGCATCAGTGTCTCACCCCCAGCTCTGCCCCTTCCCGTCCCAGGACCGAGGAGGTTTGGATCTGCTCTTCTCCCCTTCCCAATCCGATGGGCTGCTCCTCCACCAGCCTTTATCGCCTCGCCCCTCTAACCTGCCTGGCGGGGGATCTCCATTTAACGGCTCTGGACTCCTTCCCTGCTGCCCTCACCCACCAGCCCAAGGGGGGATCTTCAGGGGAAACTCATCCCTTGGTACCAAACAGGCACCAAAAGCTACGCAGCGCGGTTCCCTCCCGCACCGCCACACGCACCCGCGACAGCTCCCGCACCCGCTGCTCCAGCTCTGCTCCCCAGCTCTCCCAGCTCCCTTCCAGCCCCGCCGGGGCTCACCAGCACAAACAAACGGTGATCGCATTCCAGACTGATGCGATCAGACACAGCATCCCGGTGCTAATGCATCGCGTCGCCAGGGCAACGGGAACACTTGGGTTGACATGCCTGCATCTGAAAGCTTAAAAGATTATCCGTCAGCAATATAAACACTCCGTTTGGGTGTCTGCCGAGCTCTGCTGCGAGGCATGGCACCCCGCTGTGGGTGCAATCCCCTGAAAATCCCTGGGATTCACCCGAATCCTGGGGACTCGAACCCCTCAACCATCCCCACGCATCTCCCACCTTTAATGCTGCAAAAACCTGAAGCTGGAGGCTCGGCAGCACTGCTTGTGTACCTGGAATCAAGGCTGGGGTATCTGGCTGGGGCTGGGAAGGGAGGCTGGAGGCTGCTTTGAGTTGCAAAGGGAGGCAGGAGGATGCTAGACACATCCGCTTCAGGCATTTAAATGTTTTCTCCGCACGACAGAAACATGCTTTGACAACAAAGATGCTGGCACTAGCGAATGCTGCGTGAACAAAGTCTCCATGCTGGTGCTTTCCTCGTGGCCAAGAATAAAGTCTCCAAGCAGTGCTGTTCCTTCTGCAGGGAAGGCAAAGCTTGACGCTTGCTTTGGGGACCGTTTTCCCAGCCCGTGGCTCTGACCTGGCTCCCTACCTTGCAAGCTACGCAAGCTTTAACCGAGGCACTGCTGGTGGGTGGAAATGCCGCCAGCGACGCAGGTACCCAAGGAACTAAACCGACCTGAAGGGTTTTGCTCCAGCTGAGCATGCTGCCACTGCTAAAGTGGCACTAGTGAAAGCCACAGAGGCTCCTGTGCTAGGCACTTGTTTACTCCCAAACAGGGTAACAGGAGCGCAGGGGAAATCCGTGATGCTCCCAGCAGGTACATCAGAGGCTCAGACAAAAGACAATCTTTCCACACTAATGTTCAGACAAGGCCCAGTGATTATTCTTTCAAACGAGGGCATAAGCAAGTTTCCACACATCTCTGGTGAAGGTTACACTGATGAACTGCACCCTGGTAGCATCCTGAGCGACCCTTGCACGCGTCCGTAACACAGCAAGTGCAAGGACACGCTGGCAGCGGCGAGCGCTTCAATTACCTGACTTCCAACCCACCTGAAGATACCAGGCTGCCTTTGCCAGAAACTGGCAGGGAAGAGAGAAAGAGCTGCGTGAGATTGTCCCTCGCCAGTCCCCCGAGATGCTTCAGTCACAGCCTGGAGAGGAAGGCTCTGTGTTTTGAGGGAGATTTCGCAGGGCTGTGCACCCCTAACAGCAGGTGGAAGAAGTGGTCCAGCTCCTGGATAAGGCACTTGCAGGACCAAGGAGGACAGATCCCAACTCTGAGCATCATCCCCTTTCCAAAAGGGCACCCATTTGTCTGGGACTGGGAGGGACTGGGCTGAGGGCTGCTGTGGGGCTGCTCAACCCCCCACGCCTGCCGTGCTCCAGGGACAGCAGTGACCCAGCCATGCTGGGGACAAAGTCCCACGCTGGCAGGGAGTGGCACGGGATGGTCAGGAGAGCAAGCCAGGACCAGAAGGTCACGGGAAGGTGCTCAGCACGAGCTGCTCAGCAGCTGCTGCTCTGACAGCCCCCACCACGCCAACCCATAACCTCCAGAAGAGCCCTGGACTCCCGGACCAGGACACAGGGAACAGAAAAGATGCTCCATCTCCAGGTGAGTGAGGCAGCGGGCGAGGGAAAGGGGTCTTCCCACCTCCCTCCCTGTCCACTCGCCCTCCTCAAAACAGTGCGGATGGTTTAGCAGCCAAACACCTCAGCGCCGACAAAAACGGGTGCCCCACAAACTGCAGCCTGAATCCTTCCCCCCCCTTGCCCGCTGCTGAAGTGCCAGCCATTACAGGCTGCTCAGTACAAACCTCCTCGCAGGGGAAGCGGGGTGGGGGTAAAAACAGCACCGACATGGCCACCCACCTCTCCCGCCGCGCAGAAGCCTGCCCTGTCCCCACCACCTTTACGGCTCTGTGCAGCTGCGGCCGTTTTTTCCTGCTAGACCCGGACCCGCTTGGCATCTGGCGCTGAGCTCACACTACAGGGTTTGTCAGCCGGAATTTATGGGACTGTTCTTGTTCTCAGTCCCCTGCTCCTCCCAGGGAGGAATTCGTCCTGCCCGGAGCGGTCACGGGGATGCAGGTGCCCTAAAGCTGGGATCTGCTCCCCTCCCGCACGGCACCCCACGACCTGCACCCCGGAAAGCTGCAGCACGTTGTGCGGGGTCCCTGGCGGGGACCTGGGCAGCACCCCGGGGTGCGAGGGGCTTCATCCACCCTCCGGCTGCGTTCCCTCCGCCAGCAGGCATCCCCTCTGACAGCGAAACGGAGCAGCCCAGCCCTCTCCCCCGGCAGGGATTTCAAAGGAAGAATCGCTAGCAACTGCCTCTTGTTTCCCACCACGTTTCGCAGGACAAGAAAGTTCAAGAAAGATGAGGAGCTACTGGAGAGAGTCCAGCGGAGGGCTACGAGGATGAGGAGGGGACTGGAGCATCTCTCCTACAAGGAGAGGCTGAGGGAGCTGGGCTTGTTCAGCCTGGAGAAGAGAAGGATCTGAGGGGACCTAATATATGCTTACAAATATCTGCAGGGTGGGGGTCAGGAGGACGGGGCCAGACTCTTTCCAGTGGTGCCCAGCGACAGGACAAGGGGCAACGGGCACAAACCGAAGCAGAGGAAGCTCCAGCTGAAGATGAAGAAGAACTTCTTCCCTCTGAGGGTGACGGAGCCCTGGCCCAGGCTGCCCAGAGGGGCTGTGGAGTCTCCTTCTCTGGAGATATTCCAGCCCCGCCTGGCCGCGGTGCTGTGCAGCCTGCTCTGGGTGACCCTGCTTGGGCAGGGGGTTGGGCTGGGTGACCCCAGAGGTCCCTGCCAACCCCTACCATGCTGTGATTCTGTGACTGTGCAAAGGGAAGTGGAGGCATTTCTTGACTCTCTGAGAGAAAGTGCCACTTGCTACGCGAAGCAATGACATCACTTGTTTCACAGCCTGAGGGATCTCGCAGGGAAGGACAGCCGCCCTCCGACGGAAGCAGCCGGCTGATTAACGACACGCAGAAACGCGACGTCGCACGGTAGGACACGACGGGAAGAGGCAGTCTGAAACGGCAATAAGGACTTTAGGCACCAACGGACAAAAATGAAATCACTCAGGCTGGAACTGGGCCAAGGAAGAGGGATTACAGCCAGCAGCGTGAGTGATCTGCATTTACTGTAACACAGGCAGATAGCAAATACTTGGCTAAAACACTTCAAAGAGCCCCAAGCCGAACCCCGCCAGGAAGGCTCCTCACGTGAGCAAGACAAGATGTTAATGATTCTCCAAACACCGCATCCAAAGCCGCCTTCGCTGCACCAGCAATCGCCGCGCTCACCGTTTTCCAGCGACCTGTTCCCCCAGGCGTTGGGGCTGTGACTATCCACAGGAACCTCTCTTGCCTTGGTCCAGGAAAACCCGCAGGCTCTCCGCTGTGGGATTCACGAGACAGGGATTTGAGGCACACAGAAGCCATCACCGGTGCACAAAACTGTCCCCTTTCTCCTCCAGCGGACTGCAGGGGCTCGGGAGGAAAGCGTTCAAGCCAGAACCACTTCATTGCTTTCCACAGATGATAAGTGGCTCCATTTTTTTCTTCCCTTTTTAACAGACTCCTGTCCCCATTTCCCAGCTGAAAGGGTGGAAGGCTTGCAGGGAATAGTACACTTTTTTTAACCTTTTTTTTTTTTTATCCCCAGAGAGTTGTGTTTACAAGGCAAAATGAACAGTCCTATTCAGCAGTTACGGCTCACGGCTCCAGCTATTAGGTAGCATCGATTCACTCCTGCAAGTATCAGGGAAATGGTGAATTCTGCCCGTGGAGCCTTATTTGCTCTGCAAACACAGCTCTCACGCGACGCTGCATGCGGCACCAGGGCCAAACAAACCCCGAACCGCGGCACCGGTCGAACGCGAGCCCCTCCTCGCACGGCAAGGCACGGGGACGAGAGGCAGACCCGGCCAACGCTCGCCCGCGGCCCCGCAGCCCTCTCCACCGGCCAGCAGCCGGTCTCCGTCTGCTCCCTCCCAAGCTCCAGCACAGACGAGAGGCGGGGAAAAGTTGCACGAGCTGCCAAGATGCTGTACAGGCGGCCGGAGAGATTTCGGCCCCTCCATGGCGCACGTTCCTGCGCAAACAGGAGCTCAGCACAAGCCGAATTCCTCCTCCGCTCCCAGTTTCCTCGGCAGGGTCAGAGCTGGGTCCTCGGGAGGCGTGTGGAGGAGGACGGGGAGAGATTTGGGGCTGTTCTGGGGAGTCGGAGGGAAATTCCAGCCCACTGGGGACGACTCTGAGCCACATGAAGGGCGATGCTGAATTTTCTGCAGCAGCTGGGAATCCTGCCGCGGCAAGGTCGGAAGGGCAGGGAAGGATATCAGCCCCCGACCACCAAATGACCCAAATGAACATCTCCCCGGCTGCTCAGCTGTCGGCACGAAATCCTCCCCGGGGTAACAAGCTCCCGGCCGCTCCCTCCCCGTGACAGACGCTGCAAAGCACAGTCCGAGTGCCGGGCACACCAGCTCAGACACAGATCGCTCAGCCTCCAGACCGGCACCAGACCCTGCCATGGACCGCTCTGCAGCCACTGCTCTCCCCAAAAGGTGAGCGATGAGGGGACAGAGCAAAGCCAGCTCTCCTCCCTCCACATCTGCCTCCTGCCGCTCAGCCCTGCTGTTCAGGGGACCCGACATTGCCCTCCTAAACCGGGAGCAAAGCCCCTGCCAGGAGGTCAAGGTCCTGCGGGGAAGGGACTGCAATCAATTCCTATTAATCTACAGGAGCCCTGTAGCAAACAGCAAGACCTTCATCCCGGGGCAGCGACTGCGCTGGGCCTGATGGAGAAGGAACTTGGGGTCCTCAGGGAGTCAGTCCATCCTCGCATCGTCATTTTTTTTTCTTCTGTACTACTGGCTTCCACGATTACAACAAATACAGTGCAGCAGGAACGCAATTGTGGCAGCCAGGAGATCACTGTCCTCCCTTCTCACATCTGCAGTTCGGAGGAGGCTTGGGAGGAAGGGTGGGTGTCAGGAGGATGGGGCCAAGCTCTTTTCAGTGGTTCCCAGTGACAGGACAAGGGGCAACGGGCACAAACTGAGGCACAGGAAGTTCCGTCTGAACATGAGGAAGAACTTCTTCCCTCTGAGGGTGACGGAGCCCTGGCCCAGGCTGCCCAGGGAGGTTGTGGAGTCTCCTTCTCTGGAGATATTCAAGACCCGCCTGGACAAGGTCCTCTGCAGCCTGCTCTGGGTGACCCTGCTTGGGCAAGGGGTTGGACTGGGTGACCCACAGAGGTCCCTTCCAACCCCTACCATTCTGTGATTCTGTGATTCTGTGAAAAATGATGCTGTAGCACATGCTCAAGGCTGGCTTCCACTCCGGCTCCGACCCTCTCGGCACCCCTCCGTTTCCCCAGCTATAAGTCAAGCATGAGGACGCGTCCTTCCTCCCTTCCAGCTTGCTCACGTTTTCCTCGGCTGTGAGACCCGCGCAGGCAGGAGCCCGGCTCATGGGGTGCACAGCACCCAGCACAGCAGGGTCTCCAGCCCTCACCTGCAGCATCGCACCCACTCCTTGATAAGTCATCGTTAAGAGACAACGATGCAGGCAAAGCACAAGCCATAGGGAGCCCGAACAGACCTCTGAGACTCAAACAGACGCAAAGCTCGTCTGGGAGGGGTGAATGATACGGAAAACCTCCTGCAAGCCCAGCCTCTGGAGACTTCATAACCTGTGCTCGATGCAGGGGTGCGCCTGGGAAGGAAAGCCGGTTTGCTAGACACACATTTCCACTCTCGTTTGTCCCAGTCCCGACGACGAGCCCAGTAACAAGAGCACACAAAGGAGGTTTGTTCTGCCTTTGTGTATTTTGCCTTTCTCTGCGCGGGGCAGTCGGCAGTCCTCACTTGGCTCTTCCCTTCCCGGCTCCTGGTGAGATCAGGGCAGCTCCGAGGAAGGCATTAAAATGCCGGTCATTATTCCAGCAGCCTCAGAACACTAGGCGCTTATTCCTCAGCCGAGGCTAACCTGAGCAAAGTGTCCAGTGTTCGGCTGGAACAACAACAGACTGCTAACAGCCAGTTTGTCCAGCACAGCCCTCCCAGTCCCGGGCGGGAGCTCAGAGCCCGCATTGTCCGGGAGCCGTGCCGAGCCGCCCCGAAGGTGCTCGTGTCAGGGTTTCTCTGGTACGTCCATCGTCACCAGGGGATGAGCGCTCCACACTCGCAGCCGCTGCAGATCAGCAGATCCCCTGCTCCAACCCACCCATGGCTGCTGGTCCGCACCAGAAGGGCAGGCAGTGGGAAACGAGCCTCAACGAACGTGTATGACTTTTTCTCCAGGAGCTCCACACAACTGCGTTCGGCTGAGACAGAGACGCTCCCTTTGATGCTCAGTCTTGCTACGGCAGCTATCGAGGTTATTAAGATTTAATTCACAGGCGCTCAGGGCGTGCGTCCCACGGGCAGCGGTCACCATGAGCAATGGGCAAGGGGCAACAGGCACAAACTGAAGCAGAGGAAGCTCCAGCTGAACACGAGGAAGAACTTCTTCCCTCTGAGGGTGACGGAGCCCTGGCCCAGGCTGCCCAGAGGGGCTGTGGAGTCTCCTTCTCTGGAGATATTCCAGCCCTGCCTGGCCGCGGTGCTGTGCAGTCTGCTCTGGGTGACCCTGCTTGGGCAGGGGGTTGGGCTGGGTGACCCACAGAGGGCCCTGCCAACCCCGACCATTCTGTGATTCTGTGATTCTGTGTGACGGCAGCACTGCCTCGCTACGACCTGGGAGACCCCGGCTGGGCTGGGACGCCTGGGAGCAAAGAGCCGTGCTGGGACTGCCGGGACAGCAGCACTTGAAGCTCAGGGATGCTCCGGGAGCTGCTGCAGATCGGCTGCGTGCTATTTAGCTGTTCTCTCCTCTTTTCCGTGACTCACTTTCTCCTCTCACCCTTTTACTACGCAGCAGGCGCGTCCTTCACGATAAGCGTGACACGATGTGTACACGAAGCCCAAGCACAGCGAGTAGCTACTGCAATGTCAACACAAGCAACTACTGAAGAAGAACATCACCAGCAAAGGCCAGCCTGGTCCTTGCCTTTTACGACACAGGGAGGCTGTGGAGTCTCCTTCTCTGGAGATATTCCAGCCCCGCCTGGCCACGGTGCTGTGCCCCCTGCTCTGGGTGACCCTGCTTGGGCAGGGGGTTGGGCTGGGTGACCCACAGAGTCCCTTCCAACCCCGAACACTGATTCTGTGACACTCAACCGATTACTGACTGACAACTAACACAATCCAAGCCACATCCGAGGCAGATCGGCTGTCCCTGCTCCACGGCGTGGACCTCGCTGGGAAGCCAGCCTGCTCTTCACGAGCCCCGTGGAGACCCGATGTCCCGTGCTACCCTCTCCCAGCATCACCTCCCCGCTACCTGGCTGTCAGGTCATGCCCCAAAGGTGACAGAGGCTCCTGAATATACAAGCACAACCAAGCAAGAGTTCATGGATCCCGCTGAAAGAAAGACACTCCAGAAACAGAACCCGAGCCCTGTCAACCCCGCGGCTGGCAGCCAGTGTTCCCAGGTGGCTGGGAGAGACAGCGAAGAGGGTGCCAGCTTCCAGCTGCCAAAGAAAGTCATTCTCAGTAACACAAAGCCTCTTCTTTTCTCTCCCAGGAGTGTTTAACCTGTGGCTGAGGCTGTCAGCACCTGCCCTTCCCTTACTGCTAGGTGGGAAGGAGGATCCCCACCACGGGAGCAGGTCCCTGGTGCAGGAGACACCGAGTCCCACCGAGCCTCTCGCTCAGCGACGTCCCCGGCACCCGCAGCTCCGTCTCGCTGGATGAAGCTGTGCGACGCTGTCATCCACACACTCGCACAGCTTGGGGTATGTAGGGTCTGCTGGCTTCTTAATTGCTATTTTCTTTCTTCCTTTTCCTTTATTTTTTTTTTTTTTTTTTAATTAGAGCTTGCTTTCTTTCCCCAGCCCACGCAGAGCTCCCAGAGCTGCAAGCTTGTCTGCGATTGCCATGCTGACAAGAGCTCGTGGAAAGCCAGGATTCACTTTCCCTGCAGTGGTCAGGAGGAGCCAGGATAAGTTGTTTTCTTCTCTCTTTAAAAGAAAATACTGGAATTTTCCTCCCGTGACCCATGATTCCCATCTTCCACCTAAGACCTCTCCTTCTGACACGTGGAAACAAGGCTGAACAGTGCAGAATGAGGCCTGGGGGCTGGTCACTTCTTCAGCTGCAGCGCGGAAGGCAGACTCGGCTTTGCCCTGCTCCGCCGGGACAGCTGAGCAGTGGGATCACTCGCTCCCGCCGCCCGGCTCCCCTTTCCAAAAGCATTCCTAGGGAGGGTATTTAAAGAAACAAAAATGACCTCCTGTACACCCGATAGTCGCGTGGAATTTGTGAAATGCAGCTACCTCTGGTGCAAAGAAAAGGAGAGGAACAGCAACCGGCGCACAACAGAAAGGTGACGAGAAGAAACGAAAGCCAGATCGTGGTGAAAAGTCTGACCAGAGGGACCCTGGTATCAACGCATCTCGACAGGGCTGAATTTCCCAGAAAAACAGAAAACGGTTTTCACATAAACAGGAGCACAACGTTTATAAGAAGCAGCAGCACCACCAGCACTCCGAGCAACGAAGAGCTCGGCTCTCTGCCACGCATTTTCTAGGAGACCAGAAATGCGCCGAGTCCAGCCTGCCTTGCTCTACCCTGATAAACCACACTCACAAAAGGGCTGAGACCTGGGCCAGTTATGCTCTGCAATCCATAAATACCTGGATTTCTACACCACCCAACTCTGGCAGTGGAAGGAGGAGCTGGAGAGACTGTGCAAACAGCTTCGTGCCGGATTAACGCTCCCTCCTCCCCCAGCAAGCTCCCAGCTCAGATCCAGCAGCTCCGCCGAGCCGACACCGCTAATAAACCAGCTCCCCCCTGCCCTTGGGTAGATCTTTGTGCAGCAACAGGAAAAGAAATGAATGAAAGGAGACGGCGTTCCTGACCTGCTGCTCCCCACCCCAGCACGGTGCACAGCACCAGCCACGGTCCGGGTTCCTCCCCGGGAGCAGCGGCACCACTGCTTGGCATCAGGCACATAAAACTCTCTGCAGCAGCGTTTCAAATCTGTTTTATTTAAAGCTCTGGAACAGTCACAGGGCAGTAAGGTAGTGAGCAAACACGGCAAGTCTACTTCCTCGCCAAGGATTGCACTAATCTGGTATTTAATCTTAAACCAGCCGCGCACCCATCCTCGGAGCGCTTTGCGCACGTGCGTGTGCGCATTCCTCCCTCGGATGCGAGGGAAACGCAGCCACGCAGGCAGGGAGAACGACGAGCCAACGCTTGAGGAATCGGAGGATTTCAAAGCACAGCACAAACCGTAATTACTTCTGGCATCCTCGATGGGGAAAGAAATGCGGCGATATCTTTTACCTGGGACCCTTCCTTATCACGGTCACCGCAGCGGCGCTTGGAGCCCCAGCCGGGGGTGAGCTGTGCAGGTGGGCGTCCGTGTGGTCCTTTGGCTTTGCTTCCCAGCTCCAGAGCCCACACCTCACCCTCCCGAAGAGAGCAGGGATGGCTCGAGTCCTCGCTCCAGCTGGCGGTGAGGGACTTCTGGCTCCACCGAGCTGCTGTCGGGGCTGGAGGAAGGCGGGAGACCCAAAACGCCTCCCGAGCCAAGAGATGGCTGCCAGGGACCCCGGTGTGATAAGAGCACTGTTTTGAGGCAGCGAACTCGGCAAGAGCTCCGAGTTGCTGCCTCGAGACACCCTTGCACCAGCACGAAGAGCCCCCAGGGATGGCTCTCCCTCGCCCCTGGCCCATGCCCCACCTCGAAAGCCGACAGAGCTTTGCCTGCTTCGGGGGGACGCACGGCTGGTGCCCTCCTGCTGCAAACCCTCACAGCCGCTCCTGTACAGCAGGCTTTCAGCTGCCCTCCCGTCCCCCGTGCCCTCTCCCTTCTCCCCATTTCGATGTTCTCCGTGAGCCGAAGGGAGCCGAGCGTCGCTGCCGTTCCTTCTCTGGCTGCTCCGATCTCGGCGCCGACACCGTCGCCAGTCACTCTGCCCTCCTCAGTCCTGCGCACGAAGCATCGCCACTTTGCAAAGAGCCAGGGGCTGGGCAACACGGTGAAAACCAGACATCGTCTGGGCCACACGCAGGGAAGGAATAACACAGGAACAAACACCAAAAGAGATTTTCACAGTAGCAAATGTCTCGGGGAACAACGAGTGGAAGCAAATGAAGCAGATCCTCCAACAGACCTGCTCCACCTCGGATGTGGCCACCACAACCGACATCAAACGAGGGGCTCCCCCAGATGTACGGCAGCTCCTGAGATCTGGGGGTTGCCAACCAGCTTGGACGTGTGCCCACAAGGCAAAAACCTTCGCAGCAACTGTCTTGCCTCCTCCACCAGCTTCCTTAGCAAGAGCTGCGAGAGCAGAAAGGCAGAAGGCTGGCCTGAGGTGCAGAGGCACTCCCTCCCCTTTGCTCCTCATCCTGACGTCCTCCGGTGTGCCTCCCTCCCCGGGCAGCCCAGGACAGGAATGTGCTTGCAGATCAGACCGTCCTGCTATGGCCCTGCTGCACCTCCTCCGCTCGGGAAGCTCTTGATCAGGTATTTCGCACCAGCACCACCATTTACCTCAAACACAGGGATGGCTGTGGGACTGCCCGAGAGCCCAGCCCAGGCCCTGTGATGGTGCAAGCTCTCCAGCATCCCAAACCCCGTGAGATGCTGCCTTCCAGGAAACCTCTGACCCTGAGAGCAGCACACGCTTGCAGGGCATCCTCAGCCATCCTTCTGCACAGCCTGGAGACCTCCCTAATGTCCCGACCCGGCCGCAGCTACGCACCACCATGGCTACGGCATTTTCACATTAAACCAAACATGGATACCCAACAGAGATATCACAGAATCACAGAATGGTAGGGGTTGGCAGGGACCTCTGTGGGTCATCTAGTCCAACGCTCCTGCCCAAGCAGGGTCACCCAGAGCAGGCTGCAGAGGACCCTGTCCAGGCAGATCTTGAATATCTCCAGAGAAGGAGACTCCACAACCTCCCTGGGCAGCCTGGGCCAGGGCTCCATCACCCTCAGAGGGAAGAAGTTCTTCCTCATCTTCAGCTGGAGCTTCCTCTGCTTCAGTTTGTGCCCGTTGCCCCTTGTCCTGTCGCTGGGCACCACTGGAAAGAGTCTGGCCCCGTCCTCCTGACACCCACCCTGCAGATATTTGTAAGCATTTGTAAGGTCCCCTCACAGCCTTCTCTTCTCCAGGCTGAACAAGCCCAGCTCCCTCAGCCTCTCCTCGTAGGAGAGATGCTCCAGTCCCCTCATCATCCTCGTAGCCCTCCGCTGGCCTCTCTCCAGTAGCTCCTCATCTTTCTTGAATTGGGGAGCCCAGCACTGGACACAGCACTGCAGATGGGGCCTCACTAGGGCAGTGTAGAGGGGAAGGAGAACCTCCCTCGCCCTGCTGGCCACACTCCTCTTGATGCACCCCAGAATGCCATTGTACCTGTTTCATCCCAGATGAAACAGGTACAAACAGATTAAGCACGCCTCGGTGCCTGCAAACCTCTGCTCACTTCCCTATGGAGGGCAACATTTCATGCATATCTGGGAACTCGGCGAGCGCACACTGTTTAGATAAACCTTGTTCCTTGTTAAACTGTAAATAACCTCTGCCTCGCCACGCCGAGCCCCAGCTCGCCGCCCGCTGTCCTGGAAGTCGCAGCGTCACTCATGGGAATGGCAGACAAAGCAAGTATATTTGGGTGATCTTTAAAACAAAGAACTTCTCTCTCTTGGTTTTTTAATCTCCTTTTTCCACTTCTCAGTTCACTCCCAACCCACCTCCCCCCTCCGCTTTAAAAACGATCGCAACTCTCCCTGCACGCTGCTCGCGTCCCCACGCCGCTGCCCGCAGCTCCGGTGTCCTTGACAAGCTGGATGGGCTTCTGCCCGACCCTTGGAAACCACGGGAGATAACAGAGCCCAGCACGAGATAAACAGAGCGAAAGAGAGCGAGGGCGAGCGATCTCTTGCAGGAAAACACAAGGCTGGACCCGCCAGTCCCTGGGCGCTGTGGGGCAGAGATGGGTGCTGGGCTGCAGCACGTGCCGAGCCGTGGCCTGCATCCACCGCCCTTCGGTAAGCCATCAGCAGCACGTCTGGAAATAATCTCAAATACAGCCCCCCGTCCTCCAAATTAAAACTCAGATGTATTTCAGTCACAGGCCAGGAGAGCCAAGGAGACTCCAAGCTCAGAAAGGGAGATGAAAAGGGACTACAACAAGCAGGGCTGTTCAAAGCTCACTGGGTTGTATTCAGTTCTACTCCTCTCCTGCCTCGCAAGCTGATAAGCTGTATGCTTCACAGGAAACGCGCGAGATAAGAGAGGATTATAATCCTGAGAGCCAAAGAGACGAGAGATTTGGCCTGCGTTCGCACAGCAGAGCATTAGGCGAGCCGAGGTGCCCCCTCTCATCGCCGCACTCTCATCTGGTGGGGTTGCTCGTACACCCTGCAACCAACCGCACCGGCGAGGCTGCTATCGTAGCGCGATGAGCTGCACAATTAATTGTTAATAAGGAGGGATTGAAAGGGATTAAGTACTTAAACAGAACACACGCTGCTAATGGTAATTTCTAAAAACACGCCTTCTCCCTCAGATACTGTGTCATGTTTTCCTGGGATTAGAGTGACTCCATCGGAGCTTGTCTCTGCATCTCCTGCATGGAGGAAATCACAGAATCCCAGCATGGTGGGGGTTGGCAGGGCCCTCTGTGGGTCACCCAGCCCAACCCCCTGCCCAAGCAGGGTCACTCAGAGCAGGCTGCACAGCACCGCGGCCAGGCGGGTCTGGAATATCTCCAGAGAAGGAGACTCCACAGCCTCCCTGGGCAGCCTGGGCCAGGGCTCCGTCACCCTCAGAGGGAAGAAGTTCTTCCTCATCTTCAGCTGGAGCTTCCTCTGCTTCAGTTTGTGCCCGTTGCCCCTTGTCCTGTCGCTGGGCACCACTGGAAAGAGTCTGGCCCCGTCCTCCTGACCCCCACCCTGCAGATATTTAGAGGCATTTCTAAGGTCCCCTCTCAGCCTTCTCTGTGCGAGAGGAGCTCAGCAGCACGATGGGCACCTCGGCTCAGCCCAGCCCCAGCTCTGGAGGGACGGGGCAGCAACACGAGCGCCGGGAGAGCTCCTCGCTGCTGTCGCTCCTTCCAGGCGCTTTGGGAGCCATTGCTAAGGCAGGAGCATCACGGTGGCAGGGAGGGATGTGAAGTGGTACTGGGAGGTGTGTGCTGGGGTGTTGGGATGGTTCATTCAGTGGAGAGAGCAGTTTGAGGACTCGGAGGCGCTTTTTGCATTTTTAACCATCGTTTGGGCAAGACACAAAACAACCCCTGGGTATGACCAAAAAGAGCATTAAAACCACCAGTTCTGCCTCCTCCTCAGGCTCCCAGGCAGGCAGTGTTGCCTCTCTGTCCCCCCCCAGACCAGTTTCCATTGCAAACGGTGTTTACAAATTCCTGTCTAAACCCCAGGTACCAGGACGGCCGCCCAGGTGCTGCCAGCCCATCCGCAGCCTTTTTGGGACCCTTCCAACGAGCTGAAACGGCTCCCAGGCGCCCGGTCAACGCAAGGACCGCGGGGCTCCAGCTCCTTCTCCTGCAGCTTCAGGTCCCCGAGTCCCCATCTCCCATCGGCTACGGGCACAGCGGCAGCTCTTGACGCTGCTGATGGTTTGTGACGGTCCTGACAGCCCATCCTCCCCCACCTCAGCCCCACGTCGGAGAAGTTTTCTGCCCTGAATCAAAAAACAAACCGGCGGAAAAACAAACTCCTTGGCTCCTCTGAGCAGGGCAGTCTGAGGCACCCCTTGGAGGTTTCGTGCCTCGACCACAGAAGCCTGCAGTGAGACTTGGCCCTGCAGAGGTTTCCTCTGTGCTGGGCAGCTTTTCAGACTCTAGCTCTTCCTCAAAAGAAAACAACCCCATGCCAGCCGATGGACGATGGCACTGTGCAGGTCCTGCCCCTGCTCTGTCTGAGGCTGCTAGCAGGGGTGACACGGGCTCTATACGTTGTCCCCCAGGTCCCACGGACCCCTGAGGCTGCTGGCAGGGGTGGCACGGGCTCTGCCCTGTCCCCCAAGTTCCCACGGACCCCTGAGGCTGCTCTGAGGGGTGACACGGGCTCTATACATTGTCCCCCAGGTCCCACGGACCCCTGAGGCTGCTGGCAGGGGTGGCACGGGCTCTGCCCTGTCCCCCAAGTTCCCATGGACCACTGAGGCTGCTCTGAGGGGTGACACAGGCTCTATACATTGTCCCCCAGGTCCCACGGACCCCTGAGGCTGCTGGCAGGGGTGGCACGGGCTCTGCCCTGTCCCCCAAGTTCCCATGGACCCCTGAGGCTGCTCTGAGGGGTGACACAGGCTCTATACATTGTCCCCCAGGTCCCACGGACCCCTGAGGCTGCTGGCAGAGGTGACACGGGCTCTGCCCTGTCCCCCAGGTCCCGCAGACTGGCAGCTCTGCTCAGCACACCCATCCCAAGCAGGCCATGGGCACCGACCCCACCGCATCCTGGGCAGGAGGTCCCTGCAGCCCGCGGCACTGCTGCCACAGCGGCTCCCCGTCCGTGCCAAACCCGCTCCCGGGATAAACAGAGGCTTTCAGTCTCCGGTGCTGCTAATTCACCTCCTCCGGCCAGTGCCATGCTCGGGAAATGCACAATCTCAATGCCTTTATTGTAGAGGCAGATGGCGAGGGCTGCGAAGGCTCACCCCTAGATGTGGTCTTCTTCAAGCAGGACGGGGAACTTTGGCAGACCGGCAAAAGAGGTCCTCCTCGCAGCCACAGTCCGGGATGTAGCTGCTCCCTGTTCTGGACTAACACTGGCCTTCAGTCCCCTAATTGCAAACACGAAAAGCAAACAGCCCACAGAGGCATCCAGCCACAGGACGACTCGTTCTGTCCCTTCCGAGAGCCTGATGGGCAGGGCTGGAAGTCAGATACCCCCACGATGGGCAAAATACAAAGGACAGATAAGAAAAGGCTGGGATTTGTGAGACAGGGTTTGTTCCTGACTGCCTATACTTCCTGTATCCTGTGGCACAGTGATTACTGTGCAGTAATTAGTTAATAATTACAAGCTGACCGACCCTCAGGAACATCTGTCGCAGAAGGAGCAATATATGCTTTAGGCTGAATACAGATTTTCCTTACTGCTTCTCTGTTGCACTTAAATCACTGCTCCAATTTGAGGCACGGAGAACAGATGCCAGAAAGGTTATTATGCCTACAGCAACACAGGAACGGTTCCTCGCCCTTCTGTGATCACTGTTCGGTCAAGGAGAGCTGAGCATTTCGTAACACCGACCGTACCTCAGCCTAGCTGTGAATCTGGTCATTATCCCCCCCACGGAGACGGGAAAAACAGCAGTGCAAAGACGGGATGGGACTCGCCCAAGGTCAAACGGCAAGACAACGGCACAGCCAGGCAAAGTCACGGAGATCTGGGCCTGGATCCCACCTCCGAATCACGCCTGCAGCCCCCTTTCCTTCGGTCTGTTGTTTCTAGATCGCTGCCACCCAGACCTGCTGTGCCAGGACTGGATCCTGAATTTCTGAAGCACACTCTGTACCAGGTCCCTGGCGATGCTGGTACTGCAGAAACGAGCGGTAGTTTCTAGTTCTCCGTGTAATCTGGGTGACAGCAGAGATGACACATGCACACATTACAGAAGAGACCCTGCTACGGAACTAGAGCGGATTTGTGACACTCACAGCCTTGGCTGGTGACAGAACTGCCGTGTCTTGTGCCGCTGTGGGTCTGCTGGCTTCGGCGGAGCAGTGCTGATTTACACCACTAGAGCATCTGGTGAAGTCAGGCAGAAAGTGGAACATAACCGACCAACACGGGCAGATGCAATAGGAGGATGCATTTTTTGGGTGAAAAGAGATCGCTTCAGCTGCTGTTATACTCTTCAAACCAAATTTTTAAAGCCCTCCTCCCCAGAAAAAACCCCAAAGCCAAAGTGCTATGGAAGATCCCTGTAGGTCCCTGGCTGCATCTTTGGGTACCTACGGATCAGCAGCATTTGCTCCAGCACAGCTCAGGCCATAAGC
Source organism: Opisthocomus hoazin (assembly GCF_030867145.1). Classification (NCBI taxonomy): domain Eukaryota; kingdom Metazoa; phylum Chordata; class Aves; order Opisthocomiformes; family Opisthocomidae; genus Opisthocomus; species Opisthocomus hoazin. The sequence goes on along the minus strand of NC_134438.1, from coordinate 8,807,094 downwards.
TGCCAGCCCACGAGGCTTTCCACCAAATTGTTCAAGTCACGCTAGAAGGCATAAAACCAAGCTCCCGGTGATGCTCCGTGCTGGAACACAGAAAAAACCCAACACCGATGAATTTATATGCATGTGCATGCTCACAAGCGCAGAGTTAAGGCTCCCGTTCACAAATCTTGTCAGATTTAGCAACTAAAAAAAGACACGGCTTCAAGAGTGGGCAGTGCTGGGGGGAAGCGGCTGCGAGGGAGAAGCGACAGCGAGGGGGGTTTGCAGCTAAACCTGATTGGGATCATGAATCATAACCCCTGAGTGACCAGCATAGTAACACTTACCCAGTAACTTAATAGACCGAGCAAAAATAAACTATTTAAATCAAAATAAAGAAATAACAGAAATAAACGGAACGTCTGGAATGTTTCTGCTTCCCCAAAAAAGGCACAATTTGATTTCTTCAGAAGTTTCAGTGTTTATGGTAAGCTTCAACAGCCTCTCCTTTTTAATTTAGCAATTCAATTAGAAGTCACCAAAACAACAGCAGCACCCCACGAAACCGGTCAAATCCACCCCACTCCAAAGCCCCCGGCTGGGAAAATTTGGCTTGTTTTAAAGGAAACAGCTGAGCGTTTCAGAGTCTGGGGAAGAAGGAGAGGGAGGGGGAGAGGGTTCACGTAGAAGTCTTCAGTAATAAAAACATCACTGCATGGCAGGACACGAACGAAAACTGAAAGGGTGCCCAAAAGACAAATAAAACGCGCGTCACCCCAGACCACCGCGAGAGAGGGGCTGCCAGCTACAGACCAGCACAACACGGCACGTGGTGGGGTCAGAATCAGACCTCAGGCCTGAGACCCAGTGCCACCAGTGGTGGGACCTTGCTGGCACCAGGAATACGCCCCTTGCCTCAGTTTCCCACCTGGCAAATGAAGGTGATGGTACTCGCTCAAGGGTGGCGTGAGGGTGAATTGTCTGGGGGGAACTGGCAAAAGGAAAAAGTAACAAAATAATTGGATTGAATGCACTGTTAATTGGCACTAACAGCAGGGCAGCAAACCCAGCACCAGCCCACCCCGCTGCTTCCCCCCCGTGCACCACAAGCCGTGACAGCTCCGACGACACCACGCGCTCCTGCGGCGCTGGCAGAGGTGACTGGTACCAGGCACCGACAGCTCTCTATCAGAAATTTGCTACTCGGATAATTTATTATTTTTGCTATGGTAGCGCCTGCTGGCCCCAGAGACTGAGGACTCGCTGTGCAAAAGGCAGAGATGAGAAATTGTGCCAGGTCCAAAATACCCCTGATATAAATCCACAAAGGCAGCTAAAAGGGAAGCAGAACGCAGGGCCAGGCTCCGAGCGGGTCAGCGTCAGAGCCAGCTGTGCCCAGCCTGAGATGCTCTGAAACGTCTCCACCTGCGCCGCTCGGGGAGACCCAGTTCCCAAAGAGCAATGAGCACCCCCCATTGAAAACAGCGGGTCAGACATCCCCCCATCCCACTTCTAGAGCTATTTACCCTCCCAGCACCCCAGTGGGGCAGGGACGGTACCTGATGCGAGACGGGAGCACTGAAAAGCCACAAAAACAACCCCAGAAGAGCTGGTGCTGGCATCTGCATCCAACTCTCCGGAGCAAGCGCCCCACAGCCCGGAGCATCCTTCCGCTTCGGGAGCTGCATCCCCACAGGTCCTGCCCACACCTGAATCTGCGGTGTGTTCTGTATTCAGCACAGGAGTGAGAATTTTACCGAGAGCCCAGCTGCTGCTCAGGTGTGAAAAGAAACAGTGGGATTTTCAGCAGAGATCAGCCCAGCGGGCAGGCACGCTGTGCTGAAGATATGTGGACATTTCCCAGCGGGAATGCGGCGTGCCCAGCCTGCCTGCAAAAATCCAGCCTTAATTGTGGTGGCTTGGAGCTCATCCCTACAACAGCGAGGAAAGCCAGGAGGGAAGAGAATACAGATCTCACGTTGTGATCGGCGAGACAGCAAGAATAAGCTGCCTGCAAGGAGGGAGGCAAAGAAAGAACAAGCGAGACAGGAGATTGCAGCGGTGTCAGAAGCACGGATGAACCTCAGCCATCTCGGAAGGCTCGCTGGCTCTGCTCCGTGGCTCGAAAATAATTTCACGCCAGCTTCTTTTCCAGCCAGGCTGCCCAGACAAAGACACGAGCTGAGATTGCGAGCGACTGAGCAAATAAGCAGCAGCTGAGCAAGGCAGGCTGCAGGCAAAATGCTACCTGAAAGAAGCCTTGATTAGAAATGTAAAGAGAGAGCAAAAGATGCTCCCTCTGATTACAGATAGACTCTGCAAAGTTAATTGTTCGCCAGATTGCAATCTGGGCTTTCGTATCTACATTAATCAACAGGTTGCTTGCTGCTATCAGTTTTCCCTTTACAAACAGCAGAAGTGAGTTAATTTAGAGAAAAGCAAACCCCGCAGGTCAAGCCTCTGCACGGGCAGTTTGCTGAGAGCAGTCCAAGGGCCTTCTTCTATAGACACCCTGCATTGTTTTTCCACCTCTGAAGATGCAAACCGAGACCATGTCACCAACCAGAGCTGACCTTTCAGGGTTTCGGTACACTAATCACCCCGAGCAAAACTCACTCCAGGTGGAGTTGGGATCTTTCCTAAACTCTGTAGCTGGCCCCAGAGTGAAGACCCCCTGCCCTGTCGCCTGGAGAAGCTACTGTAACTTTGCCTCAATTTCCCTGAGCACAGAAGGAGAATTTGGGAGGCTCTTACTGAGTATAAACCCTCCTGGAAACTCTTACTGCTATTTGGACATGGCTCCAAACATGCGTCCTAGGTTTTCTGGAGATTCTCAGACCTCCTGGACCAAACCTCAGGTCTGTAAGGAAGCCAGAGGAATGTCTCAGGGTTTACAAGGATTGACCAAACATTCATTTCTCTGCAGAAGGCCAGACCAAGGGGATGGTCTCAGTGGAAACTGCAACGTGGATATTTTAAGGCATACACGACATATGGAAAGTACACATGGAGGTTTCTGTCTCACGGAGCGGCAGGGCGCAAGACAAGGGACAGGGGGAATGGTGGGATGCTCATGGACTTGGGAGATCAGAATCCAGCTCCCTGTGCTACCACAGGCTCCTTGCAGCACCGATGCAAGCGGTTTTGTCTCTCCACTTTCCCACATGCAAAATGAAGCTGCCTCCATCTATCCCATCTAGTTACAGTGCCAGCAACTGAGGGCCAAAAGCTGCCTCCTCCTGCACCCCAGCCTGTGCCCAACCCTGATGAACAAGACAGCAACAACAGCAACAAATGCACAGGCCAGGCGGCAGCCAAGGATTTAAAGCAGCTGGTTTGGAAGCCGGTAAACAGCAGCCGGGCACATCAGCTGCATTTCAGCCACCCGTACCGTAGGAATACGTGACACCGTCACTTCGCTTGCCAGCCTGGAGCGTCCACTGAAGGGACCACAAAGCGGGCTCGCTCCGTGAAAGGGGTCTTCACAGCACCGTGAGGAGCGTTTGGGTGCCTCCGCGCCGACCTCCGCCAGCATCCCACAGCTCGAGAGATCTCAGGGAGAACAATGCAAGGGCAAGCGTTAACAGACGGGGGAACTCGGACACGGGGACACGGTGATGTGTCCAAGGTCAGACAGAAGCCATAGCGAGGTCAGGGACAGGGTCAGATCTCCAGAGTCCTGTTCTTTAGTTACAAAATTCCTCCCTTTTCCAAGCAGAATAAGAGAGGAGGAACTCCCAGCCATAGCTGAGAAGGTTGTTCTGCTACTCCTTTATAAACTGCCCTCATTTGGACACGGTACCAGTACTTTCCTGCATTAGTGAGTCTGGGCTCTTGGAAACAAATCTGTGGCATCTGCAAAATCTCCCATCAAAAGTGGCCCCGCCTGGAGAACGTGCACCAAAAGTTGCACAGAAGTCTTCTGGCATGACAAAGAGAGTCCAAAAATCAGCAAACTGTGAGCTGGATGCCTCACACATACACACACAGAGGTGAAATTTCACAGACGAGGTGCCAGCACCTTCTATTCCTGCCTCTGTTCCTTCTCTGCATCAGGCTCTTGGGCACGTCACGTCCCATCGACGTACTCGTATCTTCTCCAGGGAGGAAAGGATGCTCTAGACTACAAACGCACTTTGAGATCTCAGCGTGCCACCAACCATGTGTCACTGCTGGCATCAGCTGAGCAATCGTCTAACGGCCTGGTGTTTGCATCAAGGGAATCTTTTCACGCTCATGGGAACTGGTTTGCATGACCTCTCCACAGATGGGGTGACCCAGATGCCCTGTCAATGCCTCATGAGGCTGGAAAATGAGACTCTGCTCACGTTGACCACATCTCAGCTCTGTGTGTTAGCACACGCTGCAGATCTGCGTGCTGCCCCATTGCCACCGAGGAGGAAATAAATCCCTTTTCCTTGCAGGAAGAGGGTCCTGTCCCAAGGCTCTTACCCTTTCACCAACCTCACCTGGAGGCACTGACTTTCTGCCTGCCGCTTGTCCACAGCATTTCCCCTCCGGGCGCCTTCTCCAGCCCCCAGCACGCACCCCTCGCCCCATTCCTTTGGTGGACGCAGAGCACAAAACCCCCGACGCTGGCAGCCCCGGGCCTGACCCTGATGCTTCCTTCATTTCAGAGCTGAAGCCACCATCGTGCCCACCAGCCAGCATGTCCCACCAGCTGGTTTTCATGGAGAGAAGAGCCAGTTTACTACAGCCTGACTTTACAGGAGCTAGTGCTGGCATGGCAGGGAGACCAGCTCTCAGCGGGCGGTCTTGTCTGGGGAGCTTCTTGCCAGCAAGGAGGGGGGACAGGCGTTTTGGGGGACAAGTATTCCACACCCCGGGGAACTTGTCAGAGCCACAGGCGCCTTGGAGAGATGCGGCCGATACCGACAGCCGCAAAAAAACGCAGGGCAAGGAGAACGCCACGCTGCCGGCCAGCCAGCAGCCAAACTCCAGCCGGAGCAGGGGAACCCACCAGACAGACCCCGGGTGTCAGCCCCCCTGCAAACTTCCACTCTGGAGATCCAGAGTCCCCCTGGGTCCTTCACAGAGGGGCCCATGCCAGGGGGGTCTACCAAAGGGCACGTGCTGCACAAGCCGATGGCGAGCGGAGGGTTGACCAGGGCTCCCCAAAGCACGTTGAGGACCAAAACACGCGCAGGGATCAACTCTGTCAGGGAACAGAGGGGTGTAAATCCCTGCTGCCCTTGGTATCGAGCTGAACCCTCCCTCCCCGTCTCCCCGACTCCAGCCATCCCCTCCCCGAGCCCCTTCTGGTCCCAAGGCAGCGGCAGCCCCCGACCCAGCGCTGCCGGGAGGTGGGGGGACGGGGGACACACGACACACACGACCCAGGGTCCCAGCCCACCGCCGTGCTCTCCCCGGCACTCACCGCCCGCCGAGCAGGTCGCTCCCCCTCCTTCCTCCTGCTTCCTCCTTCCTCCTCCTCCTCCTCCTCCTCCCGCCGCCGCGCCGGGGCCCGGGGCAGAGCGGGGCTGGAGAGGGACGGGAGCGGGGCTGGAGAGGGTCGGGAGCCGGAGAGGGTCCAGAGCCGGAGCAGAAGCGGTGCCGGAAGGGGTTGGAGCGGTGCCGGAGCCGGTGCGGGAGCGGTGCCGGTGCGGGACCCGGCGCGGTGCCGGCCCTTCCCTCCGGTGCGGCGCTGGCTCCTCCCCGCCGCGGCCCCGGGATGAGGAGTCCGCCCGGCCCCGCCGGCCCTCGCCGCCCGCCCGGGGCCGCGCCGGGAGACGCTGCGGGGCGGGGGGTGCGGGGGGGCCGAGCAGACGCAGCCGTGGATCCCGCCCGGCGTGGGGCGGGGGAGTTCCCTGCTGCAGCTCCTCCCGCACCTCCCCGGGGCTCTCGGCAGCTGCGGGAGGGCCGGGGGTCCCGGGGCCGCTGGGGGTCCCGGAGCCGCTGGGGGTCCCGGGGCTGTCGGGGGTCCCGGGGCTGTCGGTGGTCCCGGGGCTGTCGGGGGTCCCGGGGCCGTGGGCCGGGTGCGTCCCGGGGGCAGCGGCGGGGGATTCGGCCGCTCTCACCCTGGCGGGGTCACGCGTTTACCGGCGGCTTCCCCGGCCCTGCCAGCCCTTTACCGTCTTTAGCCAAACGCTCTCAGTTTGCCAAAAATAAACCAGCCGTGGAAATAAATCAGGCTGGCTGGAGGTGCCAGCGTTGGCTGTCTGAAACCAATTAATTTCTGATATTCCCAGCTTTATTCATCCTCTCCTTCCCGCTACAGACCATCCTGTCTGTCGGTAGGGGTTTTGTAATTAGGGGGTATTACGCCTAAATCTGGGGGGTGTGCAGGAGGTTTAACGTGGCGGGGGGATGCCAGCAGGACATCTGGGTGGGGAAGGAACCAAATCTGTCTACACAGAGCTGGTGAGGAGGAGGAAAGGGGGCACAGGCTCTCTGGGTGGGAATTTCTATCACAGGGCAGCATATAGGATCTTTGCCTTTCCAGACATCCAAGATTCCAGAAGGAAGACTGTGCACAAGACACAAATTTGGGCTTCCTTCATTCTGCTGCTGACAGAACTCCTTTTCCCCTTTTCCTTTCCGAACGTGGGAGTCTCGGTGGACTTGCTGACTCTCCTTTCTTATATTAGAACCATCAAGCTTGCTGGGAGACGCTGTGAGGAACGGGGAAGTGGTTCACAGATGGCATTGCCGAAGCGTAAAAGCTGAGCCCCCGTGGACAAAAGGGCTGCTTTACCAGGATCCAGTTTGTTTGTTCACTTCAGCCTGTCCCATGGCAACACCCAGCCAAGACCCGAAGCCCTCAGTAGTGCTTGTCTGCTCGGTCAGTGGGGTAAAACCTTTGACATCAGCTCTTCGGTCAACTCCTCGAGTGAGCACGTGAGCTAAGACTCCTGTGAGCACGCGGGGCTGAACAAATGGGCTCTGAACTGGAACTTGCCCTGCAGAAGCAGTCGTGGAGTTCAAGCTCGAGGCACGTTGCCCCAGCTGGGGCGCGATGGCTTGGTGGCAGGGTCAAGACCCAGTCCCCCGTGACACAGGGCGAGCAGCCGCTTTCCCACTGCCCTGAGCAGCCGGGTGCCGACCTGCAGCGTGGGGATTTGCATCCTTTGCTCTGCAGGGCTCAGGGAGGAGCAGCAAAGGACGAGAGCCAGGGGCATGATGTGCAGGCTGGCTCTCGGCTCGTGGGAGCATCTGCCCTCCCCTAACCCCTGGTCAATGAGTACCTTGTCATGCGGGCTGCAAAGTCAGCAGCAGCTCGGAGTGACGTGAGCCATCACGCTCCCCTGATGCCACTGGCTGCAGAAACTGGCACGTTTTCCGCAGCCCAGCAGTCCAGCCGGGCTCTGGCATGCCTCTGACTTCCAGCCTCACCCGTCCCCTCTATTTAAAGGGGAGATGTCTGCGGCGGGGGAGATGTCTCGAACACTTCTGTGCCGCTCCCAGCACCGTGCAGCCCTCGGCAGAACAACTGCCGCCATACGCTCCATACCACAGCTACGAGACCACCTGGCACTGTAAGGCCCTTTTAAAACAGAAAGCAAAGGAGATTCCCCAGCAGAAGCTATGGCTAATTAAGGAGAGCAAGCCCCCAAACTGGAGCTACACTGAGAAACCAGTTCTAAGAAAAAGAGCGACGTGCGAGGGGCAAGAATGTTGGAAGGGATTAGCGGACAGAGAGACGCGAGCTCAGTGGCTGTGTCACACGAGCTGCGTGTCGGTGTGCAGCGCTCCACATAAACATAAATTACAACAACCAACGTGCCAAGGAAGGGATTGCTGAAAGGCTGGCAGGGATGGCTTCGGGCGGAGGATGTGGAGGGGGAGAGAACCCAGCTGCTGCAGCCAGCCGGGATTCCTAGACGCGCGTCTTCGAAGGCTGGGTGCGAGGGGAGTTGCGTGACGGGGTGATGGACGCTCACCAGCGCGTGGGACAAGAGCACTGTACATCTCGTGGCAGGCTGATGTGGTACTAACGAGGCTCTACACCGTGTAATGGGGCTGGGTCCGTTCCACCACTAATAGCCCAAAGCAAACTGTCCCTTAATGCGTGCTCTGTGAAGGGCAGCACGGGCTGAGGTCGCTGGTGTTGAACTTGGCACCCGCCTCGGCAATACGGAGCCCTGCTTTTGCGAGGCAGTGCCTGCAGGGCGTTTTTCAAACATGCCAACTTAATGGCTGAGCAAAAGGCAGGCGTGCTTGCTTGTTGTGAAGCTTTTCTGAAATTACTTTGGGTTCTGGGGTTGCTTTTTTCCCTTTTGTGTTGTGACAGTGAAAGCACATAGCCTCACGGAGCTCCAGGGGAAATCAGGTGTGCAAATGGGCTCGTTGTAGTTGGGAGTATTTCATAAAAAAATGGGTCTGGCTGGGAAACTACAAGACTTTGTGTAAGTCCATGGTGGTGATCGCCTCAGCTCGTGCTGGGGGAGACTTTGCCCAAAAAATCCTTGTCCTCCTCCTCCAGTCATGCAGCTCCTGGGGTATCCCTTGCCTGGTGCAGCCAGGGGAGTGCTGGGCTGCAGCCCCCGGCTGCTCTCCCTTTGGATATAAATTGCATCTTTTGAAGATACACGGGCTGTGCTTCCTCGCCCCGGGCCCGTCTGCTGCCGCCTTCCCGCAGACAGCACCTCAGCCCAGCTGCGCCTTTGGCTGGAGAGAGGGCGGACGCGGGGGGTGCGAAGGAGAGGGGGCTGCAGAGAGCCAGGCCTGACGGAGCCGTGCGTGCTGGCGTCTGCCTCTGCCCAAAGCCTGGGTGCTGTACCCGAGCAGGGCTGTGATGCCTACAGCCCGGGGCGAGGGCTCGGCGCTGCTCGTGCCGGTGAGCACAGTCCTAGGGCTTCCTCCAGGCAGAAGCAGTCTTGTTTCTGCTGTAGACCAGGAGGTCCCACATCCTCCTGACACCTCCTGAGAAGGCACCCCCAGAGACACACCAGGCAGAGCCGGGGGCACACATGGCCCCTGCTTCACGGGCTGCCAGCGGCACGCAGGCTGGGGCAATTTTGGGGTGGACCTGCTGGAGAGCAGCTCTGTGGAGAGGGACCTGGGTGTCCTGGTGGATGACAGGTTGACCATGAGCCAGCAGTGTGCCCTGGGTGCCAAGAAGGCCAGTGGGATCCTGGGGTGCATTAGGAGGAGTGTTGGCAGCAGGACGAGGGAGGTTCTCCTTCCCCTCTGCTCTGCCCTGGTGAGGCCCCATCTGCAGTGCTGTGTCCAGTGCTGGGCTCCCCAGTTCAAGAAAGATGAGGAGCTACTGGAGAGAGTCCAGCGGAGGGCTACGAGGATGAGGAGGGGACTGGAGCATCTCTCCTAGGAGGAGAGGCTGAGGGAGCTGGGCTTGTTCAGCCTGGAGAAGAGAAGGCTGAGAGGGGACCTTAGAAACACCTCTAAATATCTGCAGGGTGGGTGTCAGGAGAATGGGGTCAGACTCTTTTCAGTGGTGCCCAGCGACAGGACAAGGGGCAACGGGCACAAACTGAAGCAGAGGAAGCTCCAGCTGAGCATGAGGAAGAACTTCTTCCCTCTGAGGGTGACAGAGCCCTGGCCCAGGCTGCCCAGGGAGGCTGTGGAGTCTCCTTCTCTGGAGATATTCCAGCCCCGCCTGGCCGCGGTGCTGTGCAGCCTGCTCTGGGTGACCCTGCTTGGGCAGGGGGTTGGGCTGGGTGACCCACAGAGGGCCCTGCCAACCCTGCCATGCTGGGATTCTGTGATTCTGTGATCTGCAGGAGCGGGAGGCAAGGCAGCAGCATCCTGAGCCGCATTTTAATCACAGACCCGAGGGGTTTGCTAGGGCTGCTCCTCTCCAGAACCTTCCTTGGCAGCAAACACCACTGCAGGGATGCGGGAGAGGGACCATGGGATGCCAAGGGGTTGGCGCAGTGGGGAGAGCGGTCCCAGACCTGTGGCTGATCGAAGGGGAAGCACAGGGTGCGGGAATCCCCTGTGCACCCCTTGTCGCTGCGCAAACCTGTCCGAGGACGGGGCTACGGGAGCGCTGGGTGGACAGACATGGAGCTCCAGCCCAGGTGTCCTGCCGAGCTGCTCCCTGCCCCAGGCGTGCTCCCTGCGTGGCTCCGGGCCAGATGCACGAAATCCTCCTGCTTCTCCCTCGCACGGTGAGGCCCCGGCGGGGACAACCCATCCAGCATCAGGAGAGAGCAGGGAGAGTGCCCTGGGCGGGCTGGGGACCACCGGAGGGGTGGCAGGGCTGCCTGAGGAGGGGACCCCGGCGGTGCAGGCTGCTTAGCCCCGAGCACGAAGCGCTGAGCAGGGGGGACAGCAGTCCGCAGAGGCATAAAAGTGGAAGGGAGCAGCCTGTCCTCTGTTAGAGCCGTGCCAAGCATCCCTTGCAGGCAGGGGTAAGGACATGTTCTTCTTGCTGTAAGCTGCTAGCCCCCATTTAAGAGCCCTCCCCAGACTGGGGGGGCTGCTCGCCTGTCCCACCCCACGTGCCCCGTGCAGCACCCTACGCCATCCTAGACTGGGGAGACTGGGCTCAAATCCAAAGTGGAAGTCATCTGGATAATGCTTAGCAGGGAGCCGAACGGAGCGAAGATGTCAAAACGCACTAAGCAACGATGGGCCGGGTCCAGTAAGAGCCAGTTAAGAAAGATGCAGCCACTGAAGAGTGCTCTACCCGCCAGGCATCACTGTCTCCCCAGAGACAGGTCCAGAGAGCCAAGCTGCAACCCAGTGCCCTCGCAGAAGAGTCCTGGCAATCCCAGTAAATAGAAGAAGTGTATTAAACCTGACAGCTTAGACTGGAGCATCAGGGAAATGGCAGCAACATGAATGCTCTGGACTTACCGAGGGAGCGCAGGGCAGCTCCGGGGGGGGTTCACCCGTTTTCTTCCCCTGCCACACAGGGCAGCGTCGGGGCTGCAGATCCCTCCAGATCCCCAGCGGCTCACGGACACGTTTTCCCCACCACTAAACTCACATGGGCATGCACGTGTGCTGCTCCAAGGCAGGCGGCTGCGGGTAGGTCTGCGGGGAATATTTTACAGTCGCTGCATCCAGGCAGCGGTTCCCTTCCCCGCTGCCCTGACGTTCAATAGCAGCGCAGGCACCGAGTCATGGAAAGAAAATGTGTTCAATGCCTGCCCTGCCCGTGGACAGTCCCCCCTTGTGCACACGCAGGCATGTGGAAATCATTGCCCGGAGACCAGCGCTGCGTTTCGGCAGCAAGCGGAGCGCTGCGGTTTAAAGGCAGGCTGCTGAGTCGAGGAAGACTGGCAAATGGGCCCCATGGATCCCACGATCTCTGTTGGGCAGCTGCAGCTCCCCTGGCTTTGAAAATGTAAATGGGCAAGACGAAAGGAATGTTGTTCTTTCCACTTTACAGGCAGGTGAACCGAGGAGCAGGAGCAATGGAGACAGGATCCGATATCCTTGTGAAGGCAGACTAGTGCTTGTGGCCAGAGCTGAGGGAGTTCCTCAAGGTCCCACTGCGGAGCTCCAACAACATTCGTGACTGAGCCCAGACGAACTGCAGCCTGCTCTTGTCCCACACAAGAACTGACTCTCTGCAAAAACCAATCACCCTGAAGCTAAACTCAGCGTAAAAAACTGCGTAAGTCAACGTGCTGCAGGCAAACTAAGGTCACCGTCCGCAAAGTACAGTTGGCCAAAACATGGCTGACCATGGCAACCATCAGGCCAACTGCAAACCAGTGAATCCAGCGGCATCTCATCCTAATTTTGCCCATGGAGCATCACCATAACAACAGATCCACCAATCCACGCCAGAGATTCATGTACTTAGCAACCAGAAGCTGCCAAATTATGGAAAAAGTAAAAATTGTGCACAAAGTATTTCTTCCACAATCCTACGGTAAGTGTGCAAAGCTCCAGCAGCGTGATGGGCAAAGCCAGAGAAATGCAGAGAGTACGGCAGATACCAAAACTTCTCCAGAACAAGCAGCTCTGGAACAAAAGCACCCATGCCCTGCCAGTGGTGTCACAGAATCACAGAATGTTCGTGGTTGGAAGGGACCTCTTTGGGTCATCTAGTCCAACCCCCTGACGAAGCAGGGTCACCTACAGCAGGCTGTCACTGGGAGGTGAGTTTGGCCTTTGGTTTTGGCTTTCCCCTTAGGGCTGCGTGCACCCTCCTCCCTGCTACCCAGAAGAGAGGAAGGCTCGATGCCAAGGTAAGGCTGGCATGCAGAACCAGGGCTGGCACTCCCTAACACCACTGATCTTCACCCAGCCATGGGACCTGGAGAGACTGAGCAAGGCTGCTCTGCTTGAGGGTTTCTGGGGGGGCTTAGCAGTTGCTTCCAAGGGGTTAAAGAGTCTCAGGTCTGCAAAGAGGAGCCCAGGCGCCAGTGCTGCAGTTCAAAAGCAACCGAACGCTGTCCCCGAAGGAGTGTGCTCCTGGGAGCGGACCTTGTCCCTCGTCACCCCGTGTGAAGCAAGTGCAGGGAGGAGATAAGTTATTTTTTCAGAGAACAATCCATCTCTCTCCCACTGACTCACTGACAAGCTTCCCCTTTCCAAGGCAGCTCACGGGGTGAGCAGCAGGCTGAACAGTCAGTCCTCACTGCTGGAAAGGGGTGAGTAAGTGCACCAAGGGCTTAAATCTCTGCTTCCTCTTGGGAGCAAGGAGCACCGGGGTTAAAGTACTGTGGGGGAAGGTGCCTGGGCAAACCTAACAGACCAGATGCTTCTCCTTGCCTGCATACACCAGGAACACCAGCAAAGCATCTGGTGCTTTCCTGCCGACAGAAAGTGGGAGTCCCTGCTTGGACCGAGACTAGCTGCACGAGAAATACCCAGTGATGAAGAGCAGAGCATCGGATGGGGCTTTCCATCCTGTGCTGAAGCAGAAGAAGTTCCGTCTGAACCCGAGGAAGAACTTCTTCCCTCTGAGGGTGACGGAGCACTGGCCCAGGCTGCCCAGGGAGGCTGCGGAGTCTCCTTCTCTGGAGATATTCAAGACCCCCTGGACAAGGTCATCTACAGCCTGCTGTAGGTGACCCTGCTTCGGCAGGAGGGTTGGACTGGATGACCCACAGAGGTCCCTTCCAAACCCTACCATTCTGTGATTCTGTGATTCTGTGATTCTGTGATTCCATCCCAGACCAGTAAGACCCCTGTTAGCAGGATGCGATCCTTTGGCCCAGGCAGGGCAGGAGGTCTGGCTGGAGGATGATAAGGACCCTTCCGTGCCTTTGGCTGCAGGGATGGATGGATGGAAGGGAGGAGGCCCGGCAGCGGGCTGGCACTGTTCAACAAAAACAGCTTGGATGGCACCAGAAAGGGACTCCCTCACTGCTGACTGTGACAGCCTCGGGATGCTAAGCCAGGATTTGCTGCTTGCCTCACAGTCTGCTAGCTATTTTCAGCTCTTTCCTCAAATGAGGAATCCAACCCAGCTTTGGCTTCCCAAAACATTGATGCAGGCAGAAGCTTCAGAGGGATGATAAACGCGAGAGCGCTTCCGAAAAAGAGAGCCAAGAAAGGGCGTAAACTGCAGTGCTGCACACCCGCACGGCGGGGCACAGAGCAAAGCATCCCTGGGAGGGCAGGAGCGGTACGGAGCTGCCCAAGAAAGATGCCTGTCTTAGCTGGGAGTGGAGTGGGCGCAGTCCCACCTTCACGCTGGCTTGGGCCAGCCGAGCTCGCGGCGTCTGGGAGCTGCTCCAGCCCGCGCGGATCCATCGAGGCCGTGGAGCTGATGTTCACCCCACACCGCCTGCTAACCAGTCTGACATCCCCCACCTCTGCTGTCATAATTAGGGAATTGGAGCAGATGGCAGCAGAATTAGCTGAAAAGAGGAAAATCTCATCCACAGCTGCTACTTGCTGTGAGCAAGTCCTTCCCTCCCAGGCGAGCCAGGAGGATGACAGCCCCCGCCATCAGAGGGAGAGCTGCCGGCGCAGGGTGCTGCAGCGACAACGTCCCCCAAAGACACCCAGCTGGGGAGGGCAACCTCGAGCACTGCGGGCACGGGGTGCGAACCACAGCGTGGTCGGCAACAAGGGACCGGTGGCACGGCGGGAGCCCTGGGGTCCCTTCCTTGGTGCCCCGAGGGGCTGTGTGGGCTCCTGCGGGTCCCTGCACCTCAGCATCAGGTCCTGTCTCCATCCCAGCAGCCTTTCTAGAAACCTGCACTCGAATCCAGCACTGCGCCAGTCTTCTGCCTCCACAATAAACGTTCACACGCTGCTCCGTGCTGCTTCTCCCTTGGGTGAAAACAAAACTGGCTGGTGCAGGTAGGGCAGAGAAGGACCTTGCCCCCTCCTTCCCAGCTAGCGAACGCACGTGCATCGGCAGCAAAGGTTATGATGGGCTGAGAGAAATTCCTGGAGGTGAGACTCGGTGGGAAAGCCTTGCAGGACAGCCCGAGCTCCGGGGAAAGCCCCAGGTACCCCAGGGATCGCACACAGGTCCTGCTGCGGGCGGTGCAGGGGGTGGGAGGTGGGCTGCCTTCCCCCAGCGCGGAAGGGCTTTCAGGACGCAGCCCAGAACTTGCTTTAACTGGTGCTGAGGCATCTGCCCAGGAGAGAACCACCAGCGGGCTGTGGCAGGCAGCTCCCTGCAAGGTGGTCTCTGGGGAGAATCCACATCACGAGCCTCTTCCTAGCTGAACGTGCCTACTGCTTCGTTAGCGCTGTAATTCCCCAGCCACTACGTGCTCTAATGGCGTGTTGAGCCTCCTCTTCTGCTCGCACGCTGCACACCTGCGACAAACACAGCCTGAAATCATCTGCCCTGCCAGGCTGCAGAGAAACTTTCCCGCTGACTTCTGGCTGGAAGAGGCTCAAGATCCATTCTGACAGATGCTGCGGGCTCTGCGGATGGGGCGGCTGCAGCCCAGCACGCTCCAGGGGCTTGGCCTGATCCTGCCCACAGCTGGTCGAGTTTTCCGAGCGCTGAGCCTCCACAGCACAGTGAAATCCCTGTGGTGTGCACAGCACAGGGCTCCTCACCTCCGCATCCCACCCGCAGCATCACCTGAGGGCTCCCAGGACTGCTGACGCTCTGCTTGTAGCTGTCGGAAACGCTGTCTTTGCAGTCGTTTCTAGCTCTGAGGTAAAGCGTGATGTTGTTCCACCATGTACCATCCCTATGTATCAAATACCTTGAGCAGAAGCCTTTCCAAATCCTGCAGCTCACAAAAAGGACTCTGGAGGCTCATCCAGTTGTGGTGCTTCATAAAATCCAGATGCTCTGAACCAGAGCAGGATGCCCTAGGACCGGAGGCTGCACTTGGTCATTTCAAGCCCTGAAACGCAGGCAAAGAGACCACCGCCCGCCGGGCTCCAGCAGCACCCGAGAGCATCCAACAGCATCTGAGAGACCTCAAAGCAGGACTTCAAAGGACTCCACATCGCCTCTCATGCAGGGTCTGCCAGATGGAGCGAGCTGGAAGTGGCGGATGGGGTGGCACATGTGTGACCCCGAAAGGGTGCTCTGCCAGCACAACCCAAGGTTTCAGAACTCAGAGCAAGCCAGGTGCCGCGCTCTGCTTTCCCCTCCCCAGTGCCGTGCCTTGGGGAGATCCAGCGCCGACCCACCAGCTGCCAGCACAGGCGTTCCTGTAGGCCAGCCACCGATGCCACTGCTGCTGACAAAGTAATGTGTTCTGGATAAATCTGCTCTCTTGTTTTCTCACGGATTAAATCAACCAGCACCACAGAAGAGGTCTGCATTTGCAGATGCTGAGGCTGAATCTCCTGGTGCTCATGCTGATTGAAGTCAGGAATAAATAAAGTCCATAAAATGACTTTGATGTAGCACTGAGAGTGAGAGGAAAATACCAGTTCTGTTACCCAGCATACAGCCTTCACTTTCTTGGTTTAGTGCTACTCAAAAGCCCCTTGGGTATAACCAACTTATTTTTAGCTGTTTACTTATTAAACAAACACAAGGGAAGGCAAAATGTCAAGGCATTTTTGCATACCGATCTGGACTCTGCACATTTGTTGTCACACACAGGGATGCTGGACCAAGCTACTTCTCTGTGCTGGAGCTGGGGGTGAAGCAGGGCCAGCCAAGGAATGTGGGTCCTGCCTAGAAGTCGGTGCTGCTTGTAATCCCCCCCCCCCCCCCCCCCCCCAAACATCTGGAAGCTGAGCACCTCCTGACTGTGGGACCCTCTGTCAAAAGAGCGCAGTACTCATTTCGCTGGCTGTATATATCATCTCCTCTCAGGTTTCCCCCGTATTTAACCCCTCCACACCTGCAGCTAACAAGGAAACGTCCAACCCCAGTGTCACGAGCAGAGAAGAGGTGAAGGGACTTGCCCGAGGTGGGTGGGATCGTGTGGTGGAGCAGAGCCCCAAACAGGAGCCCTCCGCCACAGAGCGAATCCCTGTGCCATTTCACTGCTGGGAAGTCCTTTCCCCTCAGTGCCTCGCTTGTAAAATATTCCAGGGAAATGCGTGCTTTCAGCACACGCACTGAGGGTTTGCAGGAGAGCAGGGTGTTGTCGCGTGGGCTGATGGCCACGAGGAATGACATCTACGGGGGCTCTGTCCCCGACCTGCTTTGTGCCCGACAGCAGCTGGGCTCTCTCGGCTGGGAAAACACCAGCCGGCATCTCCCGTGAGCTGAGACATCCTCCCGGCAGGCTGGAGCCCGGCGTTCAGCAGCGTGCCCGGGATTCCTGCCCGGTCGGGAGGACCGTGCGGGATGGAGCAGCAGTCTGCTCACGGGGCTAGATAAGGCACAGCTGATCGGCTGTGACCCAGCACCCCGAGCTGTGTCAGGCAGGATGAACACGGGCTGAGCGTGATGCCGTGCCAAGCAGCAAGCCCTGCTCGTGGCTGCGGTACCTGGCCGCTGCTGAGCCCGTGTGAAGGCACCGGTCCTGCCAAGCTGGCAGAGGCAGGTCCTGTCCCTGCTGCCTCCCTGGGCTGGGGAGCAGGGGGGGAGCGGGGCTTGCAGCCTGGGGGATGCTGGCTGGGCTTGCTGGCTGTGAGCAGCAGGACGTGGTGGTGGTGGGGCAGGTAGACAGGTGTCTGGAGATCTGCGCTGGCCCTCCTGCGGAAGCGGGTAGGCAGTGGGCTGCACAGAGCCGCCAGAAATTCAAGTGTCCAGGAGTTCTGTCTAGAGGAGGAAAAAGAGGCACCTGCTTATCTTTCTAGGATGTCTGGGCTCAGCATCTGGGGTCCAGAAGTTACACCCAGATGACTACCGGGCGGGCCATCTGCATGGAGCAAGCATGGGGCTTCCAGAGCACGGTGCACGGCCCTGTGCAGCGTGTGCTCCCGCATATCTGCCTCCGAGGTGCAGAACACCAGGCGTTTTCCCCAGGGTAGCGGGCAGCTAACATCACGGATAGTTGCAGGAGCCTTTTCCTGGAGAAGGGGCTTTTACCCTTGTGACCTGTGCCTCTACTTGATCCCTTCTCTTTTCTCCCCCCCGCTCCCTGGCTGTCCTGTCCGCCCTGCTGAAGCCACGGGCAGCTTTGCCCCCCTGCTCCCAGGGCATCGCAGGAGTTTTTGGAAAATGCTTCCACCTCGTGGCCCTCTGCAGGACTGGAAATGCCAGGCTGCACCACGCAACCCAGATGAGACAGGCAGACATAAGGCCACCCCACGCTTTCTACCCGCTCTGTTGCCTTCACCCAGGCTGAACTGGGGTACCCGGTACCTCTGCCCAGCCCTGGCACTGCCTGGGTGCTGCCGGCAGCGCAGACCACCCTGCCAGCCATGCAGGGTGCGGGCACGGAGCCCAGGCTTCCCAGCGTGCAGGGACCAGCATCCCATCGGATGGGCACAGCCTGCTCCAGGGCTGCCCTGCTGCTGCGGGGCTGAGGAGGTGTTAAAGCAGCCCACGGTCCATTAAAACACCGTCCACGAGTGCCTGCAAAATCTCAACCTGGGGTGCTGGAGCCGCCGAACCCATTCTGCTGGGGGACAGCATCGCCGCTCCCGGTTCCCCTCCAAAATCCATCTGTGCAGGTGGGGAGGGAGCGGAAAAGCCTCGGGCACACAGGGGTAAGCGCTGGGCACCTTGTGACATTTGGGGCTTCAGCCTGCAATCTCCGCTGTCCCGTGGGAAGCGCTGCCGGGAGGGGGGATCTCACCCCTGCTCGGGTCCCCATCCCGCTTCTGCCACCAACACCTCATAAACCTTAGAAATGCCTCTAAATATCTGCAGGGTGGGGGTCAGGAGGACGGGGCCAGACTCTTTCCAGTGGTGCCCAGCGACAGGACAAGGGGCAACGGGCACAAACTGAAGCAGAGGAAGCTCCAGCTGAAGATGAGGAAGAACTTCTTCCCTCTGAGGGTGACGGAGCCCTGGCCCAGGCTGCCCAGGGAGGCTGTGGAGTCTCCTTCTCTGGAGATATTCCAGCCCCGCCTGGACGCGGTGCTGTGCAGCCTGCTCTGGGTGACCCTGCTTGGGCAGGGGGTTGGGCTGGGTGACCCACAGAGGGCCCTGCCAACCCTGCCATGCTGGGATTCTGGGATTCTGGGATTCTGTAACGCCGTCCAAAACGCTGGGCAAGTCGCTTCTGCTCCGCTGTGGGAGCTGCCTGGGCTGTAACACTCCAGGGAAAAGCCATCAGCTTCCTCGCAGATATCCTGCTGGGACGCAGTGGTGTCGGCTGGTGGTTGCACAGCATCAGGGTGTCACATCTGCGGTTTTCTTCTGGGCCACGACTGTTGCAATTCACATTAAATGTTTTGAAGACAAATGATCGCTCTCTTGGCGATTCCTAGGCTGCTTCTCACTGCTCCCACAAACGGGCTCTGGCCCTGCTGCCCGCTAGCGGGTGGATTTTGGAAAAACACTGAAAAACCTGGCTGTGCTTTTCCCCACACGCTGCTGCAGCATCCAAGGGGCCCTTTGCAAGACCACCGCGGCTTAGGGCAGCTGTATCTCTCTGGAATACCCCCAGGGACGGACAACTGCCCCTCATTCCTGCCCTCGCTGGAGCTCAGCACGTGCTGTAGAAATCCAGCTCAGTAGGTGTATTTTAGAGGATGGAACCACTCTTTTACAAGCAGTTTTCTCGACATTAACTACAGCTGAGCTGCAACTCTCCCGCAGCTGGCGAGGCTGTCAGGTTCCTGCAGCGAGGGGAGCATCGCTCGGCTGCGCCTGTCCAGCGGCAGACACGGTCTCACCACGTCACCGGTCGCGTGGCTGTCGGATTTCTTGCCCCACGCTGCAGTTCTGCAGGATCTCACCACACTGTTCCTCCAAGGGCTGTGCTGAGGAGAGCTGCCCTGCATGAGCAGCGTCAGAAGGGCCTGTCTGTCGGCAGCTTTGCCTGTCCTTGGAGGTTTGTCTCTAGCCAGGGCACCGAGGTCTGTAACTGCAGCAAGCAGTGTCCCGGGGCCAGAGATCTGCATCCCGTGCACCGAACAAACAGCGAAGCCCACGCAGGGAACAGGTTGCTCTTGCAGCCTGGGGGTCTACAGAAGAACAAAACAAATAGATGGATTTCCCCGACGCGTCTCCTGTCCCAGTGATCCCCTCTTTGCCCGAACAAAGGGGAACGATCCAGTGTTTGCGGGACTCCGCTTTGTTTTGTGACAGCAGCAGTGTAAAGCGATTACATTTTTAGTAGTTTTTGCCTTTGTTAAGAAACAAAGTCCATGAAGACGGCGAATCCATTTGCCATGCTCCTTGTGTGCAGAGCGCACCGCGATTGTTCCTCCCAGCGCCAGCGAGAGGACCGGCGTGCCACGGCGATGCCGCAGGGAGACGGCAGAGCTGGAGCAGGGCTGGGAAGCGCGCGCGCACGTCCTCGCCGAGGCACCAGCCGCTTCGCCACCATCATTCACCCACCGCGTCCCACCGGGCCAGGGGCTCCCGGCTCCCCGTGCCGCCCCGAGCACCGCGCTCAGAAGCGGCGGGGCCTTGCTGACGGGAGATGGAGTTCACAGAATCACAGAATGGTCGGGGTTGGAAGGGACCTCTGTGGGTCACCCAGTCCAACCCTCCTGCCCAAGCAGGGTCACCTACAGTAGGCTGTAGAGGACCTTGTCCAGGCAGGTCTTGAATATCTCCAGAGAAGGAGACTCCACAGCCTCCCTGGGCAGCCTGGGCCAGGGCTCCGGCACCCTCAGAGGGAAGAAGTTCTTCCTCATCTTCAGCTGGAGCTTCCTCTGCTTCAGTTTGTGCCCGTTGCCCCTTGTCCTGTCGCTGGGCACCACTGGAAAGAGTCTGGCCCCGTCCTCCTGACCCCCACCCTGCAGATATTTGTAAGCATACAAGAGTTGAAGCAGCGACGTCCCTGCCGTCAGAGCCGAGGCTGCACAAATTAGGAAGCTTTCAGCAGAAGAGACAGCCAGGCTGCTCGGTGCCGGTTTGTGCTCGAGCACTCCCTCCCCGGCCCAGCCGCGGTTTGCACAGTCTGCGGAGCGAGAGCTGTTCCCACGAGGAATCAGTAATTAATGCAGAAGAGCGAACGAACCTGTGGCTGATCTGCAAGCACAATATACGTTGTTGGAAGTGGTTTCTATTACCCAAGAGACGCAGCACGGCTCCTTGTAATCACGCAGGGATTCGTCAAAGGGGTGGATTAATTTCTCTCTGCTGGTAGGGACCTCAGATTTTGCAAGGAAAGCGGCTGGGGCTGCAGAGGCAGCTTTCCCAGCAGGACCCAAGGGAAACCCAGCGACTCCACCTGTGTTTGCAGAGAGCCTGAGCGAGCAGCCCTGCAGGAAGGCTGAATTCTCACTGATTTAAACAGTCAGCTTGGCAAGATTGAGCCTTCATGGGGCTGACAGGTAACAGGCAGGTGGGGTTTGAAAAAGGATTCTAGCTGGGCTTCTCTTGCCGGCAAGAGATCTCACCCGCCGTAACGTGGGGAGAGGCAGCTTTGAAGGCACCGATCTCGCTGTCCTGGTGGGGGCTCAGACGAAGAGCTCCCCGTTAATGAGAAGGAAGCGGGGAGCGGTGGGATCGGGAAACGCTTTGTTCAGCCCATACGGACAGTTGGCACATAAGGATCTACCGGGGGGAGACCTGCCCGTCGCCACACGAACCACCGTCCCCAGGAAATTAAAAATCACGCGCCATATGCCACACGGCACGGGGAGGGTGCGGGTGCCGGGTTCAGGACCCGGCAATAACTCGCCTCCGTCCCCCACTTTCCCGGCACCGCGTGGGGAAGGACGGTGCCGGGGAAATGAGGGGAGCGGAGGGGAAGGATGACACATGTGCAGCCCAGCCCAGCAGCAGAGCAGCCGGAGAGGCAGAGCCAATGGCTGCTTTTCATGCTCAGTGAGTCCGTCCACCTCCACCCCCCCTCGAGTCCTTAAGTTGCAGCTTTTAACTGCCTCGGTGTTCAAAGAAAATGTGATGCTCAGCGTGAACAGAAGGAAGAGCCTGCTGGCAGGTAGACAGCATGGACACTGATCCCGGCAGGGCCGGCTGCTGAGAGAGGTACGTGCCTTCCAAGGCAGGGATCCGAAAGCAATCACATTTGGGATGCAAACTCAGAGCAGACTTTAATTTTCCAGCAGGGGGAATATGGAAATCTGGCTCCCTCGAAATGATTCATCCCCCCTTCCCACCACCGCCACCTCCCCTCCCCATCCCTCCCAGCACAAACCACTTTGCTGCAGTCTCTCCATCTGGGTGCCTCGGTGTTGGGGGGGCTTAGCGCTCCCACGCGTGCCGAGGTCGGGAGCGGAGGGGAGAGCGGCAGGAGGGAGAGGGGGGTACCGGCGGGGTTGGCGGGCTCTGGACCCGGGGAACGGGTGGGTTGGCTGGTGCTGGGCACTGAGCAGGGATCCCGGCTGGTAAGAACCGTCCCTGGGGAGCCAGGCACTGCCCTGCTCAGCACACGGGCACTGGGGATGCTCACCCAACCAGGTGCCTTTCCCCCAACAAGCACCCGGAGCTGCCAGGGGGATGGAGGGAAGCGGAGGGGGGCAGGCAGTGAAGCAGGGACATGGGCTGAGCTCGGATCCCCCCTGCCAGGTGTTTACACTCAAACAGGAGCCAGCGCTGTGTTCATCATCCCTAAGGCCCCAGCTGGGCACAGGCACCAGTTTGGCAGAGGGGAGGGAGAGAGGCCTGATGGAAGGATGTGCTGGTGCTGGTGGTGCAGCTCAGGTGCTTTGGCGGGGGTGACCCTCACCGTGCGGCTGGCAGGCACCCAGCCTGCTGCTCGGCGATGGCAGCCGAAAGGCCCCCGCCAAACGCCCGGGTGGCACCTCTCTCGGGAGGCACAGCGAGGTGGGCATCGCACCGGGGTGGGAAAATCCCTTGTCTGGCGGCAGGAGAAAGCGACTTTTCTCCTGATGCCGTGTGGGAGGTGTTCAGGGCTTGCTGCCCCCGGGATTTCTGTGTAATTTGGTCTCAGGTTTATAAACACAGAGCTGTTTTCTCAGGCATGTCAAGGAGAATTAAAAAGAGGGGAGTTGTGGGGATCCCCCAGCCAGGGCTAGCAGGATCTGCCTGCCTCCTGAGTAGCTTGGAAGAACTTTTATGGTCTTGAGAAGAAGAGAGCAGCCAGTGTGTGTGTTCGCTGAACCCAGCTTTGGTCTGCCCCATCCCAGGGACGGGCACGGAGCCGGGTGCTGAGACCAGGGCTGCTCCCAGTCAGCGGCCCCGTTTCCCTTTTCCACCCTCCCCAGTGCCGGAGCCGGTTCCTGGGGCTGTGCCGGTATAAATATTGTCTAACAAACCCATTTCTGGAGACGGTGCCGTCAGGTGGCGCTTGGGAATCGGCAGCGTCGCCGCGGGAGCCCGGAGAGCCAGAACTTGTTGCTGCTGCACCTTGCACGGGGCGCGGGGAGACGCGGCACCCAGAGCCGCTGGCCACCCAGCCCACCCCACCGGCCCCGACCGCTGCCGGGAGGTGGGACGGAAAGGGAGCAAGGACTTTCTGCCAGCGCTGGGAGGGATGTGCGAAGCAGTCGCGGCCGTGGAGACGGGAAGAGAAGTGTGAAAAGCTTTTGCTCTCAGCTCTGGCACTGCAAAGCGTGATTTTAATTATAGGCTCTTCAGATTTAGCCGTGTCTGCCACGCGGCTTCAGCCCCGTAACCTCCTTGGCAGGCTTTGCTTGTGCCAGCGGTTCCATGCCGGCGGTCTCTGAAGGGGGCTGCCCAAGGTAGAAGTTTTCTGAGCAGTCTAGAGAGCTTTCGTACGCTCAGGGACACTCTTACGGCCAGCCAGACGCACGCGGTGCAGAGCAGACCGTACCTCCTCTGTCTGGATAAACCTGCTGCCCCGGCCCCACAACACCCAGCAGAAAACCCGCAGCCAGGCCAGCCCAAACCACCCCGAAGGCTGGAGCAGAGCTGGGCTTGGGCAACCACCCATCCCAGGGCACAGAGTGAAGTTCTCCAGGAGGGTCTGCACGTAGCAAGGTCCCATCCAAAGCTCCCCAGGCCCGGAGCGGCTGCGGGAGCACGCAGCAAGGTGCGGTGCTGCCCAGCCTCACCTCATCCGTCCCACGTGCCACCTCCCTGCACCACGGGACAGAATCAGCCCCGCTGCTCGGGGATGGCAGCCGGGACCGAAGCAGCCGTCCGCCTTCCAGCCCGCTGTCTCTGTACACCACCCTGCCGCTTCCAGGGTCGGTCGGGGTTTGCCACCCTGCCAAGGCAGACAGAGCCCCCAGCCCAGCCCTCCCAACCTCAAGCCCAGCCCTCCCACTGCTCTCAAAACAAGGCAGCTGGGGAGGACAAAGGGAAGCACTGTAACGGACAGCGCTTACTGACGGTATCAGATACAGAAGTTGTTTTTGGAGATCCGAAATGCAATAGCGATTTTGCCGCTTGAGTGTACAGAGAACAGATGGAAGCTGAGGAAGAAAAGAGCTGCTCAGACTAAAGTAAGAGCATCCACATCAGGGTTTGCATCCAGTTTCACTAAACCAGATCCGATGCAACTTCCACTTGGAAGCAAAAAGGCACAGTCCCAGCTCAGAGGCTAGATGAGACGGTGGGGACCTGGCCTGCCGTGACCCAGCCAGCAGCTGGGCCAGCACCTTTTGGTCCCTCAGCACGGTGCAAACCACGGTCACGGCTGCCTTGCTCGGGCAGGACCAGCTCCCGTGGCTCTCCCGCCTTCCGGCGTGCCGGGCTGCTCATCCCACGGGTGTGAGCCGGCTGGCGGCATCGCCCGGGCTCTCTGCGGAGCGCGACGTTACCAGCAGCAGCCCCGGTTCCAGCGCAAGGGAGCACGTCCCCTGTTAATCAGCATTTAATTAAAGGACATGCTGACATTTGGAAATCAGAAACAACTCTCCTGTGTGGGCTGCCTCTCTCTGCTGCTCGCCTCTTCTCTGAATCACTCCCTGACATTTTGCCAGATTAGGATGTGACTCTCTTTCTCCCTCCTTCCTTATAAAAATAAATTGAAAAGGAGATGCAAAGCCACCGCTGCTCCTGAGGGAGAGGACACAGGGGATGGGGCTTCACTGGGGAAAACCTCCCGTTATCACTGGTGCTGCAGCGGTGTCCTGGGGCAGGTTGTCGTGGGGCAGGCGCTGCAGGGATGCTGAGGCAGGGGCTACTCACCGTGTTGGCATGGGGCAACCAGTCCTCCATGTCCAAAGCCCCGCAAGGGAACCATGCAGGGGTCTCGGGTCCCCGCAGCAGCCCCGGGCGATGTCCCTGCAGGAATCAAAGGCAGCTGGTGTGGGGGCTCTGCGGTGGAACAGGGAGTCCCCGCAGCGGCTGGCCCGTTGGGGACCCATGGCCGGGGCAGGACGCAAAGGCAGGGCCACGGAGACGTCCCGCATCTCGGCCCCGCCGACAGCATCGCTCCTCCAAGCGGGAGTGACCGAACCCGGGCTGAGGGCAGCACCCCTGTGCCATGCCCAGGGGGGGAACAGGCAGGGCACCCCTGCCCCACTGCAGCCAGGTGTGGGGGACCCCTCTCCCCACATACAGACCCACCTGATATCCAGGCAGGACCCCCCTTCCCCTCACTCTTCCACCCCCCTACCCCTCACAGCCAGACCCCCTTCTCCCTCGTGTTTGGACTCATTCACCACCCCTCGCACCCCACTGCGTGTCCCCTCTGTGTCCCCGTCCCTGCCACCCCCCGGAGTCCCTTCCCCACCCCGACTCGTGAGCGGGGGACCACCCCTCGCCCCTCGCATGACACGAGCCGTCGCAGAGCAGCATCCCGCCCGCGCCGAGGTGCCCCCCGCCTCCCGCACCTTCTGCTGCGCTTGAAACGGGGCCAGCGATTCTGTTTATCTGTTAGCCCATGCCAGAGCTGGTAAAACGCAAACAGCAGCGAGGGCTGGGGGAGGAGGAGGGGTAGTGGGGGGGAACCCTCACCGTTCGCTTCCCCTTGGCTGCTCATTTCAGCCTTCTTTCAAGCAGAAATTACTCACATTAATCAAGAGTGAGAATGTGTTTGCAGCCCTGCAGATTTGGCAGCGCGGAATCAAATTCCATCAGTAGCAGCAGGAGGACGGGAGCCTGTATCTCTGCTGTGCACAGAGTCTAATAGAGCCATTGCCAGAGGAAATTGGATCTGAGAGCTCCCCTAAATTAATCTACCCTTTAAAAAAATGCCAGGAGATCTACATGACAAATGAGGGTTTGCAACGGAAACTGATGCAAACATCCAGCGCATCAGGTCAGGATGGATCTGCCCCTCGGCCAACCTCTGCATGGCCAGAGGCACACGAGCAACCCCACGGCATGTGGGACCCCCACAGCCGGGGCATGCGGTGGGCAGAGCAGCCCTGACCAGCAATTTGGGCCACGAGAGCTGCTGGGAGAGGTGCGAAGCGATCTCTGCTGCTTGGCTGCTGCGATAAGCCCCTCTCCTCCTCCCAGCAGGCAGGAGAGCAGGCAGCGGCACAGAGCTGCCCGCATCCTCTGCCCGCATCCTCTGCCCGCAGTCTCTGCCCGCATCCTCTGCCAGCATCCTGTGCCCATATCCTCTGCCCGCATCCTCTGCCCATATCCTCTGCCCGCATCCTCTGCCTGCATCCTCTGTCCGCATCCTCTGCCCGCATCCTCTGCTTGCATCCTCTGCCAGCATACTCTGCCCGCATCCTCTTCTCGCATCCTCTGCCTGCATCCTCTGCCTGCATCCTCTGCCCGCATCCTCTGCCTGCATCCTCTGCCTGCAGCCTCTGCCTGCAGCCTCTGCCTGCATCCTCTGACTGCATCCTCTCCCTGCATCCTCTGCCCGCATCCTCTGCTCGCATCCTCTGCCCACATCCTCTGCCCGCATCCTCTGCCCGCACAGGCAGCCGTGGCTGTGCCGCTGGAGCATCCCTGGAGAAGCCCAGCGAGCCGGAGCCGGGGCCTGGCAGAGCCCTCGCGCCGCGGCAGCGGGGCAGGTGGAGGCTCCCGGGGTTCTGGCTGGCTCGCGCCGCAGAGCCGGGACGCAGGTGCCGCAGCTCGCTCCGCTTTAATGGAGCTGCTGCTGCTTCAAGGTGATTGCTACTTTATTGGCTTATTTTTAGCCGCGCGGCCGGGCTGGGAGTAAGATGGATGGGGCTTGTCTTGGGCGAGACGTTTGCTTGCGGCAGGAGCCCGGGCGCAGAGTGGAAGCGAGCGCTTTGAAAGCTGCCTGGGAAGCAGCCGGGACGAAGCTCCCCGGTGCAGAGCAGGGAGCTCGCCGGGTCCCGTTCCTGCCCTGGGAACGGTCCATAGGATGGGCACGGACTGGGCTGTGCTGGGTATGAGGCCAGTATGAGTTGGTGAGGGATGGCTGCTGCTGGGCAGCTACCTCCATCGAGAGACTGCCGATAAAATTTGCTTGCAGCATCCCCCAGTAAAATCCAAAGACCCGTGTGGTGGTCAGGGTCTCGTCTGCCCTGAGCGTCTCCCATCCCAGGGGTCTGTCTTCTCCTCGGTGTTTCTTGGGAGCAGTCGAACGGCAGGAACGCTGCGGAGCCCCGGCTCTAGGTGCAGCCAAGCACTCCCCTGGGAAGGGCACCCTCCAGTCATCCCTGAAGCCACTCCAGGCAGAGCCGACAGGGAGAACCCCTCTCCCCCCACCGCATCGCTCTCCGGCGGCTCTGCTCACGCAGGCGTGTCCTCTGCACCCCTCCACCACTTTCCAACCATGGGCAATCGAAAGCCTGAGCGTCTTCGCTCTGCTCTCAGCAGCACCCGGTGATTGAATCCTGACCTTTCTCTCCTGGGTTCATTAACTCCCTGCGTGAGGATGTGTGGAAGAGCAGGGCCAGGCAGTGACCAGACAAGGAGCGCTTCCAGTGTGGCCTGGGGACTGCCGGGGGTTTGCACCAGGGAAAAGCAGCGGCTGGCTGGGCTGGGTGCGAGGGATGGGTGCGAGGGCTTGGGTGCGTTGGGCACAAGGGTGGGTGCTGGGCGCTGAACACTTCGGCCAGCCTGGTCCAAACTGTGTGGAGGAGCTGAGCGATGGCCGCAGCACAGCCCTTCGCTTCTCTCTGCTCTGGAGGAACATCTCCGCGGAGGGAAGCGCCTTGGCTCTGTGCTTGGGCGCGAGGACACTGCCTGTGAGTTGGGTTTGCAACCTAAGTGGGACTGTGTGGTTGCAACTGGGCAAATCAGGCTTTCCATGGTGGTTTTTGCTCCCTGAATAGATGCAGTTCTGTGGGGTTCTGTTGCAGGTTTGTTCACAGAATCACAGAATCATAGAATCACAGAATCATAGAATCACAGAATGGTAGGGGTTGGCAGGGACCTCTGTGGGTCACCCAGTCCAACCCTCCTGCCGAAGCAGGGTCACCTACAGCAGGCTGTAGAGGAACTTGTCCAGGCAGGTCTGGAATATCTCCAGAGAAGGAGACTCCACAGCCTCCCTGGGCAGCCTGGGCCAGGGCTCCGTCACCCTCAGAGGGAAGAAGTTCTTCCTCATCTTCAGCTGGAGCTTCCTCTGCTTCAGTTTGTGCCCATTGCCCCTTGTCCTGTCACTGGGCACCACTGAAAAGAGTCTGGCCCCGTCCTCCTGACCCCCACCCTGCAGATATTTGTAAGTATCTATTAGGTCCCCAGTTGTCTGCAGATAACCAGCAGCCAGGCGTCAGGATATTATGGCAAGGGGAACGTAAAACACCTGGGCAGCCAGAGAAGAAAGACCATGAGCTCATTTAAAAAACCATCAAGCCCCTGTAGGGAGTGTGTGGCAACAACTGAGCATCTCTGTTCCCCCCGGTGCCACGGGGACCGGTGCTGCCCAGGGAGCGGTGCCGGCTGTGCCAGCGCGCGCGTGGGCACCCAGCCCGGTGTGCCCGCGTGCCCCGGTGCCCACCCCGGCTGCGCGGCTGCCTGCCGGCGTGGCGGGAGCTGCGGCCAGCGAGGCCGCAGGGAATATTGATTGGTTTTACGGTGTAACCTGACAGAGCCTATTCTGGTGATGTAATGAAGATGGATGATCCCGTCCCCTTGCCGCGGTGCTTTGGGGAAGGGGAAAATGATTTGCTGCATCCTGGAGGGATGCTCTGCGGTCCTCCACGCCTCGCTCCTGCACCTCATGTAATTTCCACCTCTCTCGCTGTTTTTTTTTCTTTCCATCCTCACGGCTCTCCGCCTTCTCTTGTCCCAGCACCCCACCATCTCAGCAGGCGCCGGGAGGTGGACGTGGTGCTCGTGCTGGGAAGCAACTGAGCCTGGTCTAGACCATCCGGGGTGCAAACCTCACTGCTGGGACGAGCTGGGAGAGGACCTGTTGCAGATCTTGGCTTCCCGTGGTGGCAAGCTCTCCTGCTGGGGCTCACCACAGCCAGAGGCATGATCCAGCCTCATGCCACAGCTCACCTCTCCCTCCTTCCTCGCTTTTGTTCTCTGCCTCCTGTTCTTCATCCCCGGCCTCCCCACGAGCACCCATCCGCCCGGGCATCTCCCGCTTGGGGCTGCAGCTGTGGGTGAGGCAGCCCAGCAGCCCCGAGCGCCCGGCGGCCAGCCCAGCTTGCTCACACGCACCCGACCCCAAGCTGGGGGAGACCTCCGCCAGGCAGCCCCGTGGGAAACCCCACGCGTGAGCCGAGAGCCTCGTCCCGGGACCCGTTACATGTCGATGAAGCGCAGCTCTGCGAGGCTGATCGGCTCCCTTCACCGCCTGAGCTGAGCATTTCGGAAACCGCAGGCAGGGGTTTTTCCTCCACTGATCAGCAGCTGTGATTCCATCTTTATGGTAACACCAGGCTCAAGCGTTCGCATGCCAGAAGGCAGCTATGTAGAGTCATAAAAATGATTTAATATTAGTCAGGGTTTTAAAGGGAAAAAAAAAGAAAGCTCATCTATTATCAGGTCTTTATTTCTCTTGTAGCTTTTACCCTTTAAGATTCATGTTTTCAGGCTTTTCTCAACAAACAACACAGTTGGAAATGCTAAAGCGTTTTTATATAAGGGCTGAGAATCCTCCAGAATCGCAGGGCTGCAGGAAGGAAACAAATTACCGACTGCTGTAATGCACGAGATACGATCTCCAGAGCTGCCAGCACCTTCTGCAAAGTGACCATCTCCTCCTACATCTCCAGGAACGTGATGAGGCTCATCGCTATCTCCCATCAGATCCAAACCCCGCTGCTTCCCAGCCCTGATGCTCAGAAGGGATCCTCCGCTCCGTCCCGCTGCGGGGGGATGCCTGGCAGCTCCCTCGCTTCCAGCTGAGCTCCAGCCTAGGAAAACCCCCCGTCCTGGAGCGAAGCTTTCCAGGGATGCGGAGCCCCAGTGATAATCGCTGCCTCTGTTTTAAAACTTTGAGCCTCTTAAGGCTGTTTTGGGGTCGGATCTCTCGTGTTCCCATCGATGCCGCATGCATCATCCAGTCAAGTTCTCTGAGGTTATAAACGGATTGTTGTAAAACCAAGGGGGAAATCATCCTGCAGCAAACACGTGGCACCTTTTCAGACACATTAGTCCCCTTGGATACTTATGGCAGAGCGATTACTCTTTTTCTCAGCTAAGGGAACCAATTTCATAAATGGTGCAACTCCACCGTGAGCAGAGAGCTGGCCGCAGCGGTAGGGAGGACAGGACACCTCAGTGCCCTGCAATTTTGAAGAAAATACATCTAAAAATAAGGCACCCCGGGTACCTGCCTGGCTGTCACTGGATGCAAACACGCTATGAACACAACGACGAACATTTCTGTGGTCGGTGGTCCCTCCACCAGCGCTTCAGCAGCCCGCTTTCGGGATGGCTTTTGGGGAAGAGCCTTGGAGGGCCAACGAGGGGCAAACCCCAGGCAGCAAGGGGCACGTCCTCACGTTTCGCAGCCACCTTTCCCTCCTACTCCCGGCTCACAACTTCAACCCAACACCCTGCAAAGTTGTGTCCCACGGGCGAAGCGAGCGACGCTGCTTACGGCAGGCCGGGCTGATGGTTCCTGTGAGATCAACCCCGCCAGCATCATTTCTCGGCGACTGCTCGCTCGCAAAGGGAAGAAATGGAAGCAAATCTTACATGACACATTTATTTTTGTCATCTATTTATTAGCTCAGAGCAAAAGTCCTGCTGCGCTGCATTATGGGGATTATGCAAATGAGGGACATCGAGACAATTAAAAAAAACCCCAAGTGAGCACAATGTCAGAGCCGAGCAGATGCTGGGAGACGGCGCAGCCCTCCCGGGCTGTCCTTGCCCTGCCGTGGCCCGGCAGCACGGCTGGACCGCCTGCTCGGGCAGCCCCCTGCCCAGACCCAACGTGTCGCCCTGTCCAGATGCTGCTGCTCCTCCGCCGGCTTCTGCAGATGACCCAGCCGAGCGGGTCGTTAGGCCCACCAGTTAACGAGCTGCCCAACACATCTCCCAGAGTGCTGCCCTCCCACGGGGCTTCTTCTGCTGCCCTTTCGCTGTTTGGAGGAAGGATGCGTGGGGTGGACCCTGCTGCATCCTCATCCCATCGCAGGCGCTGGCTGCTCTACAGCAGCCAAAATCAGTGGTTAGACTGAGCCCAGGCAGAATTTGGGTTTCTGGGGACGTTGAGGGGGCTACCCACAGGGCAGAGAGCAGAGAGGGTCCTGGCCCCCTGCAAGCGACCTCCCGGCTCCCCATGGGACAGCAGCCCAACCCCCCGTGTCCCTGCACGAGGGGACCCGGCGCAGGGTGAGGTCCTGCCGTGCTCGTGCTCGGTCAGGCGCTGCCGCGGGAGGAGGATCCGGCTCGCCCCACGGGTCTGAAGCCTGGCTAAATCCCCACTGAACCTCCCGTTGCTGCACTGACAACTCGGGATTTATGAGAGCTGAAGTGGATGGATAGCAATGAGCAGGGGCGGAAAATAAAAGTCCCAAATCTGACTTGTCTGCTTCTGCGAGACCCAGAGGACTTGGGGTGTGTGCTTGGGGACTTAATCCTGTCTGAACCCCTCTATTTTGAGACGGAGGTGGAGGAAGAGCTGAAGGCAGCTGAAGTGCACGTTGGTAGCTGCATCCAAGCACAGCTCCTGCCCTGGCAGCTCCTGGAAGCGGAGAAACGCCGTCTCCCAAATGCCTGTGGAAGAGCGCAGGCAAGCTGGCGCTCGGAGACACGGAAAGACGCAGGGAACAGCCGGGGAAACACGCTTCCGTCCTCACTCCGCTAATTACACCCATTAGGGAAGGAACGTTGCCTCCGATTTCGAGCTATACCAGTTATTTTTAATTTCCCTGCCTGCTGAAAGCGCACACCAGAGCACTCGGATGCTTTTTTTTTTTCTGGAAACGGGCATTTCTGCTCCCAGGTCAGAGGCTCTTTTGTGTCTGCCTGGCTGGGAGACGGGGCTGAATACAAAGCAGAAAGGGAGAAAGCAGGAGAGAGGCGTCATGGGGAGAGCTGGGGTCCCTGCCCCGGGCGGGGGGCATGTGGGGGGCCCTGCCCCGTGGGTACCGGGCATCCATGGCGAGCGGTGCGGGGAACGGGAAGCTGTCGGCGGGGATGCAGACGTGCGCGAGGCTCCGCGACCCAACGGGGAGAACGCGAGAGACGGGAGATAATTTATGCACTAACCTCAGACTGGGGTTGCGGGCGGCCGGCGTGGGAGGGAGGCCTCTCCCCATCGCCCTTTCCACCCGCCTCCTCCCACCCCGCAACCACACACAGCCGCACGATCCCCTCGCGGTTAGGAAGGCACCTATTCAGCACCGCTCTGGCGTCGCCGGGCTTTTGTTCCTTCTCTTCTCGGCTGGCAAAAGCTCTTCTTCCCCTCCGCACGGCTGTCTGCGGCGCTCGGCGGGCTGCGAAGTTGCTTTTCGTAATCTCCACCAGAGAATGGCCGTCCCGCTGGAGCCCCGCGGCTGAGGCGGCGGGGAGGAGAGCGGAGGAAAAACAAACAGAAAAAAAAAACAAGAGGAGGAAAAAAAGTAAGACGGCGTTTTTCTCTTTCTCTCTTTGTTTGAAGTCTTGCCTGGAGGAGTTGCGTGTGCGAGCGAGCGCGGCGGTGAATAGTGATGGGCATTGGTAACCAGCACACGCGAACCACACACGCAGGCACCTGCGTCCGGCCGCTCCCGGGGGCACGCGCTGCCCGCACCGCTCCCCCCGGGGACCCCGCCTCGGCGGGCACGCCTGCCGCCAGCACCCCGGGGCAACGCGGGTGCTTCGGCTCTTTGCGGTGTGCGTTGGGTGCGTGCTGGCGTGCGTTTCTGAATACATGCATTTACATCTGTTCGCACCGTGTCGTAGCTGGTGCACAGCACTTGCCTGCAGTGGTTATATTCTTGGGGATTTATATGGGATTAGCAGAAAAAAATTAAATTTTCTTTGTGTTAGGTGAGAATAATCACCAAATAATGAAAATTCATGAGTGTATGAATGGTTGCCAA
Source organism: Opisthocomus hoazin (assembly GCF_030867145.1). NCBI lineage: Eukaryota > Metazoa > Chordata > Aves > Opisthocomiformes > Opisthocomidae > Opisthocomus > Opisthocomus hoazin. The sequence goes on along the minus strand of NC_134438.1, from coordinate 8,774,511 downwards.
GATGTGTGTGTATATATTCACGTCTGTATATGTCTTCACGTGTATTCACATTATTTATGTTGGCACACAATGACAGGCAGCACATGTTAACGCACTTATCAGCTAAATTACACGTAAGCTCTTTGACTGTTGGATTTCAGGACGAAGTGGGAGCTTGTACGACCTGTATATGAATACATGTTCGTGTATCATACATGTATGATAAGTTTTCTGTCCTACTCCGGTGCCACACAGGTGACGTGGGGCTGCTTGTGCGGGGCTGGGCACGTCTGTCTGTGTGCAAACACTTTCGCATTGTTTGTAACCTGCGCAGAGCCCGTGCGTCAGCCCCTGGTCGCGGGCAAAGAGAAACTGCGCCCGGTGCAGAAGTGCCTTTTCCTGCAGGAACTGCAGGGTGAAGGGCAGATTTGCTGGTGCTTGCGCCTTGCTAAGCATCCTTGAACCCTGTCCGAGCAGAGCGCGGCGTGCCGGTGCGGTCGGCGGGGCTGGGCGTGCTGGCGGAACCGCGTCTGGGCGATCCTTCCTCCGGCTGCAAACTTGCAGCTCCAGCACCGGTGCTGGGATTCGGCGGAGCGGAGAGGGAGGCTCTCCGGGTTCTCTCCGATGAGGTAATCCCAAAGAAAGATAAGGGAAGCGGTGCATGTGTTCACCTGAGCGGTGATGTCAGCGAGGGAAAGGGAAATTAATGACTTCGAGATAGGAATAGCCTTGATTTTGGTGTCTTTTGATCCCTGCTGGTATTCCAGATGTGCCCGGGTACTGAAACCAAAGGGACAACGGCGATGGGGTCCTGAGGGCTGGCAGGGTCTGGGGGGAGCAAACGGTTCCTGATGGCTTCTGCAGTGATTTCGGTACTGGCATACAGAGACAGTGTGTGTGTGTGTGTGTGTTTGTGTGTGTGTGTGTGTGTGCACTCGCCTGTCGGGACTGCGATCGCCCGTTATGGAGAACAGTAATTTTCCTCTGCTGGAAGCTTCAGCGACAGCGAGGAGAGAGGAGGGTGGCAGAGCCCCCCGAGCCCCCCTCCAAGAGTAGGCTGGGGGTGCCCAGAGGGACCCGAGGGATGTCCCCTCCTGGGTTTTGCTGACGTCTGCGTGTCCCCAGGGATGGTGGCAGACCTTCCGCAGCAGGGCTGGGTGGGACCGGGGCTGGGACGGCTCCAGGCAGAGAGAACGGGCTCAGGTGCGGGCTTGGGGCACCTCACACTGTGCTTATGGGGCTCCCCATGGGGCTGGTCTTCCCCCCAGGCATGGCTGTCCCCTGAGAGGGAGCGGTGGCACCCTGGTGCCCTGTCCAGCAGGGTGAGAGATGGAGAAGAGGTCTCCAAAGTGAAAAACGGACACTTCCTCCACCAGAATTTCTCCTCATGCTAATAGGTGTCACATTATGTCACGCGTCCCTGACGACTTGTCAGCAGAACATGACAAATCTCTGGTAACAGTGAACAACAGGGCCAGCAGCAGACGAAACACAAATATCTCACGTCTCCGTCACCTTGGACCTGACATGGAGGATGCATCCATGATGCTCCCCACACCCCGCCACTCCAGCCCTACAAGCCTGTCTCTCGGCGTGGATGCCAGCGCTCCCTCTCCAGGGGCCACCCCGTGCGCTGCCTCTTATTCCAGCCCGGTGTTTCGTACTCACAGGGCACATTGCCCTTGCACACTGCCTGTTACAGAATCACAGAATCCCAGCATGGTCGGGGTTGGCAGGGCCCTCTGGGGTCACCCAGTCCAACCCCCTGCCCAAGCAGGGTCACCCAGAGCAGGCTGCACAGCACCGCGTCCAGGCGGGGCTGGAATATCTCCAGAGAAGGAGACTCCACAGCCTCCCTGGGCAGCCTGGGCCAGGGCCCCATCACCCTCAGAGGGAAGAAGTTCTTCCTCATCTTCAGCTGGAACTTCCTCTGCTTCAGTTTGTGCCCGTTGCCCCTTGTCCTGTCGCTGGGCACCACTGGAAAGAGTCTGGCCCCGTCCTCCTGACCCCCACCCTGAAGATATTTATCAGCATTTATGAGGTCCCCTCTCAGCCTTCTCTTCTCCAGGCTGAACACGCCCAGCTCCCTCAGCCTTTCCTCATAGGAGAGATGCTCCAGTCCCCTCATCATCCTCGTAGCCTGTTGCAGCTAGCTGCTGATGGTGGCAGAGGACAGCCCGCGGGCCGGGGTCAGCCCAAGCTCGGCTTTCAGGAGATCTTCCCTCTGGGGCTTCCAGCTCAGCGTGACCACGGCAGAGACCCTGCAAAGCCCAAAGCAGGAGCCAGCTCGACCCCTTGGTGCCCAGACACCGTTCACCAAACCCTGTGAGGGTGTGAATGACTGCGTGAGGCTTAACCACCCCTCTGCCTTGCGCAGGCACAGGCGCACAATGGCAGCTCCCACGTGGGTGGACCATCAACCCATCCTGTTTCCATCCCAGTCACCCCAGCTCCGGATGATCCTCTCTAGCCAGCAATGGGGACATCAGCGGGGGCACGTGGGGAGGGTGACCCCAGCCCCGCAGCTCTGCCAGCATCCCTGCCTTCATCTGCCACCTCTCTTTGCCCCACTGGCCCCACTCGTGCATCCAGCAGGGAATCCCCAGTGAGAAGCACCCCAGTGTCCTGTGTTGCAGCCGGATGGGGTTGCACAGGACAGCCTGGATGGGGATATCCACAGGAATCCTCCATTACCTGCTCAGTTTAAGTCAGGGGGGGCTCTGGGGGGGTCGGTGCAGCTGCGGTGCAGGGATCACAGCGTGGAGCAGCAGCGTTTGTAAAGGAGGTTGCAGTTTCTCCTGTTTGTGCCGGTGTAAATCCCCCGTGCCAGCGAGGAACAGGAGCCTCGGTGGGCATGGGGGCTTGAACCCGACTCCACCACGGTGCAAAGCTGTGGTGTGAACTCCAGCTGAGCGCTGGCCGCTGTCCCTGCTCCTGTCCCACAAGAGAGCTGGGTCTGTGGTGTTACAGGAACAGTTTGAGCTTGTGTGGGTGATGGTGAAGCCACACGCAAAGGGGGTCTGGTCTGCGAGGGGAGGGGTCCCCTTCCCCCAGAACTGCCTCTCATCAGTGGATTCAGCCCCAGTTTATGATGGTGGGAGATGGGCTGATCTCTTTTCTTCCCAAGCTTGCGCCCAGGGTGATGTCCCAGCCGTCGCTGGCGTCACCTGAGCCAGGTCTGAGCCCGGGGCAGTGGCTCCCCAGCGAGTCGACGGGGCCACGCTGGTGCGGAGGTGATGATGGTCCTGCCTTCGCGTTCTGCCTCTGGACAAAGTGCTCCTGCACCCCCACGGGGCTTTCCTCACCTTCCCCCTTTAATTCCTCCGTCTCTTTGTTCCCTCTGCTCTAATCGCTCCCAGTCACCGAACCGTCCTCTTCAGCCCGGCGGTTTCCCTCTCCCTCCATTACCAAGTCCAAGCGCCGGAGACGCGCAGGGAGCAGCCTGGGAGCGAGGGACCAGTCCTGCACGGCACGGGATGCTCGGGACCAGCCCCCGCCTCGGCCCCTGCCTTGGAGACCCCATCGCTCCCCAGCCCCACGCGCTCCTCCAGCAAATCCGGCCAAATTCCCCCCCAGCTGCTGCAGCCTCTCCTGCCTCGCAGCCCCGACTTAATTACAGCTGGGGCTGCGGGAGCTGAAATATCTGCGACCAGGAATGTGCTAAAAGGCCCGGGAGGATCTTGTTAGCGAGTGACTTACCTGGATCCCCGAGTCGCTTTTGCCCTCTCTTAATGGGCTGTGCGGCAAATTGATGGCCAGCTTGCAGGAACAGACCTGGGTCGTTATCTCGCCCCTTCCCTCTCTGCCTCTCCCATCCCTCCACCTCGAAAAAAGCCGGAGGACACAGCAACGCTTCGCGGCGGTGGGGCCGAGCGGGGGCAGAGCGGAGGGGCTTGGGGCTCGGCGGGATGACGTGGGCTGTGACCTGGGGCAGACAGGTAATGGGCTGGGGGTCCCGGAGCCAGGCGTGGCCCTGCACGGGTCACTCCGTTCGGGTGCAGGTCCTCTGCTGAGGGCTGATTTGTTGGTTTGCAGAGCACAGAAGCACTGAGAGGTCAAACCAAAATGAGTTTATTCTCACTTTTTTTGCAGCAAGCTGAGGGAGAATATCACCTAGGGTCGGAAAACATTTTGTTTCACTTGGAGAAAAACCTTTCATTACATTTCCAGCCACTTAAAATACGTATTTTCGGTAAGAACAAAGGAGAGCGGGAAATTGTGTGCTGCTCCAAATGGAAAAGTGAGAAGGAAACGCTGCAACTTCTCAGAGCTGGTGTTGCACCCAAAGCCAGCTGGTACAAACTAACTGGATTTGCAAAATATCCATCCTAGCTCACATTTGCCTGTTCCTCCAAGAACATTTCTGCTCTCCAAAGCAACCTCAGGCACCCATGGAAGAGCCAGTGCTGCGGGAGCCCCGTGCCGGGCTGCGCTGTGCCGGGGCAGCCGGAGCCCAGCTCTGCACGCCCCGACCCCCCGGCACCTCGCCAGCCCCAGTTTTCCTGCGCACGTCCCCGAGTCAGGGAAAACCAGGTCCTGGAGCACTGGTACCCACTGGGAGGGGAAAAACGCATCTCACGGGCTGCCCGGGTGCTGGGAGAGGCTGCAGGAGCCATGCCCACTGCTCTGGAGAGGGGTGGGCTGAGCACCCCTGTGGGCACAGAGCAAGGTGCAGAAGTAGCCAGAAAATGAAAGGACTTTTTTTTTTTTCTCTTTTTTCTCAGCGGCAGGCGCCTGCCTTGGGCAGCGACGGGGAAGCGGGTCTGCGTCACCCGCCTGAGCTCACCGGTCCGGCTGCACTGGGTGTTCTGGGGGGCTGCCCGGTTTACCCGGCCTCCCTTGCATTGCCTGTAAGAGCTGGGTGATTTATATAGCATTCTGGAAAGGTTTGGGTTATATCTGTTTTGTTAAAGCAGCTCTCAATACAAAATCAGGTGATGAGAAAGCTGATTAAAATCCATAAATAGCCCCAGTATCACCCTGTCCGTGGGACATACAGGTGACAGACAGCGTGCACCTTTAGCTGTGCAGGGCACCGACACCACAAATGCTTCCAAGCCTCCTCTTCCCCGAGCAGATGTTTCTATAAAGCCAAAAAAGTTCAACTATAACGACTTGGTGGACAAGGTAACGCACGCGGAGGGCTGGGAAATGACATTGTTACAGTGACAGATATTCTCCAAATACCCAGTTCGTGATCCTGGGCGCCTTATAAATGTGATTAGTAGATCTAATCTTGCTGTGCTGGAGCCAGTTGTCAGGACGGCTTGAAAATGGATAGTTGCCCAACTCTGACTTCAACTGCTCCCCAAGATTTAACAGTTAATGTTTAAAAACTAAAAAAAGAGTTGGGTCCCACACGCCCTGCCCTGGGGCATGAGCCAGCCTGTAGCTGGGGAGAGAGGGGCTGGGGTGGGGGGACTGCAGATAATCCCCTAAAGGAAAGGCCGATTGCACCTTCCTGGGCTGCAACTTGCACAGAGCTCTGCGGAAAACAAAACCCTTTCGGTGCACCCAGCTTGGCTGGTCTCTGTTCTTATCTATCCTTCCATCTGTCCATCTGCCCGTCCATCCTTCCCGTTTCGGCTGTCGGGTAGGTATTGCTCTCCACCTTGCAGCGGGGATGGAGGCAGCCCCGGAGAGGCTCTGTGCCCGTCCCAGCTCTCCCCACACCCGAGATGCGGGCAGGGAGCTGGGGAAGGAGGGGATGAGCCCCGGGAGAAGGGGAAGCAGCGCTAAGAGCCCTTGGCTCCAGCGAGGCTTCCTCTTGCGCTGTGATTCTGGGGACTCTCCCTTCGGGTTCTGTCACGCGGGCACCCCTGGGGCCTGACTGCTCCAAAGGCGATGCCCACGCGTGGGTGCTGGCGGGAGCTGCCAGGCTCAGGGTTTTCTTCAAACCAGCTGGAAAGGCAGGAGAAAAAGATTTCCAAAAGCTCTCGAGTGCGTTTGGGTAGCTGCGCTGGTTCACAGCCAGGTTGTCAGAGCATCCCAGTGCCCCCCGGGACTGGCAAAACCAGGCTAAGCCCCCAGTGCCCCCCGCTCCCCGGGGAGCGTGGCAGGTAGCTTGCTGAAGGCAGCAAAATACTTTTCAAAGCACTGCTTTAAGTACTGTGCGTCCCTAAGGTGCGTTTGATGCCTTCGCTCAGGATTTTGGGGGGGATCCCGGGGGGGACGTGCTTTCAGGGCGAGCTGGTGCTGCTCAAGCTTTTGCACTTTTGGGGCAGCCTGGCTGGGGGCGAAGGCTGCGGGGATGTCGGGAGAGGGTCCCCAAGCTCCCGCCCGCCTTCCCCCCGCCCGACCTGCCCCAATGGCCCCCACCTCCGCCACACCAGCGCCTGGGACCAACAGCACGGGGGAGGCTGCGAGCGTATCCAAGATACGGCGGATTTGGGCACCCTGTCAAATGTTCTCATTGTCTGACCCTTGTCCAGATGCCAGTAAAACCCTTTGGGAAATTCCCCCTCCACCCAGCGCACCGGCTTTAATTACAGAAGAGGAATGCGAGGCGCAGAGCCCTGCTCCTCCCGCCTCTACGCTCGGCTGAGCGCTGGGCGCCCGCACGTACCCCCCAAAGTTTGGGCTCTGGGAGGGTGGCGGGGCTGGGGGATGGAGGGGGGAGGCAGAGGGGCCTCGGGGAAGGACAGCAGCAGGAGCGGGTGCTGGGTGTCCCTGCCTGGTGCCGGCGGGACGCTTCCCAAACCCGGGGTGACGAGCAGGGACTTGTCCCCCCCGTCCCGTCCTGGCAGCAGTACCCGAGCAGCAGGACATGAGTAATATACATCCCACTGGGGGAGTGAGATCAAAGGCAGTGGAGTAGATACAAGAGGTTTCTGCTTCACAGACCAGAGAGGCTGCAGTTCAATAGTGCCTTTGTTACCGGCTCCGGAGCCGGGGATGGAGAAATACCTGACCCCCGCTCCCTCCCTCCCTCCACTCCCAGCCCCTCGGTGCACAACCCTTTCAAGTATGCGACAGCGCGGCGAGGCTCGGCGGGGACGTGGGGACGGCAGCGGGACCAGCCGCCAAGGGAGGGATGGGGGCTTCAAAACTGACACCCCCCGTAGCTATCTGTGGGTCGGAGGAGGTGGGGTGGCTGCCCCGGCCAGCGCTGGGCGCCCGCTTCACCGAGCATCCCTGCGGTGCCCGGGTTTTGGTGGCGGGGGCCAGGGCGCGGAGAGGAGAGGACGGTGCCGGCGATGGCGGCTGCCATGCCAAGCCCCGTGCTGGCTGGCGTGGTGCCCTTCCCGCGGAGACGATGCCGCGCTGCCAAAGGTGAGGTCAGCCGCGCTCGGCCGGCGGCTCCGGGCTCTCCTCGGGTCCCTGCGGCGCGGTGTGGCGATGGCGGCTCTCGGGCACGCACCCGCCCTCGTGCTCCGACGCTGGGGAGAGCAGCCCGGCGCTGGAGCTGCCCTGCCTTGGGTGCAGCCTCCTCGGGAAGGTCTTGGGTGCCGAAGCGGAGCCACGGGGCCAGATCCCAAAGAGCCGTTCGGTTCGGCTTGACAGATTCACCCCTCGAGTGTGCGATGTGCAGTGGAACTGGGGCTGTCTCCTTAGTGCAGGGGGGGCCTTGGTGCGGAGCCGGGGGGCAGAGACCCGCTCGGGGATGCGGGCATGCACACAGCACCCACCGGCACACACGGGGGGACTCCCTGCAGACCCCCCCAGCGCAATGCCTGCGCCCAAGGGCGTAACACCGGGGCCAACCGATGCTCCTGCAGAGCTCGGCGCGGTTGCGCTGCCCACGGGCGCCAGCCGCAGAGCAAAGGGGCCAGAAAGGGAGCACAGCTCTGGCAAGGTGGGGCACACGGCGGCCTTTTTAACTTGCCACTTGTATGTGGGAGTTAGGAAAGGAAAGACCTTGGGAAAAGGTCGGTTCAGAGCTACCGGTGTGCTTCGGGAGTTTGTAGGTCAAAGTCGTGTTCACTGCTATTACGAACCGCAGGGTGCAAAACCCTTCCTGCTTCCAAACCTGGTTGCTGTAGAGCTTTAGAAACATTGAATTTCCCAAGGATTCTTGCTCGGGCAACAAGAAAGGGAGTTTCCTCGACTCAATAGCAGAGCTGACCTCATCAGCTCCCGACAATTAGCAGCCACTGTTGCTGAATGGGCCGGCATCCTGGCAGGGGAAGGGAATAAAGGCAGAGGCCAGTGCTTTCCCAGGGACAACCTGGGCAGTTTCGGTTCCACCAGAGGAGCTCCCCAAGGTATGGGGAGGTGCAGAGGCTTTTGCCAAAGAATAAGGTCTGTGTTGGGCGCTCGGAGGAGCTGCTGGAGCGGCTGCTCCCCATGAAACCCCTCACTCTGCCCTGAGATGGCTCTTTTGGGGGTACGGAGATGGAGGTTCCCCCGAAAGGCAGCGAGGGAAGCGAGCGGGAGGTGGGTCTGCAGCCAGACCTTCCTTTCGCCCTTTGTCTCAGCCTGTTGGAGGCACTCCTCGCCGCTGAGCGTCTCCAGCCAGGTGAGATGCAGGGCTTCAGGGCCAAGGGAAGGTTTTCAGCTCCCAGTTCTGCCACCGAGTGACTCTGGGACAGCGGCCAAGTCCCTTGGTGGCCCACAGGGTCAGATTTTCAAACCACCTCCAGGACAGGGTGCAGCTACACCCCAAGGTGAGCACTTTCCCCCCTTGCTTGCAAAAGGGATTTACCCTGTGGGGTCCTGGACCGCTGCTGAACAGCACAGTGGACCTCTGTGGAAAAGGACACTTGATCTGCAGGTGTAAATTTGTGCTGCTCCATTTGCAACCAGAGCAGCTATCTCGATTATAACTCAAGGTTTATCAGGTTTATTTGGATCTTTAAAAGCAGCGTGGAAAGATGTGATGGCGAATACCATCTCACGGACAGAGATAAGGTGTTGCTGTGGCCAGGACGTTGGGAAAGTGAAAAGAAACCATTTTGTTGGCCGCTCCTTGGGCATGCTGCCATCGATTCAGGCTACGGCACGTTGTCTTTTAAGCATCACCTCTGCTGTGGGAGGCTGTTGTCCCTGCAGTTCCTTACAGCGCTCGGAGCAGTGCAGGCAAGGCGCTGGGTCCTCCTCTGCGCCGGCAGGTGACTGCTGAGGGGCCAGGCACGGCAGGGTTGGCTCTCTCCCCCCTGGCCCGGCAGTAACTCGGGAGGAACCACCCCGCGACGTCGTGGTGCTGAGGCTGTTTTCGGTGGGAGGTTCCCCTGTTTTTGTAGGGTTGAGCTGGGGGGCTGCAGTCCCCATGTGGGGAGGGAGTGAGTAATAGACATGGGGAGGGAGGAAAACCTAGACAGTGGGGTTACTTTCCCCCCCCTCCCTCCTTTCCCTTTTTCCTTTTCTTTCCCCAAAGACTGCTGGCTTATCCTGGGTAAGCCCTCTGCTGTGGTCTATGGCTTTTTATTCCTATGTGATTGCTTTTCCTAACTCATGTAGGGCGAAAAGCCATGGGCTACACAGAGGAGGGACTCCACCTTCCAGGCACCTCTGCAAACCGCACGGACTCCTGATCCCTTTTTAATCACCCATATTTATTTGGTAACAAATAACAAGTGAAAGGGGGCATTGAAGCCTTGCAGGGCCTTAGAGCTTTAGCAAGACGGATGGGGCAGGGGGTGGCGAGCAGAGGGAGAGACAAAGGGGGACGGGGATGGTGGGGGGCACGGCCTTTCAGGCGCCGTCGTCCCCATTCAGAGCTGAAAGGGCGCTCGGCGGCGCCGGGTGCCGGCAAAGGGGGCTGTGAGGGCGGTGGGAGCGGCTTTTCTTTGGCAGCGAGCTTTTCTCACACGGTTCAAAGCATCTGCACCTGCAGCCCCGCAGAACAAAAGCGTCAGGCGGAGACCAAGGGCATTTCCAAGGGCCACGGCCGCTGCCTTAGCCTGGCACCGAACAGGCTGCCAGGTGATGGCAGGAGCCCTTTCTGCTGCTGTCGGCTTTCCCGAGCAGGGGCTTGCAGGGGGCTGAGAAAAGCCCAGGCACCTCCAGCCCCGTCTCCCCCCCGCGCCGTGCCCCTTCCCGGGATGCTGCAGACCCAGTGGGCTGTGCAGAGCCTGGAGCCACCCAGTGTGCACCAGGCAGGGTCCGTCCTGCAGAGCCTGCGAAGCCACGGACAGCCCCGTGCCGCGAGGGTGTCGGAGGGGAGGCCGACCTGAGAAGGACAGGTTTTAGTTAGACAGAGGGACTTGGCAAATTCGCACTTATTAAATGTGCAAAAGCAACGTCTGTGAGCACGGCAGGCTGGCAGAGAAGGGCTGGATGGGATGGGAGAGGAGGGCACTGCTGCAGACCACATTGCTGCAGACCCCACCACAGCAGACCCCACCACTGCACACCCCACCACTGCAGACCTCACGGCTGCAGACCTCACAGTTGCAGACCCCCTGCTACAGACCCCATCACCACAGACCCCAACATTGCAGACCCCACCATTGCAGAACCCACCACCACAGACCCCACCACCACATACCCCACCACTGCAGACCCTGCTGCCTCTGTCAGCACCCGAATGCCATTGGGGGGGTTACAAACCACCCTCCCCAAGCAGGAAGAGAGCAATTTCTCTATTCTTTTTTTTTTTTCTTTCTCACTTCCTGAGCTTTGAGTCATTAGGTGTCAGGCTTTCAAGTTTATTTCACCAGCCTGGAATGCATGTTTAAAAATAATAGTCATTGAAAAAAAGGAAAGCTGAGATTCAGCTGTAATCCCATGACTCAAGGAGGTGTGGAAGGAAGAAAATCATGAAATCCCATGAGTTCCAACAATGAATGCATGAGAGCTGGCAAGACTGTGGCACATAAATCATCAAAACTAAACACCATCAGTCAAAATGAAGGGAATTAAGCCAATCTCGCCAGGCTGTTTTAATTATTTTTTAATGAGGATTTGCTCATTCAGAAAATTCACCCATGACAATGGCCGCCCCGAGCCGTTCACGTCGAGCAGGGCCCGTCCCTGCAGTGGACACGCATGGCTTGGCCCCGCCGCTCCCACCCCGGGGCTGCTCCGCACCCGGCGCGAGGCCAGGGATGGGGAGCCCGGAGCCAGGGTGCCGTTAACCACCAAGAATGGCAGAGCAGGGCAAATTAACCAAAAATATAGGAGGGGTCCCATTTTTGCCATTTGCTTTGCTGCAACCCAAAATGTTGCGTTGGGGAAGTCATGAGCAAAATCTTCTCTGGCCGGTCCCGGTGGGACAGCGGGTGCTGTGCTGCGGTGGCTCCCCGAGGGGGGCACAGCCCCAAGCCCCCCAGCGAAGCCCCTGCCATCGCCACAGGCACTGGGGGAAGGAGCTATGGGGGCGTGGGGATGCGGGTGCTGGGGCATAGACCCCATCCCCGAGCAGCAATTGCCTCTCGTCGAGAGGGAGCAGAGAGATGCAAGCACCCGCAGCAGCCCCCATCAATATTTCGGCGGCAGTTGGGCGAAGCGGCTCCGAGCAGGATTATTGGCAGCCTGTCTGCACTACGCCGACGAGATACTCCACCCCTGAGACCTGCTCTCACTACCCTTTATGTTATTGATTTTTCTTTTAGCAAGGCAGGCATTAAGCGGGGAAGAAACGGAGGGAGCACGAGCCACTGTGTTCCTGCAGCGCCGCGTTCAAGAGCAGCTGGGACGGGGGGAAAGCGGGTGGGCACGTTGGTCAGGGTGGCTGGTGGTCCGGAGCCAGGGCCAGCGACTTTCTGCCAAATCTCTTTCTTGCCCTTGTTCGTCCGGCTCCAGTAGTCCCTGGCAACGCACCAGGGCTTAAGCAGCGAGATTTGATTTGTGGTTTTCAGTCTGTTCGATCCTCAGGGGACACCCGACCGGGGCTCGCGGGGGGCGAGGGGCGAGACACGCACAGGACAAGTGTTTCGCTGAAAGCCCTGCCGTGCAGAAGGCACTGGCAGGGACCCCTGGAAAAGGTCCATGGCGAAGAGGAGCTGCTGCCAGCACCAGGTGAGCTCTCGGCTTGTCTGGCATCCAGCTCCCAGCAGCACCTCCAGTCACCTTTCAATTAGCGCAGCCGCTGCCCGCGGCCCCGTGCGGTTGCGATTACTGCCCATGTCCAGGGCTGGGCAAAGCAAAAGCCCTCAGCTGCCCTGCTTATTAAACACTCACAGCATTAAATAAAACAGCAGATCATATTGGCGTTTTCAGAGTATCTTTGAGAATATTGTCACCCACCTATCTTTAAAAAGGCAGAGACTGAAATCCCATCCCTGGTCCAGAGAAGCGAGCTCAAGGACGAGCCCCGACAAAGGCAGCATCGTCTGCAAAAGTTGCATTTGGAGCAGCATCGTCTCCAACAGTGTCCGGCAAAGATGCTGGAGCAGTGGGCCCCCCCCCCAGCAGTCCCCAGTTCTTCCTGAGCTCCCGGGAACGAATGTGCAGAGCAGGACAAGCCGCTAATTACAGATAATAACTGCCATTTATGAGTGAGGCATCCACTGTCCCCAGCTCCCTCCAGGAGCTGGGCGTGCTGCTCCCGTATCCCGAAGCTGCCGAAGGATGAGGCGCAGGCTTGTCCTGCGCTGCCCTGCTACGTGGGCTCGGGGTAGGGTTTGCCTCCACGCAGCGCTGATGAAAAGCAGCAGAAGCAGCACCAAGCTTCTTGCTGGGTCACTCGGCCCCATGGGTGCTGGTCCCAGGAGATAACTCGGGGAGGGAGTGCCAATTCTTAATATTTTAATTAAGCCAGATGATAATGAACTGAAAAGCTGGGGTTTTTTAATCAAAGCTGTGATGGCACCCAGCCCTAATGGGACGCAGTGGGATGCCCAGCGCCCACCGCCCTCGGGAGGGTTGGTGCATGAACAGGGCTGTGGCACTGGGATTTCTTACGGCGGGGACGATGCTCAGCAGGAGCTGGGGGAGATTTTAAAACTCAGCCCTGCTGCAGGATGCCTGGAGCAGGACCAGGGCATTAAAAACCACGCTGCAGCCCCCATCTCCAACAGGCAGACCCACTGGCATGTGTGGGTCTGTGCTTTGCATGAATGTCTTCCCTGGGGTTTGATCCATGCCTGGCTACGTGATGTTGTCACTGGGTATTTACCCGCCCTTGGCATCAGAGGGTTCAGTTCCTCGAGTGCTGATCCCAAGGTCACTTGGCTGCGCCAGCACTTTTGAGAAAAACCTGTCCCCGGTCAGCTGGCCGAGAGCTGGAGGAGCTTTGCACGGACAATTCACCAATGGGACAAAAAGAGACAAATCCGAGACTTGCCGGGAATTATTTATCCAGCTCTGCTCTCGGTGGGGAATTGCGGATGAGCCGGTTGTGCCACAGAGCACCTTCCTCCTCCCGTCTGCTTGGAAATGGGTTATTTAGTAACTGGTGAGGCCACCGGTGCTGAGTCAGCCCACAGCTAATGAACACCCTGGCTGCCCATTTGAAATTTATTGCACCTATTAATTACAACCATTAGCTGCAGCCAGTGAAATTTTTATAATGAGGACCCTTGCGACTTTGCCTTCCCAGCAGCAAATTAACTGTGTGGGGGGAAGAATCAATGGGATCAGCATACTTTACAGAAGCGATGTTTTAATTAGCGATTCTCTGCAAACATGCCAAGCAACAGCTTCTCCGTTCATTATCTCTCCTTAAAGGGCTGGTGCTTCTTTTCAGGTTAGTTTCATCCCGATCTCGTCTCTGTTGTTGGGTTTCTAATGCACTGCTGCTCATTATAGAAACCGCTTTGAAGCTGGTTTTATCTTAGGTCTGGTTGTAAGCAGCGAGATGTCCAAGGTTTGGGGGGGTGGGGGGAAGCAACCCTAGGAGATAATGGATTTGAAAGCTTGGCCGAAAAATAGCTAAATTGGATGGATCCTGTGGCTTTGAGGAGAAGGGGGCTGGGGAGTGTGGGAAAGGGGTTGTGTCCCCACAGAGACAGGCAGCGAGCCCCAGGGATGCAGGACCTGAACCTCTGATGCTTAAAAAAGGAAGGACCGCCAGCCCCCGGCCAGGATCCCTCCATGCGGGGAGCGTCCCCCCCGCCCCGAGCTGCCATGGAAGAAAGTCTCTGCAAGTCCCGGGAGCACGGCGCTGGGGCCCGGGCGCTGCTCCGGGATGTTTCCGAGGGCGTCTGCTCAGCAGATATTGGGAAACCAGGCTGGCGGTCCCCAAATCATCAGTCGCTCCTGAAAATCTTGGCTGTAGAGGTGGGCAGACTAGCTATCATGAAAGGCAAATGAAACGAAATTTCTGGGAATTTTTCTACATTTCATTACAAATGATTTAATTCCATTCGGTTCCCCGCAAAAATACGGGAGCGATTTCCATTGCAAATGATCCCATTTCCCAGGAAAAAACCGACACGCTGGAGGCAAAAGGCAGCTTTGAAATTGGGGGTTTGAAATGCAAAACTTCTTGTTGTTTTTTCCAACTAAGTAGCTAAAAGTTAATTCAACGGCACTTCGCAGGCAGAGAAAAGCTGGGGTGGGGTAAGAAAATCAGCCAAAATGAGAGCTTCTGATGCCTGAGAGCTTCTGATGCCTGAGAGCTTCTGATGCCTGAGCACCCCTTCCCAGGTCCAGCGGCCACCAGCGTCACCCAGCAGCCCTAGCCCGTCCCTGCGGCAAGGCGGTGCTGAGCCCTGCCCGCACCCCTGCCCGCACCCCTGCCCGCACCCAGGGCTCTCCCAGCCCAGGATCTCCCCTCCGGCAGCCGTCCGGTTCCAGCTGCCGGCCGCCAGCCCAGCGGAGCCCGGGGAAACTGGTAATTGCTGGGCTAAGGAATAGACTCTGTCCAGCTGGTTCAGAAAGACATTTTTTAGGGCTCAGGGAAAGTGACATTATTAAAGCGAGCATGCTGATTTCAGACAGCTCCCAATTCATCACAGTGACAGTGACAAACACGGCCTGGGGTTATGCAGTTGACTAAAGAGAATTCTCTAGCTTTACATTTTTAATGCTCCTCGCATTTTCTCTGCTGCAGTGGAGTTTTATCCAAAGGATCTTCTCCCTTGAATAGAAAGGGCAGCGCGGGTCTGTGAAGCATGCCCAGCCCTTGCAAATCAGGCAGGGCTTCTGTCGTCGCTGCCCAAGCCAGTTCATTTATTTTTTAATTATTCCTTGCTCCTTCAGGATCCTTTTTCTACCTTTTCAAGAAGAACAGGAGCGTCGGCCTCAGCTGGGCTGCCTCTGTTCTCCGGGGCTCATTCATCATTGTCTGCTGCCTGAATGGGAGGCAGAGGGTCAGCCTGAAAAGCCTCGGCGTTACAAGCTCCTCTAAATATATCAATAGCTCCCTAATGGGTGCTGGGGTCCCAGCCAGACCGCCCAGGCTCTCGGGGAGGCTTTGTGTCTGCAAGCGGGGACGGACGGGCCGGGCACGGGGGGGACGTGGGGTGGCACGGGGCAGCGGGGACGGGCACCCACGGGGACCGAGAGCGGCTCAGCCTGGGAGGTCCAGCACGGACGCGTTCGCCCGGTTAATGCGGAGAGTGTTGAAGAGCGGGGACGGTGCTGGCTGGGAGGGTGGGAGCCCTGTGCCGGCGAGGAAGGGGTTTGCCAAAAGTGGCTTTGGCGGTGCCAAATCAGAGCCAGCGTGCCAAACCGGGGTGCCGGCTCCCGAAGGCTTCTCCCTTCCCGTTGCCCCTTCCCCGCTGGCAGCGGGCTCGCTCCCCTCCGGCTGAAGGTGTGGAAGCCGCGAGGGCGAGCAGCCCCCCAGCCCCGCGGGCTGGCCCCCGCGCAGCCCCTCCGCACCAGCCATTCCCTCCAAAATCCCATTCTCAGGCTGGTAACAAAAAGCAGCAGCACAAAGAGAGACGCGGAGACCCGCCGCTACGCCGAGAAGCCATTCAGAGCCGGAGCCTCATTAAAGAGCCTGTTGTCATTATTTGTGAGCTCCAGAGGTAGCCTTATTTAATTTGGGAGCTACTAGACAGGTACCCAGATGGCTGGGGAGGGGGGGCAGCGGCAGAAGTGAATTAAATGGGATGCCCCTCGCTGCTGCCACTCGCTTTGTGCTGCAGCTGGGCCCCTTGGAAGGGGGGAAAGTGGGAAGGCAGGGCTGTGGCATCACCCCCCTGCAATATCACTGCTGGTGAAGAGCGTGTAGAGATGGCGGGGGGGGCCACGGGCCCCACCTGCTTTGGCTTTTTTCCCCGTGGTTAATTTTCTCCCAGCTGTCCCTGCCGTGAATTAGGGCTGCTCTAAACTCTGCCGGGGTTGCGGGGTGCAGGCAGCGGGCTGGGGGCTCTCAGCAGTGCCTGGCCGTTGGGGGAGGGTGTGTGTCTCACTCTTTGCTTGCTACTGTTGGTGGCTGTGAGCCTCAAGAGGTGACAGTGTCTCATACACCGAGATTTCCACTTGGTCCTCCGACAGCTTGAGCATTGTGCCCATTTCACAGACGGGTAAGCTGAGGCCCTGAGATATTCCCTGTCCACGCTGCTGCTGATGGGGAGCAAACGCTGAGTGCAGGCTCTGCAAGGAGCCCCAGGCAGTGACCGTGCTGTGGGTTCTGCGGTCCCTCTGCTCTACGCACAGTGGGAGGGTGGCACGGTCATGGCGAGGACGTGCCTTGCTGGGCAGAGCGATGCCGCACAGGCTGGGCATGGCTCCCTTTGAGAACCAGCACCGCTTCTTCTGGGGCAGAATTAGAGCTGGTCATCTGCAAACTGTCCAAAAGCTAAAAATTAAAGTAGGGAGAAAAATGAAGGTTTCGCTTCCGATAGTATTTATTTACTTTATTTAAAAAAACAGCCTTTCATTTGCATAATTACATGTTGCAGCTGTTGGGCCATAATGTGGGCTGTGCTTTGGGGCTTTATTTTACCCGTTGGAAACGGACACAAAGAGAGCGAACTCCGCTCTCAGCTGCGCCTCTTTGTGCCGTCACCGCTGGTGCTGCCCCTGCGCCGGGGTGCTCCCAGGGCACCCCGGCTCGCGAATAGGCGGCAGGCGCTGCAAGCTGTCCCTGCGTCCGCCCCGATTCTTCGTTCGCTGCTTTTGAGGAGAGGGGCTTGGGGGGGGGATGCTTTAATCTCCTCGTCTTGCACTCAGTGGGGAATTTGGGAGTGCGTGGCTGGGGGCCTCGGATGCGGGGAGGGAAGGGAGGTAGGGGGGATACGTGCCAGCGCAGGGTGATGTTCCAGTTTTGGGATTTTGGGGATCTGCCCCACGCCCTCCGTCCTGCCCACGCGTCCCCTGGGCGTCTGCGGGAGCTGCCCCGACTCCTCTCCCTGTCCCCATCCAGGTCTCCCGGGGTGCTCCCACGTCTCTCCTGCTCCAGGTGATGCCCCAGTTCACCTTCGCTTGCTTCTGCGGGCTCCATGGCTTCTGCAAGATGAAGAGGAAGAAAGAGGAGTCCAGCGCGGAGCAGGAGACGGCGGTGTGAGGAGCAGACTCGGGCACGTGCCCGGCCGAGCCTTGCCTTGGGACCCCATCCCCTTCCCTCTGGTACGTTGGGACGGCCGGGGGGACACTTGCTGCCTCCTTTCTTGTCATCTCTCCAGCTTCCCCCCGGGCATCACCCTCTGCCCGCGCTGTCTCGGGGTGTCGCAGGGGGCTGGGGGCTGCTCGGCTGTGATGTGCCTCGGATGGTGCTTGGCCGGGGAAGGGGGGCCCGGGGCTGAGCAGAGGTTTTGCTCATCCATAGCAGCAGCGGGCTGGGGAGGGCACGGGGGGAGCTGCTTAATCTGCTCTAACACACTTCTCCTGCAGCTCCTCTCATTTTCTCTCCCCTCCCTCTTCCCAGCTACTTGCCTGGCCAGGGGAGAGACGAAGCACGGGCATGACCTTGCCGAGAGGCAGAAGCAGATGCTGCAGACGTTAGCCAGGTGCTGCAGCAATTCTGCCCGGATCCTCAGCCCAGCCGGGCGCCGAGCCCTCAGCACCCAAGCAGCCGATGTCGGAGGGACCCTGCATCCCAGCGGAGCAGATATTTCTCTCCCGGATGAGCCGACCTGCCCTTGCTCCAACAAGCCTCAGCAGACAGACCCTGGAGGGGTTTTCAAAAGCCGGGGCCAGGCCTTGTCCTTGCTGGAGTCGTAGAGCCGGGGAGGCTGGCCCCTGGCTGGTAAGTTGTCCTGCTGCTGCAGAATTGGCTGAACATAAAAACAAGCTGGTTTGGTTTTTGCTTTTTTTTTTTTTAAATTTCTCTTGAACAAATGCCTGTGACTCCAAGAAGCCATTCTCCATGCCTCTGCCCTGCCCGGTCCCACGGGTGCAGCACACCGGCGCGTTTCGGAGGCACCAGGCACACCGACCCTGCTCGGACGCTGCTCCCTGTGCAACCGGTGGGGACCGAGCCCTCTTGCCACGGGTCAGGGGACACCTCGGTGTGTGACCCCTGCACACCCGAGCCATGAGGCTCCGCGGGAGACTGTTCTTGTTTGGCAAACGGGCCAAAATCCCTGAGCTCAGGGCACCTGAGATTCACCCCAGGGACATTTCTAGCACAAATGTGTCCTCCAGAGCAGGAATCCTTCAGTTCTTCCATACTGTGCTTCCCTTCTCCGCATGGAGACCCCCTGATCCTGGGGGGTCTAACCCTCAGGGTTAGTCCTGCTCCTGCCACCGTCTCCTCCTGACGTGGTTGAACATTCGCCTTGCGCCACGTGGCCGTCCCCACGGTCCCCCTCTGTCCTCCACCCTGTCTGTCCGTCCTTCCCACCCACCAGTGAAGCCATACGGGAGCTCCCTGCCTGCTCTGCCTTCCCGAAGGTGGCTCAGACAGACATCCCCGCTCAGACACCCTCCAAACCGCTCTGCGTGCCGGAGAGCCAGCCGGCGTCGGTGAGCCAGGGTCCTGCGGGGTTCGGGGACTGCTGTCGGGGTCTCGGTGCCCGGTTCCCCAGCCCTGGGTGCACCCAGCATTCGAGATCTCATTCCAGGCACCAGCAGCTGCACTGGTCCCGGTGCTCCCGGTTGCAAACTGTGCTGGAGAGCAGCAGGGACAGCCCTTAGGAACGGGCAAGAGCCAGGGGCAGCCGTGCCCGCTGCCCATCGGCACGGGGGGTACTGACTTGGGTGGACTGGCACCCCCGAGGAGCCCCCGCTGCAGGGGACGAGCACACTCGGAGAGCAAATCCTCCCCCTGGGATTAACTGCCTCGACCTTTCCATGGTTCGCCCAGTGTTCCCAGACCAGATTTGCGCTGGGCAAACAGAGCTGTACGTGCCGCTGACAGCTCCGCTTTGGAGATTTGTTGGCTCGGCCAACATCCAGAACCAACACGGCTATTATTTTATTTTCCTACCCAAAGGATTTAGCACAGAAAACCTGAGCCTAGCCAGGAGCACCACTAACACGAGGTGCAGCTGAGGAGCTTTAAATCCTCTCTGCTGGGTGCCGGTTGTCCGGGCTGCGGTGGGAAGCAGCTGACCGGTGTGGGACACGCCGCTCGGAGCCAGCTCGGAGTGGCAGCCAGCCGGGACCAGGCACGGGCTGCGCGTGGTCTCCATGGGTCAGACCCCAGGGTCGGGGAGCTCGGGGCATTTTGCTTTTTCCTCGCTTTAAGCCCAGGTGATGTGAGCTGCGGGATCCAGGGCTGCAGCCCCCGGGCAGTGCTCCCAGCCGGGTATTTCCCAGCTGGGCTCCAGTTTTGGGACGGGGCACACAGTGGCACACGAGGTGCCCTGCGAGGGGCCAGCTTCCTTGTCATTTGTCACCATCGAGGTCAGCAGATTACAGCCCGGCACGCACAGATTGGTGGAAAACACTGCGGTTAGTGCTGGTGGTAACGTCTCCTCTGGGACCTCTGGGGCCACATCAACCTTCCACTTCAGCTTCGCTGAGGAGCTGCTTTGCCGAGGCACTGAGGGTGGCTCAGGTTAGTGCTGAGGCACCCATGTTTTGACTTGGTTGAAGTTGGCCCCCGTTCCTGAGGGGACACAAGCTGGGTCCCTGCTAACGATGATCCGAGCAGGGATCACCCTCGTGAGTGCAGCGTGGGGAGCTGGGGGTGTTCTGGCAGCGGGCACATGCCCCCGGCAGACCATCGAAAGCAGAAGTTTGGGGAAAAATCGTGGGCAGCTTCACTCAGTCAGGCTTTACAGAAGCTAAATTATTACTGTGGGGTTGAGAGGGGGGTTGGCCCAGTTCACTACCATGTAACCTTCATGGCTAAACCTCTGGGATTACAGATCCGTCGTGGTTTGGCAGTTAAAGATGTGCAGCTAGCGGCCTCTCCAAGGTCTTGTGTCTAGCTGGAGGCTCAGCATCGCACCGAGAGCAGCCCTGGAGATCAGGCTGGTGCATGCTGCTGCTTCAGGGGCTCCCAGTTGCGGTGGGCGATCCCCCAGGCTGGTCTGGGATGAGCTGGGAGCTCTGCTGCAAACACCCCGTGCTCCCGCCGTGCTTGCACTGTGCACGAGTTGTACACGACGCACGCAGCATGCCATGCACACGCTATGCACACGCTATGCACACGCTGTACATGATGTACACGCTACGCACACGCTGCGCACACCACGCACATGCACCCTGCTCACCTTCCGGACTCGCTGCCCGCTGGAGGTGAGCGGCAGCTCTGTGCCTGCTCAGTTTTTCCCTGCGTCTCGAATATTCCCGTCTCCATGAGGGATTCCCAGGCCAGGTGTACGATGGATGTCGCACGTACGGTGAAGACAGGCAGACACCCACCCACACCCATTCCATGTGGATTTAAAACACAATAAATGAACCAAGCGCAGTGTGGATGTTCCAGCGCTCGAGCTACAGCTATTTTTAAAGAGAACTTCCCACCTCCCTGGCTGGATGTAGCTCTCAAAGCAGCAATATGTTTTCCACCATGGCTCCGAGCAAAATGGTTTGCTCCTGGGTTGACCTCTATTGTGTTCATAAATGGCTTGTGGTGCTTTTTGATTCCCCCATCATAACGACTTGACCTCTAGATTTATGGCTGAAGGTCCTTTCATCTGCACGTTGCTTCCCACCAGACTCCAGCCTGCCGCTTTTCTGTAGCAAACCTGCCAAGCGCTGAGCCCCGCGCCGCTCGCCCCCCCGAGCCGCCCAGCCAGCGCCCACTGACCAATTTGCAAAAGCCAACGGGGTTTTTTTTTTCTCTCTCTTTCCAGTGGCAGCATTTTAACAGGGCAGCGCCTGCTTCCGAGACTGCGAAGGCTGGGAAGTCGACAGCTCTTTTCTCCCTGTCTCTCTCCTCCACTTTCACACAGCCTCTGGGATTTTTATAAACTAAGAATTTGCTTCCTGCTCAGGGTTTCCTCTTGCCCCCCCAAGTTCAGACACCCTACTTTTGACTCTTCCACCCTGCTCTTGCTTCCCCACTCCAGAAGCAACTGCACTGCAGCGATGCTGTAGGAGATAAATATTACTAACACCGGTGGCAATGAGCTCCAAGATGGAGTTGTCCGTCCAGTGGTTTCCGAGTGCTTTTCCAAGACTTTTCCATCCTCTGGAGAGAGGAAGGGAGGTGCAGGGACCCCCACGGCTGAGCAGGGAGCCTGAAGCTGAGGCTACAAAATCGTTCATGTCCTGGCTTCTTGTGGGCATCGTTGGGGTAAAGGGTGCAGTAAAGTGTGTGAGATGTGACCTGTCCTCTCCGTTACCGAGCTGGCTCAGCGTACGGCCGGGCTCTCTGCAACCCCCCCGTGACGACACGAGCCTTGTCTGTGCCTGGGTCCCCAGGGTTTATGGAGAACGCCTCCACCTCCGCTCCTTCTCAGGAAGAGGAGAGCCGTGCTCCCAAAAGTCGTGTTTGTTCCCACCAGCAATAATCCTTCTTTAATCCGATTGCACTAAGGAAAGCGTCCGACTTCCCTGGAGGCGGATGATGGGATGCACGGAGGAGGGCGGCAGCCGGTGCCTGCCCTGGCCAGGTCCCCAACGGGGATTTTGGGGGGGGATGGCCCACGGCTCGGCCCCTTCCCGTGCACTCCGAGCTTTTCCTCCGGTACCAAAAGGCTGGAGCCGACAGCACCCAGCAACACCCATGCACCAGCCCCTGGGATGGAGGAGTAACATCTCCTGCAACGAGGAGCCACCTGTACCAAGGGTTCAGGGTCCTGAGCTGATGCTGGAGCATCGGGAAAAATCAATTTTAATGATCAAAATAACCAAAACATAACCTCAGGCTCACTTCCAAGATAGGCAGCGTAACCCTTTGGTAAATATCGGCTGACTTGGGAGCGAGGGAGCCTACAGATGTTTATTTGCATGACAATAGCCGGGTTGGGGACCGAAACGGGTGTGCGGGGGCGGCTGGTGATGGAGCGGGTCCTGCCAGGGGAGCTCGCGCTGCGCTGGTTGGAGACGGAGAAATGTTTGTGCAGCGAGCCGGAAGGGTACGCGCACAAATTGTGGGAGGCAAGCCAAGGAAAAAAAGCTGCAGCTTGAACTCTCGTTTCGCTGGAGATGTGAAAAAGGACCAGAAGGATAACCCCGGCGATCCCGAGGCAGACGCTCCGCGGCAGGGCGGGGAGCTGCCACCCAACACCCCGCCAGCGTCGGCTTGGCGTGGCACGTCAGGTCCCAGCCGAGGGCTGCGTTTCCTACAGGCAGGGCAACTTCTGCATCCCAGGCAGCAGCCGAGAGAAAGCTGCTTCTTTTTTTTGACAGAAACCACTGGTGGAAGCTGCCCTTTCTCCTTCGCACGCCGGGCTTTGCTTCCAGCTGCTCGGCGTTCCCGTGCTGACCCGCTGCCCCGCTGCGCGGAGGAAGAGCTCGGGCAGCCTGATGGAATCGCCTGCCTGCGCGTCTGCCTTCCCACAGCTCAAAAAACAACCGGTCTCTGTGGCTGCCCCAAACCAGGGCGTTTTTGAGAAGGTTACTCTGAGGACAAAGCGCGGGCAGCTTCAGGCAGCTCCAGGTGGGCACGGGGAAGCTCACGTTGTTTCGGGAAAATGCTGACCTTGCTCTGCTCCTGGTTTTGCACATCAGCACAGCCTCCCGAAGGCAGGGTTTGCAGCCCTTGGTGAGGACTTTGGGGTCTATCTTTGGGCCAAAAAAATGGAAGTCGGTGAAACATAAAGAGTGTTTCTTGAATGTAACTTTGTCTTTGCACAGTCCCGCTGTAACTAGTGGTGACCACGCGAGTAATGCAGCTGTCGACTTAAACCACGAGGGATCAATCTCTGCTCTGGACTTTATTACCAGTGTAAAGGTACGGGTCAAATTTGACCTTTCTTTTATGCCAGCACGAATCCAGAGAGACCGTCTGTGTGCTGAGATGCCTACAAAAATTATACAGAAACGAGCTCGGACTGGAGCCCAGCACTCGGATTTCCCCTGAACGTCTCTCAGCCCCATCCCTGTGCAAACACACACAAACAACGAGCACCAGCAGACAAAGACAGGCTTGGGGTGGGCACACGCTCAGGAAGCCCTGACTCCACCAAGCCCTGCTTAAATTTAAAGTGTTTGCTTGGGGATTTTGATCGACCCGATGAATTTGCACGATTCCCCCCTAATAAACCCGTATCGATCCCTGCGGAAGCGCACAACGACCAAGCAGAGGGGATGGCACAGAACTGTCCTTGCTGCATCTCCCTCGCATTGCCTAATGACGATCAAAGCACTAAACCCCTTTTTATTGTCCTTTTCTTCTATCGCACTGTCTGGATTTCATCACGAAGGGACCTACCCAGACGTGTTCCTCAGGAGTCTCCCAGCCCCAGTAGCCATAGAAACCGGCTATTTTTAGTCTGTTTTCACGATGCCAGTAAATGACTTTTTCTCTACGCTGGAGAGACGACAGACCCGGTCAGCCCTGCGTGGCGGCGGGCGGTAGGTGGGCGTCTGCGGCGAGGCAGGTGTCCTCTCCCACCCAGCACTGTACCTTTGAGCAAATAAACGTGGCATCTGTATATCAGCGCCCGTATCTGCGCGCAGAGCAGATTGCTTCCTACTGTATTTCCTATGCTAGAGAAAATATTTCTAAGAGTTTTTAGAGTATGGATTTTACAGACGTTTGGAGATCGGGGTTTTTGGTACACAACAAGCTTCCTCTTTTTCGGAGCCGGTTCTTCACCAGACCCCGCGACACGAATTACCAGCGCTTGGAAACGCGACCAAGGCGGGTGAGAGCACAGCGGTGCTTACACCATAAATCCGCCCCACAACGACGCCTTTCGTCCCTGGGATATCAGGAGGACTCGCAGCCAACGGCTTTTGAAGTCAGATGGAAAAACACATTTGTCTGAGTAATTATCAGGCTACACGCTAATGAGCAATGCCGGCCGGGTGATTCGGCGGGAGGGAAGGGAGGGTTTTCTTAAAACACTCGTGGTCTCCCAGGCTGCTCCCCGCTCTTGGCAGCCCTGCAGCAGGATCCGGCCCACGGGGGCATTTCCCTGCACGGGGGGCACAGGTGCTGCGGGGTGCAGGAGCATCCTAGCCAGCACCACGTCCCCGGGGAGCACCGTGGGAAGCGATGGGCAAACCTCTGCTAGCAGAGACGGCGGAGACTGTGTCCTTTTCATGCTCGCCAGGTATCCTGGAGCTGTAAACACACCGAGCCCCAAGGCTCCTGCTGCAACGTGTCTCGTTTACAAGGTTGTACCATAAATTATAGATGCTGATCGTGGCTGCGGTCTGCACTGAGAGGCTGGCCTATTGATCCGTCTCCTGTTGGCTAATATTCGGGACCACAGCGTGCGGTTTCGGGTCGGTTGTACGTCCCCCCCGTCCGCACTTGGAGCAAGCACTTTCCCGGCCCGACTGTACGGGAGCGCGGGGAAGCGGCTATGGCAGCCGCTGCAATAAACCGGCTTCACAACCCCCTCCGAGAGACGGGTTTCATTCCGCGGGGGCTGCTCGCGGCCCCGAGCCGGGGTGGGAGCAGGAGGGGAGGTGGATTTGGTGGGGCTGCGGTGGGAGACGGACTGCCCCAAGCCCGCTCGCATCCCGCCAAGCCCCGCGCGCAGCTGGAGAGTCACGCTGCGAAGCCACTGGTTTGCGCGGGCGCAGAGCGGGTGGAAAGCAGAACCTGCGGCAACATCCAGCGGTGGCAGCTCTGGTGATATTTAATAAAGCGGCTGTTGGGATGGGTTCCCAAGCCCCGAGGTGACTGCAGATATGAACAAAGGTGACACTCGTAAGGGCAGTCAAAACGTGATCAGCTTTAACTTCTGGGATGCATTAGGAGGAGTGTGGCCAGCAGGTCGAGGGAGGTTCTCCTTCCCCTCTACACTGCCCTAGTGAGGCCCCATCTGCAGTGCTGTGTCCAGTGCTGGGCTCCCCAGTTCAAGAAAGATGAGGAGCTACTGGAGAGAGTCCAGAGGAGAGCTACGAGGATGAGGAGGGGACTGGAGCATCTCTCCTACGAGGAGAGGCTGAGGGAGCTGGGCTTGTTCAGCCTGGAGAAGAGAAGGCTGAGAGGGGACCTTAGAAATGCCTCTAAATATCTGCAGGGTGGGTGTCAGGAGGACGGGGCCAGACTCTTTCCAGTGGTGCCCAGCAACAGGACAAGGGGCAACGGGCACAAACTGAAGCAGAGGAAGCTCCAGCTGAAGATGAGGAAGAACTTCTTCCCTCTGAGGGTGACAGAGCCCTGGCCCAGGCTGCCCAGGGAGGCTGTGGAGTCTCCTTCTCTGGAGATATTCCAGCCCCGCCTGGCCGCGGTGCTGTGCAGCCTGCTCTGGGTGACCCTGCTTGGGCAGGGGGTTGGGCTGGGTGACCCACAGAGGTCCCTGCCAACCCTGAACATTCTGTGATTCTGTGATTTAACAGTCGCACATTGAACTATGGGATGGTGACGGGACTGAGGCAGCAGAACCATGCTGCAGTCTGACATCCACACTATTCACCGCCGCCGGCCATGGGCAGCGCTCCGGCTGAGAACGGCCGCCCGGCCCAGCTCAGCGCATGTAACGGCGCTCCTTCTCTCGGCGCTGGGCCCTTTAAATCCGGGGGGTGCCGGGGCTCGGACAGACCATGGTGGTGGCATGGGAGAGGGGGGTGAGCCCCGCGGCGGGAGGGGGACTGCGCAGGTGGGCCCTGCCAGGTGGCGCGGGGCAACCCCTCCCAGGACGGTGGTACAGCCCACGACGGGGCGGGGCCGACTGAGGCGGGCGGCTTGAAAGCCGTTAGGCGGCCTGGAGCGAGGGGCTGCGGCCCGCCTGCCTGGCTCTGGGATCGGACCAGGGGGAGCCCCGGGCAGCCCCAGTGAGCCGGGAACTTGGAGCCCGGAGCCCCAGGGAGCGGAGAACCCCGCCGGGGCTACGGGGGAGGCCCAGCGGGTCGCGCATGCGCGGGGCGGCGCTCAGGCTCTTCCAGGCAGGCCGGGGCGCCGGCTGCCGAGACCTCGTGGCGCAACGGTAGCGCGTCTGACTCCAGATCAGAAGGCTGCGTGTTCGAATCACGTCGGGGTCACGGCTCCCTTCGGGGTTCCATTTTTACGGCGTGGGGGTTCCCCTGGGGCTGCGTCCGGGAGGCTGCGGGGTGTCGGGGGGGTGAAGACACAAGTCTGGGGGCGAAGGGAGCGGCAGGAAATAGCAGAGCACTGGTGGGCCTTATTTATTGCTCTGGGTGGGGGCTCGGGGGTGCTTGGTCGTGCTTCAGCCGAGTGGGTGCTCGGGCCGAGGTGGCATCTGGAAGGTTCTGTGGCCGCAGGGTCCCGGCAGCGTCCCCCAGCCTGGCGTGGAGGCCGTGTCCCAGCGCTGCACTGGCTTTGCCGGTTTGGGTAGCTCCAAAAGCGTGTCCTTTTTATAAAATGCAGCAAAGAGATTTCCATCACAAAATAGCTCCATTACAGGGGGAAAACAGTAAAAAATACTGACGTGCTGCTCTGCGGGGCAGAAATAAAGAAATTCTGGATGACAGAACTATTTCACTGTGATTTTCTTCCCACCACAGGTGCTACTCTCAAGGACAGTGCAGGAAAACAACTTCAGTTGGAATAATTTTTCAGAGTTGGTGGAGTTTGGCTGCTTTGATACCATGGGGAAATGCTTTTCAATATACCGACCCCACGCAGGTACGGCCCCGAAGCGCTCGGGGAGCCGTGAGCGGTGCCTGGTGCTGGGCGATGCTGGAGTCCCACATGTGTGGGTGAGTGGGGAGACGGCGTCGGCCGGGTTCCTCTCGCCGACGTAGGTGATATTTTAGGGAAGTTTTTGTTTTCGGGGGCTTGTGTTGGACAGACTCGGAGGGAACTTTGGCAACAGGCTTGGAGAGGATAAACAAAACCGAGCCACAGGTGACTGGAGCACAGCTTTTCACCAGCCCTGGGTGACGATGCTGCTACACAACGTGAGTGGTGCTCTTCATTTTGCTGAGAAACCCTAGCAGCAGCTGAATTAGATACTTGTTAGAATTAAATATAACACACAGTTCTCCATACATAACCTTTTTTCCTGCCTTTGCGAGGGTATAAGTAGCTCTGGCTTTGAAGCAGATGTGCACTTTGTTATTTTTAAACTACGTTACATTTGGAAGGAACAATAAAGGCAAAGTCTAATCTGCAGGATGGAGAAAGCTTCTAAGTGGTCATTAACTTCAATCCCTGTAACCTGTTCAGCAGATGATGGGCTGTGTACACCTGAGTTCCTGTAGTCTTGATCTCTTCCCATTAAATGGCTTTTGTCTTGACTAGCTTTTCTTTTGAACTTCGTTGCTTTAGGAATGGTGCTTTGAGCTTCTGCTGCCACAAAGATTACCTTTATGTTGAAAAATAGCACCCGACTAAAAGAGATAGAAATTGAGTTTTTATTGCCCTGCCTCTGCTGAGACAATTTTAATTAAGGAAAAAATGGCTGGGCAAAAAATAACCTCATATTTGGAAGTACATATTCGCAGCGACGTGCTCCCTGAAACGTGCGATATTAAAGCCATTCGTAAGGTGACAGCAGGGCAGGTTTAAACTGCATTCTGGAAGTTTGAGTAAGTGTTGCATGTGTTTGCTGCACGGCTACTAATTAAAATGTGTGTGTAATTGGGTTGGGATTTAACTGTGCTGTGGGAAGGGATGAAAGGGCTTAAAGCAAGTGACTGGAACCCCTTAAAAGGATAACTCGCAGAACTGGAGTATTTGTCTTCTCTCTTCCCACTGTTCTGTTCCTGTTTAGTGTTTAGGCTTTTTTTTTTGTGCTGAAAAGCCTTTGAGGTTGCTGTTGTTTTTTCCTTTGATGGGACAACTGCTTTTTTCCAAAGACAATCGTTTAACGAGAATATCCGGAGGACGATACCGTTCTTGGCTTTGTGATTAATGTTTGTCTTGATCTAAATACCAAATGTGATACCGAAATACCTGGGTCTTGTCTGGATGTTTCACACACGTGCTTGTGAAACAAGGAGGGTTCTGGAGCCGCCGTGCTTTTGGCCGAGGTCTTCACTGAAGCGTTCAGTGCTGACTGAACAGGATGACTTCATACAATGGAAAATGAAAGTTATTATCTGCTCATTATTTAAAAATGTAATTGCAATGAAAAGGCTTCTCTGGGCATGTACTTTTTAGTGCCAGGTGCTCAGTAAATGCTTTTTTTGTCCTGTTTAGAAATTACATCTCTGTGTTTCAGGGTAAGGGTACCTCTAGTGAATTCTGCAGAAAGTTCTCTTCCTTGGGTTTCCTCACTTCAGCTGTGCTAACACGAGCCAGCTCCAGCGAGCGTGGGTACTACACAGCTGAGGGAATATCAGTGCTTCAAAACGGCCTTCCACGCCCTGTTTCCTCTCTTTGAATGTTTTCAATTGAGTAGGTATACAGCAAGGCTGTGATTTTTATTCCATCAGCTAACAGTGGTGGAGAACAAGATGCGAAGATCTTCCCTCTTGTGTGATCTTCGGGAGTCGGTCTTATTCCTTAAAGGTTTCGAGCGTAGGGTCCCTTGCTCTTTTTTGGAAAGGCTGTTTTTATACTATAATCAGCCTGAAAGAATTTATTTACAGTCATCTTGTTCCTACTACGCATTCTCTCCTCCCTTCACTTTGCCACCTTAATCAATCCCTCTAGTTTCTTAATTATTTTTGATGCTCTCTTGCGTTCCCCTGTGTCTCTACCGCATCTTGCCTTTACCAGCCAGGCAGGGGATCCCAGTAGTGCCACAGCTCTGGAACCAGTTCGTGTTCTGGATTCCTTGTGGTGTCACACAGGCTTACCTCTCGCTCGTCCACAGTGTGGTATTTCTTTTTGTCATTCCAAAAAAACCCAGACCCCAAACAACAAAATAATTATCATTTAGGTCACTTTCGCCAGTTGATACGTCACCTTGGATTTCTCCCAGAAATGGCTGGTTGTCTCTTCCCAGTTTTGCTTCCATGAAAGACAAGGGTTAGCTTTTTCTCAGATCACAGAATCACAGAATAGTAGGGGTTGGAAGGGACCTCTGTGGGTCATCTAGTCCAACCCTCCTGCCCAAGCAGGGTCACCCAGAGCAGGCTGCACAGGACCTTGTCCAGGCGGGGCTGGAATATCTCCAGAGAAGGAGACTCCACAGCCTCCCTGGGCAGCCTGGGCCAGGGCTCCGGGACCCTCAGAGGGAAGAAGTTCTCCCTCATGTTCAGACGGAACTTCCTGTGCCTCAGTTTGTGCCCAAAAGATAAACTTGTTTAAATTGTATGAGCTGTAACTTTTGTGTTGAAGTTCATACGATACTGATGACACTTCCAACTCTGGCTCTTCCGGGAGAAGGATTTTCTCCATTGAAGTGAAATGTCTTTCTTTGTGACTTCACTGCCGGTTGCCATGGGAACTGATGATGTGACAGAGCAGTCACTAACACCCAACATCAGGGTAAGCAAAAGGAGATCTTTCCAGCCCCTTTCCTCACTGCTGCACGGGGGGGGGGGGGGGGGTGGACATTCCCCACTGGTCAGGGCAAACTCGTGAGTGCTTGGAGCTGACGTGGTCTTCCTAGGGAGTGGTTAGGATGTTAAGGTTGATGAGGTCTAAACATCTTGTGAAAGAATGATACCTGTGGGACAGAACGTCTTGTGGAAGTCAAGTGTACCATGCTATGTGATTTTTTTCATTTTTATTTAGTTTCATTAGTCTATTTGGAAGAATTAAATGTGAAGGTCAATACAGTAAATACGGACTGCGACACGATCTCCTGGGACCTGCGTGGTCTGTTCCTGCCGTGATCTGTGGGGGGCAGTGCCCTTCTTTCTGTTTTGCTCCTGTGTTTTGTCAGCTGATGAAGAGAGGTCCCTGAAGGGGTGCATAGCTTTGCAGAGTGATGCGGGCTTGCCTGCCAGCCTTCCCTGGCTGCTCCTGAGGCTTCCTTCCGACTTTCACTGGGAGATGTTGGGAAATCCAATGGGAAAACTGCCAATATTGGGCGAGGCTCTGATGGAGTGCTGATGCTGAAGTGGCTTTGTTTATATAAAACCTCATCTTTCTAAACTACCTTTCATCCGAGTATTTGCTAGTGATGTTTGTCTATACCTATGACTTGGATTTTGTGTCCTGTGAGACAGGTACCTGTCCTGTGCCTGGCAGAAACAAAGACTATGTGAATGTCACTGAGGTAGTTTCCCTTTATCTTGTCCCAATTGCTTTATTTACGAGTGTAGAGTGAGAAAAGAGTATTGTTCCAGAAAACAATCTAGAAAGGCATTAAAGAGCAGATCTGAAGCCTCTGCCCTTTAAAGGCGAAGCAAATGAGGTGTGGCTTTAGGCAATTTTGATCCTTAAAACAAAGTCTCTCATCTCTCGAGTTTATTTCACTCCCCCTCCCCTAATCGGGATGGCAAATGTTATAATCAAAATCAGGTCACAAGAGACCGATGCATGAAGGAGCAGCTGTTGCATGCGCTCATGCACAATATTTCTGTGCTAGAAAGGATTCATTTAGTCGGTGTAATATATATGGAAATGTGCAGCAGGAGCATTGCTGGAAAGAATCCGTTGTAGTCATACGGGCTTGACAAAGCTGATCTTTGATTTGTGGGTTTTACGTGCTTTTTCCCTTTTATGGTGTGTCAGATCAACATCTGCAATCTACCTTTCAGTTAGCGTTACTTGACTGGACTTAATCTGTCTGTATATGCCTCTTTTAGACATGTCTGAATGCAACACCTTCAGCACTGAAAGCAAGAACTAAATGAAGGCTACGGCAGGGAGTTGTAAAGAAAGAAAAAATCCTGCTGCAGAGGCATTCTGGATGAGCAGATAAAGGAGGCGGAATAAAGGGAATGAAGTTGGAGGACTGTTTCAGAGGTGTTATAATGTTCTTAAAAATCTGAGCTAAAAGGGATTTTTTTTTTTCTCAAGTAGAATTTTCTGTGTTTTAATCTCAAAAAGCCTTTTGGGGAGTTCCTTAGTACCAAAAGCTTTTTTGCCCCCACCTTTTCTTTATTGTTATGTCCTTTGAAGTTCTCTTCAAAAGATGAAGCCAAACTTCCCATTTATTCTACAGACTGTAATGAATATCCAGCTTTGTTTAAGCAGTTAGCTTGGTGGGGTGATTGCTGTTGCTATTTAAAACAAAAAAAAAGTTCCAAAATCCTGAGCGGTTTAGACATGTTTTGAAAAAACACGAAGCCAACAGCTGTGCATTGGGCTAATCTGACAGTGTAGCAGCTGTCATAACAAAGGCAGAGCTGGTTCAAACACAGCTCCTTTGTCTAGTGATTGAAAATGATTTGAAGGAAAAGATTATTTACTGGTTCTGCTGCGTGGAGCTGTGGGGCTGGAGAAGTGACTGTTCACTTGTTTTTTCGTGTGTGATCCCCAACAGATGAATGGGCTCTTAACGGCTTCTTCTGAAACGTGTTTCGGTGCTCAGCTCTGCTGCTCGCTGCTGCCTTGGTTTGCAGTCCCTCTGTGTTTCGGGAACCACGCTACGTAGGTGCCCACCTGGGTGCTGCTGGGGTGATGGCAAGCCATTTCAGCATGCACGCAAACCACATCTGAAAGCAGAGAGTGTCCCAGTGAATGCACAAGAGGATAGTTAAGCAATGTGACTTGTAAAGATGTCCTAAACTGGAGCTTTTTAAAGTATCAAATTATGCAACCTGGTATAGATATCTTGGGCTAATTCACTTGTATTTTAAGGCCCTTATTTCCCCTTTCTCCTCATTCAGATAGAAGTGCTGGAGTAACCTTTGAAACAAAAGCCTTTGAAGTCACAGCACCCTGTGCCCCTGGCTGTACTGAAGTAAGTAATGTGCTAATGCGTGAATATTTTATGTATCTTGTAGATAAATGAAAGAAATTGCAAGTTGATATAAACTCATCTTCTTTGTATTAGCTCATGACAAATGCAGTAATTACCTCCAATCAGTGAATTATAGCATCTTTCTGTGGTTTGCCTTTTACTTTCTTGAGTGCTCTTTTGTCAAGGAGTGAGTATTTGTTAAACTCATAGTTCTTCTACAGCTGCTTCACTGAAGAAGTACTTTGTTATGCCCTTGGAAAACATATTGACCTTTAATAACATAGTGAAAGTCATTGGTGTTTCGTCAGTCCATCTTGCTGCTTTCTCTTTTCTTTTTTAGTCTTCTTCCCTTGAAATGTGTGAATGTCGTGTGAAGCTTGTATTGCCTGATGAAGACTACATTCTTCTTAAGATAACAGCAGAGGAAAGTGTCTATCTGTACTTGATAAACGTTAATTTTGTTATGCCTTAATATCTAGCAATCTCTAAATCTAGAAGTGAACTTGAATTTGGCTTCCATCATGATTTGCTGTCTCCTACTTCTGACTTTCTAGCAATGACTATTAAAGGAAGCCAGGTCCATTTGTGGCCACAGAACAAGAAACTGGGCTTATTTGTACTCTGTCTGTTCGGACAATCTAGTAGCTTTCAATGTGTACTGGAGGTGTTCATAAGAATAATTGTGAAACTAGTGCCCTACAAATGAAAATTAGTGCTACTTCATGATGGGCCATGTCTCTTGTATATTAGCTTTCTAAATGTAAAAGAATTGGATAAAGGATTGCTGATTAAGAATAGAGTACATATCAGGTGACTAATTAGTGATAAATACAAACTGTCTTGAGGATTGCTTTGCTCCTTACTTATGGAATGTAAATAATTTCAGTCTTTTAGTTACATATGTTTAAATCATCTTTGCATTGTAAATGTATATGTAGACTTGTCACAGGTGGAAAAATCATAAGAAGTTTCTAATTTAAATCAGCATGAATAACGAGAACATTGTCTGCGTTGTATGGTGTTCAGGAGTCTGTGGTAACTCACAATGAGAGAGGCTTTAACTACATCCCCCCAGCCTGCATTAATGAGCCTGTCTTGGACTACTAACAGGTGGAAGAACAACAGCCGGAGGACGAAATGCCCACAGACCGGACGCAGGGACAAGAGGGATCAGCTGGCAGCGGTTTCCGCAGCAGTCTCAAGGCTGCTTGCAGGAAGAAGGTATTACAGCATTGTTAACTTACAATAGTCACCTCTCTGAGCATAAAACACTTCCGAGGCACAACCCTCAGGCTAGAGCCCCATCCAACTGGTACGATGAGTCATGGAATCTCATTTCGCTTACTCATACAGCAGTGCAGAAGCGTGTCCCTTGGTCTCTTAGTCTTAAGTTTGGAAATCTTCCATCTTATCTGAACTTATCTAACATGCACTTCACAGTATGGTGTAAGGATCCTGAGTCAACTCTGAGCAAATGAGCTTGCTCATACCGGAAGAATTCTGGCAGGGTAGCCAGATGTTCCCCTCAAGGCATTCCACTTCCTTCTCAGCATAGCGTGTAACCTAGAAGATGGCTATCTTAAATATTCTCTTCAAAAGGGATTGCCATCTTCTTTAGACAAACTTTTTCATGTAGGATAAATTCCATTTAGCATTTAAAATTCAGCCATGGATCATCTTGGAACAGGAGATTCTGAGTGGGTCTCTTTGCCCAAGCACTTACATGTGTAGTGTTAAAGGTAAGTAATCTGTTGAAAAGAGCAATATTTAGGCTTCAGCCCTGGAGACAGACCCCGTTGCATAATGTTAAAGATGGTGGCTAAATCTTTGCAGGGCATGGCTATCAGTGTCTTTGGCACAAGACTTCTCTCTCTTGGTGGCACCCAGCACAATGGGACTCCAGTCCTGAGTGAGGCCTTGGTCGTTAATGGAACAGAGAAGTTGATTATAGCACCATTTTCCTTGCATGCAGATGAGTTTGTTGAGCTGCTGTGATTACACGATGTGTCCAGAGGCAAAATACTGTTTATTGTGCATTATTCACTGACTTGTGCAATAAATCAGTTTATAGTATTTCTTTTTGCAGCAGGATGGTGCACAGTTACGCGATACACTGAACACCAATTAATATTCCAGTGGCATCCATGCCAGACA
This sequence comes from Opisthocomus hoazin, assembly GCF_030867145.1. Lineage (NCBI taxonomy): Eukaryota > Metazoa > Chordata > Aves > Opisthocomiformes > Opisthocomidae > Opisthocomus > Opisthocomus hoazin. The sequence continues at coordinate 8,740,435 of NC_134438.1, read as the reverse complement.
GAGCAGACCGCAGGCAACCAGCCTTTATTTTAACCTAATCTCTTGGAGATTTTAAGTACTTCCCAAAGACTTTTTTTTTTTGCTCTCTGCAGAAGAACAATCCGCTTTAAATGAGATTATTTCAAGGCAGCTTCCATTCACTGCTTCGCTTCTCATCAAGAAGTAACACGATGTTTCTTATGTCTGGGCGCCATCCCTATTAGACTCCTGCGATCACTGACATGCATTTACTCTTTCTCATTAGCTTTCTTCTGATAACACCAGGACCTCAAAAGATGAAACATCCTCCCCCTTGAAATTAAGGTGGCCTTGCTCTAGTGATCTGCAGCTTGTTTGGTAGCTTTGCTTGCTCAAAATGAAAAGCTTATGCATTAAGCTCACTGAATCTCTCTCCCTACTACTTTTTTCAGCAGAGGAGTGGAACATCTAGTGACAGAGCGGACAAAGATGGCCAACGTCACGTTTGGTTTTCTGATTCTTTGCCTCCTGAAGAAATCAGGTACTGTGTACTGAACCTGTCTTTTCCCCTTGTCATCAACCACCTTTCCTTTGGCTTGTTTTTCCATTTTTGGAGAAGTTCCCTCATGGTTATCTGAGGATTAACATACTTGAAAGCACAGGGTTTGTGGGAATTTTTGTTTAGAAAAGAAACCTTTAGCAGAGAAATTTCTAGAACTAGATGCAAAAGACTTTCTGAAGTTGAAGAGTAGTTTAAGTGCAACATTTGAGTTTCGCCTGGGATTCCTGTGAGCCCACTGCCACGAGATGGTAACAAAGAAACTGCGTTGTGCTGCTGAATCTGCCCGGCTATTCAGCAACTTCTGCCGTTCCCTGTGTCTGAGCAAAAATGACGCTTGGGCAGTTGTGCCAATTTGTAACGGCACTTTTTGATGTTCAGAAAAACTGATTTCTTGTAAAGGCATTGTCTGGCTGCCGGGACACCACTTCATAAACCTGTTTCAAGAGGGCATTAGAGTGAGACTAACAATTGGGGGGGGCACTTCTTTTAATGGTTGAACTTCAGGTAGGTTGTAGGTGTGGGTGGCCTTTTTACAATTTACTGCTTAGATACGGAAAGCAGGGTAGTCTCTGCAGACTCCTTAGTCTCTTTCAGGTTTGAGCTCCTTTTTACAGCTTTGAAAATGCACTCCTATTCTTCAGAGTTTTGCGTGGACAGAAGAGGGAACCCTGGGAGACTGTCTCCTGCTGCTGTTAGAAAATCATGAAAGTGGTTTTGGTGGGTTTTTTTCTTGCATGGGAATACATGAATCAAAAGGGGTCCTGACCTGTAGATCTTACTTTAGCTAGAGGCCAACCAGAGCAGCATGCTTCTAGTGCTACTTTGCTATCAGTTCTGCAGCTGCAAATGGCAAGCAAGTCCCAGACCGCCATGCCTGTACCTCCTTGCATGCCCTGTCCCAGACACCTTTCCTGAGGTGCAAGAGGTCTCTAGTAGGAGAGTGGAGCAGCACTGGGTTATCCCTCTGTGCTAGTTGCACAGAGGTGATACTTAGGTTAATTTCAAGATTGTTGTTTTATAACCAGAAGACTTGCTTTGTGGTTGTGTGTGTTTGTTTTGTTTATTTTTTATTCTGCCCTAATTGCAAGATTCCTTTTTTGCTTAATGGCAGGTTTCCATGTCTAAAAGATAACAGATGTTGGCTCTGGAAGGTCAGTGATGAGAATTCAGGTTACCTGAAACAACTTTTTATCTTCCCTCACAGATCCATCAGGAAAAGACTAAAGGATAAGAGGAGGCAGTCACCAGCTCAGAGGAATATGAAGACAGCTGAAGTGGGAAAAGACACCTTGGTGTTGGAAATCGGGAAGAACCGAGCAGAAGAGATCAGTGGAATTTTGCTATTCATGGCTGTCCAGTTGATGATCTTTACCATCGTATTTACCTTCACTTGTGCAATTACTAAAGGCTAATACAAACAGTCTGCTCATAAACCTCTTCCTGGGAAGAAAATAAAAGCACTGTCCTGATGATGTCAGCAGTGTTTAGTGATGACTACAAAACTCCAGAATGCACTTTTTTTCTCCCTACTGCTTGTGTACAAGCTCTCCAGGCAGTGCATTAAAAGGTTAGTAGAAGGGTGAAAATGGCCTGTGACCTATCTTTGCTTGGTGCTCATTGTATACAGTAGTTCCTAATTCTTGAAAATGTGACTTGCTATACGGTTTCTCCTTTGCTGAAGCCAAGTTTGCACATTTTGTGCCCCAGCTAGAGAGTTTATATGCTCAAAATTGTTCAGAGTTCTGCATGGCTTGGTTTTTCCTAAGCTGCCTGTGGCTGGGATTACTGCATAACTGAGAATTTGTAGCTTCTCTAAGCTCTGGTTATATTTGAGAAATACCAAATATAAATGGAGGGAACAAATTACTTGGCAAGACAGGTAATGGCTCTAGCATAATACAAGCTGTGACTGATCAGGGGAGGAGTTAATATATCTTAACCACTTCTGAATAAGAAACATTCTTGCCTCTTCAAGTCTAAAAATAATACTGAAAAGGGGGGAATGGTGGAAGCGCGGATCTGCTGTTGTTGGCCTGCCACTCTTTGTCTGAAGAGGACCTATTTTGTGCGCAATGTTCTTGTAAATCATGACGTGTCAATTTAAATGACTTACGGGTTAAGATCAGGCTGAAACCTCTTAGTATGTTCTCACAGGAGAAATGCAGAACCTCGAGCCTGGCACATAGTCTGAAGAGCAGCACTGCAGCACCCTAAAATTGCTGAAGGCATTTGATTTAAAAAGTGCTGATTTTTCTCCTGTTGTCTGTGCCTGCTTGGCCAAGAAAGCAAATTTTGTATCCTTAGACTTGACACTGGTTTAGGAGGGGAATCCTCCCTGTGTAAGTCAACATGGTAAGGTAGGGGTGCGAGATACTGAATGGTTTCTTTGACTTCGAAGACATTTTGCTTCATCTTTAAGATGTGTGCACTTTGTAATCTTCACCTCAAATCTTGGCTGTGGCTTTAATGTGAGGCTAGAGGTTACCTCTTTTTCTAAGTAGGACAAGTGGTAATAAATGAAAAAAAGCAGTTTGATTTCTGTAACAGTGTAAGTAAGTGGAATTAAGGTAGCTGGCTTTCCACCAAGGTGTGGTGTTGGCGCTCTGGCTTCAGATGTTTGCTGCTTTGAAGCTCATTTTCCAGTTTAGCAAGCACGATGAAAGCTGGAATGTGCTATGTTTTTACTTAGTGTTGCATTCATAGGAAAATAATGTTTAGCTGCTTCAAATTGCTATGTACATACCATCGCTTCCCTGTTAAGTAACTGACAGACCCTGTCAGTTCTACTTCACACTTCAAGGCTTTGCTCTTGGCTGCTTAGGTGCCCCACTCTGTCCAGCCATCTTGTGCTTCCTCTGCAAAACCTTGTCCTGAATGACCCAGCTGCTGCGTGGTAGCTTTGAGCTGGGTACTCAGAGGAGGGCTGCAGTCACGCCGTTCCTCTGAACTAACTTCCGAGCCTGTTCTGACTTGGAAACGAAGCTGCCATTTATTCCTCTCATTTGAATGTGTATGAAATGAGGTGGCATTCCTCTTGCTTAGCATCAGCCATCTCGCCTGGAGTGCACTGTGAGGTACCTGGCATCTATTTTCCCTTTGTGTTTTTCTATCCCAAATTTAGTGAATTATTCTAGTCCCTCCTTCCAGTTGAGGATGCCAAAGCATTGGCTCCAGGGACAAGGATTTTTTAAATCCTCCTGGCAATGGATAACGAAAACATTGATCGCCTGCTGTTCAACATGCTAGGGGAGTGTGCACTCGTGTTGAAGGACATGCGCTGTTCTGATACATTATATACAAAATAATCATTGCCGCCCAACACTGTTTTATTGGGTCTTTTCTTTGATACAAATGCTTAGAGGGCAGATGTTCCTAATGACTTATCCTAAAAAAAAAAAAGAATGGAGACTTAGACCATATTCCTGGGCACATTAGGTGCTGCAGCATAAGCCGTGCTTGGAAAAGAAACTCCAGCTCTGGCTCTTGGGTAGCACAGGAGGTAGACTTGCTGGGTTTGCTGAAAAGGTCAATTAGCCCCAGTTTCCTTCCAGCCTCAGATGGTGGTACCAACTCCCTGTTACTGCCTGACCTCTTCAAGAAGATTGTACTGAGCTGTAAGTCTCATTAATATTGGTTTTAGATTAAAAATGTGTTCCCCTCAGCTCAAAATGGGGAGACAAGCAGCTTCCTCCACCCCCAGAGACGTTTGGTTTGTGCCAAGGCTCCTTCAGCTCAGTGGAAGTGAGTGAGGCAGTGTAGTGACCTTGCCAGAATGGAGCAGGAACCAATCCTCCTTCCCTGGGGACCTAGCTTAGCACATGCTGTGCTTGTTTGCTTTATTGAACTGATCAGCAAAACAAATAAACATCACGTTGGTATTGTCTGTGCTGGGAGAAGGCAAGTTGTGCCCACCTCGTGACCTGGCTCCCAGTTAGCTGCAATCCCAGCTACTGAAAATTACAGGTAAAGGGCGTACCTACTTTTGGGGGACTATCTTTAATATATATGATAACTAAATTTGTTTTCTTTGGCAGACAGACGTAGCTAAGATGCAAGGTAAGAAAATAAGGATTGCAGTTCTGCTCTGTTCTTGCCTGCTGTGTGCAGAGGGGGGTGTCGAGGACCGCACTGGGACTGCTAGGGATGAAGCCATGGGTCACCACGGGGTACAGCGAGACACTTCCAGATACAGCAACCTTACTCAGTGGGTGAAACCCTGCACAGGTAGCATACTTTTTCTTCTAGAAAACAGATCCATTAATTCGTTTGGAAATACAGACGTAGAAAGAACTCGTGCCCTCTTCTAACTGGGTGCTTCTTTTTCCTACAGCATATTGCGTTAGAGCAGCTCTTCCCGCTGGGTTTGGCTTTCTTTTCTGTTAGGAAGATGCATGGGAGAGGACAGCGCTGCCTCCCGGGAGGTTACAGACTTTGTCTGGTTTTAGTCAGCAAATGTGAGGTCTGGATCCACTTTATTTTGGCAGAGGCAATGAACAGTTATTAGCTGTTCTGCTCTAGAACTAGTGTGAAGGCAAGGCGTCATGTCAGGTGATCGGGTTGATTTTGGGTTTTGATGTAAAATTACTTTACACTTACAGCATACCGTGATTTAAGAGGTCCCAGTAAGGTCTGCAATCTGCACTGATTTCCCAGCGCCTGGAAGCAAAAGATCACCAGTAGTGCTGGCCCTGCTTAGTGCCAGGGATCACAGATGTTTGCTGTTGAGTCTGAACTGAGATCAATTGATTTGACAAACAAATCTAGCTCGGCTCTGTGCAATCTCAGGTAGGTCTTCCATGTCTGGGAATTTAGAGAAGAAAAAGACGGAGGGTGCTGGTTTCCTGGGCTGCCAAAGGCTTCGCCCCTCCTTGGGAAGCAACCTTGCATTGGGCTGCTGTAGGAAGGGACTCGCTGCCTCTCACTGAAACGGCCACTCCTTGGAAACTCAGCCGTTGTGGTAGGTGTAACCATAAAAGGCTTGTGTTTAACAAAATGCTAATGCCCGAGAGCACAGATAGGCTTTCTTTGAAATCTGACAGGGTTGTGAGTCCTTATGATGAATGCAAGGCATGCTAATGGCTCACGTGCTGGTAGGAGCTTCCAGCAGTTTTAGATTGCTAAACTTGGCCGAGGTTGCCCGTGTCCTCGTGGCATGGGGTGGGGGCTGCTGTGTCTTAGCCCAGCTCCAGTTGTTGGCATTTAGGATGAAATCTGCATGTGGCATCATCTACTGAGGAAAGATGATGATGCTTAAAACTGAGCTAGAAGATCTTACCCTAAAGGAGGGATTGAAGTTAGATGGGTTGGTCTGGAATTTCCTTTTTATCCAGGAGGTAGAAAACCCGCAGGTATTTCCATTCTTCCCTGTAAAAGAGAACTCCAGTAGGGTGGGATTTAAGGACCCCATCACTCATGGGGATTTGTGCCTTTCACATGTGGCATCTCTAGATCTAAAGGAGAACTGGACTTGGCACCAGAGAAAATACTTGTTCCAGTTGCTGTTCTGCAGTTTTTTCCTCCTCTTGCCTGAACTGTCTCACTTCACGGTCTGTGTGCCCAGCCCCTCTTGCCCGCTTGGCTAAATTCCCTTGCAAGCGTGGACAGGACAACTGACGACCTGGCGTCCCACTCCTGCCCACCTCCTCCAGCTTGGCAGCTACCCCCTGCCCGCGTCCCGGGCAGCTCGAGACCCCGCGGGCGGCTGGCAGGTGGCTGTTGGCAGCTCTCCCCCACGTCTCTAATTTTATGTGCTGCAGCCTTCTGCACTAGAGACCTGTCAGCAAGGATCTGTGCTTGGCAGAAATAGCGATGGGAGAGTAACGACAGCGAAATGGGGAGCAGCAGAAGTGCTGTAGCAGTGAGGTCAGTTATAACCATCTTTCCTGTACCCCATCTCTCTTCTCGGAGACACCCCGGGGTGGTTAGATGGGTGAGACAATCTCATCTCCCTTCTGCATCTACCTTGCTCCTGGGCATGGTTTTTCACCACCGCTGCAGCCACCTGAGCGGCTCGGGATCCCTCATCGCTTCCCTGGCCCTTCGCTCCGTGCAGCCGTGCTGGAGACCTCGCTGGTGCAGAAGCAATCTTCCAACCAGTCTGTAAGGAGATGGGGAACGCAGAAGGGAGCCACTGGTCAGAGGTGCCTGGCAAGCCGTCGGGGTCCAGCCAAGCTGGAAACGCTCTGCTGCGGATGGACGCACACAGGGGCTTTGGTGACTTGTCACGAAAGCCTCACGCGACAGAGGCAAGAACAGAACTGCTTAATCCTGGGAGAACTGGGCAAAAGTACATAGCTGCAGATTAATATGTTTGCCCATGAACTGAACTTTGGGGATCAGCAAAACAAAGAGGAGAGAAATTCAGAGAAATAAGTGTTTCATCATGGCAACCTTCGAAACAAAGCGTCTTGACTTCTGAAAGCATTTCATTTTCAAACCAGACTCTCTTTTTTTTTTTAAAGCACAAAATGATTCAACATTCAACTCCCAAAGGAAAGAAAAACAATATTCTCTGCTGTTTAAATGAAAAATTTTGGGGCAGATTAGGAGTTAATTCACCAAAATCTATTACTTTTTTTTAAATAGAAAATCAGAATTATACACTGAGCTTTTTTTACCCACATCCCCCTTTCAAATCCATTCTTTACACAATCTGCTCTTGTCTCTTATCGCTGCCTGGTCCATGAATGATTAACCTCCGCTTCCTTTGAAGACAGAGAACAAACCGCTGCCGCTCGCAGTCCCTTTTCTTGCTCAGGCATTCAGCTCTCGGAGCTAGACGTGGTCTGTGGAAAGCCCCAGGCACTTTGTACCCTGCGCTGGAATACACGGGCTCTGGCTGGACCGGTCAGGCAGGCAGATGAGATTTTTTCGTTATTGGAGACCCTCTCTTTGTGAAAGCAGAAGAGCTGCAGTGTCCGATACCAGCAGACTGCTGCTTTATTTCAGTATTCTGGTAACCGTGTGTGGAGATCGGCCCTTCCCAGCCCTGCCATGTCTTGTATAAACCCTCTTCCTGGGAACAAACAGCTTTTTTCCAGTTGTATGTAAACATAGACTTATGTTTTGTTTTCATAAAAAGTATACAGAGCCAGATGCATCTGTAGCCTAACTAGTTGGACAGCTTAAAGCTCTTTCATGCTGCTGATGAAATTCTGCTAACTGTAGCTAATTTGAATGTTGCTGTGCCTGTGTGTTGGGTTTTTCTTTCTTTTTTTTCCCAGCAACTGTCTCTTCAAAGTGCTGTCTGCCCTGAAATGATGTCTCCCTGGGTTTGTCAAGTGGGCAGACACAGCTGGTGGACTTCTCCCCATGGGTTAAATATTCTGATTGAGAGATGCTGAAGCTCTTGGCTCCTGTCTCCGTGCATTAAGGTGACTATCTGCACTGTAACCAGCTCGGGGCCCTGAAGGAGGGAGAATTAATTAACTAGTTAATTAACTGTCAGGTTGCCAAAGCTCTGGAAGAAATGACAGGGCAGGGCTGAATGCTGTCTCTAGTCCCCCTGCATTGCTCTCTGCTGCTTGTGCCAAAGCGTGGTCTGCCCTGGTCAGTGGTGCTGGGGGTTGTGTGCTCCAGCCACGGCTGGCAGCAGGATGGGCACCAGCAGGTCTTGGCCCTCTTGCAGTTTTTTCTCCTTGATATAAAAGATCCTGATCTCTTCTAAAAGAAAAGCCTTATACTGAGCTTCTGGGGGTGCTTTTTGCTGCTTTTCCCTATTTTCTTATCTCCTGGCCTGCTAGCTGCTGTTCAACACGCCTTTTGCGAACGCTTGGAAGCGGTCTGGTCAAGAGGTCTGGTTGGATTGTGTTGGCTCAACCAGAAGCAATGCAGGTGAGAGATGAAAACAGAACATTTGGCTTATTTGTGTAACTTGCAGGAATCCCTGCAACTCTCCTGCTGTTCCCATGGAAACAGATGTTGAATTGCAGGAAACTGCTACAGGTTTTCAGGACCTTTTTTTTTAACAGTGACACCTCCTTTATCATTTCCAAGCAGCCTGGAGAATTCTTTCCCTTGCCGAGGCACAAATCTGGAGTGTCCTTGGGCCTTCCTTGTCTTACAAGTTCCTCGAGGTATCCCAGGAGGTCTCCTTAGTGGCAAGCAAGATGCTTCCAGGAGAAGATGCCATCGGGAGGAAGGTAAACTCCGCTTTCCTCATGGCGTAGGCTGCCTGGCGAGGGTGGGTTTGTTTCCCCAGCCAGCGATGGGAAGCAGAGCATGTCCCCCTCTCCTCCTTCCCAGTATGAGCCCTGCACCGTGGGAAGGGCTCGCTGGCCACCAGCATGTAATGCTGTGCAATTCTCACTGTTCAAAAAGCAGCAGCGGAGCGAGGCCAGCGCCCGCCTTTGTGTGAGGACTGGGGGCTCTGCATAAGCCCGTCCTTCCGAGGCTGACGGGTATTTTCCAGCCTGTCAGGTCGGACTCATCCCCCAGGCAGGCAGGGACTGAACACCTGGAGCTTTGTGGCCAAGCTGCCATACCTGTCTCTGTGCTTTTAACCAGTTTAAACTCTCCCTCTTCCCCTCCCGTCAGCCCTCATTTCTCTGGTCTTTTGCAGGTGTTGACATGGTGCAGGCTGTTCTTCGTGGGAACGTAAGGCTGCTTCCATCTAAGAAATTACACTGGCCAGTGAAACATCATAAAGGGTACTTTTTTGTTTTTAATTGTGTGAATTAAATGCTTATGAAGATAAAAGAATGTGTTTTACTAGCAATTATTAGCATTGGCTATGTAGGACGATGAGGACAAGGATTATCAAGGCTTCTTGGCAGAGGTCTGCCAGGGCCCTGCTCTGGCAGCACCATCTCTGCTCCCTGGTTTATCGCCATCCCTCACGTTTCTGCTACCAGCCAGAGGCCCCGGCTGACCCAGGATCCCCACTCACTGAGTGCTGTACACACAGCATCGGGGGGCCCAACAGCAGCCACGAACCCACTGTGAAGGGGGCAGACAAAAACCAGGAAGGAAAACAAAAAGGAGATGAAGGGCGTGAGATCAAACAGCAATGTAAACCACCAACCAAAAAAAAAAAGAAAAACCCCACAAAAAAATCTAAACTAACTCTCTGAAATCCTACCTGGGCCCAAACCCAGTGTCCTGCTTGGGCAAAGCAGGAGCTCCTGAAGGGTTTGAAACACTGATCTGCTGTTGTGTTTCAGTGGGTTCTGTAAACCAGTTTATCACCAGTTTTAAAATGGAAATTGCTCTGTAATATGGTTGCAAGGGTCACCCATTGCCGGGCAGCTTTGAGCCCATCACAGGAGCCCCATGGTTTAATGTGGGGATGGAGATGAGCTGCTGACCCTGTGGCTTGAGCAGCAGCTGAGCTCCCCAGCCTGCCCTGGGCTGTGTCCTGCAGCCTCCCCTTTCCTTCCCTGAGCCCCCTACCCCCATGAAGCTGAGCTTTCTGCAGTCAGCTCTTAATGGGTTCAAGAAGACCTCTAGTGATGTTTCTTTTTACCTCCTGGGTTGTAAGCAGGGAGCTTGCAAGCTTGCTGGAAACCTTTGTTCAGAGCTGCCTGGACTCATCTGTAAACAGTCTGGTAAATAGTAATAACTTATAAATACTAAGTATACAATAACGCCAGACTGCTAATAGCCCCCCAGTTAAAATCCAGTTTGATAGGGTCTTCTAAAATTTCTTAAGAGGTGAATGCCTTTGTAATGAACATCTTAATGTTAGATTGGCCCTGCGCTTGAGGTTTTTATTTAAATGCAAATTGAATCCTCCCACTGGAAAGCTAACAGGAGATTAAAATAGCTGGTAGGGGATGAGAATTTGCTTTATGTAGAGTCATTTCACTCAAGTTGTTGTTGATTTCCTCATTTTTCTTATTTTATGGCTAGAGCTGCCTGAGAATAGTTTCCTCTCTCAACCAGCATGAGCTATGGGCAAGAATAAACCTTTTCTGGGTTGTTACGGCCCTGAAATTGGGTCAACACTGAGGGGCTTTTGCAGGCCAGGGCTGGACTTCAAACCTCCTGCAGCCGCCTCCAGAGACAGTCACTGGGCCAGGCTCTGGGGAAGCAGCCAGGGGAGAACCAGCCCCCCTGAGACGAAAACCCGCGACTCCTCCAGCTCTGGAAGCTGTGGGTTCAAAGGCTGTTGAGTGCTCGAGCACCTGGTGCTCAGGTACCAGCAGTGACCCAAGTCACATGTGCTCACAGCTCTGCATCGGTGGGGAAAGCTGTACGAGCACAGCGCTGGAAGGAGCAGAGATCCCTAGGGGGGGTCGGGGACTTCCAGAGCTCAGGGGGTTCCTGAAGGATTAGAAACATCTGTGGGGCTGAGCTGCAAATGCATCTCTGGGGAGGAGCTTTGAAGCTTGATGGAAGATGTGTTGAAAGGATATTTCTCTTTTGGCTTTTGCTTAGAAATGATTTTTCTGCAAAGTTATTCTGCAACACTTCTAGAAGAAGAGTAGAGATGCAGGTCAGGGAAGTGAAAGCCTGGATGACTAGCAGCCTGGGAAAAGGGGGCCCGAAGCAGTCTGGGAGCAAAGCACGCTCTTCATGGGATGCCTGGAGCCAGGGCTGCAGGGAGCAGAAGCTCTGGGCTCGCTGCTGCCCGAACTGCCCCTTGTTTCCCTGTGGTGGGTGTCCATGGGGTGCATGGCCATCACATGTGCACACGGGTGCTGGGCTTGTCTCTCCCTGAGCCACAGCCAGTCACAGAATCCCAGAATGTTAGGGGCTGGAAGGGACCTCTGTGGGTCACCCAGCCCAACCCCCTGCCCAAGCAGGGTCACCCAGAGCAGGCTGCACAGCACCGCAGCCAGGCGGGGCTGGAATATCTCCAGAGAAGGAGACTCCACAGCCCCTCTGGGCAGCCTGGGCCAGGGCTCCGTCACCCTCAGAGGGAAGAAGTTCTTCCTCGGGTTCAGCTGGAGCTTCCTCTGCTTCAGTTTGTGCCCATTGCCCCTTGTCCTGTTGCTGGGCACCACTGGAAAGAGACTGGCCCCGTCCTCCTGACCCCCACCCTGCAGATATTTATTGCCATTTCTAAGGTCCCCTCTCAGCCTTCTCTTCTCCAGGCTGAACAAGCCCAGTTGGCAGTGCAGGGTCCACCAACTCCCAGCCACGACTGGGACCCAGCCTGGGCCAGACCCCCAGCCCTCCCCGAAGCGGGTCCCACCGCAGCAGCAGACCGGGGTCTTAATCTCCTCTTGGAGGCACCTCCTGCTCTTTAGCACCTACTCCCCTATTTTTGCCCATCTATCTCCCTTTCCTAGGAGTTTTGTTTTCGTAGGCAGGGAGGGCAGGCGGGGGGAGAGCCGCCGCGACAGAACATCCTGTGCAAGCGTGGGGAGCCATAAAAGGCTTAAATATGGGTCTGGTAATGCCGTGTGTACACACACACTCACGCTCGCACGCACACCCCCGGCTGCCGGCACCGGGGAAAAGACCAGATGGGGAAACACTCTCCCTCTTAATTGTCCTACATCTCCGGGAGGGTGAAGATTAGGGCCGCTGGATTTATGCTGATTTTTTTTTTTTCTCTCTCCTCGCATCCCTCCCACGCAGCTCTCCCAGCCTCGGCTGCTCCCGTCGCCGCTCGCGAACCCCTCGCCAGTGCTGCGGGGTGCAGGGGGGGACGGGGGGTGCCGGAGGGAGCGGGGGAGGAAGGGGATGCTCTGCAGGCGCCGAGGATTTGGGTGTTGAAGTTGAAGAGCGTTTCTAGCAGAGAGCCTGGACTCGGCGCGGCTTCCCGGGAGCTGTGAGTATATCCGTGCTTCCCCAGCTCTCCCGGCAGCAGGGAGGGAGCTTCTCGCTGGAGGTCAGCGGATTATTGGGGGGATGCTTCGGAGGAGGAGGGCTTTTTCCCAGTGTCAGGTCAGGCTTTTAATAAACAACCAAAAACAAGGCTTTGAGTTTGTGATTCTCCCCAAAAACATAGGTTACAGAGGATGTTTTTTCCCTTTATTTTTTTTTCTTCCCCACCCCGAAGTAGCCCCCAAATCCCATCTTTTCATCCTCTCTGCCTGAGCAGGCCCTGGCTGCCGGCAGCGATGGGTGCGCGTGCCCAGCTACCCCAGCTGAGATCTGCCCCAAGCTCTTCACATTCCCTCCGGAGGGATGCAGCCTAAATACAGAGTAACAGGAGCTTTAGAAACACGACCAGTGAGACTGCAGGGCTCGAAAATGAGATCCTGTGCTTGACCTGTGCAAAAGCGAAGCTGTTTGTGCAGAGGCAGCCTTGGGGGGCAAGGGGAGGAGATGCAGGATGCTGCTGGGAGTTGGACTGGGCGGGGGTAACCTTCAGTCTTGCAGGTGGGTTCCCTTTTCTCCTGATGAAGTCAGAACACTCTCTTGGGATAAGCTGTGATGTGAATAAATCTTACCTTGTTCTGCTGACTTTTCAGCCTACCCAGGAAAAAAAAGATGGTCTGGGCTCTTTACCTGTGCTGATGAGTGCCAAAAAATGAAAGCGCTTTTCTCCCTGTCCCGTAGCCTGCTAAAGCTCCTGGCATCCTTCTGATGCATGGCTGCTGTGCTGGTAGCTGTGGAATATTTCCTTCCACGACCTCTCTGCCTTCCTCCTATTAGCAACCGCAGGAAATTGCATTTGGCACGAGCAGGCTGGAAATGATCTCCAGGGGCTGGTGATGGGGGAAGGGGTGAAGCTGGGAGGAGGTCAGATCGGTCACAGCCTGCGGTCCGTGTTCGACCTGCACCGACGTGTGTCTGCAAAGAGATGCTCGGGAGCAGGAGGAGTGGAACGAGCTGCTTGTGAGTGCTGCTGCTTTTTCTTTGCTTGGTACAATTAATGCTCTTCTAACCACAATGCTTTCCCTCATTCCTTGAAACTAAACAGTCTTCTGTGCCAGCTGGGTAATTTGCAGAGAAAGGCAGAGAACTAGTGGATATTTTTGTTGTTGTTTTTCTGGGTCGCTGTTACTATGGCAAGGAAACTTGATTCAGTGTGAAGAGAGGTCAGAAATACCGGACTGAGAATTTCATGGATGTTCTGCTTAAAGCCTCAGCTGCCAGGGTTTGAGCGAGGGAGAAGTAAAGGCACCAGAGCCCCCAGTTTTCAAAGGCTTTTTAAAAGCCTTTTCTGCTTAAAAGTTGGAGTTACTTGAAAACTTAGACCTAATATTGCATGACCTTGTGGGCTAGGACTGTATAACAGTCAAAGCTGATGGGGAGGTTGTCTGTACCTTGTTCTGAGGGTCACCAAGAAATGAGAGCGAGCGTTTGGGATGGGAGCTCAGGCTTTTCCAGTGCTGGGAACGTTACAAAGGTGACAGACTTCTCCAAAGGCCATCACCTCACGAAGAACCTCGGATAAGCAGTGAGGGTTTGAAGAGAGCTGTGTCTGTGGGGATGCTGAGCTCTCTGGACTATTCTACAAAGGGGTTTTGGGGTGCTGTGCTCCTCTGAAGATCTGTGCTTCTTCAGGTGGCAGAGAAGTGAGCCTCCTCCCTGGAGAAGGAGGGGTTTGTAGCTCAGCTCCGTGGGTGCTGAGTGGCGGGGGCATGGAGCTTTGCAGAAAATCTGCCCCCGTGAACCTTGCATTTCTTGTTGGCTGTGTCTTTGCTGAAAGAAGGATGCGTTTATTTGCCGTAGAGGTTGGGGCAGGGCCTCCTCGCGCTGTGCTAATATTTATCTGGCAGTGCAAAGGGTGTTACGCCGTGACGTTTATGTGCTTCTAGGAGGAAAAGCAGCTCACTCCAATTACCGTGATTAATGGAGAGGTTTAGGTGCTGGTCCCACATCTGAAACTTCTCCATGTGTTGTTTGAGATGCACTCTGCCCTGCTAACTTCTAGCATAGGTGAAAACAGCATCAAGAAAATTGTCACTGTGTTTACCCTTCTTTCTCATCACTTGGTGGTTTTGTTTTGACAAAATCCCCGATTCTAGCCAACATGGGATATAGTTGTGGTATTGAGCAGCTCCAGCTGCAGGTAGTCACCTTCAGGGTTTTGAGGAGGGGCAGATGTGGGCTCCTACCTCCACGAGCAGCTTCCCTGGGTGGGTGAGCTGAGCACCCAGCCCTGGGGAGAGCAGGCGCGAAGGTCCCAGGAGAGCCTGCCCATGCGAGGTGTGCTGGGGCATCCCGGGCATCCCGTGCCCGGCACCTCTCACCGTCTCCGTCTCTGCCCCTCGGAGCAGGTGAGCGGTGTTGGGTGGTCTGGGGTCACACTGGGAGCAGGAGAGCTGAGCCGCAGGGGACTGATCCTTCCCAGGGGCTGGTCGCTGCTCCAAACTGCGTTGGATCCTGTGCCCAGAGCAGCACTGGGAAAGCACCCGAGTGCTGCTGTGACCTGGAATTGCACTGGGAAGAATCAGGAGCAGGCAGGCAGGGGAGAGCTGGGCTGAGCCTGACTCCCCCCTTGGCAGCCGGTGAAGTTCCTGGGGATCTCCTCTCCATGTCCCCCCCCCTGCCCTTGTACCATGCCTGTTCCTCAGGACAGGAACGGGTTTCCCGTTCTGAATCATCTGCTTTAAGCTGTCTTCATCGAGTCTGTGCTGTGTCATCTCTCCCTGCTCTTTATTTAATAGCGTACAGGCAGCCAAGAGGGAGCTGAAACAAAGCTCGCTCCTGCCTGGTGCTGAGCAGGAGCTGGGATTTCTTCTCGGTTTTGGTGTGCTATTTCCAGCCTGTTGTTGCCCTTGTTCCTGCCTCTGCTGTGACACCTGTCCCCAGAGCCGTGGGAATCGTCACCGCTCTGGCCAGTGATGCTGGCTGGACGTCGGGCTGTTCTCGGCTCGGCTCCGCAGCCGCTTTTCTCGTGTTGGCTGGCACGTGGCGGGACTGCCCCGCGCTTACCTGGCGTGACGTTTAGGTGAGTACAGGAGCTTGTTCTCTGGAGGCGGTGGTTTCTCTCATAGGCTTCTCTGTCAGGCTGGTGGCTGTCTGTGTCTGCTTTGACCTGCTCCTGGTGACAGCAAGGAACATGCGGGCAGCTGGCAGACGATACGGGGAGCAGCGATGTTCTGGGAGCGGGGCTGTGATGAGCCTCCTGGGTCGCACCCATCCCCGCATCTGGGGATGGAAATCTGGGATCAGCCAGTGAAGCTGAGGGTCAGCTGGGTATGGCTGAGGTGAACTTGTGGTGGGATGCTGGGAAGAAGTGGTTGTCTCCTGGATCTTCGTGGTGTCCCCGAAACAAGCACTCTTCGGCAGGGGGGTTGGACTAGATGACCCACAGAGGTCCCTTCCAACCCCTGCCATTCTGTGATTCTCTTTGGGCGGGTGATGCTGAGCAGTGATGCAGTGCTGGGGCTGCAGAAGTGCTGGAGGCTCCTCAGAGCAAGTTGGACAAACGTGGCACAGGATCAGTTCCCAGTGAGCTGCGTCTGCCCTGGGCTGGGTGAGGATTTGGGATCTCTTTCTATGTTTAGCCCTGAGTTCCTCCCTGGAGAAGCGTGTGTGTAAGTGTGGCTGGGGGTGGGATATCTTCAGCATGAGCATTAAAAATAGAAAATTTGGCAGTGTCTCTGTGGCTTTTCGTCTTCTGGGGCCTTTTTGCATTTCCTTCAGTTTGGAGAGGTGTAAATAAGATCCCTTTTCACTCTGTGCTTGTGCAGCAGTGCAATGCTTAGGGCAGAAGGAGCACTCTGCGGGCTGGAGGGTGGAGATTTTGGCTGCTGTGGGTCTTGTCCTGGCCCTCTGCCGCTGAGCAGAATTTCAAACGCGGGGCAGCAAACTTCTAAATCCTGGAGAGAGGTGAGATAGGAAGGAAAGCAAAAGCAGCCGCACTCAACAGCACCCAGGTTTCTCTCCCCTGTTCAGCCCCTTTATCACTCCAGTACCCACCAGCGCTTCTCCTTCATAAATCACCAATCACTGCAGGCAATAAATGCTGCTAACCCGGGAGCTCGCTCGGATGAGCCTGGTGTGACCGGTCCCTCCTCGGAGGGAGCATCTGGGTGTTGCAGCACAGGGAGCTCAGCCCCGTGCACCGAGAGGTCCCCCTCGCCCACCGGAGCCCACTCCCGCTCTCAGTGGGTGCTGTGGGGCTCTGCCTGCCCAGGTGGGCTCCAGAGCCGCTTGGCAAAGACCCTGGGGGGGGTGGGAGGGGGTGTTTAGGTGTTGTGCTGCTCCCTGAGCGCTTCAAGCAGGGGTTTCTGTCCTGCTCTGATAGAAAAGAAATTACCGTTTGTTTTTATTTTAATGTAGCCATCTAAGAAAAAAATGTTAATGCTTCCAATTTGTTTGGTGTAATTAAGCACTAATTCCCCCTGCCTGGGAGGAGAGCGTGGCTGCAGGGCACGGGGGTGTTGGGTCAGCACTCTTTTGACAGCTCCCAGCTCCTGCAGTGCTGGCGTTGCTTTCTAGGGAGGTTCAGGTGATGCTGGAGAGAACGGAGACGAAGGGGGTGGGTGTTTCAGTGCTTCAGACTGACCTTGATTTTATTTAAAGAGCATGAAGGAGAAGAACAGTGAATTGCGTGTGTGCCAAGGGAGCTGCATTGAGGGAGAGCTCTGCGTCGCTGCTGCTGGGGGTTGGCTCCCCGGATCTGCTGGTTCCCGCTGTCTGGGGCCACTGCTGGGCTGAGTTTGCAGGTCTTTGCTCTGCCTGTTCTCATGAAGGAGCTGCCCAGCACTCCACGGAAATACTCAGCCATCTCCAGGAGCTTTGAATCATGCTCTGTGTGCTGGTATGTTGAAAACGAATTTTTGGGTAATTTTAGACAGTTATTCTCAAGGTTTGGATAGTCTTAATGACAGCAGAGTTGCTGTCTGGAACCAGCCATGAGGTTCTGCTTCTGTCAGCCATCTGAGTGATGCTGATTCTGTCTCACCCCAGGACTGCACTTTATAGTTGAAGAAATTGAGGCACAGGGCAGGAAAATGACTTCTCGGAGGTCAGGATGCAAATCCGTCACACTCCTGGAAGCAGGAGCTGGCTCTGCTTTTCTAATTTGCCGGACCATGCTGAATTTGTCCACAGTGATGCATGAAAATTCACCTGGAAAGAAAATAAATTATTCATGAAAGCAATAGTCCGGAGCTGCTGAAACTGCCAAGGCAAAAATCCCTGAGCAGCTCCAGCTGCGGGCGGTGAAGCGCATCAGATGATGAGGGATCGGAGGGAGGGGAGGGCGGCAGCCGGTGACCCTGTCTGTTGTTTGCTGCTTTCTCCTCAGCTGCTGGGAAGATGCAAAGCGTGGCTGGACTGGCTGCTGCTTTTTTTTTTATTGTTGCTTTGTGTTCCTTTGTGCTGTGGCCCCCACGGTGCTGGGGATGTGCGCATGTGCCCACGCTGGGACCTGCTGCTGGAGGGCTACAGCTCAAGCAGTGTTTATGGGTTTATTAACCATATTCTTTATACAGTAAATGGTGTTTAGCTGACTACTGAAATTTATTTGGGAGAATAAGTTAAAATAAACAGCCCTGCTTGGACTGATTACTTTTCATGCCGGCTCAGACTTGTATGTGGAGTGCTTTTGATGGCCTTAGCTGTCTGAGACCTCTTTCCCTGATGCTTTTCCATACCCCTCCTCTGAGTCACACTTTGGGGGGAGATGTAGGAACCGATGTGACAGTGCAAACTGATCTCCCCTTCAGCTGGGCCCTGCGGCTCTTGCAGGCTCAGCCCCAGGCAGAGATGAGGAGGGGATGATGCAGAGATGGGTGTGGGGATGCTGCGCTGTCCCTCTCTGAGATGACAGCAAATGCCCTGGCTGTGGTCTGAGGGCTTCTCGCCTTCCAGGGGGATCTGCCTCACTGCTCCGTGCCGTGGTCCCCGAAAAGCGTCAGGATCCCCACCCGGATCATCCGAAGTGCCGGGTGATGAAGGCGGCTGTAGGTGGCTGTTGCTAAGCTACAGGCTCTGTCTGCTCCGGCTGTCAGGGGGCTGGGGGAGCTGAAGGGCTGCGGTCAGACCTGGCGAGCAAGTGCTGTGGCAGGGCGAGGCGGTGGGGTGTGTGGTGGGGATGGCCTGTTCCTGGGCCAGGGAGTTCTGCAGAGCCCGCTTGTTTACTCTCTGCTCCAGATGAGGCAGAAAGAAGCAAGTCTGGCTCTCTTCTTTGGGAGAAGGGAGTCCAACCCTGTAAGAAACCCAAGGACCGTAACGTCTGGTTGCTTTATTTGTGCTTAGGTGTCTTGATAGGAGAGAGCAAGTTGGCTCTTTGCATCCCACCCCACATCGGCACTGCTGTATCGGAAGGGGAGATAACCCCGAGCAGCAAATGGGCTGAGGCACTGGCCCTGGGCTGGGGGTCTGCCAGGAGGCAGAGGAGTGGGTCCAGGAGTGAACCTCTGCTCCAGGAACTTCCAGAAAGCTCTGCAGCAAAGCAGAGCCGGCCAGCCCTGCTCTGCTGCTGGGGAAGCTCTTTCCAGGGGCTCAGCAGGACCTCAGCATCCATGGGGAAAAGTCCCAGGGGTCTGTGCACGGGGAGAAGAGGGAAAGGCACTGTCCTAGACCAGAGCCGTGCCCAGCCCGGAGCATGCCTGCTTGGGGCTTTTTTGGCAACTGCTCGCTCTGCCCTACAGTCTGTCTCCAACTCTTCGGGCAGGCAGCTGGGAGAGCCTGCTGCGTCTGCAAGGGTAAAGATAAATCTGACTTAGTTTTAAGGGCAGCTGTTAAACAACCCCAGTTACGCAGTGAAGGCGGAGATGCTCGGTGCAAAATGCCCCTTATTCCACGCTGGGCGAGTGAGCAAGGTGCTGCCTTTGTTCCTTTCCGTTTGCCCTCTCTCTGTCCTCCTGTACTAATTAATCTCATCTGCATGCTTAATGGCCGTACTGAGAGAGGAGATGAAAAAAAGACTGTGGGTTTCCAGCCAGAGCTTGTGCCTCTCCCCCCTGGGCTGCTCTCTGGATCCCGTACAGCTCCGTGGTGCAGCCCACGGGTTGGGGCTGGAGGGGCGAGCGGTGGCTTTCGCCTCTCCAGCCGGCGGTCACTGGAGTGGGGGGTCTCCAGACCTCCCCAGAGTCTACAGGAGGATGCACAGAGGGGTCAGAGAAGGAGGACCCAAGGAAAAGTTCCCCAGCAGGCAGGAAAACAGCCGGGGAAGCGAGCAGACGGCTTGCAGGCTCCTCAGTTTGAATGTCGCTTGGGGGCGGGGATGCTCGGGAAAGAGAACAGACTGACTCCAACCTCTCTTGCCTCTTTTTCTCCCTCACCACCTCTCTCTTGTTTTGTTTTATTTTTAGGCTCGGTCTCTGCATGAACTTCTGGAGGCAGATCTGGAACTGCAGGATGAGCAGAGGCGCGGCGACAGGTACCGCTGGCTGTGGCTCTGCGTCGGGGTGGCTGCGGGAGGCTGCCCGGCGGGGATGCTCCTGGCTGCCTGCACCTCTGCCAGGGAGACGACGGTGCCTGCGCTTCGTGTTTGTCTCTTGTTTTTCCCTGGCACTTCTCTGCTCTGTTTTGCAGCGTAGCCAGCCCCTTCCTGCGGGCAGGGACCGATGCTGCCTCGCCCCGCCGGCCGCCATGGAGTTAGCGAACACCAGAGACTTCCAGTGGAAAACCCTCGCCCCGCTGCCGAGCCGCAGGGTCTACTCCACCTTGGTGGAAGCTGGCGGGCAGGTGTTTGCCATCGGGGGCTGCGATGACAACGGGATCCCCATGGACTGCTTCGAGGTCTACTCCCCCGAGGCCGACCAGTGGACCTCGCTGCCCCCCATGCCCACGGCCCGGGCCGGGGTGGCCGTGGCCACCTTGGGCAAGAGGATCATGGTGATAGGAGGGGTCGGGGTGAATCAGATGCCGCTGAAGATAGTGGAGATGTACAACGTAGACGAGGGCAAGTGGAAGAAGAGGAACTCACTGAGAGAGGCAGCCATGGGCATCTCGGTGACGGCAAAAGGCAAGGAGGGTTCGATACTTCCCGGGCAGGGAGGGATGCCTGCAGGGTGATGGGATGGGGAGGGTTAGCATGGGGTGATGTGTCAGGCACAAAAGCTTTCTGGACAATGTTGTTCAGGGTTATGTTGTTCTCCAGAATCCTTTCCATGCTGCTAGAAGTCGAGCCCTGTGTATTTGTCATATCCCACCTGCTAAAGGAGACTGTTCTGTAGGCAGCTGCAAGCAGATAAACCCAGAGTTGCTCTGTATCATCAGCCCTGAAGCCATGCAGGGCCATGGCTGGGGGTATTGTGATCAGGTCCATGCTCCAGGGTGTCAGATCAAACTTCTCCAGGGTTTTGTAGCAAATTCTGGTCCTCGTGCTGCAAACACTGGAAAAATGAGAATGGTGCCGCTGGCTGAGCATAGCCAGGCTGGGAGTGCCCCTGCTGAGCTGCAGAGCCAGAGGTGAAGGTCTCAGAGCCACAGAATAGCTTTGGTTTGAAGAGATGTCGCTGGTCCGAACCCAGAACCAGCCAGGAGAGAGTGGGCTTCATGGTTGTGGGCTCAAATGCTTGTACAGGAGGGGCAGTGGCCGGCTTCGTGGGGGGCTCCGACATAGCTCCCCTCCGTAAACTGAACGATTGCCTTAAATGGGGCTTGTTAAAGGCCTGCGAGGCTCTGCCTTATCAGCCCATCTCGTTTTTTAATTTCTAAGCAGAGATGTGGAGCACTGATTTCCTTTAGCAGGCTCTGCCGTGCTTTGAAGAGCCTGGGGCTGGGAGCAGCGTTCCTGAGGTCAGCCAGCTTCCCGCCGTGCCTGGGATTACCAATCTAATCTCCAGGCAGCTTCTTTGAAAGCTGCTTGGTTTGTTTGCTTAAGTGGGCTTAAAAGTTACTGTCAAGGAATGTTTAAAAATAATGTTTACCATCTTGGAGGAGTTTTTCTCTCTGAGTATAAGCTTGCCTGACAGGGTCAATTTGGTGTGAGAGGCCAGGAACAAAAATAGCTGCCCAAATCCTCGCAGCGTGCAGGCTGGTCTCTGCTTTCCCAGCTGCCTGCAAGGGCAAGGCTGCTGTTGCTGCTCTCCTGAATCTCATCCGTGGGGCGAAGCGCTTGTTGGAGGAGGTTCTGTGGGTGCTGCAACAGGTAGGAATCTGCTTTGGAGAGCCAGGTTTGCCTTCAGAGAGGGTTATTACAGCTGATGTGGGTTTGGTGAGGAACAAGGAGCCTCGGTGCCTGGTCTCAGCTCTGAGCCCGCCGGTCCGGGTCACAGAGCTGCCGTCCCATGCCAGCCCTCGGTGGGGCAAAGCAGGAGCTGAGCTGAGGAGCAGCAGCCCCCGGACAGGAGCGCGGGGCTGGGGGAAAGCACTGGTGTTGCTGGGGGAACTGGAAGGATGGCGCAGTCCCCTCCACCCAGGGGTGGGAGCTTGGGACGTACACAGGGACTCAGGTAGAAGTCAAAAGTTCTGGTCCACATCATATGATGGCACATCTTTTCAGTGGTGCCCAGTGACAGGACAAGGGGCAATGGGCACAAACTGAGGCACAGGAAGTTCCGTCTGAACATGAGGAAGAACTTCTTCCCTCTGAGGGTGACGGAGCCCTGGCCCAGGCTGCCCAGGGAGGTTGTGGAGTCTCCTTCTCTGGAGATATTCAAGACCCGCCTGGACAAGGTCCTGTGCGGCCTGCTGTAGGTGACCCTGCTTCGGCAGGGGGGTTGGACTAGATGACCCACAGAGGTCCCTTCCAACCCCTACTATTCTGTGATTCTGTGATTCTGTGATCTGTTTTTGCAGGGGGAGTATTTCTGATGCTTTCCTGTAATAATTTTGTGGTTGTTTTTTTTTCTTGCTTCTTGGCCCTGTCCAGACTACAGAGTCTACGCGGCCGGTGGGATGGGGTCAGACCTGCGGCCGCACAACTACCTGCAGCACTACGACATGCTGAAGGACATCTGGGTGTCGCTGGCGGCCATGCCCACACCCAGGTACGCTGCCACGTCCTTCCTGCGAGGCACCAAGATCTACGTGCTGGGTAAGAAGCGGTCCTGCCGCCGCCACCTCGGGCACTGCTGGGCAGCAGCTCCTTTGATCTGAGAGCTGAGAAACCTCCCTGGAAGAGGCTTTGGGGAACGCTCCTCTCCATCCCCGCCTGCGTTCTCGTGCATTTCGTGATGCTGAGCTTGCAGCTGTAGGGTTTGAGTGGGGCTGGTGCTGGGTTTGTGTTCACACCCCCACAGCGAGCCCCTGCGAGAGCTCCTGCGCCCTTGGACGGGAGCCCACAGGTCTCGCAGCAGCTCTGTGCCGGGCAGATGGTCACCCTTGTCCCAGGCCCTTCCGTGGCTGCTGGCAGCGGAGGGTACAGCTGGCCTTTGCCCAATTTGCAGTCCTGTTCCTGCGATAAAAGCCCTTGGTCTCAACTAACAAGTAAAAATACTTCTGTGCGTTTTCTGTCTGCAAAGTCCTGTGCAGCTCCACACAGGCTCTGCCTTTGGCAGAGGAACGACCTGCTGTAGCTGGGAAATGCTGGGCCAAGCTTTTTCCAGGGGACAATCTTCGTTGGTCTTGTGTAATAGAAGGGGAAACTACGGCAGAGAAGTGTTGCTGTTAGCTTGTGGCCAAATGGCGCATCAGGATCAAAACACGGGAGCTTGCTCTGACCATCAGCCAGCCCTGACTTTCTGCAGGGGTCACCAGAAAAGGCTCTTTGATCTATTTTGCAGTTTGCTTGCTGCTGGTCAACAGTCTGTGGGCCCAGCGGCGAGCACAGGCTCTGCCCTCAGAGGCACGCTGAGCGTCGGAGCTGAGAACGGCCGTGTTTGTCTGATGGGTGGAAGAAGAACACGCGTCCTTGGCGGTGGTGGCAGCAGCTGCTCTGGCTCTCCTGCTCCGTCAGGAGCTCGGCAGCGAGGCCGGGGCTTGCTGGCTTGCGCTGAGCTCATCTGAATTGCAAAGGCTCTCTGAGCGCCGGTCCCTGCTCTGCTGCGAGTTTGTCTTGATTAAACTGGTACATATTAAACACCTTCCCGCACCAGCAACCCGCTCCTGCCGGCGAGGAGGGGAGCGGAGGGCGCAAGGCACTGACAAATGAAATGTTTTCGTGTTGTGAACCTGCGGTTAAGGGAGAGGGAGCGCAAGGGTGAGAAGTTACCTGGCTCGGCAGGCCCCTATCCAGGGGACTTGAGACCTGGGGACATCATATCTGCTGGCAGCTCGCCTGCTCGCAGCCTGCCCCGGGAGGTTCCTCTGCTTCCTGCTGCCGTTGGCTCGGTGCTAGGAGCCAAGCCGACCCTTTTCCTTCCGTCTCTCTGCCCCAGGTGGAAGGCAGTCCAAGTACGCGATCAATGCCTTCGAGGTCTTTGACACAGAGACCAGGTCGTGGACCAAGTTCCCCAACATCCCCAACAAAAGAGCCTTCTCCAGCTTCGTGCCTACAGAAGACAAGCTCTTCAGCCTCGGGGGCCTGCGACAGGGACGACTCTACCGGCAGCCCAAGTTCATGAGGACCGTGGACATGTTTGACATGGAACAAGGTGGGGGCTGTCCCAGCTCTGTCCTTCCCGGAGGAGCGGGGTGGGGGGCACACAAGGCTGTGCTTTGGGGCTTCGCTGTCCTTGCAGAGCACAGAGCTCTCGCCTGCTGAGCCCTGGGACCGCTGGTGCCTTGAGCCCAGCCTAGAGGAAGGTCTCCAGTCAAGGTTAGCAAGGCAGCAGGGTGGAAACCCACGGTCCTGAGGCAGCTGGGTTCAACATCTCTCTCCTGACATGGTGGTGAGGAAGCTGACCCCTGGGTCGTGGGGTTTCATTACCCCGAGGCGCAGCAGCAGAACTGCTCTTCCACAAGCAAGTAGGAGGTCAGAGAGGCGGGTGGCTTCCCAGGAGCAGATGCTGCTGCCATGCCCAGTCTGTCCTGTCCCTCCCAGGTGGCTGGATGAAGATGGAGCGCTCGTTCTACCTGAAGAAGAGGCGAGCAGACTTCGTGGCTGGCTACCTGAAAGGCAGAGTTGTCGTGGCTGGGGGACTCGGTGAGGCACTGGGGATGGTGGTAACACTTTAAAAGCACGTGCGAGCCACGTGTTATCGTTACAGTGGGGAGAGATCCTGGCCCTGGCTCTGCTGAGCAGGGAAAACTGAGCCTGGAAGGGGTCCAGAGCACAGATGCTGTCCCAGAGCAGAGAAGGGATGCTTGCTGGTGCCTCCCAAGTGACCCAGTGCCTCTCTTTGTGCTTCCAGGAAACCAGCCCACTGTCCTGGAGTCTGCAGAGGCCTTCCACCCCGAGAAGAACAAGTGGGAGAGCCTGCCGCCCATGCCCACCCCGCGCTGCGCCTGCTCCAGCATCGTGGTGCGGAACTGCCTGCTGGCCGTCGGCGGGGTGAGCCAGGGCCTGAGCAGTGCCGTGGAGGCTCTCTGCCTCTCTGAGTCCTAGCTGGCTCCCACCCCGCCAAGGACCCTGCCCCTGGGTGCTTCCAGCAGCGGTGGTGGTGGTGCTGGGAGGCTCCCGGCAGCACCGGGCCTGGGGAAGCATCACCCCAGCTGCCCTGGGAGCCCGGCAGCTCGGCTTTGCCGGCTGGGAGCTAAACCCGGTGTTGCTCTGGAGTTGGGGCGGGCAGGAGCCTGCAGCCAGGGCTGCTGCTCCGCTCCCTCCCGCGTGCTGCTGTACCAGCCCCGCAGAGGGAAGGAGCACTTCGGCCAGGGGTCACCTTCAGAGCTCTACGGGGAAACCCAGATGAAGGCACTGCTCGCAGCGCTGGTGTGCTGTGTCTCACCAGCAGGAAGGACTCTGGAGACCCAAGGTATGGGTGAGAATTACCCTGCGGCCATCCTGACCAAAAGTGGTGGGTTTGGAGGTGCTGGGACTCTCCAGACGGGTCAGTGGTGGTTCAGGAAGAACTGTGGTGACGTGGCTCCGTTCGAGCACCCGAGGATCTACGCGTGCTTCCCTCGGCTTGCAGCAAGGGAAGCTCCTAGCCTGCAGCCAGGCCCAGGGGATCGTTTTTTTTGCCTTCATAGCAAGGCTTTTCCTGCAAACCTGTAGCATTTGACTGTTGCTTTGGCAGAGGCTGGAGCGAGGGGCTGCTGATGCTCCTGAGAGGGATGGATGCCCAAGAGACTGCCTTAGCTAGAGGGAAGACCTTGCTTTTGGCACAGGGCTAGCACAGCTACTGCCTTTGCTGGGTTTCAGGCAGAGATGGCCTCAGCCTACAGCGTTCCAGCCTGGGTTTTAGCTCCTTTAATGATTCGGGAGCTTCTGTTCAGCCCTGGGAGAAGGGAGCAAAACTGACCCCTGCCTCTGGAGTGCTCTCCCCCGGGGGCTGGGCAGAGGCTTTGGCGCTGGGTTTGCTGTCAGCGAGGCCACAAGACCCTGGCTGTCACCTCCGCTCTGGTTTCGCTGGTCCAGGGCAGTTTGCGGGAGGGCGGTGGGAACGGAAGGGTCACAGTTCTGGCTTGTAGCAGTTGCCCCATTAAAAATTGTCTTCGGAGAAGCGCGGTGGGCTGCGTCGAGGCCGTGGCTGTGTGGAAAGGGGGGACCCAGACTGAAAAGGGGGAGAGGGGCCGGTGCAGGCGGCCGGGGCGGGGGTCTCTGGGCTGTCCCGTCGCTCCCCCCCTCCCCGCCCCGTTCCTTTCCGAAGGCTCCCACCCCTCTTTTAGAGCGGCTGCGGGGAGGGGAGTCCCGGTAGCCCCGCTCTGTGCGGCGTGGGAGGGCGCGGGGGCGGCTGCGGGACCCGGACCCGCACCCAGACCCGCACCGGACCGCTCCCCCCGCCGCGGAGCACCGAGGACACCGTGCGGCGGCCGCGGCAACGGCAGGGGCGGCCCGGGGGTGCGGGCGGGCAGGGACCGACCCCGTTTGCCGTTTCACAGAATCGTTATGGTCGGAAAAGACCCCCGAGGTCACCAAGTCCAACCGCGTCACCTCCTCCCCCCATCCATGGCTGCTAAACCACGTCCCCAAGTGCCACATCCACACGGTTTTTGAACCCCTCCAGGGATGGGGACTCCCCCACCGCCCTGGGCACCCTGGTCCAACGCCTGACCCCTCCTTCAGTAAAGAAATTTTTCCTAATGTCCAGTCTGAACCTCCCCTGACGCAACCTGAGGCCATTGCCTCGCGTCCTACCGCTAGTTACCTGGGAGTAACTAGTTTCTGGCTGTCGGTAGTCGTTGGGAAGCGGTGGAACGAGTGGCTCCTTTGAAGCGCAGCCCTGTCAGCTCCGAGTCCTCCCTCTCTGAGCTCAAAGTGCGATGAAAGGGGAACGGCACCGGCTCCGCAGCGAACAACCTGCTCGCTGATTATTTACATCCCACCTGCCTGTCCCTGGCTGCGTACGTAGGCATCGCGGTGTCTGTCCCCATCCTCTGTCATGTTCCTGTCTGTGGTCCTGGTGCTTTGTTCGCGCAGGCACCGCGTTTTGGAAGGCTGTATAAATGCTGTATAAATGCAAATATCCAACTGCAGACAGGAGCTCTACTCCTGACGCAGAAACGCAGCCCCGGCCGGGGCGCAGGAGCCTCCCGCAGCGATGCTGGGTTGTGCTCCAGGCCCCCGGTGAGGAGCACAGAGCCCAGCAGAGACAATCCTGATGTGGTGCAGTCAGGGAGGGCTCCAGGGTGAGATCTGCGGGGCACAGGGGTCTGGCATTTCTGTCTAATGGCACCCCTGGATGCTTGAAGGTCTGCTGGGTCTAGCAGAGCTGAGGGAGGGTGCTAAGAGCACCCTTCTCTGCGTGTGTGGCCCTGGGGGTGCAGCCTCCTGACCCCAGAAGGCTCATAAAACATCCCTTTGAACTGTAAAAATTGGAGGAGGATGGAGGAGGCTTGGAAGGAGGGAGTGAGCCTTCTCCTCTTCTAGAACAAACCCCATGTCTCCCGGCAGAGCAGATCTCCCTTTCAGCCGCCTCTGCACAGCTGAGAGTCTCTAGCTATTAATGAAGTGTTTTCCTTTGTCCTTAAGGAACCTTTCCCACACACAGCTCAGCCTGATGCTCCTCTGCTCTCACTTTCTCGTTAGCCCCGAGCCCTGTTCATTGCCGCAAGGCCGAGGCTCAGGCTTCGGTGCTGCTGCGCTGGCTTTGTTAAGCTGGCGCAAGGGGAGGAGGAATCTGCTGCCTTTGTCTGGCCAAAGCACGGCTGGGGGCTGATCCTTTGCTTTCCCCCCTCCAGAGAGGCTGAAGAGAGAGGCAGACAAAGCAGCGTCGTGGGAATAAACCTGCTCTAGGAGTTCATGAAGAGATGTCAGGGACCGGGGACAAGGCTGGGGGGAGACGGTCAGTAATCAAAGCTGGGGCTGTGCCGAGCATTGAGAGAGAGAGAGAAGGAGGAGCCCTCCGAGATGCAGCATAGAGAGAAGCAGGTCCAGGTCAGCTGCCTTTGTAGTGAAACCCAAGCTCTTGTCACCAAACACAACCCCTGGCTGTCCCCAGCCAGCAGCAGGTAGCTCTGCTGCACGGGGTGCTTCTCCCATGGTGGTGCTGTGCAGAGCCAAGATTTGACAAAAGCTTTACACCTAGATCTCATTTGGCCTTCTCCAGCTGTACTTCCCCTCCCAAGCAGCTCTCCCAGGAGTTTGTTTCCATGTCTATCCCGATTTCAGGGGCTGGGGGCTTCCCGAGCAGCCGTGAGCTCCTGCTGTGACCTGCAGCGTGCTCTGCAGCCACCTCCCACTCTGTCTGCTGGCTGCTCCCCAAAATCTGCTGGGAAAGGCAGCTGCTGAGACTTCAGACGCTTCTAGCACGCCTCCACTGCACCGAGCTTCCAGATAACGCCCACTCCGAGACCTCTGTACCTGAAGAACTGAAGCACTTTCTCTAGTAATAACGTTGTTTGCTTTTTAACCAGGAGATCATAAACGGCTTAGGAAAGGCAGAGAGGTAACCAAGGTGAGATAAATCCTATCCATAATTACGTGGCAAAAGCTAGGATGAGAGGGTACGTCTGATCTGTCCCAGTGCTGGGCTCTGCTTGCGGAGCCCACCGCCTCGGGACAGCCCCTCTGACTTGGCCTTCGGTTCCTGGAGCTCAGCCTGGTCCCTGATGGGGCTACGGGACCTCTGGGGCTCTGCCGGAGCCTGAGCCTTGCTGAAGGAACCTGGCTGTGTTTTCAAACCAATCTTAATTATTTCGAGAAAAGATTTCAAACTTTTAAGCACGCTTTGAGCTGTTCTGCTGGGTGGCAGCCCGGGCTTGCATGGCAGAGCAGCCCAAGGTGAGGCTGGAGGAGCTCTGCTAATTAGTCATAGAATAAGAGATTTAATGAGACTTCTGCAGAGGCCAGGGAATATCAACCTGCTCAAAACATGGAGTATGTTACAGGCTCTGGCCATGGGACAGGCTATTGGAGTGTCCTCCTCAGATGCCCACGTACGCTGTGAGTGACCCAAAGCAAAAGCAACCTGATTGCAGGGACTCGGAGGTAAGCACACGTCCCATCCCACAGCACTTCCATTGCACCCCAAAAATGGGTCAGTCAATGCTATTCCTGACCTCCCAGCCCCTCCTGGGCTGCCCTGCTATTGCTGGACTTCTCTGGGGGCTCATCCATGGATTGCCTCTGGACCAGGGCGTCCCTCTCGTGGGGACGATGGGTGCCCAGCAATCAGCGGCCAGCACCAGGTTATTTCAAACCACTTCCAGGCTCATCGAAGACTGGAAGGAAATACTGTGGGACTCCAGTGACAGCCACCTTCTTGCCAGGCACCCATCCTCCTTTGAGAAGCAGCAACCCTGCCCTGGCTCCTCTCGGCTCGTGGGAAATCCCTGCCAGTGGGTTGAGCTTCCCTCCAGGAGCAGGGGAAATCCTCCGAGCTTCCCCATTACCTCTGTGGGCACGACGGTGGCCTCACTAGCTCCAGCATGCTGGCAGGCGTGAGCTGGAGAGTTACATCTCTCCACTGGTGGTTCCCCCAACTGCACCTTGAATCCTGGTGCTCTCTGCCTTGCTCCTGCTGCTGTGGGGAATAGGAGGCTGCAGGAGATAACCTGCTTTTGTTTGAAACAAAAGGGCTGTGCCTGCCCTCCAGGTGATGGAGATGTGACCGAGAGCCAAGGCTGGGGAGCGGGGAGCTGAAGCAAACGCACCCTGACTCGATGTGTGCAGGGTTGTTCAGTTTTAAGCAGCGTGTTTGGGGCTGAGCGGTGCTGGACGGGCTCCCGTTCTCCTCCCAGCGCTCTGAACGGCAGATGGCATCCATGGGCTGAGCCCAGGCTGGACCAGCACCTCCCAGCAAACGTCCTGGGCGGCACTGGGCCATGCTGGTGGGATGGCAGGCTGGCTGCAGAAAGCCACTTTGGGTTTTGTGGGGGTCCTGGCTAATAGCAGAAGGATCCAGCAAATCACTGGGTGTGAAAAGGATGTTACGCATCTCCCCCCAGCACTTTGTTCCCAGGCATCACCTCTGGGTCCACACACCTTGTGGTAGCTATGACAGGGCTGAGTTCTGCTCTCATGTCCTCCATGCAGATGGGCTTTAATGCTGCTGCCCAGTGTCAGTCAAGGAAATGTCCGTGGGGTCGCATCCTGCTCGCACTGCTGCAGCTCCTGGAGCTCTGCAGTGAATCTCTACGACTTTGCTGGAGTTTCCTTCCCCCGACGCGCGTTGCCTACGCTTTTCAGCAGATGATGCTGAGCCCTTCTGTCTTTGAAACTGGTACTTGATGGATCCTGTCATGTCTGGAGGGACAAGTTGAAGCCTCAGCCGGGAGGCTGAGCCCAACGATCAAACGAGCCCCTGGAAGGGGGCCTTGGATGGGCACTGCCAGCGGCGGTGGGTGAGCTTCGGCGGCTGCGTGGGGCAGCTGGCCACTTCTCGGGGCGAGGGGTGGTGACAAACCCTTCGCTTCTCCAGAACGGTCTGGCTGCTCAGCCTGGGGCACGGCACGGAGATGCCCTGTGCTGCCAGGAGCAGCCCACGTGTGCCTGCAGCTGCACGGAGGGGAAAGTCGCGTCCGTCGGTGCGGACGGACGTACAACCCGGGGTGCGCAGACGCCCTGCGCTGCCAGCGCCTGTGGGAGTTGGCACATGTGTCCGTGGGACCAGGTTCGCATAGGACGGCACACGGGGCTGCGTGTCCATCCCCAGGGTAAGGGCTGCAGCTGTGCTGTGCGCCTGGGGGGACGTGAGCCAACAAAATCGCCGCCGTGGTGAGCAGGTCGGTGAGCCGGCAGCGTACGGGCTGGGCTTGTCCACATACCTGTCAGCCACCGTCACCTCCAGCAGGCACGGCTGTCTGAGCCACAGCTGTGACAAGCAGAGCTGCTTCAAGAGATCTCCGGGAGGCACTCACATCGATTCACACCTTGCCCCAGACACGCACCAGGTCCTGTTGCTCCATCGCGGGTTGCGGTGCTCCTCCCCGCTCTGCTCCCGAGGAGCTGCTGCCGCGGCTGGGGTCGTTCCTGCCCGCAGAGCAGAGAGGCTGCGGCCTCAGCTGGCTGCCACCGCCCCGGTACCCTGGGCAGGGTTTCCAAAAGCCACCCAAAAACAAACCGTGGTGTTTGTTCTTCAGGGGCAGGGAGTTCCATGAACCGTCCACCTCATCCCACACCGTGAGGATTACTGGTGTCTGCTGTCTGATATCGAAAACCGGTTTAGATACCAATTCCGTAGTGTATTTAAGGGGAGTGCTTAGACCTCGGCACAGGAGAAGACGTGTCCATGTCAAAGCACGGTTGCTGAACCTGGGCTTAGAATTGCTGTAACCGCTGAGGAGGGCGGTGCAAAGGGACAAAGCAGACAAATATGAGGTAACTGGGTTTCAATGCAAATTTCTTTGCAAAATATGTAGTAAATTTGACCTGCCTTGGACAATAGCTGTCAGCAATCTTGAGAATGGGTTGGCAGTTTTCTGTGGTATCTTTTTTGTGTGTGTGTGATGTATGTATTGAGTCTCAGAGAGGCTTGCATTGAGATAGGACCACATTTCTGTACACCGAGAATGCCACAATGCACCGTTCTTTCTTACCGGTCTCCAGTAGATCTCTCAGCCAGTTCCTCCTGTCTCTGTGGAGCTGTGAAGAGCTACGGGCTGGTCCTCCCGACCCAGCCAGCCCCCAGGCTCCCCCCGAGCCCCATGCCCACCAACCTCCTCTGCAGTCGCAGCCTGTTCTCGATGCGCCTTTATCTGACACCCAGCTGAGCTCTTGTAGCTTTCCAGCAACCTAATGGGGCTCAACAAATCCCGGAGCTGGCTGCGGCCGCGTCCTCGCCTGAACTCCCCACACTCGAAGTCGTGTTTACTGAAAGCCAGGCTGTTCAGTACCAGCGCCGGTGGCTGCTCCGACACCGCAGCGCCGATCGCTGCGCTGGCCCTGCTGCCAAAAAGCATCGCTCCTCATTGTCCCCGAGCAGACTTTGTCTGCATAAACAGGAAACTTCCTCAGAACAACCTCGAACGGATCTGGTTGTGGAGCAGAGATGTCTCCCGTACCTTGCTGTGGGCCCATAACCCGCACAGCTCTGCTCAGTGGGTCACAGAATCACAGAATGGTAGGGGCTGGAAGGGACCTCTGTGGGTCACCCAGTCCAACCCTCGTGCCGAAGCAGGGTCACCCAGAGCAGCTGCACAGCACCGCGTCCAGGCGGGTCTGGAATATCTCCAGAGAAGGAGACTCCACAGCCTCCCTGGGCAGCCTGGGCCAGGGCTCCGTCACCCTCAGAGGGAAGAAGTTCTTCCTCGGGCTCAGCTGGAACTTCCTCTGCTTCAGTTTGTGCCCGTTGCCCCTTGTCCTGGCCCTCAGGGGAAGATGCTCCTTGGGGTCAGTGCTGCCCTTTGGCCATCAGCCAGCCAACCCTTCCCAAAAGCAGACCCGGTGTCTTTTTGTGCGAACGCTGTTGTACAGCTTCAGTGACGAATTTTTCTTTGTCTGGATAGCTGGGAATAGAGCTCCTCCCCGCTGCCAGAGCTGTGGCGGCACTGGGAAACACTGGGACCCATCTGTCACTGCCGTCCCCGTACAGCCAAGTGCTGCCCTGGCCCCGTTAGGTCCCCGACCCCGCAGGGACACCAGCCGCCGAGTCGCAGCTGAGCCAGCCCCGGCCCCTCTCCCTGCCAGCAGACAAACCCACTCCCTCGGCATCCACCGGCACTGCAACGGATATCGAGTCACTCCCCTGAAATACAGACGCTTCCTGCCCTGAAAATAAAAGCTCTGGCTTTCTTTGGAGAGCTTGCTTATTTTTTTTAGAAATGCCTCGGTGTTTCTGCAGCCCCGCGTGCTGCCGCAGGCTGTAACCTTCCCCGCCACGACCTTCCAGCGCCCGGGAGCGCATCGCGGGGCGTCCTGGGTCGTTGGATTTCTACAATCTGTTTGATCTGTGGTGGGGGAACTCTGGATGAGATGGTAAAATAGAAGAATAATATACATAATAATGCATTTTATTTATTATCTATAGAATATTTTCTCTCCTCGGTGTGGGTGAGTTGTGACTGCGGGTGTGTGCACCCAGCTCCCGCTCACTGTGTGTAAGAGCGAGCCATCGGGGTGCAAACCCTGGGAAACTGCTCCAGACTCCCCAGTGTTTGTTAGTGGCTGAAGTACGAGGCTTGCGTTGGGTGGGGGTTGCCATTTCAGTTTTTATTCAACAAACATTTAGACTAAAGTGTAATTCAGACCAAATACGCATCTCTCTTACCTATCTGTAGTGATTTCTAATGTTAATAGCATCTGATAACGAAGATCAGGTTATCACCTAATAACATGATGATTAAACAGTCAGAGAAGATAAATTCACATTTTGGAGTGGTTGGTTCCTGGGTTCATCGCAGGTTGGACTAAAAAGCTCTCGTCATTCAAGGAGGTGTGGGCCACTGTCCCGGGGTGGGTGGCTCCGTACCAGCAGCTGGGAGACAGGGTCCTGGGACCTTCTGTGGCTGGTTCAGCTGCGGAGGGAGCGGGAAGCCCACACCAGGAGCCTCTCCTTCCCCGTGGGCTGCACCCTGGTGGGGCCGTGCCCGACCGCTGCGCACAAGCAGGATCGCACCCAGTTACAGTCTTACTTGGCTCTTTTTCTCTTCTTGGTGTGCTTCACCACTCATTTCTACACGTGGACCTGCTTGAAGAGCAATGCTTTTTTCTACTCTGTCCAGCTGAATGAGGCAATATCTCCACTTTCTCCAGCTGCGATCCATCCTGGGCCACAACACGTCCCTTATCTCCGTAGCTCCACGCAGCCGGGAGCTCCCTGCTGCTCTCCCCGCCGTGCCTCTGCCTACGCTGGCAGCGACAAGGAGCGATGGCAGGGTCTGGGCTGGTGAGCGCAAACATTATCAGGCTCGTGGGGTGTTACAAAGTGATCCTGACGAGCCCGGGCACAAAATCTGCCCACTGAGTAGTTATCAAGCTGGAAAACACGAGCTGGGCTTTACCCAGAGCAGACTGGGAAGGTGGATGGATGGATGGATGGATGGATGGATGGATGGATGGATGGATGGATGGATGGATGGTGGCTGCAGACTGGTGTAATCCACAGCTGCAGTGGAAGTGGGGTGTAGAGGTGGCCTCTGCTGTAATCATTATGTGCGATAGGCCATAAATTACTTCTCAAAAGGCTCCCGTTGGTGCTAATGTGTTTCCCTTCTTCTGGGAATGGATGGGGCACCCAATCGGGAGGATCAGAGCAAAACCAGTTTCCTTAGTGTTTTCAGAGCGGGAATGGGTTTCACACCTGCCTGAGCACTACCCAGCAGCAGGTGAGGAATGCTGCCAGCTCGGGAGACCGCCAGCCAGAGGTGACCGTTAAAGTTTTTGTCGTCTTTGGCATTTTAATGGCTAGCAGAGCTGTTCCTGTCCCTCTCGGAGGGCTCGCTGCTGTGAGCGTGACGTCTGGGGAACGTTTATTCCTTTGCCAGTCCACAAGCAGGGGTGAACAGAGACTGTTGCCACCGACTCCGACGGCAGAGCCGCAGGTTGTGACCACGACGTGGATGTTTTTAGCGCTGACGTAACGCTGGAGCGTTTATTTTCAAATGAGAAATAAATAAATAGAAAGCTAGGAGCCTGCAAGTAAACAGAGCTTCCGTTATGACAAAGCACCAAGCTGATTAGAGGAGCTTGGAGCAGGTTTACCTGACATGGAGCCAAATTCCTTGATGACTTTCATGTTGGTTTTAGCGGACATGCACTGGGGCCTGCGGTACAAAGGGCTGCTGCTGGAGAAACCCCGTTTAGGATTTCTAAGGCTGCAACTGGGGGAGGCAGGGGGAATTTTAGTGGGTTTCCCCGCTGCCAAGAAAGCAGTAGCAACGCTGTCACAATAGAGGATCCTTATCAGTGGATTCCAGTGGACTTAGATCTGTGTCCCCTGACATTTCCATTAAAATAGGCTTCCTGAGCCGGTCTGGAACAAAAGCATACCTCAGCCTACGTCTCAGCGACAACACGAAAACTGCAGAAAATAATTTATCCGGTAGAAACAGAGCGAGAAGCTGCCCAAGGCTCCTCTTCCTTTCATCACGGGGAAAGCCTCTGGAAAGCATCCTTACAAATCAACGGGAATATTAAAGTTCAGTGCGTGCTCAAGCGCTTTCTTGGACCAGTGGGCTAACCCGCGAGCCGTCCCGCGACAGCATTGCTCTGCGGGCTGCCCGGGAGACGCAGCCGCTTTCATCCGAGCCAAGGGAAATCGCTTTGTTGTTTGCAATAAGGAAGGTTTGTACCTTCCCCCTTCAGCTCTTCTGCAATCTCTGGGCCGTGCCTGAACAGGATCCGATCTGTTTACTTTGACATTGAAATTACAGCAGTTTAGTTAATCTCATCTACGCCTTGTTTATCTTCCCTGTGGGCCCTGCTGGCCACTGGCAGATTGAAACCCAGCTCCTGTTACTGCCAGTAAATAATTCATTACTGCAACTCTGCCTCAGCGCAGCATCTTCTTCGGACAATCCCCCCCCCATACTGGTGGGAGCTGACTCATTTTAAGAGAGGGAGAGAGATTTGCCCGTGGGTTACGGTGTGGTGTGTTCAGCCTGGGGGCAGGTTTGAGGGTGGAAAGGACACAGGACCAGACTGAAGCTGCAAGAAGTTACACAGAATCACAGGATCACAGAATGTTTGGGGTTGGCAGGGTCCTCTGTGGGTCACCCAGTCCAACCCCCTGCCCAAGCAGGGTCACCCAGAGCAGGCTGCACAGCACCGCGGCCAGGCGGGGCTGGAATATCTCCAGAGAAGGAGACTCCACAGCCTCCCTGGGCAGCCTGTGCCAGGGCTCCGTCACCCTCAGAGGGAAGAAGTTCTTCCTCATCTTCAGCTGGAGCTTCCTCTGCTTCAGTTTGTGCCCATTGCCCCTTGTCCTGTCGCTGGGCACCACTGAAGAGAGTCTGGCCCCGTCCTCCTGACACCCACCCTGCAGATATTTAGAGGCATTTCGAAGGTCCCCTCTCAGCCTTCTCTTCTCCAGGCTGAACAAGCCCAGCTCCCTCAGCCTCTCCTCGCAGGAGAGATGCTCCAGTCCCCTCCTCATCCTCGTAGCCCTCCGCTGGACTCTCTCCAGTAGCTCCTCATCTTTCTTGAACTGGGGAGCCCAGAACTGGACACAGCACTGCAGATGGGGACTCACTAGGGGAGGAGTTGTTCATCTCATGACGTCTTGTGAGGAACAGAGATGCCGCATGGCCACTGACAGCAAAAATAAGGGACAGCAGCAGTGCAAGGTACCTGTGTCCTGACTGCGTCGAGATGGTGCAGTCCTCTGTGCACCAAGGCGGATCACAGCCACGGACGCGCAGAAGTTCAGTGCATGGCTGTCTCCGAGACCTGGACCCCGGTGCCTGTTAGAGCTACCCAGCGCGGCGAGGGTCCTCAGCCGGCTGCCGTCCCATCTCAGCCCTCCGACACCCAGATTGCAAGACCGTCCTGCGACACCTCCGCCACACGGAGCCTGCAGCGTGGGGCCGGTGCTGGATTAGCTCATCCCTCGCGGCCGCTCCCGAGCCCCTGCTCTGTCTCACCCTGCCCTGAGCTGCTGGAAGCGGTGGGAAAATCCAGGTCTGAGTGCGGGGATGAGTAATGCCCGAGCTATCTCTCTCTTCAATCAATACGGTGTGTCCTCACACATGCCAGAGCTGGGCAAGAGCTTTTGTTTTGGCTGCTCTGGGAAATAATTGCATTCTTTTAATATCTCAAAACAAAGATTTACCACAGGGCCAAAAAGACCACACGGGAAGGTGCTGCGGATTTAACCAGAAATGTCCGTAAAAAGCCTTTGCGTGGGAGCTCCCGAGCAGCCTGCGGACGTTCTCCCCCCCCCCGGCTCGCTGCCCCAGGAGGGCAAAGCATCGTCCCGTGGCGAGCGTGGACAAGGCTGCGCTCGCCCAGACCTCCCCTCCTGCTGATTTTGCCCTCAATATGTGTTGTTTTTCTGAGAGTCTTGGGCGCGTTGTGGCTCCTTGCAGCAAACCAGGTCGGTGCGGGTGCCTCGGCCGGCTGCACGCCCGCCTTGCTCTGTCCCCGCATCTCTGCCGGCGTGGGGCACCCGGGCGCTTCCCTCCGCATACCCCGGCCACGGTGCTGCGCCTTTGGGTGCCAGCCTCTCCCTGCACCCCCTTCCACAGAGCCCTTAACCCCTCCCCGGACTGCGGGACACCCCCTTACACCCCCTGCTTCCCCCTGTGCCCCCCCCACCTTCATACCCTGCCTCTCTCCCCTGTCCCTGCATCCCCTTTGCCTCCCCTCTCCCCCCGCACCCTCCCTTTGCACCCACCTTAAGTGTACCATCCCCCCCCCCCCCCGCACCCTGGCTCCAGTGCTGCGCCTTTGGGTGCCAGCCTCCCCCCGCACCCCCTTCCACAGAGCCCTTACCCCCCCCCGGTCTGTGGGACACCCCCTGCTTACCCCTGTGCCACCCCCCTCATTTCATACCCTGCCCCTCTCCCCCGCCCCAGGCTCCCCTCCGCCTCCCCTCTCCCCCCGCACCCTCCCTTTGCACCCACCATTACGTGTGCCACCCCCCCCCCCCCCGCACCCCGGTCCGCGCCCTCCCCCCCGCCCGTGGGTCCCTCCCCGCAGCCCGTGGGTGCCTCCCCCCCGCCGCGGGCTCTCCCCGCAGCCCGGGGTCCCCCCCCCGCTCCCCGCACCGGCTCCGGGCGGGGCGGCCGCCGGCCAATGGGCGCGGGGCGGGGGGGGCGCGGCCGCCGGGGCCGCCGCATTTATCGGCCGGGCCGGGCCGGGCCGGGCCGTGCCGGGAGCGGGGATGGAGCGGGCGGCGGGGCCGGGGGCAGCGCTGCCCGAGGGGCTCAGTAAATCTCCGCGGCCGGTGATGAGGAAGCAGGCGGTGAAGCGGCACCACCACAAGCACAACCTCAAGCACCGCTACGAGTTCCTGGAGACGCTGGGGAAGGGCACCTACGGGAAGGTGAAGAAAGCCCGGGAGCGCTCCGGAAAGCTGGTAAGGACCCCCCCGTATCCCCTCACACCCCCCGGCCCCGGTACATCATCACCGTGAGCCGGTACGGGGCCCCTGAGCATCACTCTGACCTCAGCAGCCCGGTCCCGGTGCATCCCCCTCCAGGACCCCAGTGCATCCCCCTGCTCCCAGCAGCTCGATCCCTGGTGCATCCCCCCCTCCCCCGGGGCCCCAGTGCATCCCCCTGCTCCCAGCAGCCTGATCCCTGGTGCATCCCCCCCCCGGGCCCCGGTGCATCCCCCTGCTCCCAGCAGCTCAGTCCCTGGTACATCCACCCCTGGGCCCCGGTGCATCCCCCTGCTCCCAGCAGCTCGATCCCTGGTGCATCCCCCCCCCGGGCCCCGGTGCATCCCCCTCCTCCCAGCAACTCGGGCCCCGGTGCATCCCCCCCCCCGGGCCCCAGTGCCTCCCCCTGCTCCCAGCAGCCCATCCCCGGTGCATCACCCCCCCCCGGCCCCTGAGCATCCCCCCTGCCCCGGCTCTCCCCAGCCGGTCACCGGGAAGGCGCTGCCTCGCAGGTGGGGGCAGCCCAGAGGGGCCTCGCACCCCCCAAGTTTGGGGGGGGTGAGGGGGGTTTGCAGCTCCCCTTGCCCACTTGACCGTGTCGGGCTTCCTGGTGAGAGGAGCCCGCAGCGAAGAGCAAACACTGCACTCGAGTCTCAAGGGTTTTCCCCTTCCTCTTGCCCCGGTCCTGGGCTGGTTTTGCCCGCTGGCAGGGGTGTGCGGCACGCAGGCAAAGCAGAGCCCCTCGGAGCCCCACGTATCCGATTAAAATCGCGACTCAATCAGCACCTCGGCCCCTCTGAAGCAAGCGGCTCTGCGCAATGCGTGGCTCGACCCAGAGCGCAGCGATCCAGCGCGCTGGGAGAGGTGGGGGACCCTCCCCCCCGGGCAAGCGGGGTGCTGCTGTCCTTTAGGAACCGGCGAGGGTTCTGAGGGCAAAGCTGGGCGTGATTTCCCTGCCCCTGCTCTGTCCCGAGAGCCCCATGGTGTGGGATGGGACCCAAGAAAGGCGCTTGCCCACCAACCCACCCTGAGACCGTGGGTGGGCGATGAGGGTCCAGCTGCGAGCAGCAGGGCTGGCCCAGCAAGGCTCCGAGGGCTGGGCGGAGGGGCAGGGGGTGAGGCTGGGTCACTAACGTGCTAGAGAGGCATGGCGAGAGGAGGGCAACTGCAAAGCTGAGAGGTTTTCTTGTGTAACACGACAGCTCTTAATGAAGTCAGATCTGCCGTTTCCATTAGCCTGTCTGAGTCTGAAGAAGCTGCTGTTTTCCTGCGCCTTAAAATGCAGCTTCCACCCACAGATGGAGAAGGATCCCTGCTTTGGGATGGGCCAGAAGGCTTCGTTTTCCCTGTCTGCACCTAACAAAGCTTGTGCAGGGAATCTCTGGACTGCCGGAAAACTGACCGAGCTGTGGGAGCCCTTAGGACAGGGGCTCCTTTGTCCAGCAGCGTTGGCCTGCTGTGATGCAAATCAGATACACAGGCCAGTGACTCCTCTGTAAGTGTTGGAGATAGTCAGAGGCTTGACTAACTAGTAGCTGGGCGAGCTGGCTGTGTGGGAACAGGAGGCTTAACCACAAATCTCTCTTCTTCCCACAAATTCTTTCTTGTAGCGCTCAGCATTTCCGGACCTGTTTAATCTTCAGGCTTATCCCGAGCTGGGTTGTTGTTTGCTCCTTCTCTAAGTGGCTTTCACTTCCTAAACACCGAGGTGTGAGAGCAGGTAGCGCTGTGGGCTGCGGGAGCTGACGTTACCGGCTGAGGCTGTAAGGCTGGAGCTGCTCCATGCGTGGTTTTTTGCCTCTGGCTAGTCAGAAGCCGCCTCTGTCAGATGCGCTGGGTATGGAACCATCTCGTTTGGCTGCCTAGCTTGCTTCATCCCTCTGGATTTTAACCAACCTACCTGAACTTGGCTCAGAGCAGCCTGTGTCTAATCAGTTGGTAGACTGCAGGGAAGACCAGGCTGCTGCAGCTGAAGGATTTCTGGGGGGTTCCGTGAACATTGTCTGAAAAAAAGACTGGTTTTCTGGTTAGAAATCCTTTAGGTGAAATGATGCTCATGCCTTTTGGTGGGTACTTCTGCTGAGTGCTCTTCCCACTCCTTGGAAAACTATTGTGTCCCTAAAATATCAAGCAGGTGGGGAGAGAGCTGCTGGTTCTTTTTCCTTTCTTTTTTTTTTTTTTTTCTTTTCCCTGCATCTTTTGGTTTGAAGATTCCGTAACGTGTGCTGTGAACTGGCTCCTGCACCTGTTTGCTGGGCAGCAGCTGGCATTTTTATCTCCCAGCCTGGTTCCCAGACCCTGGCCTGCAGCCAAGACAAGTAGGAAGGGGGTCCTCCTGCGGGACCCGCTTGCAGTGTCAGGAACATATCTGTGGGCTTGCGTGGTGTGGAGGAGAAGGCAGCACCTGGAATACTCCAAAACAGCAAAGCCCCTTTTGATCTCCAGTAAAGGGCGAACCCTGGTCTTTCCCGTAGTGGGTAGTAATCCATATTTCATGGAGCATGAAATGCTGCACTTGCAATCTGGAACAACTTCTAAAGTGCTGCCTGGGGTTGTAGCTTAATGCATCTTTCAGCAGCTGCTGAAAATACCTGTTCTGCCCCCAAAACACTTTTATTTAAAAGCCTTTTTGACTTGGAAAGCACTCTCGAGTTCTCTAGGCTCTTGCAGTGGGAATTCTTGGGGCTGCTTCCTGCAGGAGACTCTTCTCACAGCACTGATGGTGGAGGCAGTGGCAGTGCCTGTCCCTGAAGCTGCTGGTCCCCATCTCCAGGGCGGCTGGGTACAGCCTTTGCTCTCTCAAGGGGAGATCCTCTGCCGTCACCCCTCTTGGGCAGGGGATGCTTTGGAACAAAGCTGCCTTTTGGCACCCCTGGGGAAGGATGGGGTGGCCAAGGGATTAGCATCCCCGGCAGGCCTGATGGGCAGGCAGATCATCCCACCCCGAGTGGCTGGTTCCATCTCCATGGTGGGAGACATGGACCCTAACAGTGCTGTACCCTGCAGGACCGTTATGCAGGCCTGGCTGCGGGCAGCGCTCTGGGGAGAGCCCTGGGGCTCTGACAGCACCCCGAACCTGCTGCTGCTGCAGCCCCGACTCCCCTCTGCCTCCGAGGCCACTGGCTGCCGGGCTCGCAGCCGAGGGCGTTCTCCAGCACTGCTGAATACTCCAGTGGCATCTCCTCAGGCTTCCCACGCTGGCAGCCGGGAGCCGCTTTGTCTTTTTGTGGACAGTGGATCTTGCCCTGAGCTCTGGCTCAGCAGTGAATGTGCATGAGCAGCTTGGTCAGCAAGCAAATGTGCTGCATGCACCCCAAAATGCTGCGGCTGTTGGGCTGCTTTAGGGGGGAGAGGAATAGAGTGAGTCAGCTGGAATTTGGGAGGGCAGGAGCAGGCTGACTTGCTTGCATAAAGGCTTTGCTTGCGTTCTAGCCAGGGTCAGATAATTGGGGACTGGAGCAAAAAATTGTTAAACTTTAACCTAGCACAAAGGTCAGGGGGAAAAAAAAATACCTGACTTTCGAGAAGCTACTGAGTGCCTTTGATATTGCTTTGCACAGAAACTTGGGCCTTGGTTACTGAACTTCCCTTGGCCAGAGTCCATTCTTCTTGGTTCCTTCAACCCTCGGCGCTGGGGCAGCCACGGTGCTGCTCCAGTGCACGGGACGCAGCCCCTGCCCTGGCCAGTGCTGGGCTGAAGTGGGCCAGTGCGGCAGAGAAATGCTCTGGGGCCAAAGGGCCTCCACCGACCATCTCCCGTGCGCCCATCCCAGCCCCTAACATGGGCACGTCCTCCTCCCGTGAAGGCACTGGCGGGGCAGCTGCTCGCTCGCTGCTTTGGCGGCTGGTGACTTGCTGTGGGTGCAGCGGGTGCTGCTCGGCAAGGGCTGCGCCCTGGCCCTGAGCCTTTTGCTGCTTGGTGGGCTAGGTCCCCAGGAGCGAGGGTTCTGACTCCCCTGAATCGGAGGGAGCCGAGGCCGAGCGTCTGTCCCGCACAGCCCAAGGCAGAGGAGGGTCCCCGTGCAGCTCGGCCGTGAGCATCGCTCCCGTGCCGGCGGCTGGGGGCCGGTGGGTGTCCGTGGCCCCTCTCCTCGTTGCTGGGAGACCGGTGCGGGGGTCCCTTTACGGGATTAATGCTGTTCCACATTCTTGTCTGATACAAAAAAAAGAGGTTCTGCTGGATTCAGTTGTAAATTCAGCCCTGGGAGCACATTGTCTCTCCCTAGCCCCTTTGAAAGAGGATTAGAAGGCATCTATTCTCCAGGCTTACTCCTCTTTCTCCTCCCCTTTCAATTTCCTTGTAGAGGATAACTTGAAAACCCAAGAGAAAGCCTGGAAAACGGCTCCATGGTCAGTGCCGGCTCTCCCGGCCGGCTGGAGCACAGTCCTGTGCCTAGGAGGGGTCTGCTCCTTAACACCAAACCTCCTCTTACCTTTACATAATCAGCTCCTTGAAATGAGTATTTGTGAGGAAAACAAACCCTGTTTTCCTTTCATTCTCATGACCCCAAGAAGATGTTGTTGTTGTTATCCTCCAAAGTCATGTGTGCGGGTCGCACCCCTTTGGCTGGCCGTGGTCCAGCAGCGGCCGCAGCCTGGGACACCGTTCCCGCGAGCCACGGCACCCAAGCCAGGAGCAGGGCTGTGCTGGCAGCGGGTGCAGGCTCGGGGAGCTGCTCTGCTGGGAGCTGGCAGCAGGCTGCCCTTGGGGGGAGGCGGGGGGAGCCCCTCCCTGCTGCACAGCAACGGGGCTTGGAAAGGGTGAAAACCGAAGGGATGAAGCTCACTTTTGTTGGAGCTGCTTCAGAGGAGCCGTGCAGCGTGGCTCCTGGATACAGCACGTCGGGGTGGAGAAGCGGGGCTGTTGATCTCCTGCTTGTGAGCCCCTTCCCGAAAGAGGGGGGTGGGTTTCTTGCCCTGCAGAAGGCTTTGGGAAGCCGTGATGCTCCTGGCCCCGGCAGCCGGGTGACCCTGTGTGCGTGTGCTCATCCGCAGGTGGCTATCAAGTCGATCCGGAAAGACAAAATCAAGGATGAGCAGGACCTTGTCCATATCCGGAGAGAGATCGAGATCATGTCCTCCCTCAACCACCCCCACATCATCGCTGTCCACGAAGGTGAGCCCCCATCTCCCCTCCCCTTCCCCGCAGGGCTGGGTGCCGGGGCAGGCTCTGCGGCAGCGTGGTCAGCACTCGCCGCTCTCTTCCCTCTGCTCGTTCGGAGCAGGAGCTGTTTGCCGTTGCCAGTGCCATGCTGGTGACCCAGCACCAGCAGGGAGAGCAGATGCTGCCGGGCTGTGGTTTCCTCGCCTGCACGCAGAGCAGCGGCGAGGGGAAATACCTGCTCCAGAAATAGCCGCTTCCCATCCCATCCCCTCCCGCCCGGAGAGGGAAGCTGGCTCCAAGAGTTGACGCAGCCTTCGGAGGCTGGAAGCCTCGGAGCTGCTGCTGGCGAGAGGCTGTGCCATGGTGGGGGGCTGGTGGCCAGGGTCCCCCGGGAAGCCCAGAGCCCTGTGTGGCTCCAGTGGTGCTGGGTGCTCGCCCCAGCTGTGGGAAATGCACGTTCAGGGAGCAGGCAAGTGCCGGAGCGGTGGGAATGAAGCTCTGTGGCTCGGCTCTCAGCCCGAGGCAGGACCTAACCTCCGTGCCAGAGTCCTTCCCTCCCCTGGGGCACAGGAAAACCAGACCATGGTGTGCTGGGATTGCTCCTGGTGCTGCTGGGCTCGGCGTTACGGCCGGGGCGTTGGCGTTGCCCCAACGGCAGGCAAAGGGGGAATCTCTCAAGCTGTAGCTGTGATCAGGCTTGGAGAGAGTCTCCAGCCGGATCGGTCTTTGCTTGAACGCGGAGTCCCTTGGCTGCAAACGCAGCGTGGCCGGGGCTCTGCCTCGGGGCTGGCTCTGCCGGGGTTTGCTGTGCCGGCATGGCCGGTGCCTGGCGTTGTCGCCGCCTCGCTGGCGTACGTGAGGTATCCAGAGCCCTTTTGTCCTGCAAACAAAAGCAAGCGGATCGGCCGTTCCTCCGCGGTGTGTGCTAGGACTGAGTCACGCTGGCTGCGGGAATTCAGAAAATATTGAGGTAGCTTTCTGCAAACAGGAAGAAAATGCTCGATCTCTTGGCTCGAGCCTGAGCCTTGCTGGGAGCACTGGGAACACGCAGAAAGGCCACCCGGCCGTGCCAGCCGGTAGCTCCATCGCCTTCCCCCTTGGCAGGGCTCTGTCTAATGAAGAGCCACGTGTCTCGGTCAGC
Organism: Opisthocomus hoazin; assembly: GCF_030867145.1. Taxonomy (NCBI): domain Eukaryota; kingdom Metazoa; phylum Chordata; class Aves; order Opisthocomiformes; family Opisthocomidae; genus Opisthocomus; species Opisthocomus hoazin. The sequence continues at coordinate 8,696,519 of NC_134438.1, read as the reverse complement.
GTCTGGCAGAGCAGAGCCCCGTCTCCTGGGCTCTGTGGCTCGGCTGGCTGCTTGGCCAGCTCTGGCCGTCCCCTGTCCCACCACTGAGCAGGTACCTGCAGAAACCCCGGCACCTTCTGTGCTGCAAAACAGACCGGAGGCACAGGCGATGAGGCGGGCAGTGTGCTAGGGCTGGCCACCTGCTCATTAACGCTCTGCTAACGAGAAGCCCTTTAGCTCTGAGCATCCCTCCTAACACCCTGCGCCTTCCCGTCTCTGTGCAGTGTTCGAGAACAGCAGCAAGATCGTCATCGTGATGGAGTACGCCAGCAAGGGGGACCTGTACGACTACATCAGCGAGCGGCAGCGGCTGTCGGAGCAGGAGGCGCGTCACTTCTTCCGGCAGGTCGTCTCCGCCGTCTACTACTGCCACAAGGTGGGTCGGCACCGGGCTTCCCGGGGACTGAGCGGGGGGATTGGCAGGGCTGGATCCGGGCAGAGGTGCTGGGTAGGGATCCAGTGCCTGATGGGGAAGCTCAGCCTGGGCTGGGAGGTGAGGAGAGCTTGTGGCCGTTGGCCTTTCCCAGGAGAGGGGTTATTCCTGCCCCTTATCTGAGGGGTGCGGCAGCTCTTGGGCTCAAGCAGAGGCAAAGCCTGAGTGGCTTTTGGGAAGTCCTCCCTTGGGTTTCTGCTGCTGCCGTGTGGGGCTGACTGACTGTGCCGGGCAGTTATCGACTGCCGTCCCACCTGCCTGGAGGAGATGCCCAGGGCTTTCTGCCAGCACCAACAGCTGAGCCCTGGGTCACCGTCTTGTCCCCTGGAAGGGGCGTAGAGCTGTAGGGGCCTGGCTGGGGCTGTGGGATGAGCTGTGCCTGCCCTGGAGGGACCCTCGAGGCTGTGGGTCTCCCCGGAGGGTGCTCTACAACCATGCCTGGTCACGCCTCGGTCCCCTGTGCCTTTGGCAGGAAGGGGGGGATTCGGGGCATCTCCCGAACCCAAAGCAAATCGTGGTCTTGCCCAGCTGGGCAGCAGCAGGTCCCAGTAAAGGGTGGAGCTGTGCCCACCGTGTGCTGTCGGGAGCTGGCACCAGCCTCTCGTGGGTGCGGGAGCCCAGCCTGGCACTGGGTGCCACCCTGCTCGTGCTCCTGAGCAGCACGGGGAGCTGGCAGCACCCATGGCAGGACGTGGCTTACAGCCCATCCTATCCGTGCACCCAGGGTTATTACTGCTCCTCGTGATTGCCATCGCCGTGTCCTGTTTGCGTGCCGGTGAGTGGCAGTGACCTCCCCGTGCTGCCTTCCTTTCGCTTCCTCAAACTAAACCCGGCTCTCCCTTCCCCCACGCAGAACGGGATCGTTCACAGGGACCTGAAGCTGGAGAACATCCTTCTCGATGCGAATGGGAACATCAAGGTGAGAGGCTGGCAGAGCCTGGCCGCGCTTTGGGTGTCACCCAGCAAAAGGGGGGTTCCAAGGGGTGCTGCCCAGCATGGGTGGACTGGCGGTGGCCACAGCACCCCGGTCCCCCCACGGCACATGGTTCTCTGCAGCTCTGGGAAGTGTCTGTCGGCTCTGGGACCGGTGGCATCGCCGTTTGCCCAGGGGATGGGGAGCCGGGGGGCGGCTGTACCTGCCCCTGCGATCTGTGCCGGGAGAGGCTGCGGAGGCAGAGCTCCCTGCTGCCTGTTAGAGCCGTGACGCTGCTGAGGAGGGCAAAGTCTGCACGCTGAGGTTAAAGCGTGACCGAACGGATAAGAAAGGGCTCCTCCAGCGAAAGTCCCGGTCCCTGTACGTGCTGGCCAGGCTGGCGGAGGGAGGTGTGGGGCAGCTCCCAGCTCTGCTGGCCCTGGGCGATGCTTTTTGCCTTGGCCCGGGGTGCTGAGCCACCCAGGGAGGAAGGGCACGGCCGCAGCCGGGTGATAAACAGGCTGCAGGGCTTTATCTCTGTAAGGGGTAATTTAGCAACTGGGAGCTCGCGAGCAGGGACTGTGCCTTCTGCTCCCCGAGAAGTGACGGGCTGACGAGGATAATGACTGCCTGTGTGCTACGTGGAGCAGACAGGGGCTGAAGCAGCCTCGTGCGGCTGCGAAGGAGCTGGAGGAGAGCCCGGCAGCTCTCCAGCTAACCACGCGTTGGCAGCTGCCTCTGCTCCCGGCGTGCCGGCGATGGGGCTGGAGGGGCAGAGCCGTGGGGCTGGGACGAGCTTTCTGGGAGGGGGAGAGGGGCTGGAGCAGCCTCGGGGGGTGGAAAGCTGGGACGCTGCTGCTCCCCGAGGAGACTGAGGGCACCCGGGAGTAGGGTGCCAAGGGCAGCCCTGGTTTTGGCCAAGCCCGCAGCTCGGGAGCTTTGGTTGGCAATGCTGCTCCACCTAAAAGGGAACTTTGCTGCTTGATAACGGCTGTAATTGTCTCTCTAGATTGCAGACTTTGGCCTGTCCAATGTTTACCAGCAGGACAAGCTCCTGCAGACTTACTGCGGTAGCCCTCTCTACGCATCCCCCGAGATCATCAACGGGAGGCCGTACAAGGGCCCGGAGGTAGGCTGTGCCTCGCACCGTGCTGGCGGCTCTTGCTGCCTCTGCTTGGGCGTGGGAAGGCGCTGGGTGTTTTCCCAGTTGAGCGTCGTGGGTGGAGTCCTGCCAGCATGGCCTGGGGTAACGGGTCCCTGAAGACCAAGCACTGTGTGGTCGGTGTGTGGCAGCTGCAGCGGGGTGGACGTGGTGGGATGGAGGTGGATGGTCCTACCCCGCGCTCTGTCCTCCCCAGGAGCTGCTGCCGAGGGTCTGGCGGGGGGGTCCTGCCCAGCCGGGGTGGTGGCCGGGGCAGCACGGTCCCCTTGCCCCCCTCCAGGCCAATCTCTCCCTCTGGCAGGTGGACAGCTGGTCCCTGGGCGTTCTTCTTTACATCCTGGTCCACGGCACGATGCCGTTCGATGGCCACGACTACAAGACTCTGGTCAAGCAGATCACAAGCGGGGACTACCGGGAGCCCACGAAGCTGTCAGGTAGGCAGACCCCCGCCACCCTGTGCATCCCCCCTCCCTGTATTCCCTTCGGTGCCTGACCTTCCTCTTCCTCAGATGCCTGTGGGCTAATCCGGTGGATGCTGATGGTGAACCCAGAGCGCCGTGCCACCATCGAGGACATTGCCACGCACTGGTGGGTGAACTGGGGCTACAAAGTGCCCCTTGGGGAGCAAGAGCTGCTGCGGGAGAGCGAGTCGCCCCTGGCCACAGTGACAGAGTGGCTTCGCCGCTCCTCCCGGCCCCTCCTGGAGAATGGCTCCAAGGTGCGATGCTTCTTGAAGCAGCACATCCCTGGTGTGGCCCTGGAGCGGCAGCGCTCCCTCAAGAAGTCCAAGAAGGAGAACGACGTCTCCCACGTGCTGCAGGAGGTGGCCCTGGCCCCAGAGAACCCCTCCAAGTCCATCCTCAAGCGGCCCAAGGGCATCCTGAAGAAGAGAAACTCCTGTGAGCAGAAGGTGCTTGGTCCCGGTCCCCCGCCAGCAGCACCCATGGGAGAGGCGAGGGGTGAGGATGGCGAGGTGACCGCTGCGGGTCTCACCCGGATCCTGTCCTCCAGAATACTGGCTTGCAGCAGGGATGATGGAGCGGTGCCCATGGCTGTGCCCAAGAAGGGAATACTGAAAAAGCCCTCGACGAGGGAGTCGGGGTATTACTCGTCCCTGGAGTGCTGCGAATCCGGGGATGTCCTGGATGCAGGTAGCTTGGACCTTGATGGGAGCGTGTTTGCTGACACCCCCTCCCCGGAGCAGGGACCCCAGGGCCTCCCTGCCCGCCGCAAAGGCATCCTCAAGCACAAGGGCAAGTACTCATCCAGCAGTGCCGAGGCGGACGGCCCCCCCGGGCAGGGCTTCGGGGCCTTCAGCGAGGTGCCCCTGCCCCAGGCACCCCGCGCCCGCCCGTCCAGCGCCGTGAGCGAGGACAGCATCCTCTCCACGGAGTCCTTCGACCAGCTCGACCTGCCCACCCGAGTGCCCCACGGCGGTGGGGGCATGCGGGGCTGCGTCTCTGCCGACAGCCTCCTCCGGCTGGAAGAGGAGGAGGAGGTGGAGGAAGGGCGCAGGCTGCGCCGCTGGACTGTGACCCATTGCCGGAGCCCATTGGGAGAGAGCAGCTTGTCCCTGGCAGGCTGTGACAATGTCACCGAGGTGTACCGGCGTGCTGTGGCCATCGGCGTGAAGCTGAGCTGAGGGCTCCCTGGGCTGGGGTGTGCTGGGGAGGGGGCCAAGCCCCCCCTGCCCTGGGGATGCTGGTCCTGCTCAGCCACGTCCCACGTATTTATTTTGCAGCCTCGTGCCCCTCGGTGGGTGCAGGTGGGGGGGAGCTGCGGTGGCTGGGGGGCAGTGGCGAGGGGGGTGCCCCAGGGCTGGGACATTGAATGGACCAAAGCCCCGAGTCCTCTGGCCACTGCCCCGTGGAGGGGCTGGGGGGTCCCGGAGGCTCCTCGCTGCTGGCCTCCCCTCACAAACAGGCTCATCTCATTTCCAAGGGGAAACCAAGGGGTTGGAGGGATGATTTTTTTTTTTTTTTCTTTGCACTGTTTTTTGGCTGCACAATAAGGAATGGGGCAGGTGATATACCTCAAACAAGCTGGAGATGTAGCAGGGTGCTGGCGAGGGGCTGAAAGGTGCTGGCCTGCCTGTGGGCTGGGCTCTCGGGGTGTCCAACCACCCAGGTGCCAGCTCTTCCCTCTCCTGCACTGAGAACCCAACTGGACCTGGCTGAAACCCCAGTCTGAGAACACACTCTGATGCCAACACCTGTTTTGTTGTTTTTAATGTTGAAAGGAGGGGGAAAAAAAAAAAAGTGCCTTTAGTGAGGCACCACTTTATTTATTGCCTTTGTCTGCCTTGATGTGAAACTCCAGCAGCGTGGGCTGTGTCTGGCCCCGTCATGGCCACCCCGGTGTCTCACGGGGGGTGCAGGGGTCTGCGCCGTTGTCTCGTGCCACACCTCGCAGTTTGGTTGCACTGTTGCCGCATGTTCGCTGGCCCTTTCCCTTCTCCAGCGTGTGTGTGTTTTCTCCTCCTTCCTACAAAGTGGTCTTGAGAAAACCATTAAATTAACAAATTAAATTAGCAAAGAGTAGACCTGAGTTGTTCTCTTGATGGCCGTGCCCCCAGATCTCGGGGCTGGGAGGTGTGATGGGGTGCTGCCTGTCCCAGGCTGGCATCTCCTGGCTCCTGCTGGGACAGGGCTTTGCGTGGTACTGGGGCTGCTGTGGGGGCTTAAACTGGTGCACTCCCCCCCAAAGCGACTGGATGTATCCCTTAGGTGGGTCCAGCACCCCCAGGGGTAGTATTTAAGGCTGAGCGGCTGCTGCTGCGTGACCCAGTGAGGGGGGGGCTGGTTGGACACAGGGCTGGGGGGGGGGGTACCATGGCACTGTGCCCCTGTCCCCGAGGGGAACAAACAGGCAGAGCCCAAAGTTTGGGAGAAGCTGTGCCGGAGGCGGATGGCTGCTGAGGGTGATGGACCTGTCCCCCCCTGGGTTGCCCCCTCCCCACTGCGGGCAGCCCAGCAGCCCCAGCTCCGCTCCTCAACGGCTTCCACAGCACTGGGTTGAGGTTTGTTCAATATCTGCGGGGCTTGGTGGCGGGAGCTCCCTCCCGGGCAGCTGCCATCTCCCCTCGCAGTGCCTGCGACGGAGGAAGGACCGAGCCAGGCTGAGCCCCGGCAGCCGGAGCTCGGCCGTGCCATGGGGCTGCCTCCTCTCCGGCGCTTTCCCCCAGCTTCCTTTGCCCTCTCCTCCTGCTGCGGCATTGAAACTGGTTTTATTGCTCTGTAAAGCACTGTAACCATTTCCCATTTCCAGCTGGGTTAACAGGGGACCTTTCGGGGCTGCCTGCCAGGAATGCCACCCCTCGTCCCGCGCGGCCGAAGCCGTGGGGGGCCACCGCGCTCCCTCTGCCCCCCGCCGCGCATTCCCCGCGTGCTTCCCGCGCCATTAAGCGCTCAAAGCCGCTCCGAGGGCATCCAGCTTAGCCGAGGCAAAGTCCTGCTGCCCTGTGGGCTGCCGAGGTGGGATGGGGCGAGCTGGGGGCTGCAGCACCCGTGGGTCCGGGGCATGGAGCATCCCAAGGCGGAGGTCAGGCTGGGCTGAGATTTTAGCAGCCGCTGAGGGACAAAGCCTCCTTGTCTGGGAAGCGTCTGTGGGTTTGGTTTCTGGAGCATCCTGGGGTGCCGTGGTCCTGTTTCATTAATAATTTGTGAGAAAACGTTCTTGCCTGCTGGCTTCGGCGCCGCGTTGAGCCACGGCAGCTCTGGGTGGGCACCCCATGGGTGCGAGGCACCCGCTGACCACCCCATCACGCGTGTCCCGGCCGGTGGCAGCTGCTGTTCGTGCTGGTTTAGGAGCGGTGTCTCGGTCAGCTCAGCCCAAGCCCAGCTTGGGGCAGCCCTGGGGGGGCTGCGGCAGCGAGCGGACCCCCCTGCCCGCCCCGCCCTGGGCTGCAGCCATGTGCAAGGGTGAGGAACGCTGTCAGAGACTCTCAGCGCTGGATGGGTGGGTGAAGGAGGCAGCCTCAGCCCGAAGGTACCGAGGAGGAGGTGGGAGGGGGCCGCAGAGACCGTCCCCCATCGCTGCTGGTGCCCCCCTCCCCACGCCATGCCCATGCTCCCGACATTCTCCTGCCAAGCCCTTGGAAACAGCCTTTTCATCCCAGCCCCGATTTCCGCTGCCTCTGCCCCCCCGTACGGCAGCTGCCCCCCGCAGCCGGGGGCTGAGCCCCCCTTTCAGGCCGTGGCTATTATTAACGGCTCGCTTTTATTCAGCCCTTTCATCCGAGGATTCACAACCCCCCCCCCTTCCCTCCAGCCTCCCGAGCTCCCGGGAGCTGCTTAGCGCAGCCCCCCGCCCCGTCCCCCCCCCGTGGGTGTTTGAAGCGGGTGAAAATGACCTCAGCGGCATTTTGCTGAGAAAATGCCATTTTTTGGGGGTGACTTCAGCCGACCTGCTGGTTTGCTGCCAGCACAGGAGGTACTGCCTCGGCGTGTGGGAGCGGAGCTGTGCTCCTGCTGGGTCGGCTTGGGGGAGAGGGAAACGGGGAGAAACACCCGAAGATGAATTGTCCCAGACGATGAGGTGATGCTGGAGTGCTTGGAGTGCAGCGCACTGCCCTGAGGATTTATACCAACCGGTGCAAGCTTCCCTTCTCACTGTCCCGAGGGCTCAGCGGGTGAAATCGGCCGGCAGCAAGCTCTGTGGCTGCTGGGGGACAGCCTGGACCCTGTCCTGCTGGTCTGTGGGGTGCTGGCTTCTTACTGGGAGCAGCTGGTACATCCCCATGGGCTGCACAGCAGGGACTGGTGCTGCAGACGTTGCCAGAGGGTGGGTGTGGGGATTTTCAGGCATGAAAATTGGGCATTTCCAGGGATTTTTCAGGTGGGGGGCTTTGGGGTGAATGGCGTGGCTGTGGCTTGGCTCACTTGCACCCCGGGCGTGCTGCACCATGCACCAGCCCAGACCTGTAACCCCTGCTCATCTGGGGGCTGTTTCAAGAGCCATGTCCCCACGCAACATCCCCAAGCAGCCTCGGTGCCTCTGTGCCCTGAAAAGGGGGAAAAATGGTGTTTCAGGGCCGAGCTGGCTGGAGGAGGGGAATCGAGCAGCTCCCGGCACCACTCCCAGCAGCTCCTGCCCGGGCTGGGCTTCCCGGCAGCGGGGAGCCCTGAGTCACCCCGCGGCACCCTGCTCCTGCCCGGGCTTGTGCCGGGGAGCCCGGATGCACCGAGCCCATATTTGGGGCTCGGAGCAGGAGGAGCAGTCTCAGGGGGACGTGGCGTGGGAAGGGAGACATGTGCCTTCCTGGGGGGGGGGGGGGGGGGGGAGGATGCCTGTGACCCCCAGGGACAGCCCGCAGCGAAAGCCGCTTGCACATCACTGTGGAGAAAGTGGCTGCAAGCAGTGCAGGGGTGCAGGTGGCATCTCCACCAGTGCTTGCAAGAAGCATTCTTAATATCAGTGGAAAGGAGATGGCAGCAGGGCCACAGCCCGCTCTCGTTAGCGACCTAACGATGCCCAGGGCACCGAGCAGCTCAAGGAGACGAGGGTGGATGCCCCAGGTGCTCTGGGGTTTTCCCATCAGCTGCCTGCCGGCTGCCATCTCCCCGACAGCCACAGCCAGGCCACGCTGCCGGTCCTCCCTGTAGAAATCTCCTGGGGTTTTGTTTTTTTTTCCTTTTTCCCCTCAGGTTTTCTGCTCGAGCATTTTTGTGTCTGTCTGATGCATCGTGGGCCCAGAGCCAACAATATTTCTAAGACATTTTGTCATAACTCTGAGAGCCAGAACAATTAACACAACAAAGTTTAGACATTTCTTTTGCATGTGATGCTTTCAAAGTAGGGCTTTTTTTTTTTTTAAGGTGCCTCCACTGCTACCTGTTTGATTGCTGGATTGCTTTGAAGATCTGAAGAAGAGAAATCCCCACATGAAAGTCCTCCCATCTTCAATGGCACTTGGCTGCAGCCTGGAGCGGCCAAAAAAGTGGAGAAAGCGGCACCCGGAAACTTTGATCCTGTTTCCCTGGAGCACGAGGAATGGCTGCAACACATCGGAGCCTGAGACTTAAAAATGTAACCCCGAACCTCGCTGGGGACCCAGATCACTGGGCGCTGGTGACCACCCCGCAGCCCCCGTGCCCTCCCGAAGCCGGGGCGGTGCTGCTGGGGCTGCTGGATCTCTGCCGGAGGAGGCAGCCCGGGGGACTTCCCCGAGCAGGATGGCTCTGCCCATCTATCCCGACCAGCAGCTCCGCAGCCCTGGGGTTTGCGGTGCTGGGGCTGTGCTCCTCTCTGCAGCAGGACGGGGCAGTGGGGATCAGGAGGGACCTGGGGATCCTGGTGGATGACAGGGTGACCATGAGCCAGCAGTGTGCCCTGGCTGCCAAGAAAGCCAATGGGATCCTGGGGTGCATCAAGAGGAGTGTGGCCAGCAGGGCGAGGGAGGTTCTCCTTCCCCTCTACTCTGCCCTGGTGAGACCCCATCTGCAGTGCTGTGTCCAGTTCTGGGCTCCCCAGTTCAAGAAAGATGAGGAGCTACTGGATAGAGTCCAGCGGAGGGCTACGAGGATGAGGAGGGGACTGGAGCATCTCTCCTACAAGGAGAGGCTGAGGGAGCTGGGCTTGTTCAGCCTGGAGAAGAGAAGGCTGCGAGGGGACCTTAGAAATGCCAATAAATATCTGCAGGGTGGGTGTCAGGAGGACAGGGCCAGACTCTTTCCAGTGGTGCCCAGCGACAGGACAAGGGGCAACGGGCACAAACTGAAGCAGAGGAAGCTCCAGCTGAACCCGAGGAAGAACTTCTTCCCTCTGAGGGTGACGGAGCCCTGGCCCAGGCTGCCCAGGGAGGCTGTGGAGTCTCCTTCTCTGGAGATATTCCAGCCCCGCCTGGACGTGGTGCTGTGCAGCCTGCTCTGGGTGACCCTGCTTGGGCAGGGGGTTGGACTGGGTGACCCCAGAGGGCCCTGCCAACCCTGACCGTGCTGGGATTCTGTGATTCTGTGGTCGGGGATCGGGTGCTGTGCTCTGCCGGTTTGCAGATGATGGACCACCCACCCACCTCCCGTCCTGCCCATCATTTTCAGGGCCGTCCACCCCATCGTGCCCACGGTGAGCTGATGGGATGTGAAAGCCGCGCTCACATTGTGGGACCCACCGACGCTCTCACCGGCCAGCTCTTTGCCTGAGCACCCTGCCCAGCGCAGCCCGTCCCTCGCCGAGCCCCCACGGGAGGGCCGGGCATGGCTGCATGGACAGCAATAAAACCCCAGACGCTTCTCAAGTGCTTCAGACATGTGCAAAGCCGGCACGGGAGGCACAAAGCTGGCGGGGCTCCCGCAGGGACGTGGCAAACCAGCCACGCTGGCTCGACCGCCCGGCCGGGCACGCCGTCACCGGCTGCCTGCGCCCGGAGCTGCCGGCTGCTATCGCCCGGCGAGAGCCGGGCTGCGATCGGGCGCTGCGGGGACGTGGCACACCCAGATGCTGTCTCCTTGCCAGGCCGTCAGCTCAGCCCTTCCCACCGGAGCCGGCTGAACCGCTTTCTCCAGGTGCGGGCTCGGCATCGTGCAGAAGCAGGTGAGGCAAGCAAGGAGCCCGTTTTTCCGGCAGCGGCGGCTGGGGGGTCACACGCACATGGGGCCGTGCCGCTGCAGGGAGTTCCCAGCCGGGATGCTCCTGACATGGCAGCGATGTCCCAGCCCATGCAAACACCGCGAGCGAGACCCAGGCCTCCCGGCAGCTCCGCCACTGGTCTTGTGGGTGGGTGGGCATTGGCGTTCCCGGTTTTCACCAGAAGAAACTGGAGTCACGCAGTTACTTGGGTGCCTAAAGATGCAAAGTGTTGCCTCGCTGGGTTGTCGGGACTGCCTTGGTTGGCTGGGTACCAACCTCCCGAAATTTGGACCCATCAGCTCCAGCCCTTTCCAAAGAAACCTCGTCTGGGTGCTTCTTTGCATTCACAGGCAACCAGATATACTGGGAAAATCACCCTCCCTTGCAGCTCCTGGCGGTTCCGCGCTCCCTTCCCGTGTGAGACACGGGACAAGCTCCCTCGCAGTGCTGGGCTGGGGATGGAGGCTCCCAGCCAACGCAGAAATGGCTCTTGGCAGAGGAGTTTCGGAGCCTCCTGCTCCCTCTGTGCTGGCTAACGGCAGCCCTGCGCCCGCCGCCGTGCAGACCCAGCCGGGAGGGTGCCGGTGCTGGGGTGCAGCCTCGCTCAGCGTCTGCCTTTCCCACCCGCCTGGGCGCTGCGGCGATGCCATCGCGGTGAAGCGGCAGTGGGAGAAGGTGTTGCAAACCTTGGCGTCCCGCAAAGCCACCGGAGTCACTGCCCTGGCAGGGCTTGGCCCTAGATGGGCCACCCCGGGGACCCGCACTGCCCGAGGGATGGCAGCCGGTGGCTCGGTGACCCTGCTGTGGTCCAGGAGCAGCCGAAGGGCCGGGATGAGGGTGCTGGCAGTCGGGGAGCTGCTGCCCCATGCCTCTGCGCTCTGCCTGCATCTGCCTGCAGCTCGCACCAGCCCGCGGGCACGGGGACAGGGACAGCAGAGCCACCACCAGCAGACCCTCAGGAGGGCTGGAGGGGGTAGCAGGACCTTTTGGTCAATGCCTTTGGCTGTTTGGTGCCTGGCACGGGGCGTTGAACATGTAATTGAGGAGCTACTGGAGAGAGTCCAGCAGAGGGCTACAAGGATGATGAGGGGACTGGAGCATCTCTCCTACAAGGAGAGGCTGAGGGAGCTGGGCTTGTTCAGCCTGGAGAAGAGAAGGCTGCGAGGGGACCTTAGAAATGCCGATAAATCTCTGCAGGGTGGGGGTCAGGAGGACGGGGCCAGGCTCTTTTCAGTGGTGCCCAGCGACAGGACAAGGGGCAACGGGCACAAACTGAAGCAGAAGAAGCTCCAGCTGAAGATGAGGAAGAACTTCTTCCCTCTGAGGGTGACGGAGCCCTGGCCCAGGCTGCCCAGGGAGGCTGTGGAGTCTCCTTCTCTGGAGATATTCCAGCCCCGCCTGGCCGCGGTGCTGTGCAGCCTGCTCTGGGTGACCCTGCTTGGGCAGGGGGTTGGGCTGGGTGACCCACAGAGGGCCCTGCCAACCCCTGCCATGCTGGGATTCTGTGATTCTGTGATTTGATTTATGCTGGGACCTGCGCAGCCCCGCTCGCTCAGCCCCGGGAGGGTGCCCGGGGGTGGCACAACCAAGCCATGGTCTCAGCCGAGGGATGCCCAGCCGGTGCTCGGCCAGGTCGGTACCTTGCGATAAGGTGGTCTGGAAGGGAAGGACGGTGCTGCCCTGTCCCCCTGCTCCTCCTCGGTGGCTCTTGCTGGGAAGGAGGCTGCGGGGGAGACAGCACGGACCCCCCCCAGCCCCCGCCATGCTACGATCGACCTGCGAGTCCGGGCAGACCTCGGTGAGCTACGCGATCAATTATTTTTCTAATCTTATCTAGCTGTCTTTTTCCTGCTTTCTCCTGTGTGTCTTCCCCTCCCTCCCCTGCACTTTGTAGCCGCCCGACAGCCCCGCTTCCCCCCTCCAGCCCTGCGCTTTGATCCTAGGAAGAAGCAATTGATCCTCCTTATCTTTATTGTGGTAAAGACATTCCCAGCACTGCCCTTAATTAAATTCCTCTTCATTTTCTTCCATAAGCCTTTCTTCCCCCCAACCCCAGACAAGTATTTATTTTCAAATGTGCAATTAAATTATTAGATTGGCCATTGGTCTAAAAGCAGCCAGATTCACCGGGCCCTGCTATGCGCAGTTCAGGGGGAGACCTTGGAGCTTTCCCCCTGCTCTCCCCCCACCCAGCTGAGCCGGGTTCGTACCAGCTCGAGGTGCTGCTGTTCATGGGTGCATGGGGCAAGGAGCTTGGGCTCGGGGGCTGGCAGCCCCTGTGCTGCTGCAGGGCCAGGGACCAGCCTGTGGCAGAGGGACAGCACGCTTCTAGCAGCCAGCACCCACGGGCATTTGCTTTTCCAAAGCCCAGTGTCACCAGGAGCTGCTCCACGGAGCGGCTGACGTGTCTCTGATGGCTGCAGACCAGTGCGTGGGTGCCCCGGTCCCCCCGCCAACCGGCAGCAGCCCTGGAGAGGGAGAAGGTCGCAGCCGGCGAGGTGACAGCGTTCACTGCCGGGCTGAGCTTGCCGAGAGCAACCCCTGGGAAGGGTCCGCACGGCCCCGGGGGCAGCCGGGGGGCTTGCGTTGGCCAAGGGTGCGAGGGCAGTGGTTTGGAAAGCAGGCGGCTCCCAAAACCACGTCACCGGCACAGTGCAGGCAGGCGGCATCGGAGGCTGCCCGTACCGACCTACCCGTCCCTGTCCCTGCCTCCGGCCAGGACTTGTCCTCCCCGAGAGACCAGGGGAGCACGGCAGCAGGTCGGACTCGCGAGCTGTGGTTTTCACCGCAATGGCTCGGAGGAAAAGGGCTGTGGGGCGCGTTTTACTCCCAGCAGCAGCTCCCTCCCCACCTCTCCCTGGCCACAGGAAAGAAACAGGGAGTTGCTCATGGGGACAGGCAGACACCCCCCGCCCGACCGGGATGAGGGAGCCAGGACGGGCTCACGGCTGGCTCCTGTGCTCTGGGGAGGGCCACGGTGGCACTGGCACCAGTCACGGTGCCACAGGCACTGCCCGCAGTGGCACAGCCACTAGCCACAGCAGTGCGGGCACTGGCCACGGTGGCACTGGTCAGGGTGGTGTGGGCACTGGTGGCAGCAGCACTGGCACTGGCCATGGTGACACTGGCACTGGTCAGGGTGGTGTGGGCACTGGCCACGGTGGTGTGGGCACTGGTCAGGGTGGTGTGGGCACTGGTGACAGCAGCACTGGCACTGGCCACGGTGGCACTGGCACTGGTCAGGGTGGTGTGGGCACTGGTGACAGCAGCACTGGCACTGGCCACGGTGGCACTGGCACTGGTCAGGGTGGTGTGGGCACTGACCACGGTGGTGTGGGCACTGGTGACAGCAGCACTGGCACTGGCCACGGCGGCACTGACACTGGTCAGGGTGGTGTGGGCGCTGGTGGCAGCAGCACTGGCACTGGCCACGGTGGCACTGGCACTGGCCACGGTGGTGTGGGCACTGGCCACCACCTCTCACACCAGGTGAGACCCGAGTGCCCCGGAGCCGCCGCCGGCGGTGGCTCTGCACCGCTTTAAGCTTTTCCGCTCGGAAATTTTTCCTCCAGACACTTTAACCTCGGGGGCAGCGAGTATTTTTCATGTAGATCAGTCGAAATTCCCCCGGAGACAGCGCAGGAATGCGAAGCATGTTACCCTTGGTACCAGCTCTTTCTTTTTACGGCCTAAGCTTGGCCATGTCGGCGGGGGGGGGGGGGGTCGGGGGGAATGTCTGGGGTCCCGCCGTCTTTCCCATTGATGATTGCCAACATTCCCCCCCCACCCAAACCCCCTTCCTCCTCCTCCTCCTCCTCCTCCTTCTCCTTGGGAAGACTGCCCCTCTGTGTTGCACCCGCACGCTGTGCCTGGGTTGGCCATCCCAGCAGGTGCCCGGTGAGGGTCTCCATGCCAGGGTTTGCAGTGGGGTGACGGGGGGCAAACTGGGGCCGAGGCAATGCCAGCAGCACCCCAAAAGGGACGCAAGCACCTCTGGGTCCTGGCAGCCTGCAGCTCTTGGTGCTCCTCTCCTTGGGCACGCAGGGAGGTCCCCAGAGCCATGGGGACCCTGAGGGATATTCTGGGAGCTCCCCCAGCAGAGCAGAGGGCAGCAAATACGTTCCTTTATCGTCCGAGGCTCGTGCAGCTGGAAACCTGAAGGCGTAACGCCACCAAAATAAATGACTGTCTTGTTCGTCTCAGTTAAGTGCAATTACCCCTTAGATATCAAAATAATTTATTATTGTTACTTCTTCTGAGCTCGCTGCAGTGACACGAGGCAGGGGAAGGGGGCCAGTGCTGCGTGGCCACTCCTCGCCCCACGCCGCGGAGCCCGGGCACCCCGCGGTGCCTTTGGGTGGCACGGGCAGTGCGGTTCCAGCTCTGCAAACTGGGGAGCGAAGGGAAACCCTGCAGAGGGAAGCGCTGCTCCGGCCGTGCCGGTGGCAGAGGTCCCACCCCAGCAGCTCGGCCACAGCACTGGTGCCCCTCACCCCTGCAGAAACCCCCCGACCCACCTCTGGCTTTCCCCACTGAGCTCCCAGTGGGCACCAGCCTCTGCGTGCACCCGCGCCGGCCCCGTGCAGCGGACGGGAGCTGCTCCCCGTGCCGGGGAAGGGGCAGCCGAGCCCTGGGGTGCGGGGACATGAGGGTCCCCGTGCCCGATGGCACCAGCTCGGCGTGCCTCGCCGCCCCTGTCCCTCTGCATTACCCTGCTCTCAAGAGCGGACTGGGAGCCCAGCTGCAGCTATTACATAAAACGCAATTAGCGATGCAGGCGAGGGAGGCCTGAGTGGCATTAAGGAATTCCTCCCGGGCTGACGTCAAAGCTTCACCTCTCCTCCCGCTGCCCACACAAAGGGGGCCGTTATGAGCCCCCCCCCCCCTCCCCGGCCCCGCTGTGCGAGAACACGAGTCCCCGGGGAGCCCTGGGCTGCACGTGCCATGCGGGAATTGTCCCCGCCACCAGCACGGATGGCACCGGCAGCTCCCTGGCTCCCTGCGCAGGGTTTGCCGGCTCCCACATTCCCCGGGCATGGGAAGATGCCGGCAGGCCCCGTCTGCCAGCTGCTTGCCTGCGGGAGCGGGGCTCGGCCGGGTGCCCAGGCCTGGGGAGCGGGAGGGACGCTGGATGACGGAGGGGCAGCGGGGATGTCACTCCTGGCTGGGTGGCACGACCCAGCCCACGGGCTCTGCTGCTCCCCGGCGCAGGATGGCGTGGAAGCGGGGACCAGCCTAGGCAGCTGGGCAGGGGGGACAAGCAGGAGGTCCCGAAATTCCTGCTGGGATGGCAGTTCCCAGCAGGATGGAGGAGCTCTGCCCACTGCCCCAGCACCGGGGCCTCCTCCGGCCGCTGCCAAGGAGCTCGCGGGGGCTGGCTGGTGCCAGGACACCAGCATTTTGATGTGAATGCCCCAAAGTGTCGCAGACTGCTCCTCTGCCTCTGCTGCCGGGGGCTGCCCAGCTCCTGAGCGAGGGGGAGTGGCTGGGGTCCTGTGTGCTGCTCCTACCCCAGCACATCCCGAGGACACAGCGATTGCTGGGGCTGAGCTGTGGCACACGCTCTGGGACACCCCACTGCACCCACCTCCCGCCACACCCGGAGCCTGCAGCCTCCCCAGACAGGGCCTCCAGCAGAAATCCCCCCCTTTCCCGCAAGCTGGGGGACACCAGACCCCCCCCCTCTGCGTCCTGGACACCCCCCCCCAGCCCCTCCTCGCTGCTCCAGCCCCCCAGGCAGGGAGATGGGGCAGCGCTGGGCTGCAGGCAGGAAGGGGTTAAAGCGCTAATTAGGGTGCGGGACCCCACCCCGTCCCGACGCGGTATTTAGGGAGGATGCTCCGGGGCGGGTCCCCGGGCCGCCGCGTCCTTGATGGTGGGGACTGGGGGCCCTCCTGCGGCCGCGGCTCCGCAGCACCGCCCTGCCCCGGTCCCCTGCCCCGGACGCAGGGACCGGCAGGATAAGCAGAGGGCGATGAGGATGATGAGGGGACTGGAGCACCTCTCCTACGAGGAGAGGCTGAGGGAGCTGGGCTTGTTCAGCCTGGAGAAGAGAAGGCTGAGAGGGGACCTTAGAAATGCCTCTAAATATCTGCAGGGTGGGGGTCAGGAGGATGGGGCCAAGCTCTTTTCAGTGGTGCCCAGCGACAGGACAAGGGGCAATGGGCACAAACTGAAGCAGAGGAAGCTCCAGCTGAAGATGAGGAAGAACTTCTTCCCTCTGAGGGTGCCGGAGCCCTGGCCCAGGCTGCCCAGGGAGGCTGTGGAGTCTCCTTCTCTGGAGATATTCCAGCCCCGCCTGGACGCGGTGCTGTGCAGCCTGCTCTGGGTGACCCTGCTTGGGCAGGGGGTTGGGCTGGGGGACCCACAGAGGTCCCTTCCAACTCCGACCATGCTTGGATTCTGTGATAAAGCAGCTTTTCCCCGTCCTCCCTGTGGGCGTGGGGCTGGCAGCAGTGGGGCAGCAGCCCCCCGGGCTCGGGCAGAGCCAAGCAGCCAAGGGAGCTGGGTTTAGGGAGCTCAGATCTTCGGATTTTAATTACTGGCTGTTTTGTCCTTACAGGTATTTGCTGGTGTAAATGACGCAGCCCGTGCAGCACGCACCTTGTCGGGACGCAGCGGGGCAGGCAGCTCTGCTGAACCTGAGGACGTGATGTGCTCCAGGCAAGCCCACCCTGCTCACACGAAGTCCACAGAGATGTGACCGGGTATCAGCTCCAAGTGGTGATGTGTCCTGGGTGTCATCTGCGGCAGAGGGATGGGCTGTGGGGAGCCTCTGCAGACACCTGCACCATCCCGCTTGGGCACGGACCGCTGCTCCTGCACCATCCTGCTCACTGGGGCCTGGCCATCTCGTCTCCAACATCGAACCTGCATCACCTTCTACGTGCACTTTCCAGTAAGTACAGGGGATGCCTGGGAGCAGGGTCCATCCGCATGCCCCCACTCCACCACCAGCCAGAGGTACATCCAGGGCCCCTCAAAGTCCCACCGCCTGCTGCCTTGCTTCTCCCCACCTGTATCTGCCCAGCAGCCGCTTCAGCTCCGTGTGCCATCTTTCCAGGTCAAAGCAGCTGAAACCCAGCCTGCTGCTCTTCAGAAAGCGTGCAGGCTTACCCCCCCCCCCCCCGGCTGCCCCCCCCTGCTCCGCTCGCTCCCAGTGTGCATGGTTTAACTTCGGTGCAAACTGGTGGGCTGGGATACATCCCAGCCCCGCTGCCAGGTCTCTGCAAGGACAGTGGGACCACCTCTTGCTGTGGTCACCCTCCACAAGCCATGGCTCTTCTCTGTCCTCGGTCTCCTCCCTCGCTTCTCTCCTTGCTGATGCATCAGACCCAGCGCCCTGGGGTCAGGGTTCCGGCTCAGAGCTCTCAGCCACAGCCCTGGGGTACAAGCTGGGGTCTCCAGCCCAGTGCTCCCCAACCTTCCTCCTTGTAGCCCCCCCCCACCCCACCCCGTGTTCGCAGGGCTCCTGCAGGGAGCTGGGGTGCAGTGGGAGACGTGCCAGCGTGAGAGGTGATGCTCGAGTGCCGAGGGGATGCAGGGAGCTCAACATGGGGCCACAGGCAGGCTTGGCTTGGCTCCAGCACCATGGAGGGGGTGGGAGAGGACACTTGCCCTCCCCTCTGTGTGCTGGAATTGCGTCTGCCCCTTCTGCTGGACCCCCCGACCCTCCCGAGCACCCCGTGCCATGCACCAGCCCTGCGTGTCGGGCTGGGAAGTGGGACGCTGCCACAGGAAAGTTCAGGGCCAAATTCTCAGCTGAGGCAAACTGATTCCGGGCCTCTGAAGTCAGCGGAGTAGCACCCATCTGCACCAGAGGAGGATCTGGCTGTGCATATACTTTTATATATATATTTATATATATATGTGTGTGTATAGATATATTACATAAATATATATGTATGAAATAATTTAAGAAACATCCGAGACAGCATGCTGTGCTCTTGTGTAGGGCCAGGGAGGCTAGGAAGGCAGCTGCTCGCCTCCCCCTGCTCTACCAGCTTTGATTCACAAATGGAAAGAGAGTCTTGAATTAAATTAAAAACCGCACGCGCACACACACGCACACGCACACACACGACACAGTGCAGAGGCTGGAAAACTCAGAGGCGTGATGCTGGAGAGTCCGCGTGTCCCTGAAGAGATCAGATCAGCTGAAGCTGAAGGAAGGGGAAATAAATAAATGAAGGGAAACCAGCGGAGGGGATCTCGCTTGTGCCAGTGCTGTCTCTGGTTTCAGGTCCCCTGTGTCTGCCCAGGCCCCTGTGGGGACACAGGGACAATGTCACAGCCCTGCTCTGTCCTGGCTGGGCTGTGGTGGAGTTGGGAGAGGCTGGTGGGACATCCATGTCTGGCTGCATTCGTCTTGGACCCCCTTTCTCCTTCACCACATGCTTTGCTTTCACTCCATCCTGGGACTGAGTTTTTTGCCATCCTCGTCTTCATGGACGGGAAAACCCAGCCCCACGTAACCCCTCTCCTCTCTCTGCAGAAAGTTTTCCTGGAGCTGGGCTTGGTACAGCTCAATCCTTCCCATTGACAGAAGACCTCTGCAGAAGACCTCCTTCCCATGGACTTTTGGAACAGAATGACATTTGAAAAACAACGCCAAAACCTTAGAAAAATCCAGCGCCACCTAAGTTACCAGTTTCTTCCAAAAACTCTTCCTCATTCCCCATCCCACCCTCCCCAAACATCCCAGAGGGCCGATGGATCCCGGCTCCGACACGCCGCGCTCCGAGCGATTGCCACTGGCTGCAGCGAGGGTGGAGAGCCAGGAAAACAACCGAACCGAGCCTGTGGAAAAACAACCCAAAGGCTTTGGGCCCACTGTTCCCCCCAGCCCTCTCCTCTGCGGGAAATGGAAAGCCCCCGGGGCCGCAGCAGCCAGGCTGCAGATCAGCTGGGGAGCAGGACGTGCTCCAGAAAGTAGGTGATGGAGTCCCAGTGCTTCCAGAGGAAGAAGAGGAAGAGGACGAGCAGGGCAGTGCTGAGGATGCGCATGCGGGTCTTCATGAGCGGGGTGATGAAGTTGGCGATGGTGGAGACGAAGACGAGCAGCACGGCCATCAGGGCCAGGATGACGTTGATGAACTTGCCCAGCAGTGCCCGGGCGTTGGCGTTCTCCACCCCTTCCAGCTGCACCACTTGCTGCTGCTGCTGCTGCAGCTCCAGCTTGGTCACGCGCGTCAGGCAGGACTCCACCGCCTCCTGCGAGGGACAGCACGTCAGGGCTGGCCAGTGGCTCCAGGAATGACCCACGAGGGCTTTTGGTACTTGCCCCATGCTCTGAGACCTTGCTGCTGCAAAGTTTTGCTTGCACAGCTCCAGTGCGTGCCAACCTTCTCGGCTGGGAAGGGGCTTCCCTCTGCAAACCCTCAGCCCACGCGATGTGCAAGGCGCGCCCCGTTCTGCTCTGCCTGTGCCGGGGAGGTCTCAGTGCCAGGAGTACCTACCACAGCAGAGCAGATGACCCAGACTGGGACAGCAGGGACTACGTGTTGGCCCACGTGTGGCTCGTAACAGCCCAGCGCTGCAGCCACCCATCCAGAGCCTTGCCCTGCCTTGAGCACCTGGGGACCTCAGCACAGCGGGGATTTGCTGGGATTTTGGGGACGTGGCTTAATTATCTGCTTCTTTCCATGACAGCATCACAGCAAGGACCTCACCTGGAGGGTGCTAGAGGAAGGGATCCCCCTCGCCCACCCTCTTTCCCAGCCCAGGGTCCTTCCCTTGCCCCGTGGATGGAGGGTGCAGCCCTCGCGCTCCCCTACCTGGATGTCCCGTGCCCTCTCGTAGGACTGGTAGGCCACTTTCTCCTCCATGCTGGCCAGCTCCTGCTTCAGGTTGGTCATTTCGTTCTGGTGCAGCTCGGTGAGGTCGTTCAGCTGCTCTTCCAGGCGCTCGTACCTATGCACGGGGGGTGGAGGGATGCTGGGGTGGGCAGGTGCCCCTGTGCACCCCCCCTGATGCTGGGGAGGGGTGGAGGGATGGTGGGGTGGGCAGGTGCCCCTGTGCACCCCGCCTGATGCTGGGGAAACCGCCCAGCCCCTCCAACCCACCCCGCTCCCGGCTTTAGCTGGTGACGGCTGCCGAAGGGAAAGCATTGCATGGTCCTCCACAGGAGCTGTGCTGCTGGGGGGTCTGGCAGTGGGGACTGCAGCTCCCCAAGTCCCTGGCATGCAGGGCTTAGCTGGACAAGCCCAGGATGGTGGCCTCATGGTCTCCAAAGAGCCACTCCAGCACCCACTCATCCCTACCTGTACCGCTCCTCTTGCAAGCACTGTGTCATGTAGGTGTAATCCCGCTGCAGCTGGGCCTTGAGGTCCTCCATGGAGTCCTCTAGGTGCGACTGGCTGTCCTTGATCTCCCGGAGCTCCTCCAGGATGGTGTCAAAGTTATTGTGGTGGCTGTCCAGCGTGTTGGACTTGGGGCTTCCCAAGCCACCGGGTCCTGCCCCTGAGTTGCTGCCACCAGCCGAGCCGGAGGTGGCACTGGAGCACTCGTCGTCGCTGCCGTACTTGGGGCTGGAGACCAGAGTGGCACTGCCGCTGAGAGCCCGCGAAGCCTCCTCGGGGTGCCCGTCGTCCAACGTGTCCTTCAGGTGGGCGATGTTGTCTGCGCTGCCGAACTTGTTTCGGATGAGGCTGGCAAACTCCCGGGGCTTGGAGACCACGGCGGTGTGGGTGGCTTGGGACAGCCCCGAGAGCCCTCCCTTGACGCCCTCCACCACACCGCCGCCAAAGCCGCTGATGCTGGAGCGAACGTTGGCACCCACGTCCTTGAGACCCTGGTGCATGTCCCGGAAGACATCCTTGGGCTGCCGGGAGGGGCCGTTCTGCTCGATCTCCTTCAGCTTCTTGTGGTAGTGCTCCAGCTTCTTGTGCAGCTGCGCGATGGTCTGTGCCGACTTCTGGTTCTTCTTCTCGAAAACCTGCTTGATGCGGGAGGCTTGCTGCTTGTCCGCGTTGTTGGCCAGCTTCAGGTACTCGGCCACGTTGTCATCCCGAGCCTCCTGCTCGATCTTGATCTGCTCGGTGATCTTGAGGATCTTCTGGTGCAGGTGCTCGATGGCGGCTTTTGTCCTGTGAGGGTCAGGGGTGCCATCGGGGACATCCAGGCAGACGGTGCCATCGGCGTCGCCGTGCCCGGCGGTGGAGGGCAGGCTGAGCGTGGTCACGTCCCCCTTGTCCAGCTGCGAGCAAAGAGAGAGCAGAGCGATGCTCAATGGAGGGAGCGGACACCCGGGCAGCCCCCAGGCAGGAGAGGAACGGGCTGGGGGCAGAGGACGGAGAGGGAGGCAAGAGAACATCTACCAGAGCAATAGTGAGAAGTTGGGGTTTTTTCCAGCTGGCTAAGCATGTCCCAGTCACACCACTGGCATCCCAGCAACAAGCCAGTTCGAGGATGCAGCAACAAAATAATTAGGGTTTCGGGGCTGGCTTTGGCCAACGGCTTTCAGCAAGGAGCATCTGCCACCGGGAGCTCGGCTCTGACTTCCCACCCTTGGTCTGTGCAGAGACCAGCACCCGCGTTTCTGGGCTGTCAGACACCCAGTGCCAGCGAGGAGCTGAAACTGGAACCCATCCTCAGATCTCCCACCAAACCAGCGGTGAGAGCGGGGACTGAGCAACCCGGAGGTATTTTAGTCTTGTTTTCAGCCTTTGGCTTTTAGCCTAGATGCGCACAGGAGTTTTTCAGCTGAAGAGAAACTCTGCCGTAACCCCAGTTTGTGGGTGACTCGGGAGGAGCAGCAGGCTGCAGGTGCAGGGACTCCTCCGCTTTCTTCTCCGAGGGTTCTCACCTGGCAATGCCAGACCCCTCTGCAAACACCAGCTGCCACCTAGGAAGTTGGATACACGCTGATTTTTATTTTACATATGGAAAAATTTGAGCTCTGGGAGAGGAAATCACTTGCCTGAGGCCACACTTAAAATCCCTGGCAGAGCCTGGACTGCAACCCAGGGTCCT
Source organism: Opisthocomus hoazin (assembly GCF_030867145.1). NCBI lineage: Eukaryota > Metazoa > Chordata > Aves > Opisthocomiformes > Opisthocomidae > Opisthocomus > Opisthocomus hoazin. The sequence goes on along the minus strand of NC_134438.1, from coordinate 8,674,433 downwards.
GCCTCGCGCTCTCCGACCCGGGCATGCTGCTTTGCCACTTACAAAAAAAAAAAAAAAATCACTAAATTTTTCCAGTTGCTGGGTTTTATATGCAGATTCTTATGCAAATCTCAGCGGTTGTATAAATGGCTCCTGGCTTCTAATTAAGAGCTGCTTGAAAGTTAAATACTGTTGGCAGACCTGAATAATTTCCAATTTCCATCACACTTTCCCCGAATGACCCTTTAATAGGGATAATGCTGCGAGATGGTTACTTAGGAGTGTGTTATCACCAGGAAATGCCTGGCGCGGGAGGGAGGAATGTTCTCAAGATGCTGCTTATAAACACTCCCATCTGCGGCAGGTCCCGCGCCGGGCTCGGAGAAGCAGGGGCAGACGCTGCCCTCCTGCTCTTTACTCCCATCTCCTCCTTCCCTGGCACTGCTGTCCTGCCGGGAGCCCGGGGGGGGGTCGGTGCTTCATGTGGGGGTCTCAGCCTCCTTGGGCAGACAACCACCAGCTCGGTGGGAGCGTCCCCCAGCCCCCTCCCCAAGGCTTCTCTCCTCTCTCCATTGCAGCAGTGCTAAAGCGAGCTGGGGGCTGGAGGAGGAGAGCAAAGGGGAGACCCCCCAGCCCGCAGGCAGACGCGGGGCAGAGCTGGGAGCTGGCTTCAGGCCGGCTGGAGCAGTGCTTTTTTTTTTTGTTTGTTTTAAAAAAAATAATGCCCAACAAACTTGCAGAGTTTTCAGCCCCCGCTGCCAGGCTATTCTTAGTCGCTCAGCCGGGCTGGGCCCTCCGCTGCCCTGCGAAGGGATTCGCTTTGGTTTCCCACTGCGGGGCAGAAATTAGAAGCAGCAGGAAACAGACTTTTTGCCCAGATGTGCAATTCCGTGTACAGTAGGAGACAAACGAGCCGTGGCAAAGGAAAAGGGAGCCCTGGAGATGCCGAAATGGGAAACCCCAGCTGGGCCAGTGAAGGGGAGAAGTTGCTCAAACTTTGTTTCCAAACAGGGAAAGGTTTGGGAATCACCCAGACCTTTGCCCCCGCAAAGCCAGCCTTGCGGATTTATTCACGGGAGCAGACCTGGGAGGGCAGGGTGGGTGGTGGACGGCACGGACCCGATGCTGCCCACCCATGCTGATGTGGCTGGGGTGGAACCCTTTCCCCAAGCCCCCCCAAAAGCTCTGCTCTCGCAGACACAGGGCACATTGCATGAAAGCCACATCGGGTGACTGCTTTGAAAACAACCACCAGAAAAAGACAATACCCATCTCTGCAGTATTAACAGACACTGCATGCTAAATCCCAGCAAGCCTAAATGACTGTGTGGTGGATTTAACCCGGGGATTAGTAAAAGCCACACTTTCCCTACATGCAGAGAGCCTTCTGGTAGGCACATTGAAATGAAAGCACTGTTTTTCGGTGCTTATTTTCAGGCAGGCTCAGAGGGGAGAGCAAGGGCTGACGTGGGATGCAGGAGGAATGCAGGACACGGGAAGAAAAATTATTCTTATCAACAGAGTTCAACCCAGGAGAGCTGAGATATGCAAAAGGCTCAAGCTAATAAGCTGAGCAAACAGGACTTAGAGGGCCATGGCTGGGCACGGTTATGCAATGCTGGTTTATTTGCTGCTGCAGGTTCGATGGAAGCAGGCCCGGGTGGCAGGTGAGGAGCTCGGGGCCGTGTCCCCAGCGCGGGGCTGAGGGTCTCCCAGCACACCCGTGGCTGGGAGGGATTCAAACCCATTCTGAAGAAATTGCAGAATTATTGCAAAGTTCAGAACAAAACTCTCAAGACAAAACTTACTCACGCCCTAAACTATTCTGTTTTCCACACCCTATAGCCCCCTAAGAAGCGTCATGGCTGAGGTAACACCGTGGCTCCATCGACCCCGAGCGAGGACTTTCACTACGAAGTGTGACCGTGGTTCCCAGCTGAAATGCAACATGGGGACGAAGCGGCTGTGGGAAGGACCACATGCACCTTCAAGCACGGGAAAAATAAGAACCACCGAGCTGCCGAGGGATGCTGGCTCGCAGGACGGACCCGGGGAGCTGCTGCACCGGGCCGGCAGCTCCGCAGCGTGGGTGTCATCGTGCCCCGGGCCCTTGGTGGCTGTGGAAACCCATGGAGGAGAGGCCACGGCCGGCAGAGAAATGCAGGTGGGCAGCAGATGTGGGGACGTTGATTTTGGGGCAGTCGTTAAATGTCGGTGATTCCACAGCCCCTCTTCCCCGGAGCACATTTATCAGCGTAATTTGGGACAGCGCTCACCCTGTGAGCTGGTGACTGCCATTAGCCCAGCGTTACAGGGATGCTCTGGGTGTCCCCAGTCCCGTCCCCGTCCCCGCGTGCGTTCGCACCCCGTGCCTCCCGGCGCGGAGCCGCTATTCCCACCAGACCGCGTTACCCACCCCAGGCGTTGAAAATAGAAGCAGGAGCCCTGACTCACCCTTCCCACCCTCCTTCCAAGCCTGCAGCAGGGACCGAAGCAGGCAGCCCTGTGCCCCTGCCTGCCCTGCCCTGCCTGCTGCCCCTGCACGGACACAACGGGCCGGCAGCAGCTGCCTCCACTAATTTACCAGCAGAAGATTAATTTTTCTTACATAACGCAGGGAGGCATGCTCCCGGTGTCAGCTCGCAGCGGAGCTTCTGTTCTGCACGGGCACAGATCGTGCCGGTGGGTTCCATTCACCGAGCGCCAGAAACGGAGCCACTGAAAGCCCCCGCGGCTCTCCCTGCCCATCGCCATCCTCCCTGCAGTCCCTTCCAACCCCAACCAGGACCTACCTCCATGGCGGGCAGGGCTCGGGTCCCCCAGGGCTACTCGGCGTGGGCTGCTCGGCCGCGTCCCCGCGGCATCCCGGAGCCCGGCAGCGATGCGTGGGCAGCGCTGGCCGCCATGGCGGGGTGCCTGGCCGGGGGAACGCGGCAGCTGACGGCGGCAAAGTTTCGGGGGAGCAGCAGGGAGGGAGGCGTAGAGCCCTCCCGCAGACCCCCCGTCAGGGCTGGCCCCGCGTCCCCGGGTGCCTCCCCAACGCGCAGGGACGGAGCGCGGCGTTGGGATGGAGCCGATGGCTCAGCGGGATTGCCGACTCGGGAAATCTGCCGGAGCTGTTTACAGCTCTCAGCGGCGGGAGCTTTCAGGGCTGTAACGCAAACCCCCCCCTCGTCCCCTCACACGCCTCCAGCCCCATACGCTGCCTGTGCCCTGACGCAGCGGGTCGGGCTGGGCCGGTGTCATCTGCTGTGTCACACGCAGCAGGACATGAAGCCTGGGAGAGGCAGGGGGAGGCAGACACAAAGCAAAACCCCGAGTGGGACTGATGCACGGGAAAAATACGGTGCTCGAGCAAGGAGCTGGGCAGCCCAAGGGAGCTAAAAGCTGCTTATGTCGGGACCAGGTGGTGTCTTGGCCATGCAGTGGGATGGACCCGGGGCCGGCCGGCCGGCGGAGCGCTGCCAACCTGCTCACGCCACAGCGAGCGACGGGGAAGGTTGCACCGGCCCGATTCTGCCACGGGAGAACACGCAGTGCACGGAAAACACATCCAGCCAGCTGACCAGAAACAAGCCTTTGATATTCCACATGCAATTCAGAAGATATTAAATGGGGCATCCGGAAACCAAGCAGGGACGAGAGCAGGCTCTGGTTCTGCAGAAGCCGGTGGCAGCCTGGAGTCACCCCCCAGGAGCTGCATCGATGCCGGGGCCAGCGGAGCTGGTGGGGGGCAAAGCGAGAGTCCTGGGCGAGACAGGAGACCCAGAGCTTGTGCGTTTGGCTCAGCCCAAACCCGCGGGGTTGCACAGAGCAGGGTGGATGCGGCCAGCGCTGCAGGATCAGACCTGGATGAGAGCAATCGAGGGAAGCAGAACTCCAGCCCACAGCCTTCCGCTGTGCCAGCCCAAAGCCCTCAGCGTGCCCTGCTGATGCTGGGGCTGTTTGAAACCTCAAACCAGCTGTGGCCGCAGCCCAGAGCATCTGTGCAGCCACAGACAATGGGCTGAATGAGAAAGGTTCGTTTGCAGCTCTCTGGTTTAGCTATTTCTCAAAATAAAGCAACAAGACAACAACTTCGGGAGTGTTTTCAGCCACACATTGAATCGCACAGGCCGGACCGATGAGCTGCTCGTGACCCAGATGCATGTTTAATGGGGCAGACCGTGCTGCTCCCACAGCTGAGGCAGGGCAAGCACCACTCCCCATCGCCTCTCGGGCTGTCCCTACGTCCGTCTGTCCCCTGGAAGCGTAACCTGCCACGTTGGAGAAGCTCTGGCTGCAACGCTGCACCTCTGAGCTGCCCCGCGGAGCACAGCCAGCACGGCCCGTGATGGAGCTGGCCCTGCCCGGGTTCAGCAGCACAAAAATCAACCTGACCAGGCAGGGATGGATTTGAAAGGTTTTTGTTCGACGGCTCTGCAAAAGGACCATCGCCAGGTCTCAGTCCCTCCGCACCCTGCAAACGTGAGCTCCCCTAAACCTCGCCCTCGCAATGTCGGCGAAGCATCGCTGCAGGAGCATTTCCCTTCCAGGAGGCATCGGTGCTGAGCAGCTCTGGGGCAGGAGCTGCTGGGCTGCGGGAACATGTGTGGCTGCAGATAAGCTGGCCAGTGTGACAGGAGGAAACGGGCTCAGAAGCAGCAACCTCCGCTTGGGCTGCTCTGAGCCGGGAAGACGTTTCCTTGGACCACCCTCAGTCCTCAGCCTGCTGGACCCAACAGACCCTCCTGCACCCGTGCCGCTGCCTGCGCTGGCGGCTCTCCGGGCATCACTGGGTGCTGGGAGTCAGGAGGAGGCAGAGCCAGAGCAGCCCGGCAGGACCGATCCGCGACGCGAAGCTGCCACAGCACAGTTTGACACCAAGAACTACAACGCTTGGCTCCCTCCAACCCAGATTCTCGCTGCTGTGGCACTGGCACCGTGCATGGCACCTTGCCCCGGGGCATCCAGTTCTGGGCTCCCCAGTTCAAGAAAGATGAGGAGCTACTGGAGAGAGTCCAGCGGAGGGCTACGAGGATGAGGAGGGGACTGGAGCATCTCTCCTACGAGGAGAGGCTGAGGGAGCTGGGCTTGTTCAGCCTGGAGAAGAGAAGGCTGAGAGGGGACCTAATACTTACAAATATCTGCAGGGTGGGGGTCAGGAGGATGGGGCCAAGCTCTGTTCAGTGGTGCCCAGCGACAGGACAAGGGGCAACGGGCACAGACTGAAGCAGAGGAAGCTCCATCTGAATGTGAGGAAGAACTTCTTCCCTCTGAGGGTGACGGAGCCCTGGCCCAGGCTGCCCAGGGAGGCTGTGGAGTCTCCTTCTCTGGAGATATTCAAGACCCTCCTGGACAAGGTCCTCTACAGCCTGCTGTGGGTGACCCTGCTTGGGCAGGGGGTTGGGCTGGGTGACCCACAGAGGTCCCTTCCAACCCCTACCATTCTGTGATTCTGTGATCCCCAGCCGTGCCACCGTGCTGGCACCAGACGGTGCTTGGGAGCAAGGGACGGGCTGAATCAACCAGGCAGTAGCACAGCTCACCAGTGTTGTCTTCCAAACCTGGTCTTGGCTGCTGGCCCCGCGGTGGGGAAGCCATGCTGGAGGGACCCGACTGGTCCCTGCACCCCAGCCTGGGGATGGCACAGCCCTGTGCTGACCTGAGCATCCCCGCAGGCCATGTAACCCCTCAGGGAGCTGCTTCTACACACGGAGCTGTCGGCAGCCTCCGTGTTTCTGGGTCTGTCCTCTCGGAAGGACAGGATCTCACAGAAAAAAGCCTCCCCTCCACATCTGGCTGTGAGTTTGCATGAGCAATCTCTGTGCACGCCAGCGCTGAGCCCCTTCCCTGCACGCCCACCCACTGTTCGCAGGCACTGGCAGAGGGCTGTGGTGCCATCTGCAGCGAAGGGCACAAAGAAGAGCAGATTCCCCGGTAAGTGAAACCCCCCAGGAGCAGAAACCAGCTGTGCCTACCGTACTGTGCGCAGCCGCGCCGGGGAAGGGCGAGGAAGGAGCAGGTTCCTCCTGGTGCTGCCCCGATGCTCCAGAGACGCGGGGTAGGGCCAGACCGTGCGGGCAACGCCGCAATGCTGCCCGCGGGGCCGGTGCTGGCAGCACGCACGGCTCCTTGCCCGCGTGGGTAGGAGCAGCGTGGCTCCCGTGGGCAGATGCTGCTCCTCGTCCATCCCTCCAATCCCACCGAGCTGCCCTGGCGAGGGTGGATGCTGCAGCCTGGCCAAGCCCCGGGCTGTGGATGCCTCCGGGCATGACGCGGGGCGGATTACCGAGGTTTAACATCTCTCGTAGCATCGCTTCTCATTTTAGCTCGGCAGCCAGAGGTCACTTCCCACCACTCTTCCGTCGCCTCAGCGGGGCAGGAAAAGTCCCCAGCTCCACGTGGTCCCCTGGAAAGCACCCTCCCTGGTCCGAGCTCTGCTTTCCATTTCCCAGGTTTAAAGCTCTGGGGCCGGCCCCGAAGCCCATCTGCTCCCGGCCGTGCTGCAGGCAGCGGAGGGAAGCGCTTTTTGGGGCTGCCAGGCACAGCCCCGCTTCCGTGCTGCGACTCGGTCTTCCCAGCCTGTGGTTAACTGTAACGGCCCCCGCCGAGCCCCCCACACCTCCTGCCAGCTCACACCCCCGGCGCAAACCCTGCCAGGCTGTCCCTGCCCTCAGGGAAGGATGGAGGAGCACAGATTTCCCCAGAGGAGGCTCAAGAAGTGAAGACTTGATCAATGCCGGGATGCTCAGGGTAAGACTTTGCCAGCAGCCTGCCGCAAGGAGACTTGGAGAGCATTATTTTTATTTATTGGGGACCTCAGGCAGCTTGGTTCATGGGGAACCGCCTGTTCTCAGCTCTCCAGCACAAGGGGAAGGGTTAGCAAATAATTGCAGAAGCAAGAACATCACATATTAATACCCGAAAGGTTGGGTGGACTCCCCTTCATCCTTAGCACCAGCTCTGCTTTGGGAGACTGAGCCCGCTGCTTAGAAAGTGGCAGCTATGTTTTTCAGCCTGCCTGTAAGAGGCAAATTTAAAAATAAATAAACCCCAGCTGCAATGCAAAGGAAATCCCTGGATAGACACGAAATCACAGCGCATTCAGGGCGTGCTGGTGCTGAGTGGTGCAGAATCTGGCCCTGAACGCCTACAAAGTCCCAGTCCGAGCATCTCAGCCAAGAGACAGGTCAGCTACGACGCAGCACACACACACGGCAAATTCTGGACTCGGGCTCTGCTTTCACCGGCACCAGCTGGGGCTGGGCTGAGCGGGGACACACAGGGCCTGAGCTCAGCGTGGAGAACCTGGTACTAAAAAAAGGAGGAAGCCCAGTCAAGCTGCACTAGAGTGTCCTCGACTGGGCTGGGAAAGCTGCGCACGGATCATCGGGAGCCAGGATGCTGATACAGGTGAAGATCTGCAAAGCCCACCACTCCTTAGCCTCACGTCCCCCCATGCATTTGCATCCAAAGCAAGGGGCTTCTTGGCCAAGACCTCCACCCTCGCAAGCGGCAGCCGTACAGAGCCCAGCAGCAGCCTGACCTTTGCCTGCAGGTGCCACCTTGCCCCTCACCCCTTACGCCTGGACATCCCCAGTCCTTGCCTTGCCTTGCCTAGGAGCAGGAAGGGGAGCAGAGGGGGGGTACTTACAAAGACACCCAGCAGAGAATTTAAGAGCAATATCCTTTTCCCGGGACAGGCTTCGGGAGGATGCGGTTCCGGCATGAGGATGCCCAGGTCGCTCCTGCAAAGCGCCGGGCCGGTGCTCCGCGAGGCGGCCGGATCCTCTCCCTCTGTCATGGCTGCGGTTAAGGAGTGGAAGGGGCAGAGGATCCTGCGACGTGCTTTTGCAGAGGAGGGACTGCCAGGCTCTGAGGCAGCCAAGAACAAGCAGCACAGGCTGGCGAGCAGGGAGGGAGCCTGGGGGAGCGGGAACAGGCTGGGTGCCGCGGGGGCCAGTCCTGCTCCTCCAACTGTGCTGGGAGAACCAGCAGCACCAGCAAGCGCTGCCGGGCCAGGCTGCCTTCCGCACGACGCAGGGAACAAACAAATGAGCCGCCGAGGGTCCCCGGTCCCTGGTCTGAGCTGGGATGGTGCCACCATCCCACGGGGTTCTCAGCGGCAGCAGGTGGGGAATGTGCTCCTGCACAGAGCCCTGCGTGGAAGGCGGCTGCGTGGGTGCAGACGGGCACAACCCCGGGGTGCTGGGGATCCGTCCCCGCTGCCTGCCCTGGGCTTGCGACATCCCTGTGCCCATCCACACCATGCAGACCCCAGCGTTTCCTAATTCGACATCACACCCTCCGGCTCGGGGACTGTACCTCGTGCCCTGGGCTTGCAGGACACTGGCAGGGACACCTCCGTGGAGGTGATTCAGTGACCATCCCTCACAGGTAAAGCTATTCAGGGCCCTTCCTACGCTTGGAGAATCTTTGGAAAAATTCCTGCTGTTGTTTTTATTGGAGGGAATAACCCCGGGAGCTCCAGCGATGGTGCTGCTATTTCGCTTGCTGGGTGACACAGCATTAAAACCGCCAGCAGCAGCCCCCAGCCCAAGCTGCAGCTGGGTTTCAACGCCTCTGACAGGGTGCTTGTGCAGCTGGGGGGGACTTTTGGCAGCTTATGTGGGAAGGGTTTGAGGGGGAAGGCAGGGAGAGGCAGAGCCGCAGGGCAAAGAGCCCAGCACTCTCAGAGTCGCAAGGCAGGACCCCGCTTTGCTCATCCTGACTCAGGAGCCAAATCCTGCTCTCAGCTGCAACCCAGCCACATGCCCACGGCAGCAGGACGGACTCCTGCGGGACGGACAGGAATCCTCGCTCCCCCAGTCCTGCCCTCTCCACCCCGGGCATCCACCGAAATCGGCCGGGGCAGGCAGCAAGCCGGCGTCCGCAGCGCCCGCCTGCCGGGGAGCGGGAGCTGCTGGTGGGCTGGAAACAACAGCCATATGTCAGCGAGGGCTGAGGAACACGATGTGTTTTGCTAGGGGGTGAATCAGTACAAGAGTCTGATATTCTTCTTCTCCTGAATTAATTAAGCAGCAATCATCTCGGGTATCTTTGTCTTCGCAGCTATTATCTGCTTTTCCCAAAGCGCTCCTCAAAGCACCATCCCGATGGGAGTGAGGGAAGGAGTTCCCACCACCCCCCTGCACCCACAGGCTCCAGCTCCCCGTAACACGCAAGGAGATGGAGGCAGAGAGGCGGGAGCCGACCTGGACACGAGGACTTTTGCCCCTCCAGTTTTGTGATGCCCGGCGGGGGCTCCGTTTGCAGCCAAGGTCAGCAGCTCCCACCCAAAACCCTTGGTACTTGCAGGGTGTCAGCATGGCGATGCTCCCCGGCTCCCCCCCTCGGGACCCTGCCTGGATGCCCGGCCATGGGGCTGTGGGGCTGCAGGGAGGGCAGCTTTCTACCACCATTCCCTCTATTCGCTTTTGCAGTCATCCCTGGCTTATTCTAGCTCCTTCCTCTGGGATTTTAACACCAGAACTCACCTGGAGTCTGGGTGGGAGGGGAGAACGTGCTTTGACTCCATCAGCAAATCCTCTGAAAGAGATGCGAGAGCCTTCACCAAACGCACGGCAGTGCTGGCTCTGGTTCCCAGCTGGGGAAACTGAGGCAGGGAGCGAGGGCAAACCCCTGCCTGGGAATCTCCTGCCTGGGTTACATGCGGGAAGAGCAACCACAAACAGTGAGACTCAAAGGTCTCATGTCCCCTTAGCTCACACCAGCTCCTCCGGGACTCTTGGGTGCTCAGCACCTCCAGAAAGCAGGCTGCCTGCTCAGGAGCTCAGCCTCAGGATCAGGTCTCAGGATCACCTCTGGTCTCAGGACCACCGGCCCCAGCTCTGCAAGCACTCAAACCCCCACTGAAAATGAGTTTTAGCAAAGCGTCACCAGCGTCCCACCACCACCCAAGCCACCCCAGCGCTCCCGGCCGACCTCCCTTGCCCCTATCACATCCCCACCCGCCGCGGGGAGAAAGGATACTCAGGAAGTGAGTGGAGCAAACCCCTTTTCCTACCAGCAAGCCCCCGGCCCCGGGGCATCTCCCCTCCGAGCTGGAGCCGGGCTGGGGCTGCTCAGCGCCCTGACCAGCCACGCCGGCCCCGGGGGGCACGGCCGGGTTGTGCGGAGTCCCCTGTCCCTGTCCCTGTCCCAGCTGTCAACCGAGACCAGTTCTGGGTAACCGGAGCTGTAGGAGGTGAGAAGCCACGTCCCCACCCTGAAACCGAAGGCGGTCGGGTGCTGGCAGGGCTGGAGGGAGCCAGGGCTGAGCTGGACACGGCGCAGCCAGAAAGCCGATGCCTGAGCAGGGGAGATGAACTTTGCCTGATGGCCCCGAGCTGCTGGGACGAATCACAGAATCACAGAATGGTGGGGGTTGGAAGGGACCTCTGTGGGTCACCCAGTCCAACCCCCTGCCCAAGCAGGGTCACCCAGAGCAGGCTGTAGAGGACCTTGTCCAGGCGGGTCTGGAATATCTCCAGAGAAGGAGACTCCACAGCCTCCCTGGGCAGCCTGGGCCAGGGCTCCGTCACCCTCAGAGGGAAGAAGTTCTTCCTCATCTTCAGCTGGAGCTTCCTCTGCTTCAGTTTGTGCCCGTTGCCCCTTGTCCTGGAGCCATCCAGCAACCTCCTGGCCACTGCTCGCCCAAAGCCCTCCATGCCCGTGGGCCACAGCCGCCCCTGGGGTGGATGCTCAGAAGCCACCGGTTGCTCCCTGCGGACCGTAATCCACCTCACCCCGATATAGCCACTGACCCAGTGAGCATCTAAATTTAGCGGGATGAATCCTGCCCTGTGTTGGGAGGGCTGGTGCCCTCGTGGCAGCAGGACGGTGGGGCTGGGGCTGCCAGGACAGGTTGCCCCCCAAGGCAGAGCCCCCCGGACCGCAGACCACCTCCTGCAGAGACTGGGCAGGCAGCAGGGGAGCGGAGGGAGGAGACGGGAGTGGGGAAATGGCACACTCGGGCTACGAGCCCATAAATCAGCGCGGCCATCGCTGCTCAGCAGCTGGCCTGGCCCGCGAGCCCAAAGCTGAGCCGTGGCACGAAGCCCCCCTGCTCCCCCCATCCCTCCCCTGTGTCTCATGGGAGAAGCATCCGCGCCAGGGCCAAGGCGGCTGCGGGAGGGGCCCGGGGGCCGTGGTGGCAGCTGGTGCTGTCACTTGCCGAGGGACGCCGAGGGTAGCGGGGTAGGAGCCCTGAGCCCCGCTGAGCACTCACACTCGTGACACTTGTGAGCGGGTCCCTCCGCGGTGCCGGGGAGAAACCGGCTGCGGTGGGCATGGACAGACCTCTAATGGCCACCGGCCCCGCAGCCAGCCCGCTCGCCCCCCGCCGCTGCTCCGGGTGGGCTGCGGGGGCTCGGGAGGGCCCCGGCGCATCGAGGGGGCTCACCTGGACATGGACCATCCCGCAGTCCCCGCAGGCATCCACGCAGCTCCCCGGCAGCACCAGGCACAAAACCCCGCGGCCGCCCCGCTCCAGCTCCGGCCACCCCGACGGGGACGGGGGTCCCCCCGGGATGCTCTGCCCCGCCAGCACCGGCGCTCAGCTGAGCTCACTGCCGCGGGGGTTCGGGGTCTGTGGGGAGACCCCACAGCCACCGCTGCCGGTGTCGGGGCCTCAGTAATGCCATCTGCCCGCCTCTCCCAAGGGACGCTGGCGGGTCACCAGGAGGAGATTAGTGAGATAAGGAGAAGTCTGTCCAGCACGCTCCCATCGCCACGCGCAGTCCCAGCCCGCAGCTGCCCCCTGCCCTCACGGTGCCGCTGCCACCACCGCCGTCACACATGCCACCGCGTCCGCAAGCCGGCACGTCCTCGTGTGAAACGCCGACACCAGCCACGTGCTCCCTCGGACACACCGACACCGAGGTATGGATACACCGGAGACCCCACCTCGCTTTGGCCAAGCAAGCGAGCCACGCGCGAAGGGACGTGCAGGACAGCGGCTGCTTGAAACCCAGCGATGCTCCTGCCCACCGGTACCCGCAGCCCCGGAGGAGCGGCTGCCCCAGCCCACCCGACGGGCTCGCCGGCGAGCGGAGACCCACGTTGGGGCAAACCAGAGAGCCCACACTCCCTGGGCATGCACGGATCGGCTGCGATCCTCAGAGCAGAGTCAGTGGGAGGCAGGGGACGTCCGGGCCACCGCATCGTCATCCCACCCGCACCGGGAGCTGCTCTGCACGCACAAGGTGGGCAGAGCGTGGCGGGGAGGGCTGGGGCAGGGGGAGAAGCCACGAACACATGTGCTCCGGGTGGGCATCACCCCATAAAGCAAAGCCTTGTCCCCAGCTCGGTCCCCAACGTGCGGCGTGGGTGACAGACCCCCAGCCCTGGTTGGTGGTCACCGCTCGGTGATGCTCCCCACGATGGGAGCAGGGGCACACGAGATGTTTCTCCAATTACACCGTGAGCCCCAGCCAGAACCAGCGCCTGGCATCGAATGCCCAAACTCTGCCATAGTCCTGCTCGCCTCCTCCTGTCACCCCGTCTGCTCCCCACGGCCGCAGCACCCCAGCAGCTGCCTCTTGGGGGGACTTAGGGGGTGCAGGGGATGGAACCGTGTGTGCCTGGTCCCAGAAGGGCAGAGGGTGGCCCAGCACTGGTGGGGACTGCAGGCAAGGAACTGGTACAGGTGAAGGTAGGGAAGGGAAAACTGCAGGAACTGAATGAATGAAAAAAAAAGGAAAAAAAAGATCAATAGATGTTCAAAAAGCACTTGCTGAGGCTGAGCGATCCCACGAACTTCTTCCCTCTGAGGGTGACGGAGCCCTGGCCCAGGCTGCCCAGGGAGGCTGTGGAGTCTCCTTCTCTGGAGATATTCCAGACCCGCCTGGACAAGGTCCTCTACAGCCTGCTGTAGGTGACCCTGCTTGGGCAGGAGGGTTGGACTGGGTGACCCACAGAGGTCCCTGCCAACCCCGACCATTCTGTGATATTATCACCCTATCTTACAATATCTTACAACCCAGTGTGCGCCCAGGCCCTTACGCAACGGATGGAAAATTCAGCGTGAAATTTCTGGGGGTGAAAAGGCTCTTTCACGGGGGCCCCGGGCACCCCCCGGGCGGGGGCTCCCAAACTGAGGGAGAAACGGGGAGGAGGTGTCCGACCCCGGCAGGACAAGGCAGAGGGGATGCGAAGCGGCTGCTGGCCCAAGGCCCCGGTGCAAACCCGCCTGCCGGGCTCCGGCAAAGCCGTGCCGGGCGTGCTGGAGCCCGGGGCATGGCAGCACCAGCCGTCCCTGCGGGAGAGGAGCCGGTTTGCCATGGGCAGGAGGCCGGGTTTCCTGCAGGCTACGGAAAAATAATACGGCATGAGAATATCACATAGCTCTTGTTTCTCTAAATAGGTTATTTTTCCACTGCCTCACAAAGGCCCCAGTATCGCCTCTCTCCTTATTACTCTTTGTGTCATATGCAGTTAATTATTCATCCCCTTTCTGCGCTCTTCGTGCCGCCCGGGGAGCGGACACGGACCCGCTCCGCTCTCGCCTCCCTCCGCGTGCTCCTGCCCCGGCGCGAACCGCTTTGGGGCGAAGCTTCGGCCGTAGCCCCAGCGGGCTCAGCGGGACCGGGCTCCTGGCGAGGCCAATGCCACGGGACGGATGGAAGAAATTCTGGGTGCAGATGCTCGAAGTAACAACCTGACCGGCTCCCGGCCCCGCTCGGGCACTTGGTCTGGGTGCAGCGTGCCGGCGGGGAGGAGCGGGGACTGCCAGGGAAGGGTCGGGGTGCCCCGATTTCCACACTGTGAAGGGAGGAGAGGAGGACCTGGGCAGCGTTTCTGGCAAACACAACGACAGTGTCTATCCTCTGGGAGCAGATTCCCACGTCCCGGCGGTGGCCCTGTCCCCGCACGGCTGCGGCAGGGGAGCAGCGCTGGCACCCGCTGCACGCCGCGAGCTGAAACAGCCGAGCGAAAACAGAGAGAAAAAGTATCTGGCTGATCCTCTTTCCACGAGATCAGAGGGCAACAGGAGTCTCCAGGTCAGATTTCCCTCTCGGAGGCTGGGTGCCAAGCATGAAGGGATGCGTGGGGAGCATCGCCCCCAGCCCCTGCGCCCGCTGGGTCCCGCTGCTCGGGGGGAGCGCAGGGACCCGACACCCCCGCTGCTGTCCCACTCCGGCAGCTCTGCCCAGGCACTGCCACCCTGCTACACATCTGTTCCCGTAAAAGCCACCCACCCAGGAGCCCTCATGGGGTGCAGCAGCCTGCCTGGCCACTCCTCACCCCAAGCCCTACTGCTTTCCACTCACTGCTGGCATTTTCAGGTAAATTAAAAAACTAAAAAAAGGCAAAAAGAGGATGCTTCTAGCCCTCAGGGCTGCAGAGAGTAGTTTTAAATCATGACAACCCCCCAAGCTCCAAAGCCCAAGGACAGAAGCCGACACGGCGAATCCCACCAGCAGCCGGAGCACCTCTCACCGCCCGCCCCTTGTCCTCAGCGTGCCGTGCCGCTGCGCTAATCTCAGCTCTTTCATAATTAACAGGGCTAAACGCTAGATGGAAATACCATCCTCTCTGTTAGCTCTGCACAGAGCCGTTTAAAAATCGCTTTGGCCACAACCAGCTTGCAGCCGCCCGGCCGAGCCCTTGTAGATGCCCAGCGCTGGGCTGCCCGGGATCCCCTCCGACCCCGCGCTGGGGGTCCCACCCCACCGGCACAGAGCTCTTGCCAGGTCCCTTTCTCCCTCCCTCAAATCCCGCTCTGGCAATCGGACCGGGACATGTCCCTGCCTTCACCTCCCCGCGAGAGAAGCATCAACCCCGGCAGCCTCCGGACCCGATTTGCTCCCGGGCAGGGGCTGCCGTCTGCCATCCCGCACACCCAGTGCCACCAGAGACTGTCCCTCCTCCCAACAGCATCTTGGGGTGCTCTGCGCCCAGTCCTGCCCCGGCTCCCCAGGGATGTCCCCACGGCACAGCCCTACCTTATCGGCCAGGCACTCGGTGTCCTCGGTGAGCAGGTAGACGGCCCCGCTCTCGGCCAGGAGGATGGCAGTGTCGGTGGTGGAGGAGGACCTGGGGCGGCCCTGGTGCTGGTGGAGGATGGCGGTGAGGCTGCTGTCCTGGGGGGCCTTGCGGACAAGGTGGGGGCTCCCCTTCTGGGGCTCCAGCGAGCCGCTCTTGGCTCGCCGGCTGCCGCTGTGCAGGCTGGTGCCGCGCTTGATGGAGGGGCGAGAGCGGATCTGCTGCAGCACCCGGTTGAAGGCGGTGGGACGCGCCGGGAGGTCGTGCAGGGACATGGCGTAGGAGACGCGGTGCATCTCCGGGGACCGCTCCTTCTCGTCGGGGGAGTCGTGGTCGGACGCGCCGTAGTGCGGCGGCAGCGAGTCCTGCGAGTTCTGGTGCTCCCGCTCCCGCGACCGCCGGCGGCTGTGGAAAAGGTGCTTCAGGCCATGGCCGAACATGGACCCTTCGGACAGCTGCTGGATTTTCTGCAGGAGGGGAGAGAAAACAACCTCTGTCACTGCCAGAAAGGGTCGGCATCTCCCCACTTCGGCACACACAGCTATGGCGGATGGTGCCCACGTCAACACCGAACCAAAACGCAAAGCTCAAGGGATTAAAGAGCTTCTGGAGGGCTGTGGGGACACCACACCAGCCCAGAGGGATCGGTGGAAGGGAACAAGCCCTGTTGCCAGCACTGCACTTTACACCTTGAAAAGTATTAACACCAGCAGCCATCGGATGGCCCGCAGGGCTGAGCGTGGTGCTTGGGACGGCTCAGGTGTGCAGTTCCAACAGCGTTCCCCACGCCAGGGGAAGGTCTCCAACGAGCGCTGGCTACCCCTAGAAGTAGCAGGAGAAGCAGAAAGACCCTGCAGAGCAGCGGAGGGAGGAGGGTGCCTGCTGCAGCCACCACCACGCGCTGCGCGGAGACCCCGACCCTGCGGGCAGCAGGGATGGAGCAGCCCCTTCCTCAGCTAGAAAAGCCATGGGTACTCCCAGCCTTGGAGCCTCGGCCACCGGCGCTGCCAGGAGCCACCTGCTCTCCGAAGCGTGCTCCAGGAAGGATCGGGCAGGGCTTCTGCCCAGGGGATTTTCCACAACCTCCGAGCACAGCACTGGCAAGCTGGCCTCGCTTATGGGGGTGAAACCACAGCTGACGGCACAATGCCACCAAAGCCAGTTCCCACTGGGTGGCAACTGGTTTCCAGCAGAAGACGGGGGCACGTCACTCCCCTGGGTACCCCTAGGTCTTCCTCTCCCAGGGGTCTGAGGCTCAGTTCCCACAGAGCACACGGCTTTTCCTGTGCCAGCTCCTGGGAATCGGAGTGGACGCCGACCGCGGCCGCAGTGAAGTCATGCAATATGGATGGTGGAACAGATCGTGCTCCTGATTGCAGCCGGGTTAGCCCAGAGCAGTTTCCCCGCAGTCACTGGAACGCCCAGATTTGCATCCACGGGATATTTTGGCTGGGTGCCCTCCACAATCCCCTGAGTGCGGTCGAGCGGTGGGCAGCGGCGTGGGCAGCAATGTCCAGCATCTGCACAGGGGCTCGGCGGGTCCCAGATCCCTGGTCCATGGTGGCTGCCAGGCAGCACGATCCGGGGACATCGAAAGATCCTCTCAGCTCCCGAAGCAGCCTCAGCTGCCAGGAACCCAGCAGATCACAAGGCACGGGTCTGCCCTGCTGCTCCCTGTCTCCGGTTTGGAGTGGAGCCGAGCACCCTACCTTTGAGGACGCCAGTCCTGACCCTGCTGACGTCCAGGGGCATTTCAGCGCTGATTTACGGTGGCTGGGCCTCTCCCCAGGGATGCTGGTTCCCATAACTGCAGTGCTGCCATTTACTCATGCTTGAAAACCAGCGTGAGGCAGACACGGAACTGGGAGCTACTGATAGCTCCGGTGGACACTTGGCAAAAGCCCCGGCCTCTAGAAAAGCAGCGATGTTCGAGACACGACCTCCAGGAGCTGCAGACTGTGGAGGACTTGATGGCCATGCAGAAAGGGCTCCATCTCCTAAAAACCGCAGACATTAAAGCCGCAAGGTCCAAAGCCATAAGGGGCTAACTCTCATCACAGCTGTAATATCGACAAGGGATGAGCAATTAGCTCCTGTGTCACTGAACGTTACAGGCAAACCCTTCCGTTATCCATTCATAACGAAAATTTCTACCCTTTTGGTTTTTCCTGGGAAATATAGAACAAATCTATGGTGCTGAATTGCTACTTCAGGAAATTGTGATTTAAATTTTATTCTATTTATAGAGTTTCTATGGAAACAGAGACAGCATTAGATAGGTAATAACTATAACCCCACAGATTTCTAGCATCAAGGGTACGGCACCCCCATCAAGGGATGCACAGCTAGACCTTCAGAAGGTCCAGGCGACAAGAAACAACCAACTCCCTTCCGTGAGGGCAATGAAAACAAAATAAAAGCGAAGCCAGCAATAAAGGAGAGGACGTTTGTCCAGCACCGGCGTGGAGGTGAAGCCAGCTGCCCTCAGGGGCCTCTTGGCCCAACAGCTCGATCTGGCAGAAATTCACCTTTTAAAAGCAACTCTCCTCAGGCCCTTTCCAAGTTTTCCTGAAAGAACCTTTCCTGGGCTCTGCAGGTAAGGCTCCCGGCGGGACGGTAAGGGATCGGCGTGGGAAAAAGGGGGGGGGAAGCAGAAGGCGGAATCCCAGCCCTGCTGCGCTGGGCTCGAGCCCCCAGCGGAGCGATGGCTTCTCAAGCTGCAGGCGTCTCTGTGCCACAGGGTTGTTGGGAGCGGTCACCACGAACGAGCCGTTCTGCGACAGTTGCTGCAGAGAACCTGCTGCTGTAAAAACTCTGTTTTCTGATGTTACTCTGGGATATTATTGCACTTCCAAAGCAGAGGCACTTTGCTGGCACGAAACTGCTCGTGGCTCAGAACAGAGCGTCTGCACAGGCTATTTTGGAGCAGCCGCTGCTTTATAACTGAAGCAATGGATACAGAGATTAATTGCTCAGTGTAGACAGCTGTAAAACACTAAGATTAATCCAAAAATATCTTTACTTCTTTTGTCTTTTTCACCAATGCAGCCAGGCTCTCCCACTTGGCAGCCGGGACTTGCTTCTGTGGACTTCAAATGAGCGGCTCCTGCCTCTCGTCGCCCGCCGGCTGCGGTGGAGTCAAGCCCGAGGCACACGGTTCGGCTGAGCACAGCTCTGGGCTGACCACGGTCGCACTCTGTGCCTCCTGCTTCTGTCCTTACCCACTGATGGAGAGCAATCGCTAAAACGGGAGAAGCCAGGAGGGGGCTGTATGAACCCCCCTTGTACCCATCCCACCACCCTGCCTGCACCAAAGGCAGAGTCCTGGCCCCGTGGGGACACTGTGGGGACGAGCCATGCCTGGCCAAGAGCCAGAAAACCCCTTTTTAACCCAAACCATCTTGCAAGGAGACAGCAACTTGGATGACTGGTTTCTCTGGGATGCTGCTCTTTGGCAACGTCCCCTTGCCCACCATGGCAGGGATGCCCATCCCTCCCTGCCCCTCGGGCCGTGCCGGGCTCTCCAGGGCCGGTGTTCCTCCCGCTGCCAAGCGGCCATGCGGCCTGAAACCTCCCAGTTTCTCACTAAATGGCCTTTCAGCTCTGCCCCGACATCCAAACCTCTTACTCGGCTTTCAGGCACGCACGGAAGGGATCTTGTTGCCATGACCTTATAGCACAGCCACATGCTGTGAAGTCCTGCTCAATTATTATTACTATTAATTATTTATATCCCTGGTCCACCGGAAGGTCCCAGCCAAAGCTCTGCAGCCCTTTGGAGGCATTGCACAGACACAGTGGAAGATTATCTCGTCCCGTCCTGTCCCGCACCATCCCATCCCATCCCATCCCATCCCATCCCATCCCATCCCATCCCATCCCATCCCATCCCATCCCATCCTGTCCCGCACCATCCCATCCCATCCCATCCCATCCCATCCCATCCCATCTCATCTCATCTCATCTCATCCTATCTCTTCCCATCCCATCCCATCCCATCCCATCCCATCCCATCCCATCCCATCCCATCCCATCCCATCCCACTCCATATTTCAAGGCGTGGGGGGAGCCATTCCCCAGTGGGCAGAGACAGGGAAGGCCACGCCACTGAGCAGCTCACAGCCCTGCAAACAGCAGCAGGACCCCAGGAGGTCCTGCTTGCCCCTGCACGGAGTTTCTTGTCCTTCCTGCTGCTTTCTCTGGCTGATCCTCCTATGGGTCCCCAGCAAGGGGGTCCTACCACCATCCTGCACCCCACTGCTACCAGCCAGGCTGGAGGCTGGGGGCAGAGCTGTCCCCATGGGGTGCCAGCCAGCCCAGCTGCCCCTCACATCCCTATCTCACATCAGCATCCCGAGCCCCCGTCCTGCCGCTCCTCCCGCTGCCACAAACGCCAAGGAAAACGTATAGATGTTCTAAAATGGAAAATAAAGCACTCCCCCACGCACGCTTCTCCTCCCGGGCACAGGATGAGAGAACAAACATGTGACAAATGTTAGTCATGCTGTTTAAGGCACTACTAAAAGGCTGTAGTGACACACGGCTCCTCAAACGCTCTCCAGAACATCTGCGGGGCCGGCTCCACGGCCCAGGTGTGGCTCCGGCCGGGGGGGCTGCGGACCCCCGCGAGCTCCCGGCCTTGGCTGGCATTTGCAGGGCAAGATCTCTGCTGCCGGAGGCGAGAGGAGCCAGATGTGTTCCTGGGGGAATAACGCAGCGAGCGGCAGCCCACCACCGCTTCTCCCACGGCTGTCACCCCTGGGTCTCCTCAACTGACCGCGGCGATGCCAAGCGCTGAAATTCAGTGGGAAGCGAGGATGGGGACCCTGGGGGGCCAGGTCTGGGGGGGCTGGGACCAGGGCACGGGGCGCTTGGCCCCAGCCGAGTGGCCCACACCAACACGAGCATGTGTCTGCTGGGGTGGTCTCCCGGGAGGGCAGTGCACCCCGGCCTCGGCTCTCACAGAATCACAGAATCACAGAATGGTCGGGGTTGGCAGGGACCTCTGTGGGTCACCCAGCCCAACCCCCTGCCCAAGCAGGGTCACCCACAGCAGGCTGCACAGGACCTTGTCCAGGCGGGTCTTGAATATCTCCAGAGAAGGAGACTCCACAGCCTCCCTGGGCAGCCCGGGCCAGGGCTCCGTCACCCTCAGAGGGAAGAAGTTCTTCCTCATGTTCAGACAGAACTTCCTCTGCTTCAGTTTGTAAAACTCTCGCCCCTCTGCTGTGCCAGGCACAGATCCCGGGGAAAACACGCCATCCTCTTGGCTGCACCCTGCCTGGGAGGACTCGCTCCTCTCCCTGCGGGGCCGGGGGGTCCCGGCGTGCAGCTCCGCAGCCGTGACAGCGGGGACCCACTGGGGACCCTGCCAACAGCCTGGGAGCTCTTGATGAGCAACGCCCCGGGGAGATGATGGATGCGGCTGCTCCGGGGACCACGCTGCTCCTGCTCAAGCTGCTTGACAACAGCTCCATCCCACCAACCGCAGGGGAGCCGGCTCACCTTGGCGGTGTCCTTTCAAGACCAAAATATGCCTGGGAAATTGTTCGTGCGAGGGATTAAATATAAATGTACCTGAGGGTTTAGAACAGGGGCTGGTGACCTTTACGGAGAGGAGTAGTCCTCTGGATGCTCCCCGCAGTGAGCAGCCCGCACAGGCACCGCCATGGGGGGGGTCTCTGAACCACACCAGGGGGTCTCCACCCCCAAACCCATCCCCTCGTAGCAAGGGACCTTTGAAAAAATTAAACTAGCTCAGAGGGTTTGACCTGCTGTAAGTAAACAGGAGGTTAACGCTTCACCCCGTCCCCTCCAGCCACCCCTGTCCCAACCCCACTGCTCAGGGCAGGACCTGCACTGGGGACTGCACGTCCCATGGTGGGACCTCCCCTTGTCCTGCACTTCCCTCCTCCCCAGGAGATGTTCCCCAGCTCCAGGAGAGATTTCCCAGCTCCAGGAAAGGTTCCCCAGTGCCAGTAAGCCCAGGGGAAGTTTCTGTCGTTGGATGTGGGGTTTGGATCAGGCCCTGGGAAGAGAGAAGGGCTCAGGTCAGTGCTGTTCTTGGCTTTCAGGTTCAAAGGAGTGAAAGGCGGGGGCCATGAAGACCAAGATCACGAAACTGGAGATGGAAATGACGTCAGGCTTCAACCTTCAGCCCTTGGCCAGATCGGCCCACTTGGGAAAACAGAGAGAGAGAGAGACCCGGGGAAAACACTCGGCTCTGAGGTGCTCGGGGAAAGCGGGACGAAGCGGCGAGCACCTCGGTGGTGGGACGCCCCGGCTGCGAGAGGCCGGGTGTCTCCTTCCGCAGCGTTTTGTATGGATCCAGTAACTCTGCTGCAGAGCGCAGAAATCCCTGCCACCCAACACCTTTTTGAGCAGAACTATGTGTCACGCATCTGCTTTGCTCCTTGCCAGAACTTTTCTGGTTTTTTTTTTTTTGCCCTAATGGAGCCCTCCCTCTCGGCGAAGGAGCTGGAGTCGGGGCTGGGGAACGGAGCGCTGCGGTGGGGCTGCCGGCTTTAGGGGATGGAGATGGCACAAGGCAGCCTGCTGCTTCCAGGCTGCCAGTTCAGAATCACAGAATCACAGAATGGTCGGGGTTGGAAGGGACCTCTGTGGGTCACCCAGTCCAACCCCCTGCCCAAGCAGGGTCACCCAGAGCAGGCTGCACAGCACTGCGGCCAGGCGGGGCTGGAATATCTCCAGAGAAGGAGACTCCACAGCCTCCCTGGGCAGCCTGGGCCAGGGCTCCGTCACCCTCAGAGGGAAGAAGTTCTTCCTCATCTTCAGCTGGAGCTTCCTCTGCTTCAGTTTGTGCCCGTTGCCCCTTGTCCTGTTGCTGGGCACCACTGGAAAGAGCTTGGCCCCATAAATCCATCTTCGGCTGGCAGCAAACGAAAGTTTACATCTGGCACTTGTTCACCATCCCCGGGGAGATGGAGCTGTGGGTCTTGGTGTGTGGCACCACGCCAGCCTGGGGACCGCAGAGGGGCCAAGGACCAGCTCGTTTGAACCCAACGCACCGGGGCGCAGGCAGCGGTTTGGGGCAGGAAACCTTTCAGATTATATTAATGATGCCACTAATTGTAGGAACGGGAGGCGAAGTGGCTGAGTCGGTGGTGCCTGTGGCGGGGCCAGGAAGCGGTGGGCAGCGCCGAGACGCAATTTTTCATGCGTTCTGCCTGGCGAAGCAAGTTTGAGGATTTGCTCCACGCAGGCAATTAATTGCCGTGCTACAAATGCGTTAAAAGGGAGCATCGCGAAGCAGACTTGCATTAGGGTATGGTGCTCGCACCGATAAAATCAATGGGCGCCTGGCCACTGCTGCTGCTGCTGCTGGACCAGGGCGCAGAGCGGGCTGAGCTCCAGCCCGGAGCTGGACGCGCCGGCCGAGGACCGCGTGGCCTGGTGGCCGTCCCCATCGCGAGTCGTGGCTCCGTTTGCCCCACGCTCCCACCCCTTTCGGACTCACTGTGCAGGTGAGAAGGGCCCTGGGTGGGATGGAGAGCGGCTGGGGGATGATGTGGATGGGAAGCACCACCTTGGCCAGGCCAATGGAGCCTCCCCGAGGTAAGGGTGTCCCATCCCACCAAGCCTCGCGTGGCCTCGAGCACCACATCCCCACGGACGCGCCTTCCCCTGGCACGGGGCTCTCCCCTGCAGCTGCTTTTAGGGCAGCTGTGCATCCCATCAGCAAAGCCAAAACGGTCTCAGGAGCAGGAGCTGCTGCTTGGACATCGAGGAAAAGGCACCGCGCGTCGCAGCAAGCAGCGTCCTGCAGCCACAGGGCTTCTTCAGCTTAAAGCAGCCGAGTTCTCCTACGGGAACGGGGGCTTTTATTTCCTGGCTGCCCTTCGGGAAGGGATGCCTGCAGGCACAGCAGCAGCCTGGCGGCCCTGGCTGTGCTTCCCAGCGCCCGCGTGACCTTGACCGTGCCGGGAAGACCCCCCAGGCCAGGCGGCAGGCTGGGGTGCTCCACAGCAAGGGTCTCCGTCCTGGATGCCAGGCTGCCCCTGGGTGACCAGGGACATTTCTCACTTTTGTCCAGGTCTTTTTGAAACCACAGAGTGGAAGCAGCACCTCCGTACTGCACGTCGCCTTGGACAACGCTGCCACGAGCACGCTCTGCCCGCGGCCGCAACGTGCCGCAGCACCTGCAAACACCCAAGTTACAAGCAGGGGATTCATCTCCGCAACGTAAAACCCCACCGCGTCCACGCCGCTGGGACCCCGCTGAACGACCGGGGCTCAGAGCTGCTCCGCTCCCAACCCCACGGGAAATTTCTGCCCGGTTTCACCCGGGCCCGCCCCGTCCTGCCGCCCGCATCCCTGCCCGGGGACCGGCTCCCTTCCCTCCCGCAGCGCTGCAGTGCCGCACAACTTGTTTTCCTCACGCACCGGACACAGCGCGAAGGCACCGGAGGAGCAGCCTCGGGGCCAGCTCTGCACCGGCGCAGCGTGAAGCCCATCAGCGGTGGTCGCCCGAGCAGCTCCCCGGACCCGGGGTGACTCCGGAGGTTATTTACTGGGGTCTGCTCAGCCCCTCTGCAGGAGGACAGCACTGTTACCCCCCCAAAAAATCCTGCTGGGGTGACGGCAGCCTGCTCCGGAGCTGCCCCCCGGGGTGCGGCCCTCCCACCTGGAGCCCCCTCGCCAAGGGTGGGTGCTGTCACCAGGGTCCTCCCGCCTCTCCCACCGCTGCTCTTGGTGGCCAAGCTGCAGCAGGGCCATGGCCACGGCGGTGCCCAGACCCATGCGCACTTGTGCAAGCTTACCACGAGGCACCTCGACCCTGGGAGGTGGCCCACCGTGGGGACACCCACACCCCAGAGGTACACCCACCCCTCGGAGGGTCCCCAGTGCAGGAGCATCCCCAATCTGGGAGCATCCCAACCTGGGACCTCTTCATCCCAAGAGCATCCTCACTGCAGGAGCATCCTCACTGCAGGAGCATCCCCCTCCTGGGACCATCCCCATCCCAGGAGCATCCTCATCCTGGGACCATCCCCATCCCGGGAGCATCCTCATCCCAGGAGCAACCTCATCCTAGGACCATCCCCATCCCAGGAGCATCCTCATCCCAGGAACATCCTCATCCTGGGACCATCCCCATCCTGGGAGCATCCTCATCCTGGGACCATCCCCATCCCGGGAGCATCCTCATTCCGGGACCATTCCCTTCCCAGGACCATCCCCATCCCAGGATCATCCTCATCCTGTGACCATCTCCATCCTGGGAGCATCCTCATCCAGGAGCATCCTCATCCTGGGAGCAACCTCATCCTGAGGCCATCCTCATCCTGGGAGCATCTCCATCCTGGGAGCATCCTCATCCCAGGAGCATCCCCATCCCGGGGGCAACCGCATCCTGAGACCATCCTCATCCTGGGAGCATCTCCATCCTGGGAGCATCCTCATCCTGGGACCATTCTCTTCCTGGGACCACCACATCCCGGGACCATCCCCATCCAGGAGCGTCCCCACCCCACGTCCTCCAAGGTCACACCCATCGCAGAGTGGGGAGCAGGGTCTGGAGAAGGTGGTACCCCGCCAAGGTGTGCACCCCACCCGTAACCCCAACGGTAACGTCACAGGGTGCACGGTTGGTAGCCCCGCTGCTGACCCCAAGGGACCCTCGCCCCTCCGGTGACCCCACCGGGACGCTCGCCCCGTTGCCAACCCACCGGTACCCGCCGGCCGGTGCCACCGCCGCTCACCTTCAGGTCGGGGGGCTTGGTGCGCGGCGGCGGGACAGCGCCCGCCTCGGGGGCCGCCGCCTCCCCGGGCTTGGCCTCCATGGCGGCGGGGCCGGGCGGTTCCCCCGCGGCGCCGGGGTCCTCCTCGGGCTGCCGCAGCTCGTCCGACCGGCACCGCTTCATACCGGTGCGCCGTGCCCCCGGGAGGCGGGGGACCCTACGGCCCCGGCCGCGGCGGGGGGGGCCCGGGGGGCCGCTGCGGGGCCCGCGGGCTGCGCGCCCCCGCCCCTCCCGCGCCCGCCCCGCCGTGCCCGGGCCGGGCGGCGGCTCCGCGCCGCGGCGGCTCCGCGCCCGCCGGCATCGGCATCCCCGCCGCCGCCTTCGGCGGGGACCTGAGCGGCGGCGGCGCCGGCCAATGGCGGCGGGCGGAGGGCGGGGCCGGCGGCGGCGATTGGCGGAGGCGGCCGGCGCGGAGCTGTCGCGGAGAGCGGTGCTGCCGGGCCCGCCGCCGCCCCCGGCCGAGCCGCTCCGCGCAGCGCGGAGAACCAAGCGGCCCCGGCGCGCTGCTGCCCCGCCCGCCGGCCCTGCTCCGCCTTCGGTTTCCCCCTTTTAAATTTATAATTTTTATTCTGATTCATCTTTTTATTTTTTCCTCGCTGAAGCCCGCCGATCCCCGCCCCTCGCCTTCCTGCCGGCCCCCGAGGCTGACCGGAGGCCCAGGGGACGGGGCTGCAGCCGCGGGAGGGCGAACCGGAGCGCTGGGCCCTCCACCGGGAGCCCCGCCGGCCTTACGGGACTACAGTTCCCAGGAGGCCCTGCGGCGCAGCTGGACTACAGCTCCCGGCATGCCTCGCTTCCGGGGTCCTCGCGGCCTCCTCCCCCTTTG
Organism: Opisthocomus hoazin; assembly: GCF_030867145.1. NCBI lineage: Eukaryota > Metazoa > Chordata > Aves > Opisthocomiformes > Opisthocomidae > Opisthocomus > Opisthocomus hoazin. Next base: position 8,648,897 of record NC_134438.1, on the reverse strand, counting down.
CCCCGCGGCGCGCCGATAAAGGTTCCGCGCCGCACACAGCGCGGCTTGCTGAGGCGCTGCCCCGGAGGAGGAAGGCGGCGGGGGTCGGGGAGGCGGGAGGCGGGAGGGGTGGGGGGGAGGGGGGGAGCCGAGGAAGGCCCGGCTGCCGGGGACGCGCCGTTCCCTCCGAGAGGGCGGAGAGCCCTGGAGCGGCATCCTGGCAGGGGCCGAGTGTCCCCCGCCGTGGGGAGGGGATAGCGGAACGGACCCGGAGGACATGGAGGGCGAAGGGGCCCCTTCGTGGCGGGGACCCGGCGGGCTGATCCGCGAACTCTGCCGCTCCTTCGGCCACTACAACCGGCACCTGGCCCGGCTGCAGCACAACCTACGCGAGACCAAGAAGTTCTTCCGCGACGTCAAGTTCTCCCAGGGGCAGCCCTTCGTTTCGGCGGCGGCTGGCGAGGGCCTCCCCCCTGGGGACGGGGCTCCCCGGGATGGCCCCGATCCCGGCGGTGAGAGAGGGACGGGAGGAGTCGGGCAGGGCCCTGCGTTGGTGGGGGGGGGGGGAGGCCTGCGTTGGGGGTTTGTGGGAGGGAAATGGAGGCGGGCTGTGAGGATAAAGGGGGGGTTCAGTGGGTGGGGTGGGGGTGAGGGGTTGGGGTGGGCGAGGGGGGAGCTGCTGGGGGGCTGTAGGGTCTGTAACGGGCTGTGGGGTGAGGGTGTATGTGGAGAGTTGGGGTGCTTTGGGGGTGTATGAGGCTTCGTGGGGTGAAGTGAGTGGGTGATGGAGGCTGCTGGGGAGATGGACCCCTCTGCCCGTCTTCCTAACCCCCCACCCCCGCAGCTCCCAGCCCCCCAAGGGGGTGGGGGGTTGGGAAGATGCGGGACCTGCAAGTGGGTGGCTCGTGGGGTTGGTGTGCCTCGGAGTATTTCTCACGGAACTCTTCGAGAATATCGCCAGGCTTCGCTCATCGGCTTTATCCTCAGCTGTCGCTGTTGACCAAGCGTTGCTGCTGGTGGGAGCCCTCCTGCCGTGTGCAGAACTTCGTCTTTCCTTAAGACCGTCTTGTGAGAAGAGTTTAGCATGACATTAAATATATATAAAGATCTTTATTCATTTCCAAATAGCTGATGAGTCATCTCTGTTGGCTACTTGTCCAATCTGCTTGCCCGTGCTTGTCTTATGCTTACAATTCTGATTTGAAAATTGGTGTTGAGCTCTTCCGTCAGTCTGAGTTGAATTGCTTCATAAAAATGTGGTCTCTCTGTTTGTTTACATCTTTTTGTGACTTCCAAGAAGTAGGAACTAGTTGGTTTCAGTCGTTTTCTGTGGGTCTGGATGCTGTTTGAATGGTAGCACTCCACTGGAGTTGCTCTTCTGTTTGGTTGCTTCTTGTAAAACATTGCTAGTCAAAGACAGTTGCATCTGTGAAAGTCTGCTTATAGGGCTTTGTAGATGTGGATGCATCATTAATTAAATATTCCTGACATAGGATACAGATTTCACCAAATAGCCTCCTGCTGTTTCTAACAGAGAGAGCTTAAAACCTGCTTTTTTTTTTTTACCAAAGACCTACCTTGACCCAGTTTGACTTTGCTGCTGAATGTGTTACCAACTGGCCCTTAAGTATCAGGGCTTCAAGGAAAGGTGGACTGCCTTAGAGCTTGTTCATGCAAACAGTGATAACAGTGTAGGCTCTTGGTTCAGGATTTCAGGCTGCAGAGGCTATATAACATTCACTATTCTTAAAACTAAAGCTGAAAGCAGTAGTTTTCAAGCTGATGAAGTGGTGACCTGTTCCAGGTGGGGCACAGAACAAGTTAATAAACCTCTTCTGTGTTAGAAGGTGGGAAGTCATGGTGGCAGTCTGGAGGGGAGTGTGGAAGGAGGATGGGAGAGGATGAAGAGCAGGACTTGGTAAAACAATGGAGGCTAGCAGTTTGCTTAAATGAGTCAACTGCAAAATAACTGTAAACCAATGGTTATTATTTTTTAGGATATAGGAAGACACAAGCCTTTGCCTAAAACCCAGAGCATTGGTATTGCTTATTACCTTGGTGCCTGAATAATCCCCTTTGGACAGAGCTGCTTGTTTCTGTAAAACTTGAGTTAAACTGTACATTTCCACTACTCTCTGTGGCTTTTTTTCCCCGTCTAACTTGGGGAGATTATTTTAAGTGTCAGAGGGTTCAAGGAGCACGATTCTCACTGACAGCAAAACCACTTTTTGCTAGAATCTGCCTTACAGGTGGTGTCACAGTGAGAGGAGTTTTGGCTGAACAGTTCTGCAGATTTTGCAGTGCTCTGCAGTGTGGTCAGACATAAATGCTAACGTTTTGTGAAACACAAAGGCCCTGGGAAGTGACATGGACAGGACACTTACTTACTGCCTACAAGTGAGGTGGAAAAATAAACTGTGAAAGTAAATTTAGATGTCTTGGAAACAAAACAAACAAACGTGAAGGAGTGTGCTTTGGAGACACCTGTGAGGTTGGTGTGACAACATAGAAGGGTAACTGCCCTGCGAAGTGACACAAGTCAAGCAACCGAAAGCACAGCCTGGGCTACTCTGTCCAAACCCAGGCCTAAGTATCTGCTAAGCTGAGTAGCTCGGTAGCCACTGAGCTTTCAGGTAAGCTGGGTCAGTCAGGGTTGGGTGCGTGAAGGAGCAAATGTGTACTTGCTGTTACATCCCACCCTTCTCTGGTTAGGAGGATGACAGGCAATATTTGTCGATAAAGGATCATCATTGACCAAAAGTTCCCTCTGTGGCCTTAGTACCAGGACTTACTCCTCATAGTAAGAGAAGCAGAACAACTTCAAGGGGAAAAAATAATTGCCTTCCAGCTACTGTTTATGAGGAGAGGGAGAAAGTCTTGTTTGCACTGTCTGCATTTCTGAAGCATCCAACAAAATGTTGTCTGTTCTCTAGGTCTGCTTTGTCCTGAATAGGCCTTTAAGAATGATCTGTTAAAATATGATGACAGTCCTGTAGCTTTAGACTGCACAGGTCTGACTGCTTTTTATTCTTGGTGCTGTTAGCTAGTCTGTTTTTTACTGACTTTCTGTAAAAAGAAAATCTTAATTAGAGACTCAGTAGCAGATTTTACTAAAATATGTAAAGAAACTAAGAAAAAAAAAGCCCAGCAACCCTACTTTCTACTAATTGTAGCTGTTTTCTTCCTTCTGTGCTTGAAATAATTTGAACTCTGACTTAGGAACCTGAAATTTTTTGATATTTCTTTTGCCATATTTTGGAAGTTCCTGTAAACTGAGCTGTACTGCTTGTGCAGATATCCACAGCATCTCCGGAGTTTTGGTCAGTGGCTGTGGTGTTATCTCAGTGAGCGTGTGCTGGGGGGAAAGCCCTAGGCTTGGTAGCCAGATGACTCGGTACAGAAATGTATTTCGCAGCGGGTGGCTGTATTAACCAGAGGGTTTGGAAGAGTTTTCATCCTGATGCTGTATTGACTGGGGTATATATCCTGGTTAAAATGTGACTGCTCTGCCTCTGTTGCTGTGATCCTCCAAAGGTTAGGACTCCTGTTGTGCTGTTAGGTGTGTCAACATACGAAGGTGGGTTTTAAGACTAGATAATGTGTGGGGAGATGGTCCTCACAAGAGGGTACTTGTGAAATAACCCCTCAGATGGGGGGAGGCACTTGCTACAAGCTTCAGGTTAAGCAGAAGACGAGGCTTGGTTCTGCAGATGGTGGGGGCTACTGATGTTGTGATGGCTGCTCCTGTAGGAACTGCTTGTGCTCATGTGTTGATGAGCTGCGTGTCTTCTCCTGGAATTAACACCACTGTACTGATAGATGTGTGGTGGGATGGGACTAGAGCTTGGTTCCTGTAACCGAGTGTGTTAATCGTAAGTTTTGCAGTGGTCAAAGCATGCCGCAAGTCATCGCCAGCGCCGCGGAGGTGTGAGGGTTTCTGAGAGGTATTGGTATCTGCAATGAGAATTATGAGGGTCTAGCCTTCTTTAGGCATTGTTGGCCACATGTATTACTGAGAATAGATTAAGATGACAAGTGAGACCAGCAGTGTAGTTGGCCTTCCTTGAAAAGGGGGTGAATAAATGCTTAGGGCTTCTATAGATTCCATAAATACGGGCTTCTAGAGATTCCATAAATACGAACTAAGGTTCTTCTGCCAAGTGTTTGACTGAATTTTGAAATAAGTCTTGGTGAGAGATGTCCTTGTTCTTGGACAGGCCTCCTTTCATCAAAAGGAGCTCAATAGGATGCACGCGCTTAAGGACTCCCCTGCAGCCATTTTTTTTGAAGTGTTTGTCACATGTCTCCAGATGATACAGTGGATGGATACAGGATGTAACACCAGCTAAAATCCGTGGCAAAAGTCCTGCCACAAACAGGAGCTGCTCACATAGAGATGGGAGTATCACTACATCTATTCAGTAAGCGAGTTCTAAATCTACTTTTTGTTGGGTACCGCAGGAGGTCATATTCCTCCCAACTCGAATTCTTCATGTTCAGAGCAGTGGCATCGCCTGCTAAGCACTGTGTGAGTGTTTTTACTCTGTGTATTATTCTGATGTGCAGGAACAGCCATATACTTTCTGCAGTGCAAAATCTGAGCAATAGCCCCATTGCTGTGCAACTCACTTCAGGTTTTTGAGACCTGGAGATCGCTGTAAGACGTCAAGTGACGGACTGAAACCACTGCCTTGACCTGGGTGTCTTGGTGGTGCACTGGGTTAGTCGTGATATGGCTGAATCTTGCTTTTGGCACTGGTTCCAGGTTTCTACTCTACATACTTGGAATATCGCAGGGTGACATCCATAATGTTAAATGGAATGGCTTCGTTACTGATGCTGCTTGTCGTAAACTTGTTGAATAAATACTGATCACAGGGAGGCTGTGTGCATGAAAAGATGAAAGGTGTAGTAAAGATGTAGGATTTATATATCCATTCCGTGCTTCAATAATTTCAGCTAAGCTGCTGTATTTCAATCGTTTGGTGCTGGCATTAAGTACCTGTAAATACAGAGGCTGCCTGGAATGAGGAGACAGCGCAATCTGTCTCGTCTTTGCTTTTCAAAAGCCTGCGCAGAGGAGGTTCTGTGGTCTGTACCGTGCCTGCTGAATTGCTTTTTTCATGGTTGGGAGCTGAAGAGCGAGCCTGAATTCCGGCTGAAGTTTCAGTAGCTGTAAGCAGATCAAAGAAATTCTTTATCTTGTAGATGAAGGCTTAAATGTGCTATTTGTGGAATTTTGCAGATTTTTATCTTTTGTGAGCTGCTAGCCAGATTCTGCCCTTCAGTCACTTGATGTGGCCGCTCTGCTGGGGTTGTGGGTCTTGAAAGGCTTATTTAAGAAACCGTTATGGAGAATCACACTTCACAAAGTGATGTCTGCCATAGCCTTTTCCAGGCTGTTGGTTTATGGGGGTCAGCGTCCTGGGCTGCGTGGGGCGGAGGTGCAGGAGCGGGGCTTGCGAAGGCACAGATGGGGCTTCCCCTTAGCGTTGTGTGGGGTGGAAGGACTCCTCTGATGGAGAGAACTCCTCCAGCAGTCCCACTTCCAGACTTTGGATTTGAAAGAAACGTAAATCTTGGGCAAGATGTTAAAGAAGCCTTAAACTGGGTCTAAGACAACGAACTACACATGGTGTTGCTTCCGATTTGAGTGATTTTAGTTAAAATAGAAGAATAGAATGCTATCAAATGAGGACTAGAATAGCTATTGTGTGTTATCTTTAATTTAGTTAGTAGTGTTGAGTAGTATCTTGGTGTATGAGAGTGTGTTGTTTTCTTGGGGCTTGAGATGCTGAAAGAATTTTGGATGCCAGAACATGACTCACTAAAAGAATTTTAATAGCCCTGGTGAAACAGGCCCTTCCCCTACAAAATCCCTGCTGGTGCTTCTCCTCTGTATTGTATCTGAATCTGTCTTCAGACTGTTGCTCTTGTCAGGTTGCCTGGTATCAGGGCAATCGTACTGGTTTATAGCGCTCAGGTTTGGCAGTTCTTTTTGGGGACTGGCATCTCCATTTGCCATTCCATTTTTGGGTGCCATCTGCCTTCAGATCTGGGAACATGGGCTAGCTCTCTGGCTGTGGTGGATCAGTAGCTGTTTTGTGCTTGCGGGGTTTGTTCTGAAGTGCAGCAGATGGAGAATTTGTTTGTATCCAGTTTTTTTCTACTACCAGAATTATTCTGTTGCTATGCATAAGGTAACTCAAAGCTTCTTAGTCTTCAGCTTAGATGACTGAGCGTGGGAAAAGCTGTATTTAGGACTTGTAAAAGAATACAGAAGCTAAATTCAGTACTGAGACTGAATTAAAGTGGTAAGGCAAATACAAAGAGTTGCAGCATCATGGACTGAGAATTCAAAGGGCCTGGTTAGTGGGATGGTACAACTGATGCCTCAGATGGAAGATGGATAGGGAGAGTGATTACAGGGAGTCCTGCTACTCTGAAGACGATACAGATGTTGAGTCATTTCCTTTTGCAGCTCAAATGTTCTTAAAATTAGTAAGAATATCTGGCAAACTGTGCCTATTTAGTTGGACTGTATAGATTAGGAAAGATATGTACTGTTAGTGCGATCGAAGGAGTGAAGCCTTTTCTTCCTGTGCTTCAGACTGCACCAGGACCCATCTGGCTGCAAGCAAAGGGTGTCTTCCCTTGGGCTCGTCTCTACCCAGGCTGGTGAAAGCGTGACAGTTCCTTTAGATGCTGTGATTGGCTTTCTGTCGTAGGGAGTTGCTGGCAGAGTCTGCCAGTTCTGCTACCATGTCTCAGCAAACTTGGTCTTGTCGTCTGCTTCATGTAGAGACGCAATTTTGCAAGAATGCCTTCCCTTGAGGCTAGAAAGGAGGTGTTGCTGCTTTAATGTCAATGATCCTAGACTTTGGTCAACAAGCGTGTGCAGTAATACTCTTGGGATTTGGTGGATGCAAAGTATTTGACATTTTTAAGTGTGTGGGTGGAACTGTCATGAATTTGTAGTGGATTGAGTTTATTTCTGGTGTGTGACAGGGACGTTCTGTACAGCCAAGCCATCAAAATTTGGGAAGAGTTAGCCTGAGTGACCCGTTGGGCCTCAGCTCTGGAGCAAGATGAAACACTGTTCCAACCTGAGGCAAAATTAGCCCTTTGGTTGTTTCAGCCTTGACAACTGTTTCCTCTTGACGTTTAGGGCCTACCATTAGTCTTCCACTAACCTGCTGAGGAGAGCTCTGTGTAAACACTTTCCAGGGAGATGGGTGGGGAGAACAGTAACAGATTGTCTTGATAGCTTTGTGAGAATCAACCTACTGTGGACCTCTGTGTTGGTGCAGCAGAAATGCTGACTTGCTGACACTAGTTTCAGGATACATAAGCAAATTCTTGGTGCTATGTGGGTTTCTTGGCGGGCTGTGGTGCAGCAATGTCTGAACTCATGCGTTCAGCTGACTTAGAGATACGAGACGTATTGTTCAGCCAACCTGTTCTAACGCCGTCTGTCCTCAATTTTAGGGCAGAATTTCATTTCCTTCCCTCGCCATGAGGAAGAGCATCTCCAGCGGACTGTGAGCTGGCACCCTTGCCTTCTGATTCTTGGCCAGAACTGTAATGCTAAATGCCAGTTACTCAACATACTGCTGGGTGAGAAGCTGCTCCCTACCACCAAAATCAGCAATGAGGAAAACTGTAAGAGGCGACGGATCCGTTTCACGCACGGTACACAGACGCGCGTTAGCTTAGCGCTGCCCGAGCAGTACGAACTGGTCCATATGATGGCAGCCCACCGAGGGCACTGGGACACAATACCGGAGGAGGACTTAGAAATCCATGGGGACAGCGAAGATCCTGCTCACCAGATAGCGGAGCTGGAGGTCATGCTGCCGTACTCACTACTAAAGGTAACTAGGTGTCCATGTACCATTGTTGTCGTGAACTTAAGGTGTAACACTTATAGTCCCTAAGAAAACAAATGGTGTAAACTCTCAAGCGTAGGATTTTTTTTAATTAAAGAGAAGCTGGTTAGGACTGTAGCTGGACATCGCTGTCCCTGCTTGTGTGCTTTTGTTTCAATGTTGACTCTTAGCATTGTCATTCCTCCACGATGTTTCCATCCGTCTCAGAAGCCAGGCTTACACAGATGTAGCTCCAAGTGTCTTCTAAAATTTTACTCCAGTTTCAAGGTCATTCAGAGTTAGCTTTGGTGTGTGGTAGTAGCTAGAAGCTGTCATGCAAGGATATGTGTGTTTTAATCTCTGTTCTGAAGAGCTAGTTGTCAGAAAAAAGCTTCTTAATTCCAACATCTGATAAAATGACCTGGCTTCATTTGAGAAGGGTGGTTTTTCACATCTCTGTGGTGTCAGTGGAAACTGAAGAATGAGGAGGTGGGAGTCTGTTCTCAGTGCTGTTCCTAATGTTGTTAGTGTCTTGCTTTGACTTTTGGTTTACTTGTCCATAAGACATGTTCCTGTCCTGGGGGTGTTGCAGTTTAGTGTTTAGCAAATACCTTTCAAGGTGAGAGTTGTATTTCAAAGCTTTTTATGGCTTCCATAAGCTTTTATTGCATTTCGTATCTTAACGTCGTGCCTTTGTTATTGCAGTATAATACTTCTGCATCCTTGTGTTTGGCAGTTGAATATCTGGAATATAATCAATTCCTAAATAGAAATTGCTTAAGTGCAAAGATTATGATCTGTTGTCACATGAGTAAGAGTATGAACTTCATAGTTGAACAATAAAGTAGCAAGGTAATTTTTTTCTGACGTATGAATCGAGACATGATTGTAAGTAGGCAGAAAATGAAGACCCAGTCTATCTTAATCAGTTTGGAATATGTTTTATAAGCCCAGTCTGTAGCTAAATTTAAGCCTATCCTAATGAGATCAGCAGAGTCAGTGCTGTGTTGTAGTGCCTTTGTGGCTTCCAGTATCTGCTGAAAGAGAACAGAAGCGCCACGTTTGTGTAAACTGTGTGTGAGGCATCCACCGCTTTCCCAGAGAGCACCAGAGCAGCTGCTGGTGCTGCAAAGTAAATGCCTGTTCTGGATCTTCTGCTCAGAAAATCCTGCCTTGCTATGCATAAAAGAGTATTTAGCTTTACATTTATTTTACTTGGTTACGTTTTTATATGGGCCAATTTAGACACACTGCAGTTTACAACCCTCTTTCAGATTTCTCATGTGAGTGACAAAGATCTCTCTGTCTGGCTTTGGTTATATTTAGGACACTGAGATGAAAACAGCTACTCAGATTAATTCGAAAAGGGTTGGTGAAATAAAAAGCTTTTCCAAGAGAAGAAGAGGGAGGGTGAATCACAGCTAGCTTCAGACTGAGTCAAAGAATTCCTTACATGAATTCAAGGGGCTAAAGGAAGGACAAAATTTCCTGAAGGCTGATAGGACAACATAATGCCTGTTAGCAGGTAATTGGGGCTAGGGGTGGGTTCCTCTGACCTTACAGAAGTCTGACCTCCTGTTGAGAGGCCTGCATGTTTTTCCACCCTTCTAGCTGAAGTGTGTTCTCCAGCTCTGCTCAGCATGCCCAAAGACAATAAAGTTTTAAGTCAATATCTGCTAGGCATGGGCACCGCTTCTGTAACTAGTGGAATATATATCTGGAGCAAAGAGGGATGATGTTTTTTGGACACTATCCAAAGTTGCCGGTCTGCAGAACTACTCTGAAGGAACTTCTGCTTTTAACTTGTGAAACAAATTGAGGAATCTGATAACAACTGCATGCTTGATGATAACATGATAGTCTAAAGGCTTTAGATTTGCCCAAGAACCAATTATTTTGGAGGAGCTCAGCACCTTTTCGGCAGAGGGGGAGGGAAATCGATCTGAATTTTACCCCACCTGTTAGGCAGAATCCCTGTATTCTCATCTGTTTGGTTTTTCTCCCAACAGCAGAGTGCTTACAATAGTACTGTGTTTCATTACAACCTTACATTCTAGATATTCAAACACTTACTAGTGTTTGAATAAATGTTTGCAGGTCCTTATTGTGGACTTTTAGAAGATGAGAATTTCATTTGTGCACTTCTGTGTTTGAAATTACCTTTGTTCCCCGTGGCGGGGCTGCCCATCTGCCAGGCGACTGCCGTCAGAGGAGCTGTCGGTGACTTCGGGACGCGGGGAATGCTGTGCAGCTTTTCAGGCCTAAGCATCTCTTACCGAGAGACTTAATTGCTCAGGCTGGCTTGGGCAGCGAGATGACAGGCTGCTGTTCAGTGCAGACGCTTAGTGCTGAATCACGCTTCTTGGTGCAGATGCTTGTTTGCTGAATCCAACCTCATTAGCCATTACTCCAGTAAAGAAAGGTGAAGTTATTTGTAAGGTAACAGTATCCAAATAGTAACTACACTACTTTTTTTTTCCTTGCAGATAAATTCAATACAAGTGTAGAACATGCCACTTTTTAATATTGAGCTGCCAGGGGAGCACCCTGAGATTTGTTCTGTAGTCTGATATCCAGGACGGGACCATGCTTGCTATTCTGTGTTACTAAAGGAGATCTTAATCAAAACTTGTTTCACAGAAAAGGGGGTGAAGAGGAGGGAGCTAAAAATTTCATTTGCATGGGTCGGCTGCTGTGAGAACACTACCTTGTGCTAATAGGTATGTGAACTTAGTTATTTTTAAACGTAAAATATCAGCAAAGGAAAAACTTTGGCAAATCTGCTCTATTCCTTGGGGATCACTATGCACAGGAATGCATCTAGGTCATGGGGAATAATCCATCTAGTCAGACAGATTATTAGATTTACAGTGGGAGTAAACAGTTGGCTCTTTCCCTAAATCTTATCAGTTGTGCCTGGAAGCCAAAACAGACTTCTCTGAAGTATTGGTTTTCATCTGGATGGTACAGCTGAATGGGAGGAGGGTAACAGGGCTGAAAGCTTCCTTTTTCATGCCTTTGTCTGGCTTTGCGCTCCATGTGACTTTGAGTCTCGGGCTGAAAAGTTTTAGCCAGGGCTTGTAGGGAAGGAAGAATTTTCACCTGCTCTGACAAAGCTGGGAAATGAATGAAGAAGTACAAGGTCGTTCTGTGAGCTCTAACAGAAGAATTGAATTAGTTTGAGTTTATTGTTGCATTTCTTCATTTACTATAGCAGTGATTCAGGTCATATGAATTAGTAGTTGTTACAAATAGCAAAGAATGTGGTTAAGTACCTATTGGGTGATTATTTTAATGTACATCCTGCTTAAAACTTAGAAGAATGTGCCCTGATCCTCTTCTTGAGAATATTTTTAATGTGTTTAGTTGTGGCATTAATACAGGAAACTGAAAAGCTTTCCCGTTGGCTGAGACGCTCTTCCTTCCACGCAGCATCAGTTTACTTCGGGCTGTGCTGAGGTGCTCCTGTCACTTACCAGCGTCAAATACATGAAATCTGCTTCCTCTGTCCCTTTACACTGGCATAACCGAGGGTAGAAGATACTGAAAATGCCAGCACCATGAAATTATTCTTCCACCCGTGTGAAACATGTTCTCTATTTCTCGTTTTGCTGGCTTAGTGGTATATCTTTTGCAGGGGAAGAGTTCATGATCAGAAAAAGAGCATTGCTTCTCAGGCTGTTTCGTGAGTGTGTACACCTCACAGGCTTTCTTGGGCTGGCCCTTCCAGGAAAGGTCAAACGAAATTCCCTGGTGAAGTGGGGTTCAGAGTCATTGCACAAAATGAGTGGGATTATGTTCTGTAAAGAACAGCAGTGCTTGCTGGAAACCAGAGGTGTACTTCAGTTTTCTTACTTGGGATTCTCTCTAGAGTTACTGAATTTCTGACTGAGATTCCCATGGAAACAGAATAAACTGGCAAGATTTCAGAAAAATTGGAGGGGAATGTGTGTAAAAGAAAAAAAAAATTGTAAGTAGAATCTAGGGGTATATATGTACCTTGGATTAATAGGGAGGCAATGAAATCGGCTCACATGTGTAATAGATGCAGTAACTGTCAGACTTCAGTGATTCACAGACTGTTCTTGGAAGGCAGAGTATTCAAATTGGTTTAGAGAAAGACTGAGCTGGGCCTTCAATCATAATGTGCTTGGTAGGAGTTTGGGTAAAAATCTGACTAAACTGGGTTAGCTTCTCAGCACCTCGGTTAACTAAACAAACAGCAATTAAACTGCCCAAAGCCTAGCAAAATAGGACAAGGTCCTCTTGAGATGTAGCAAATAAATGCTTTTTAACTGATTTGGAAATGAGGAATTATCTGTTGACTTGGTAAAATGGCACACTTCAATGGGCCCTGAATGCATTTAGTGGGACTCCACTTGTCTTATTGTAGGTCAAGACCTACTTGATCCTTGATTTTAATTTTTGTTCTGGGATATGGGATGCAGTGGTCACCCTGGCATTACGAGTCTGGATGCATAGATGTACGCATCGAGTATCTGCAGAGTGTTCTCTTTAAACCGGCTTTTGCTGTTGCTGTTGACAGCACCACTGCATCGTGTTTGAAGTGGAAAAGCTGTAACTCTGATATCTGCGTACCTGATGTTCCGACTGTGAAGTGGGAAGCTTTGATATTTTGAAAAGGGCTGTTTAGTTGAGGAAAACATGAATGAAGCTAGCTGACAGCAGTTTCATGCTTACAGCTCTGGCAGAAGTGTTCAAGTGTGTTTATAGCGGTGTGACCTTGCGAGAAGCAGCTTAAACATTTCAGGAATCCAGTGTGAGTCATAGGTATTCCCTGTACAGGAAGATTCAATCCCTAATAATGTGAAGCTGCATAGAGAGTGTTTAAACTTCTGTAGGATGTAAAAAACAAGGCAAGAAATGTTGCTAATGCTCTTTGGAAAAGCCTGAGAGGCCTCTATGGAAAGAGAGGGACCGGTTGCTCTTGCTGTGTTGGGTAGTCTGTGTTGGGTTTCTCCCTGTCTCCTAGAGACAGCGCTGGCTTCCTCCTTTGTTTACAGGCTCTGGCGTGAGTCATCCATGATGGGTGACTATTGCAGCGCTGCACATCCCATTCTGCTCAACCCCCTGTGCAGCAGGCAGGTTCGAGTCCGGCGCCGGGGAGTCCCTGGCAGTGAGGGCTGGCTCTTAGCTTCGAGAGCAGTTGGGAGACCTGGTCAAGTCTTCCATTTTTTCTGGTGGAGAAAAACAATTGAAGGGCTCTTAATCATTGACCCCTGTTATGAGTTGGGAAGATGGCACTTAAATTCCATCTTCAGTTTAAAGCCTTTGGCATTTTCTTTCCTTATTTTAGTAGAGCAATATCTGCAATTCTAACACTGTTCTCACATATCCAAAGGTGAATCTTCTCTGCTTCCTTGGAAGGGAAGGAAGCAGGTTGCAGAACCGGCCCATTTTAGTAGGGTTAGTGAGAGGTGATGTCAGCAGGAGCAGATGACCAAAGCAGTGAAACTCTGTGCATTAAGTAAATAAAATGCATCTCTTGGGTTTTGGTTGGATTTGAAGAAAGCCATAACTAAGCTTGTCATGACCATCTGTTCCTCCTCATCTGTCCTTTGGCTGAGAACTTCTTGGAATCGGTTATTGCACTGCCTTTGTTTTGACAGTAGTGGCTAACATAGTACTTTCTACTGCTGGAAGCTATGCTGAAAGCTGACAGCATGACTACCTCCTCAAAGAGCTGCGGATCTGGTAAACTTCAGTGGGAGAGGTTGTTGCAAAATGGGGCAGCTGTAAACTAAAGAATAACAGCTATTCTGCAATAGGACTTACCTGGGAAACTTGTTCTAAGCTGTAAGCTAAATAATAACAGCTATTCTGTGACAGCACTTACCTGGGAAGGAAACTTATTCTAAGTTTTGCTCTGAGCTAGGCTAAAACTCAAAAGCACTTGGTACGAAATAAGAGTTTTGGAGTCAGTGGGCATTAATCCGTGTCTGGCCGTGTCCCTGTGAGAGGACTGTCATCAGCCTTGCAGGTAGGCCAATATACTGAAGCATGATTCTGTGTGTGAGACTCCATAGCTGTCCTAAAGGCCTTGAATCTGCTGGTTTTGCACTTGGTGAATGAATTGCAGTGCATTTTTGCATGTATCAGTTTTTAAAAGGATCTGTACAAACACTTTTTTTACTTCGTCATTTGCTAGGAAGTGGATGTTGTGGTAGCACCATGTCGTGGATTCCAGTCTGCTGAAGCCACCTTGGGAGAGTACGTGAACCAAGTCTTGCCTGTTGTCATCTTTGCCATCAGCGAGGCTGAACTTTCTTCATCAGATGAGAACGAACTGCGTGAAATCAAAGAGAAATTCTCTTTGCCCATTTTCTTCTTCAAAGTGCCAGAGTCAGGGCTTGAGCTGATCTCTCCCAAAAAAACTGATCATGAAAAGTCCTCCCTTTACTGCCAGCTGATGGACTTGGAGTACCTGAGCAGCAACCACTGCAGCTGCGGGGCGCCCGGTCCTGATGCTGATGCCCAAAGCATGCTGGTGGAGCAGTTTGAGAAGCTCCGTCTCCTAAGCACTTTTTCCAGGCAGGTGCTTCAGAAGCATCTCGTGGAAGCAGCTACCAGTTTAAATGAGGTGCACTGCCGCTGCCTGAACATCTTCATCAACCAGGCTTTTGACATGCAGCGGGACCTGCAAATCACCCCCAAGAGGCTAGAGTATACCCGCAAGAAGGAGAATGAGCTGTACGAGTCTCTGATGAACATTGCCAACCGCAAACAAGAGGAGATGAAGGACATGATCATAGAGACTCTCAGCAATATGAAAGAGGAGCTCTTGGAGGATGCTGCTAATATGGAATTCAAAGGTAACGACTGGCAGGAGAGTGATGGGAACGAAAACATTAGGGGCTTTAAAGGAGAGTGGCAGAGTAATGTTTGCCATCTGCTCAGGGATGGTTGAATGGCAGTCTAGACAAGTGACTGCAAGAAAATTCAGAACTAATGCACAACTGATTTTTCTGTAGTGTCTCCTGGGTAAAAAGCGCTGTTCTTAAATGAGAAGCCTGAATAAATGAAGTCTTGATTTCTTACAAATCAGACTTTTTTCCCCCCAGAGCTTGCTGGACAGTTCTGGCTTAGGGTATTTTACTTCTCTGCTTGAATTCCATATTCTGCTGAAGAAGAAAATAACTGTCTCAACTTTGCCTCAGTGCTTGTGTTGAGACTTCAGAATGAATCTGTCCTAAGGAAAAAAAGCTGTTTGAGTTTTAGCGGTGAAGGCTGGATTTGTACTTCCTGCTTGATTTCTTTGTCTGAGAGGGGTTTGCATAAGACTTCTGGGTATAGAACCTCCTAAAATGGAATCCTTCTGGGTAGGTAAGGTTTTCCTTTTAAAAAAAAAAAATCAACATAGCATATTGTGCTCCTGAGGCCTACGCTTGGTGTTTAGTGTGTTTTGGGAAATGTGAGAATTCGCACTGTATCTTCTAGTACCAGCACTTCCAGGAACATGCATGCTGCAAGCATAGAGGATGATGTGTGAACTGCGAAGGGTGAGAGGCTATCCAGATTTTGTCTGCGGCAATATGTGGGCTGTCATAAACATCAAAGTGAAAATTTGTAGGTTGGTACTCCACAGCTCTTTTTTCCTTTGCTTGCTAAGCAGAGGTTTACTGTAACAATCATATCTGTTCTAAGGAAATGTGCTGCACTGGGCTGATGGGGAAAGATTTTTCTATTTCAAATAAAATTGGAAATAACTGTAGGCTATAGGTTTAGAAGAATTTTTTTTTAAAATTGAGTGCTCTTCTGAGACATGAGAGAGGCGAAAACTCTGGGTAATTTTGTTTGTCCTGACTGACTTCCTCCCAATTTCAAACTGGAGTGTTGTCTCCTGGAACGAAGAGAAGTGATGGATTATGTTTAATCCTGCAGGTTAGGATCTGGATCTTTTTGCTTCTGCAGGTGGAAAATGGATGAGATCTTCCCCATTTCTTGCAAATGTTTTTGTCGTGTCCATGTAAAACAGCATCCTCATAAAGAGCTTGTTTTAGTTGCGACATTAACCTATTCGCAGGCTGCCAAAACTCCCCACAAACTCGCATGTGCCGAGGCTCTAGTGAGTGTGTTAATTCTACCTGTTTAGGGCTGCTGTTGCTCCATTGTCAGGACAGGTAATAATTCTGTATTCTGTCAGTCCCTCTCTTTACAGAGTTGGAGCACCCTAGTGCCCGAGTTCAGGATTCTGGATGTGCAGGAGTATGTTTAGGGGCAGCACAAGCCAAAGCACCTCCAGTAAATCTGTGTGTGTGTTTATATGCACAACTGATACCGCTTAGAGTACCTAGAGTGTAGAATCTTGTTGGCTATCACTATTTGAAGTAATATCCTGAAAGGAGGAAGATGTTATTTTGAGGAGCTAATGCCATCTGCTGATCACTGGATTTGTTCTAAGTAGGCTGGATTGTTGTTGGCCAAAATCCAGAGACCAGGTCTTCAGCTCCTGGTAGTAACGTAGCGCTGCTCAGAGTGGTTACAGTGCATGAGCAGTGATCGCTCAGTGTTTGTTTAAAAATCCCAAGTGGAAGTCAATCTTTTCAAGGTGCCAGGGGAAAAAAATGTCATTGTAACTGGCGTGGCTGTTATATTGCTTCCTTCGTAACATTCAACATCCAGCAGCGCTTATGGATTGCAGCGTGGCCTGGAAGAATTTTGTGATCTGTACTTGCTTAGATAGACAGACAGCTTTGTGCCTCTGCCCTTTAATTTTTGAGATGGTGGTTGACTTGTCATCACTGTGTGACTGTAAACCTGTAGGAGCTACAGGATGCTTTTGTAGTGTCTATCAGGTGTTACAGTGAAGTATCCTGTGAATTCAAACACCAGTGAATGAAACCAAACGTCAGCATATTCTCCACCTTGGTCGGATGTGACTTTTGGCTTCCATGAAACTGTAGTACCAGTCTGCATTCCTGGAGCTCCTCTAATGCTTTAGTCACAGAGTACCAAATCACTCAAGACCTGTAGGATTGGGTTTGGGACCTCAGAAACACTGTTGGGGTCAGGTTTTATCATCTGGGTCTAAAGTAACGAACCTCTGAAAGAGCAAAATAGCGGGAGAGTGTTTGGAGCAGAAGCTGGCTGGACCGGGGCTGTGCTGTAGCTCCTTTGCAAAACACACAAAGCAGCTCTCAGTAGCCACTGCTGCGACAGTCATATGCTGACTACAGAAGATGCCTCTTTCTTTTCTTTTATGCAGATATCATCATTCCTGAGAATGGGGAACCTGTTAGTTCCAAGGACATAAAGTGTTGTATTAGGCAAATTCAGGAACTGATTATTTCTCGATTAAACCAAGCAGTTGCCAACAAGTTAATTAGTTCGGTGGACTATCTGCGAGAGAGCTTTGTAGGGACTCTGGAGAGATGTCTGAAGAGCCTGGAGGAGTCTTGGGAGGTTTCAGTACATCCTGCAAGGAGTTTGGAGAAGTCAAAGGATGTTTCTGTACACATCACAAGCAATTATCTCAAACAGGTATGGTGGCTTAAATGGCTGTCTAGAATATTCTTTTTAATTGTCTTAATCCTGATCCAGCAAGGGTGGTAGGAGACTGAGATGCGCAGTGAAATTAGAGGAACCTGGCTCTGGGGTATATGTGGGTCTGATGTCATTAAGGGAGGTGCTAAAACTGGGGAACAGTCACTTAAAGGCCTAGTACTTGCCTTTGCTAAATCTGTATATAGTAATGAGATTACAGCCTAGAAACGCCAGTGAGCTTAATACAACAAATGAATTGAACCAAGCAAATCGTGGAATATCCCATATAGTGTCCATTTGTTTCATTTTCAGAGGGTCTAGCAAATTTTGTGGTGACTATAGCTTGCAAAGTTCCCATACTTTCATCTTTCCCCTGCTTTCCAGATACTAAATGCAGCCTATCATGTTGAAGTCACTTTCCACTCTGGCTCAACAGTAACCAGGATGCTGTGGGAACAGATCAAACAGGTATGGGCATCTTTATCATTTATTTCTAGTACAGTGTCACTGTATAGCAAGATGTTTTTTTGGAGCAAAGAATAATGTGAATACTCACAGCTGCACTCTAGATTTTGACTCTGGGCACATACTTTGGAAAGCTGTTGCTTCCCCACTAAGGCTGTGTGTGTAGTTTATTTCTGGGGATGCTAATATTTAATTAAAAGCAAATACCTCTTTGGTGTTTTCTTTCTGTTCTGAAACAGCAAAGGAATGATGATCAGCACTTTGAAACTCTTGTTGTTTGTGTTTTGGGTAACTGGTTGGTTGTTTGGATTTGGGGGTTTCTTGTGGGTTGTTTGTTTGTTTGTTTTGCAATGTATCTTGATATGGGTCAATTCACTCTCTCCAGAGCAGACCAGATTTGCTCAGGTCTTTGTTTTAAATTTCTGTCTGTTCAAGCATTTGTTTTTCTGAAGTTCCTCCTCTGAGCTGTTGATGACCTTTACTGCCTTCTCCCTCTTGAGATTGCTGGTATGGATGGGTGAGAGGAATAGGAGTGTTTTCCCAGAAAGGTGCAGGTGCGGCCTGAGGGGTAACAGACCTTCAGACTCCTCCTGCCTGGGAGAAGGATCCAGACTGGGTGTGCAGCACCTGGATTTGTGGTTTCTAATAAAGGGTGGGGCAGGGAGTCTTAATCACCCAGCAATTTAAGGGAAGTGGTGCATACTGACACCTAGGACTTCCGCACCTTGGCAGCGTGTCTGTCTGCAAAAAGCTGCTTCACCGTACCTTCCACCGGTTTAGGAACGCCTCTCTTCGTGAGTCTCTGGGTTCCTGCTTATGCTGCCCGTTCTTTCAGGCTACAAGCTGAGAGCAGCCTGTTCTGTTGTGAGATTGATGCAGCTCAAAACTATCTTAAGATCTACTTGTGCAGGGGGCACTTGTTCCATTAGAGCTCCAGATGTTTTTGCAGCCTGACCAGGTAACAGCCCCTTACAGATGACCAAACCAGCACTCAGCTGGCACCACAGCTCTGTGGTTTTCCAAGTGGTGGCTGTCTGGCTACGTATGGGCTTGGTCAGATGTGAAAGGATGGTGGGCTTGTAGGAGTGAACTGAGCAGATATTCAGAAAAATCTAATCTCTTATGTAGTGTGCGTGTGTACAATATTGTGATTAATACCTCTAAATTGTTAGTAGTTACTGTAAGGTAATTATTTAATTCTCTGTGCAGCTGACTGTGCATTATTACAAGGTATCCAAGCAGTCTGAGTAGGTTGACTCTTTGCCTTTTTTGTGCTAGTGCCTTAATTCTGTTTCCTGTTTCACTAGATAATCCAGCGGATTACGTGGGTCAGCCCGCCTGCCATCACCAGTGACTGGAAGAGGAAAGTTGCTCAGGATGCTATCGAGAGCCTCAGTGCATCCAAGTTAGCCAAGAGCATTTGCAGCCAGTTCCGGACCAGGCTAAACAGTTCCCATGAGGCTTTTGCAGCTTCTCTGCGACAGGTGAGCCTGTGGAGCTGTGAAAGAAGTCGTGTTTTGTACATGGCCACTTATGGAAAGAGGATTTTTAATTGCAGAGATAGCTAAATGAGAGGCTCGTGCAGTCAGTGCTGCCATTCTGTAGGCAGAGGTGGCAGAGCTGATGTCAGTGCCCTAATACAAGATCCCATTTTTAAAGTAGGCATGCCTTAAGCAGGATGTCTATTCAGCTGTGTAAGGACCCTCAGCCTCATTACGCCAGGGCTTCAAAGCAGGCAGGATTACAGTGTATATGTGATATCTCTTTTAGTTAGAAGATGGCCATTCTGGCAGGCTGGAGAAAACAGAAGACCTGTGGCTGAAGGTGCGGAAAGATCATGCTCCTCGGCTAGCACGACTCTCGCTGGAGAGCAGGTCCCTCCAGGATGTGCTGTTATATGGTGAGCATTGTGCTTGATGTTCTATCTTCTGTTGCCTCCTTCTGAAGCAGTCCGTGGGTGTGAAGGAGTAGGAGGGGTGTTTTATTTTTCACTGAGCTACTTCAGTGAGCTTCCATCTGACACATACTGAGTACCTTGAATTGTGCAGCTGCTGGCCCGTAAAAAGCTCTGGGCTGCTAGCCTGATAGCGTACGGGAAGAAATAAACATGTTTTAATGTCTGACTAAATGGATGTTGTGCCTTACAGGCAAACCAAAGTTGGGCCGTGAGTTGGGCCGAGGACAGTATGGCGTGGTCTATCTGTGTGACAGCTGGGGAGGGCATTTCCCATGTGCACTGAAATCTGTTGTTCCTCCAGATGAGAAGCACTGGAATGACCTTGCACTTGAGTTTCACTATATGAGGTGTGTGTCGTAAGTGCTTTTCTCATTCCACGTGGATCTCCTTAACTTCACTGCTGCAAATAGATGCTGTTTGCATTTGCATAGGCAGAACCTTGCTTGCTGTAGTTCTCCTCTGCAGTCAGTGTCTTGACCTCACGAAATGCTAAGCTGCCATTTCTAGCAAAGGCAAGACAGCCTGCCAGTGCCACTGCAAAGATGTAACAGAAACAGAACAGTAGGCAGACATGCTCCTTCCTGTCTTAATCTGATTCTCTGGTGTCTGTGCTGTTCAAATGCTTACTATTTTGCAGAGTAAATTAGAATTAGAGTATGATAGCAAACAGTTCTCCCCTGATTTTTGGTATTGGGAAAGGAGGGATGGTTCAGTCTGTCTTTGTGCTGTCTGAATTCACAAAAGAAAGTGATGGGTCTGCACTGCAGAAAACGGTCATTTTCAGTCAACAGCTGCAGGCAGGTGCTGAAGTACAGACAGCTGAAATAATACAGCATTTCTTTGGTACTCTAACCTTTAATAGGCTTTCTTGAGATTAATTGGATCAGACAGCCATATATTGTTACGGTCCTAAGAACTGTGGGGTGCTGTGAGGCTTTTACTGTAAGGCACATGGCGTAGGTGTATCTTACTATTGTGCTAAAGCTGCAGCTGCTGGGTGCGTTTCCTTTACGAGATGAGGATCGGCCTGGGGTGGAGGGGAGGGTATAGAAATGACGAGCTTTCTGTGCTGAACCTTCTCTAGGTCTCTGCAGACACATGAGCGGCTCGTACATCTCCATGGTTCTGTGATAGACTATGGCTATGGAGGAGGCTCCAGCATTGCTGTCTTACTGATAATGGAACGGTTGCACAGAGACCTCTATACAGGACTAAAGGTAATAACAATCTGTATGTGTATATAGATGTTTTTATATATACATTAAAAAATTCACACCTAAATATCTATTAATCTGTAAGAGAAAGCTAGACTGGCTTAGTTTTCAGTGGTTTTGGCAAATGAGAATAAGCAAAAGTAACTTTCACTTGTAGGAATTAACTCTGTGTTTGTTTATTATTCAGGCTGGGCTAGAATTAGAAACACGATTACAGATTGCCTTGGATGTAGTTGAAGGAATCCGTTATCTTCACAGTCAGGGACTTGTGCACCGGGATATCAAACTTAAAAATGTCTTGGTAAGGAAAACCTTTGTGTCTGGCTAATCCTGAAGCCTTACGAGGCCCTGTGGTGGGAGGGAGGAGCATAATGCAAGTGAAGTAATAGCTTTCTTCTTACAGGGTCTTTTCACTTGTGGTATCGATAGCCACAAGAAGCCTTGCAGTGAGGTTTCCCTAACTCATTTTCAGGCAGAAAGCCCCAGGGGAAAGGGAGCTGTAGAGTGACTTCTCTTTAAGGTAGAGAGCTTGAGCTACAAGTATGACTTCCAGTTCCCAGTTCTGCTAAACCACAACCACGCCCTCTGCGTAGAAGGCAAGTGAAGGTGTGTCTTGTAACTGAGCTTAACTAGGTAAATGTGAGAGCAGCCAAGTAATCAGAGGAGCTTACTTAAGAACAAATGCCCAACCCTTCAAATGTAAACAGAGTTTAAAACCTTAATACTCAAATGCAATCCTAAATCTGGGAAGTATGGTTATCAGCTGCCTGTGTATGAATTCCTCTACAGCTTGACAAAAAGAATCGAGCCAAAATCACTGACTTGGGGTTCTGCAAACCAGAAGCCATGATGTCTGGCAGTATTGTAGGCACACCCATTCATATGGCTCCTGAGCTCTTTACAGGTATGCTTGTTGATTGAATCCACTACTGTCTCGCTCTGGCTTGAATTTTGAAGGCCATTACTTTGAATTAATATCTCAACTTGCTTATGAGGGAAAAATAATTAAAATAAATTAAAAGACTGCCTGCTTAAAATGCATACTGGGCATTTTTTTCTGTATTTTAAGTCTCGGTCTGAAATCTTTGGTTACTTCAAAGGGAACTGTGGTATTCATAAGCTTTGAAGTGATTACTACTCTTGCAGTTAGAAAGTTAAATTATTAGTTATTAGGAAGCTGGAAATATTTGGCTTCCATAGGCAAATACTTCAGAAAGGATCCCCTATTTTTTGTATAGATACCAAATAAGGAATTTCCAAGCTGTTACTAACATGTGGAGTGTGTTCAAATTCACTACGCAGTGTGTGTCTGGCAGGCGCTCTCTCTAAGCTTTTTTCCTGAGAAAGCATCTTAGAGTAGCACTTGGAGGTCATACCACGCTTAGCAGAATCCTTTTGGTCTCTCTGAGATGCTGTCCCTGCTTTGACGAGATGGCAATCAGATTGAAGCAACCCTATTTGTGTTTAATTTAGAAAATGCTGTTCAGGTGGTTCTCACCTCTAACAGTGAAATACTCATGACTAGCAGGCTAGACCTTGACCTTGCAGAGGTGAACGTTGGCTTAGCCCGTACTGTGCTCAGTCTTTTCTTATGCAGTGGATGAACTTGTTATAAATGAGTAATTGCCAAGCTTCTGGTCTGAGAGGCTGGTGTTAGCTCTGTCAGACTCCGGGGCAGCAGAGCCAAACAGAACCGATAGTCTGACAAATGTTGGTGTTCAAGTCTCTGAAATACATCTGAGCACTTGTAGCTGCAGTGGTCTGTGAACCTCAGCTTGGGAACTGCTGGTACAGGTTAAGTGTGTAAATCCTCTGAGAATGGAAGGCCTTAACTTTTATCACCTCACTTTTGACAATGATTCCTGATGTGTTACTAGGCTTCATGTAAGTCTTGCCTTCTGTCAGTGAAGTTGTGGTTTTAATTTGAGGAAGTGGAACACTGAAATTAGTTCTTGGACTGCTCAGTTTCCAGTGATGGAGATGTTTGCCCTGCTGATCAAATGTATTTTTGTCACAGGAAAGTACGATAACTCAGTGGATGTTTATGCATTTGGCATTCTGTTTTGGTACATTTGTTCGGGACATGTGAAGTTACCAGAAGCTTTTGAGAGATGTGCAAGCAAAGATCACCTTTGGAATAATGTTAGAAGAGGTATTAAATGGCTTATTTTAACTCTTTTGGTTGATATTTTATGCTTGAGTAAAATCTGAGGAGATAAGGAAATCCATTTTTGTCAATGAAGCAATACAACTTGTATTTTTACCTTTCAGTTACAAGAGGATAATCTCAAAAGTAGCATTTATCTAGTTAAACTTGGACATAGTCTACTGAAAATCTAACCAAAATTAGCAGGGATAAAAAAAGGCTTTCCGTTAACCACCTCCTTGCCGTAGTATCCCAGGAGCTGTGCTAGCACACCACTTAAACCATGAGAAGTAGTACAGCACTTGTGATGTAAACCAGACCCCAGAACCCGCCAGGCATGATCCCCTAAAGAATGCGTAATCCCTTGCAATTTCTGGAGGCTGTGGTGATCTGTACATTCAAGTGCTTAATGTGCAACACGCTGGGGAAGCTGGGTGTTGAGTAAAACACTGAGTTTTCCCCAAAATATAAATGTACTCTTATGCCTGTGTAGGTTTAGTGTAGCAGTGTGTTACACGGTAGCTGAATCCTTCATGCTGCGTCACGGTATCAGAATGCTCTACTACTTTGTGTCCTTAGTTCCTGTCCATATAATCTCTCCCCTTCTCATGTGAAAAAGATTAACTCAGAAGAGTAAGTCTTGTATTCAGTCAGAAGGCTGCACTCGCTGCTTGTTCTCACCTTGAACTTGCTCCCAAAGGCACCATTATGAGTGGGGGGGGGGATGGGACAACTTTTCTGGTAGGTGAGGGTGCTCATTTTTCTCCCAAATCGTTGCGAAGAGGAGGCTCCAGTGAAACTAAATGTGTTGGCCATCCTCTGGGAGTGTGTGTGATCTCCTGAGCGACTTCAGCAACGCTCCCACAGATGTCTCGGTGGCACTGCTGAGATGTAAGCCTCTATTGAGAGCATTAGAGCCCACACAGTCCGCTTTGGTCACTTCAGCCTGCACCAAAGGAATGAGCATCAAAGTTTCTCTCGGATTTGAGGTGTGTTGATGGTAGCCGGGTCCCTCTCTGTTTTCCAGGAGTTCGCCCGGAGCGTCTCCCGGTGTTCGATGAGGAATGCTGGCAGCTGATGGAAGCCTGCTGGGACGGGGACTCCTCCCAGCGCCCTCTCTTGGGGATCGTTCAGCCTATGCTGCAGGGGATCATGGACAGGCTCTGCAAGTCAAGCTCTGAGCACCCGAATAAAGGGTTGGATGACTCTACTTGAAAAGGAAACACAGAAGAATTTTAAATTGTGGGAGAACTCTGAACCCCCAGCTCTGCAGATGGCTGCTTCAGATGTAGCTCTTTGTGGCTAACATGAGTGGGACAGGTAATAGCAACCAGAAGATTGCTCACAGAGGTGAGACCTCGGGGATGTTCCATCTTGAACAGCAGCCAGAGAAATCTCCCCCGGTACACCCCACTGATGCTAGTTACCCCGCTGCAGCTTTTATTGTGGAGTTGTGCAAATGAGATAGAAAATCCACGCCCTTGAACTGAAAGGGACTTTTGCCAATCCCACACAAATACCAATCAAAGAAAAGCATCTTGTGTGTTCCAGGTAGCGTCTGTGTTGCTAGGAGTTGATCACAACAGTCTTTACTCAGTAAAGTAAAAACTCTTCCCAGTAACTGATGGTCCTAGGTGGCCTTTGGTCCACACGTAACTATCCCAATCACTTACTGATTGGCACCCACTACAGCGCGGTCAGAGAGGAAGGAGAAAGTGGAGGCTCTAGGCTAGAAAGTGTTTAGAAGCTCAGAGCATCCATCTGTATTAGCTTCTTGCAACACTCAAAATGTTTACATTGACAGGAGCAAAGCTTCCATGTTTTACCTAAGGGGGTTTATCTACTGTTCCACTGCAGTACCCCAAGTTATAAGCTATTTATCTCTTATGTACCCTTCACCTCTTACTCATGTAAACAAGCTCTTTTCTGGTAATTTTGCTTCCTAATAGTTATTTGAATGGCTGAAGAAACCTGACCTTTCTTTTACAGTCTTCTGGTAAAATGGAAGACTGCTGAAAGATTACATATTGTAATACAGAAACAAAGTCATTACAACTAATGACTGTCCATGGGGAAAATGCCAATTCATTTTAATTACATTTGGGTTTTGAATTAGTTGTAAAGGCAATGACAGTTTTAAATTGTGCTAACTATGACAGACATATTTTTAAAAATAAGGTTTCTCCAGCTTTTTTAAAGTCACATGCTTGGTGAGAGCATACTTGAGGGCAAACAGGTCATTCATTCTTCTTCAGTAGCTGTGTATTGTGGCTGTGTCTGTTCATCGGGTCGTTTCACTCTGGGATCTCCAATTTGGCTGTGTTGAAAAGAATCAAAAATGGGGGGGAGGGCAATCCTCTGCAAGGAAGGTACGGCCTGGGGTGGTCCTGCTGCCCTTCCCAGGAGGGCGGCTCCAGAAAATAACATCCTTGCCCCTTGCCTCTCTGGGGCAAGGCTGGTTGATCTTCATGTAAGATACCTATGGGGTGGAGGCTGAAATAAAAAAATGCACCTTGTTTACTATGTGAGGAAATACTGAGTTGGCAAGTTCTCCCTGGGTTTACTGTTCCTCCCAGCTGCAGGGGATGAGCACGCAGAGGCTTTGTTTCCCAGGAAGGCTAGCATGCTGCATCCAAAGTAGTGTAGGCATGTGGAATTACTGCACTTTGTTGCTGAAATTTATTGGCTACTACAGAGCAAAATTACAGCCGACAGTCTGCCTGTTAAACAGCTTGAACAAAGGAAAGGGATACATAGCCCTGCAGTATTAGTTTAGTTTAAATCTTCCTTTGTGCAATAAACAATTAATGCTTTTTTTATATATATAAAAAAAGACTTTTTTACTTACCTGCACGTGTGGGCATTTTTCTGGTCTGTGGTGGCATTAACAGTATGGTTCTATGCAGATACAGCCTCGCCAGCTGCTCCAGCTGAAAGTGCAGCAGCCAAGAACCACATGCGCAGAAGAACGAATACTTTTCCAAAGTAGAATCGTTGGGCGTTTCACTGCCTTGGTGCACACTCACGCCACCCATGACACTAACAGTATTAACTCTGTTCGACTGTGCGTGGTGGTTCGTAACCTTATTTAAAACGAGGAGAGTCAAGGTCAGTCTCTTGCTATTAATAGAGGTAGCCTGTGTAAATAAGAAATGTATGAATAAAATTTAAATCTCTGTAGATGCAATTCCAGAAATGTCTTGTATAGCTTTTCCTGTGTAGCTGTCTCCAGACACTTATCTGATGCCTTTTTGTTGTTGTGTGTAGCTGCCTTGAGGTCCTGTTCCCATTTGGTTTGTCGCCTCGCGTGTGCGGCATTGTAGAGCTGCAGGTTTTCCCAAACTCACTACAGCAGCTTCTCTGCATTTATTTTTTTTCCCCCTGTTGGGTATAAAGTCTGCCTGACTGAACTTGTTTTTGAAGTATTTCACACACCCTGTTTATCTTTACAACTGGTGTTCTTCCCCCCCCATTTGAGCAAGGAAAACAAGGTGAATAATTGCTTTATTAAAAGATTCCCCAGACTGTAACTTGAAAGCAATTCCAAACTCCAACAGCTCTGAGCCTGGTGCAGTGCGCTGCAGCTACTTTTATCACCTCAGTCTGCTGAAGATGTTTGTTATAAAAGGGTATTTACAACTTGTGCATTGTACAATAACGTACCCTGTGTAACCAGGGAGGGGACTTGCTTCTGTTGTACGCGGGCCCAAGGCAGCGCGTGCTGTTCCAGCAGTGTGATCCTCGCTGCGTAGAACAGGCTCCGTCCCTGAGGCTGCGGCTGACTTCTGGGGGCAGGGAGGGGGAAACCTCCCCTCTCCCATCCTGCAGCTCTCAATGTTGGAAAACAGCTTTATTTACAAATATGTGAGGTTTATACGCGGAGTTGTTAGGTTTGGGGAACTCTTTCTGCCTTTCGGAGCCCCCAGCCCCGTTTCAAGCCTTTCCTTCACCCCGTGCTCGCTGGAAACTGCGCTTCCACCCCCGGGGTGAGGAGGGGGCCGGAGGGCTGCGGCAGCCTGGCACAGCCGGCCGTCTCGCTGATCATGGTGCACCAGCTGGGGGGGGACGCAGGGTGAACACCCCCAAACCCACAGACCCCCCCCAAATCCTTCACCTCCCCCCCAAATCCCACAGACCCCCACCCAAAATCCCACACACACCCCCAAACCCCACAGACCCTCCCCAAAGGGCCCTGCCCTGTGGAACTCGGCCCTGGGGGAAGCACCAGGTCCTTCCTTACCTGCACCAAATGCCCCTAGTTTGGGGGCTGAAAGGCAGAGGTGGGGTTTGCCACCCTTGGGAGCCTGCACCGCCCTGGTGCTCTATGCGGGGAAGGGGAGAGCAGCCCCTGCCTCCCCTGGCCCCGCTAATTCTGCCTTCAATAAGTTATAAAACTAACTTTTATTTCTTTTCCCTGAAGCAGAGCCGCCCTTCTCAGGAGAAAGCGGCCCTTCATCCGCCTCCGCCTCCCTCGGGGCTTAAAAGACAAGAGCACGAGTTGTTCTTACAGCGGGTTCGCGTGCTTGGCCGGGGTCAGCCCGCCATAGGAAAACGTAACGAGCTTACCGGGCGCCTACGCCGAGGTGCGATGCCCGGAACGGCCGAGCTCGCCCGCTGTCTTTCGTTATTAATATCGTTATTGCCGGTGGTTTGTACCCGCCGCTCCTTCCCCGGAACGCCGGGCGCGCTGCCGCGGGGCCCGCCCGGAACCCTCAGCGCGCAGGCGCCGGGCTGCCCGCCGCGCTGCCTGAGCCCCGCCGCGCTCCCGACCGCCGCCGCCGCCGCGCGGGGAGGAGACGGCGCCGGGCCCCGCCGCCGCGGGTCGGCTCGAAGCGGGCCGGGAGGTGCCGGCGGGTCGCGGCGCCGGAGGAAAAGGAGGGGGGAGCGGGGATTCGTCAGGCGAACGCCGGGACGGCGCGGCGCAGGCCCTCAGCGGGGTCCTTCGGCGACGGGGGACGGAGGGAGCGGGACGGCGGCCGCGATGAACCTGGAGCTGCTCGGTGGGTGCGGGCCGGGGGCGGCCGGGGGGCGCGGGCCGCGGCTGCGGGCGGGCGGCCGGGGGCGGGCGGCGGGCGCGCCTCACTCAAGCGCCGTCTTTGCGTCTCGTTGCAGAGTCCTTCGGCCAGAACTACCCCGAGGTAACCGTTCCCCCCCCCCCCCCCCCCTCCGCGGGGCTGCCCCCCGGCTGCTGCCGGCGGCCGCGCCGGGGCGGCGGAGGCCTGACGGGCCCCCCCCACCCCGGTGCCCTCTCCCCGCAGGAGGCGGATGGGACGCTGGACTGCATCAGCATGGCCCTGACCTGCACCTTCAACCGCTGGGGCACGCTGCTGGCCGTGGGCTGCAACGACGGCCGCATCGTCATCTGGGACTTCCTGACCAGGGGCATCGCCAAGATCATCAGCGCCCACATCCACCCCGTCTGCTCGCTCTGGTGAGGGCAGCGCCGCTCGGAGCAGGGCCGGCAGCCTCCGCGCTGGGCGTGGGGGGCCGTTCTGCTGCTCCTTGGGCCGTGCCTGGGGTTGCTGAGCGTCGGGCGCTGCCGGACCCCAAAGGCTCCGAACGCCTGGGAGCCAGCCCCCTGTGGGGTGCTGGGTTACAGTTCAAGATAGCTTCCTTTAAGAGAGTCTGGAAATACATTATGCCTGTTACACTTTAGGACATTCGGTTCTTTTTCAGGCTAACAGGTTTATATGTGAGTCTGATGAGTTGCTCTGATAACTCTAAACTGCAGGGTGTAAGTTTTATGCCTTTAAGGAGTAACTTTTACTCGAACTGCCTCTCGTTACTGTAGCTGGAGTCGAGATGGTCACAAACTGGTGAGTGCTTCGACTGATAACATTGTGTCGCAGTGGGATGTGCTTTCTGGAGACTGCGACCAGAGGTTTCGATTTCCTTCGCCAATCTTGAAAGTTCAGTACCACCCTCGAGACCAGTAAGTCCTGTGAAAAAAAGGGTTGAATGCTCTCATTTTGGGTAGAACTAATGGTTATTAAACTGCTTTTATTGCAGTTTGCAAAGGGCTTGTTTCCAAATCTCGTAGGTGCTGTCAGTGTATCTTCTTTTTGTGATTAGAACCTGAACTGGATTTGTTGTGGCTCTCTTTGTTATGACCATATCAGGAAGGGAGGAGAGTAAACAAGAGAATAACTCTTAGAAATGTGTATAGAAACGTCTTGTTGAGTTTACAAGTTTCTGCATAAACTTGGAGAAGCTTCCAGAAAAAGAAAGGAAATGAAAGTAGACACCAGCTAAATGTCACGCTGTGATTAAAGTGACAAAGATGAAATAAGATAATAAAAACACAGAGCTATTCTGTATTTCTTGATATAGGTTGAGATTTTTTTTCCACTTCTAAATGTGGAAACTTCTTTTCCGGAGAAGAAACTACTGACTCTTCTCTTTCTGCTTTGCAGAAACAGAGTTTTGGTTTGTCCCATGAAGTCGGCGCCGGTGATGCTAACGCTGTCGGACTCCAAACACGTTGTCCTTCCTGTGGATGATGATTCTGATCTCAATGTGGTGGCCTCCTTTGACAGGCGAGGGGAATACATTTATACGGGCAATGCCAAGGGGAAGGTGAGACTTCAGCATCCGGGTACTGGATGCCGGGGCTGAGATTGCTTCCTGTCTTTACCGAGATCCTGACCGTTTCTGGGCTGCGTTCTTTGTTTTAATGTACTCATAGGGCTTCCTGAATGTCTCTTGAATGATTTGTATTGTGTTGATGTGATCTTCTGAGTAAAGCATCTCACTTTATCTGTGAAGACCTCTAGACTATCATCTTTGTCTGAGTTAGCTCTTTGTGTTGCTATTGTCTTTGACCATATTTGTTGGATCCTTTTCCAGTGTAAATAAACCACTTTATGTCGCAGAACTGTCGCAGAAACTGTAGTAGAAACTACAGTTGCAGGATCCCAAGTATTCCTGTGTAGATTGCTGAGGCTTCTGTTGTCAGGGTTAGTAGCTGATGTGAAAGGTAGCAAAAGGGGAGTGAGTTATAATGAAGACACTGATTGCCTTCTGTCTCCTTAATCTTCAGATCTTGGTCTTAAAAACAGACACTCAGGATCTTGTTGCTTCCTTCAGAGTGACAACTGGAACCAGCAACACCACAGCTATTAAATCAATTGAGTTTGCTCGGAAAGGAAGGTGAGTTACTTCATTTGCCAAGTGGTATCTTTAGAGAAGGATTGAAAGCTATAGGGTAGTCTCAGAAAAACCCCACAGTTCTTTCCTGGAGCGTATTCTGCTTCTTTTTATTTTCTTAGTCTTTTAATGCAATGCGTGTTCCGTGCCCTCCTTCCTGCAGCTGCTTTCTAATAAACACAGCGGACCGGATAATCCGGGTGTACGATGGCCGTGAAATTCTAACTTGCGGACGAGATGGGGAGCCTGAACCGATGCAGAAGCTGCAGGATTTGGTGAACAGGTAAGAGGCAGGGGAGTGGCTGATCAGCCTGACTGGAAAAGGTGAGGCTTGGGTGCTCGGGACTAATGGGAGTCACTGGATGAAGGGTGGCTCAGTATCTTCTGCAGTGCAATGGGCAGATGTTTTCATTTGAAACCTGTGTGTCGTGTTTTGATTTGAAGTTTAAATATTATTTGTGGATGGGAGCATGTAAGATCTCAGTCTGAAGAGCAAGCCCACCCCGCAGTCCTCCATCCTCCATGCTGTGCTGTTGTTTAACTTGTGACGCTGTCTTTGCGTGCAGGACACCGTGGAAGAAGTGCTGTTTCTCTGGTGACGGTGAATATATAGTGGCAGGTTCAGCACGGCAGCATGCCCTGTACATATGGGAAAAGAGTATTGGAAACCTGGTGAAAATCCTCCATGGGACCAGAGGAGAGCTGCTCTTGGATGTAGCAGTAAGAAAACTGTCTGCTGTTGCTATGGTTCTTGTTAATTTTGAAAACTAAGCTTTCTTAATTCTGTTTACCAATTAAGCTCCTCCTCTTTTCTCTTTCAAATAAATCCAGTGGCATCCTGTCCGACCGATCATAGCTTCGATTTCGAGTGGTGTTGTGTCAATATGGGCACAGAATCAAGTGGTAAGTGTTTTAGATCGTTTCCTTAAGAGGGTTCCCCAGTGGCTTCCAGCCTCGTAGAGTGAAGGTTACATGCTGAAATCCTTTTCAAATCCCAATTCAACGAGCTCTTTCAGTTCACCTGCCTAGCTTGACATATGTTTGCCATCTTGTTGAGTGTGAGGAGGGTACTCATGCTTCAGCTGCTGAGCTAGTTAAGCTTTGCTTGTGTTATGTCTTAAATATCATCACAGGGACATTTTGTGTGGGAATGGTGTCCCGAATGTGTCGTTTAAGCACGGGAAGTCTGAGTTAGCAAGCCAAAACTGAAGTGGCCAAACACTAACGTACAGCGTTGGTTTTAGGGGCAATTACGGCATACATGGCAGTCTTTAAGGAGGATTATAATCTTGTGTTTTCAGTAGGATTGTGCTGTTCCTAATTTGCCATGTGACTGTGGACCTGAATGAGGCTTGATTTTTGTGATCTTGCACGTGGCTTGGGGGATTTTAATGTAGAATGGGATTGTAATTGTGTGAGTCCTCACTACAGCTGCTGTTCCTTTGCATAAGGTCAAAACTGCTTTGAATTTGTGGTTTAGGAAAACTGGAGTGCCTTTGCGCCAGACTTCAAAGAGCTGGATGAAAATGTAGAATATGAAGAGAGAGAGTCAGAGTTTGACATTGAAGATGAAGATAAGAGCGAACCAGAACAGACAGGTACCTCATAAACTGCGTTTCTGTGTACCGAATAGTTTGTAGTCTGACTGCGTGGTCACAGTAGTATACATGGGTGGTAAATGACAAAACAGCAGTGGATAAATGAAGATGTATGAACTGAGAATCAATATCACTCCTGCCAAATGACATGCAGTAGTTTTTGAGAAATGCCTCCCCTCTCCGATGTATGTTTAAGCAGAAAGCGGCAGTGAATCGACATACGTGGTCGTAGAGGCTTGCTCTGAAGAGGAGCCGTGCTGTTTGAATCCATGGCAGCGCAGCCAGGCCACTTGGTGGTGCCAGAAAATTGTGTGCTGTGAAAGGCTGTGGTAAACCATGGGAAGAAACAAGGATTATTCCCAGCGTGCCACAGAGCTCTCCTCATTACCAGGCTTCGCAACACTTCTCCTGTTTGGTTAACTGCTTAGCAGTTTCTAATATTCAAGTGTAACATTGGCTTTTGGGAATTAAGCGTTAAAATAAATGTCGGATTTAGAGGTAGTTTAGTGAAAACAACAAAACATTTAGAAGATTTTAAATCTTTTGTCTAGCTTTATTACTGGTGTTCTGTAACAATAGGTCTATATTAGAACATAAAAAGTAAAAACCTGACGGATTTAAGAGGAAATACTTTAGGTTTGTTTTCTGCTTTGGTTCTCACTTCTGCATGCTTAGACATCTAAGCACAGTTGGTGCCATTCTTTCAGAGTAATTTGGTCTTTTCGTTAGTGTCCTTAATTTGTCTTTTTTCCCTGGTTCTCAGGTGCTGATGCTGCAGAAGATGAAGAAGTGGATGTAACCAGTGTGGATCCCATTGCTGCCTTCTGTAGCAGGTGAAAGAATGTTTTGTTTAAAGTATGAATACAAAATGTATCATGAATATTCCCAGTATAATAGGTTGTAATAACCCCTAGTTTTAAACGAAAGCAAATTTTTTCCTTCACAGCGATGAAGAACTGGAGGACTCGAAGGCTCTGCTTTACTTACCCATTGCTCCTGAAGTGGAAGATCCGGAAGAAAACCCCTATGGACCTCCACCAGATGCGGTTCAGAGTTCTTTAACTGATGAGGGCATAGGTTCTGAGAAGAAGAGGCAGTCCTCCTCTGATGGACCTCAGGCACCAAAGAAGAAGCCCAAAACCACCAACATTGAACTACAAGGAGTACCTAATGATGGTGCGTAGAAGCTACCATTGTTTTAGTGCCTATTCTGCATCTGAGATGGTCTGAAGACCAGATGTTCAGAAGGTCACTCCTTGATTTTCTCCTTCCTGTGAAGTCACTTCTTAGAACAGTTATTAATGGTCACCAACTCGGCATATTTTGCTGGCATTTCGCAGACTGGGAGTGAGGAAAGGCATCCTGAAATTGTAATTTTTAGTACTGTTTGTGTTTAACACCAAGGGCTGTGTATGCTGCTGTAAGCATCCTGAGGGATAATTCACTTTGGTAACACGTCGTCTCTCCACAGAAGTCCATCCGCTGCTGGGTGTGAAGGGAGATGGTAAATCCAAGAAGAAGCAAGCAGGCAGGCCTAAAGGATCAAAAGGTAAAGACAAAGATTCTCCATTTAAACCGAAACTCTACAAAGGGGACAGAGGTGCTTTACCTCTGGAAGGAGCAGCGAAGGGTAAAGTGCAGGCGGAGCTGGGACAGCCTTTGACAGGTAAGGAACCCAGCGGGAGCGTCGTTGGCTTGCTTGGTGGCCTTGCTTTGTGCAGACCCTGACTTGATAGAGTCATAGCGTTTCATCTTCCCAAATGGCACTTGCTCACGAAATGTTTAGCTGCTGTCAAGGATAGGCAAAATTTTACATTTTTTTAAGCAGAAGTGCCTTTAATATTTGTAATAAAACTGGTATCTGTGCCTATGATCTACATATAAAGAGCATATAGGGTTTTTGATAGAGATAGAGCACTATTTCAAAAGCAAAAAATCTTTTGATAACTAATCTTTTTGAGAACTTCTATCAACACTTACATAAACAGTAATAATATTTGGTTTTGAGGGGGGAAAAATGTAAATAGCACAGGATTCTGAAGCTGAAATTGACATTTTGTGCCATCGATATCAGGCAGAGTGATGAAGAACAGAGAAGTTCTGTAAGCAGAACTAGGAAACGGAGCATAGATAATGGTCTGTTTGATAAAAGAACCCTGAGATAAAAGTCAGGAGCTGAATTTTCAATTCCTAGCTATACAACAGCCTTAGTTAAATTCCACAAAGTACAGTTGCTGCAAATGAGGATGATTTTTGTGGACTTTTCTCCCCTTTTTTTTGGTCATATTTTGTTGGTTGTGTACGAAAACAGGACTGTTGCAGTCACCTTTGTCGGGGCCCAGACTTAGTCTCAGGGAGACCAAGTGTTTCCCATCCATCTCATTTGCTACTTCAGCTTCTTATTTGGGAAAAGTTCATTTGAGCACAGTGAAGAAAGCCCATGGTTGGATTACGTGATGCTGACTCCTGTTTTTTTTAGATTGTAATAAAGAACTTAGGGTTGATCTATAAACAGTTTCAAGGACACAACGTAATTGGTATACAAATTTTGCATTTCCTTGAGCTCAGCAGCTGCTGCTGTGGATTTTGGACTGTACAGAAGTGATTTTATTTCCCCCTCCTTCCCTCACTGCTGGTCCTACGCTGCCCACCTTGCTCATTGTCCTTCCTGCTCAGCTCCTGTTACGTTGCTTGCACTAGTACTGATAATTACTGTTTGCAGAAAAAGGGGATGGGATAAAAGAAATTTACTCTATACGTGGAAAAACGTGGTGGATGTTTTCTGGGCTTCCATTTAATCCTTTCACACTGCACCTTGCAAAATCCAGATATTGAACAGCCAAGAATATCCTCCGAGCTTGTTTGTAGCCTGGGAGGTACTGAGTAGTTTCTAGTGTCGGCTTTACCGGGCAGGGTGATTCTCTTTAGACTTCTCAAGTCATTAGGGACATCCAGTATGGTTTAAAGTGTGATGGTAAGGAGTTGTCTGGACTGTGGGGATCCTCAGGTGTCTTTGCTGGCATCTGTCTCACAGCCTGACCGCTCGGTTGTGCCATGCTGGATGGACGAGGCCGGTTTGAAGACCAAATGAGTATAACTGTTAGTTTCGTCAGCAGGCTTGTTGATTGCTTTGTTTTATCATGCTGCTAATTAACATGACCATATGCAAAAGGATGTAAATGAGAAAGGATTGTGCACTGGAAACCATGTGGCTTCCAAAATGAATTTCAGTCATCATTTGCTTCAAAAAAACAGTGCTGGGTACTTTGACTTTTCCGTGTTTAAGCAGTTTGTTTTCAGATAAGTAGTTTTAATAGCAAGTATTTTTGTTCAGCTTTTGTAAGGTATGTTTATGTAGCTTTGTTACCAACTTGTTTTGCTAATTTGCTTGATCTACATGTGTAGACGGATCACAGTGTACTTTCTTCTTGCAGCTTGTGATTGCTATTGCATCAGCCTGTTCTGAGAGCTGGAAAAATAATACTCCCATTTTCTCTCAAACATTTCAAATGAAGCAACATTCTAGACAGACTCCTGTCTTGTTTTTTTACACATACTTGCAAGGCCATATTTGGGAGGATGTTTGTGGTTTTGCTTGTGATGCTTCGAATGCAGTTGTTGTGATATAGTCTGACTTGCTATGAAAGACAACAGTGGAATTTTACTGGCTGCTGCTGCTGTTGAGCTTGGGATGTGCATACCTGTCCCACTACAGTTAGCTGTGGGTTTTGGACATTGTAAAATGGAAATTTTCTTTTCCTATGAACAACTGGGTTTAGACCCAAGTTCCCCACTTGCTTTACCCATCTGTTGGAGGTGATAGAGTTTTCTAAAATTTACTTTTCATCTTTTTCGCCTGTAAGCACTTGAAGGTACTTTTCCATGGTGGTGTTCTTTGGCTGGATTGAGCTATAGGCAAATAATTAACATTGCTGTGATGGCCTGCTGTCTCTTACTAGGACCTGTTACTGTGCTTCCTTCTATGGTACTGTTGGCTTAAGAGGATCCAACAGATCCGTGCAGTAGATCTCAGTAGTCGGTGTTGGAAGCGCCTATGTGGGTCGTGTTATGGGAAGAACAGATTGTCCACTGGAAGAAACTGTCGCTTGGCTCTTTCCAAACGCACAGGAGTCTGTTAGTCTGTGAAGTTCCTGTCTGTCTGCCTTTTGTTCTCTTTACGGCTTGTGCTTACAGTTCCTATTATGAGCAGCCGTTTTGTTTCTTGGGGTTGCTGGTGTTCCACCACGTGCAAATACACACTTCCAAATTCAAATGGCCACCTGCCTGGGAGCCTGGAGCCAGACTGCGCTTTCTGTCTCTCGTCCATGAAGCTGTTAATTCTGCTAGTTCCTTGTGGTGTTCCTTGCTGAAGTAACTAATCATCCACTGAAACAGTCACGCAACAAGCATTTCTCCTTTGGAAGATGTTTGTGACAAGCCGTAACACCGTGTCATTGTGCAGACTGCAGGGCTGGGACTCGGAGCCTGCTGCAAGTGCGTCTGTGTCAGTGTGCTGTGCAGGCTGGCAGGCAGTGCCTTATTCTTAAAGCTGCTGGGTCGAAATGGGGATTCAGTGTAAACAAACTGAGAAGCTTGAGCCATTCTGTAGTTTTAGCATGGAATCTGGTTTAACCCAAGCTTACATGGAGCTAAAGTTGTGCTTTTGCTCTGAGATGTTGGGAGTGGTGAATCAAAGATTTTTACACCAGGTAAGTTTGCTTGCAGCTTTGTGGAGTAAAAGCTCAAGAGTTCTTTAGCCACCTTGTCCGTGCCTGTGCACATGATCTCAAATACAAACACAGAAATTCTAAAGAACTCTAAAAAGAATGGCTTTATCCAGAAATTCTTGTTCTCTCTCAGTTTTTTTCTGGAAAGGCTACCGTATTTGGTGGTCTCTGGTTTCTGGTACCATCTATTTGAGTCTGGTTACTTATTTTTCACCTGTCTTTGATCTCTTTAGCAGGTGGTGCAATCTCAGAATTGTTATGAAGACACTCTTCTTTACCTTCCTGTATTCTTTCCTATATTGGCACCCTAATGTGGAAAATAGACGAAATGCTCGGTCAGAGTGGACTGACTAATACAGCAGACTGATTGTTCATGGATTCAGGGAGTGACTTTTGTAAGAAATGAATATGGAAGAGGAAACGGCCTGCCTTCCTCCTTAACTGCCTCTTCATCGAAGAGTGTAAGATGCTGACTCTCAGGTCACACGATTTGCAAAGAGACTGATGGGACTGCCTTTGTGTTGACATACATCACTGTTTGTAAAGTGAGCTGGTACCCAACACTCTGCCACTCCAGAGCTGATCAGCCATTGTCTTTTAAATATTTCTTTTGTTCCTGGATTGAAGAATACCCAAAGCGTGTATTTTTATTCCCGATGCCGTATGACTGTGTATCCTGCAAACTTCCCTTTCTTTGCTGTTAATTTTCATTTCAGTGAGTTGCGAGCCCTTCTATGCCGGCTGCGTTACCTTATCAGCTTTTTTGTTAGCTCAGTGGGATGTCTTCTGTGCTGACTGCTTAGTGAAACACTGCTGCTCATTATGTGCCAGGTTTGATTTCATCTCAAGTGGGTAGAGATCTGATGTGAAGAATCAAGACACCCTCTGAAGTCTGCAAAGAATGAGTCTTCGTATTGTGAATATTTTATACATGAAGGATGACTCTGCTTATGGGAAAAGGAACAAGAGAAAGTAGCTCTAGATGAAATACTTGCCTTATATGCTTTCTTCTAGCCTGTGGTATGAAAAGCTGTGTTGGCAGGTTTTTTCTGTCCTTGCAAGTGTTTTTATTTTGCCTCTTTCCTGTGAGGTGCCCTACCAGAAACAATCGGTTTCCTCCTTAGCTGGTAGGTACTGGCAGTTAGAGAAAAATCAGAACCAGTATTTTTCTGAACTG
This sequence comes from Opisthocomus hoazin, assembly GCF_030867145.1. Classification (NCBI taxonomy): domain Eukaryota; kingdom Metazoa; phylum Chordata; class Aves; order Opisthocomiformes; family Opisthocomidae; genus Opisthocomus; species Opisthocomus hoazin. Next base: position 8,611,116 of record NC_134438.1, on the reverse strand, counting down.
AAACAGAATTTTTTCAGAGTTTTTTCCCCACTTCTGGATCAAGAATGGAAGAAAGATGAATGCTAAGAGCTCATTCCCAGCCATGCTTTAACCTTTTATTCCTTAAAGACGGTTGTCATATTTTCCTTGTGGGAATGGGAAGAGACACTTTCTCTATCCAATACCTACAGCTCTGTACCAGACCAGCCGCCTGTTAAAAGGAAGTTTTCATTCCTAATGCCCCTTGTTTTATAGACTTTTTTAGTTCCTATGCAATTATGTTCAGTTTTTCCTCAGCTGTAATTATTGAGATTATCACTACGTGTTTAAATTTTCAAAGTATCCTGCGGACATTAAAAACGAAGAAGAGGAGTCATAAAGAGATTTATTAATTGGCAGTCAGAGGTATGCAGTAGTTACATGAGCTATAACCATGGGAAGAGAGGAGACATTTTACATCAGAAGGTATTTTGAAAACCGCTATTTTCATTTCCGGCTTTGGTACAGTGGCCTGCTTCATGTAATGAAATTCATTCTCCTGCGTGCAGTATTAGTTTTCTTTGTTCTTTCTGCTTGTAGGATGACTCGCATCTTTCCTGGAACACTGCTGTTTCAAATCCACCCATGTGTGGTGTGGCTGAGCCCACAAGCTTTAAAAGATGCACAGGCAGTGGTTCTCTAGATTATTTTAAAGCATATAAGTTGCCACAGACTCCAGCCTTCATTTCTGTTAAAACTTCTCTGTACAGTGTACATGTCCTTGGTTTATTTCCTTCCATCTTTTATTTTATTTTTTGGTATCTGTAGTTTTGTACAATATTTGTTGGATGCTGGCTTGGTGGTAGTATATAGCAGTGATGTTAGTTTTTGTGTTTGTAAATAAAGAGATATGTTTTATTTCCTAAAGTCAATGGGCAAGTCTTGGCTTTTCCATACTTCCATGACTGTTTGTATGCTGAAATGTTTAGGAATCCCACAATACATCTCTGCTGCAAACACAAACATACTGTGCCTTCACCACAGCTGGTGTGGTGGTGTTTGGGTTTTCTTAGTGTGGCATCTGGTTGATGATCGCTTTTCAAGAGAGGAGTAAATCTGGAGTCTGGTAAAAGCCCTGTGTACCTGAGCGCAGCCTAGGCGCTCCGAGACAGACGTGTGGAAGGGGAGCTGAACACAAAGTGTGCTGGGTGTAGAGAGCACCTCTGAGGAAACTGAATGTGGAAAATACAGATGTCAGATCTTCAGAAGTCTTCATTTTAATAAATTAGGGAGAGTTAGGAAGAGAAATATGGATATTCACTGGCAGAGCTGTTGAGGAACGTGACAATCCAAATCTTGCAGTTGCTGTAAGGAGACACTGATTATTGAACTGCTTTGACCGTAGTTCATTTACTCCATCAAAAATAAGTAACTGTGATATTTTATTTTTTATGAAAAACTCTATTTCAAGATGTTCAAGGTGTTTCAAATATTTCTTTCAAGATGCTCAGGCGCCAAGTGAATTACACTGGGATGTCTCCCCTTCAAGCATTTTGCTGCTTCAGTGGCAGCGTACGAGTGGTTTCTGTTTTGCAGATGCATCGGTTGAACGTGGAGATTATGGCTCAGATCTCTCTTCGGAGTCGGTGGCTGTACGTGACACAGCGCGGGGCTCAGGCTTGCAGCTCCTCTGAGTGATGCGGTGAGGCCGGTGCTGTTGAATCCCTTCGGAGTCTGGTGGTGGATGTCAAGAGCCTAATACGATGCTTTTATGCTGAGTCCTTGTCTCAGAGGTCTCGCTTTGGCTTCAGACTTAGGGGAGTTCTTTGTTCTCCCTTGGAAGGTTTGGGGCCGCATTCTGACCCAGGCAGCCGGACTGTGACATCAGCAGTGCTCCGCCGGGAACACGGGCTCGTGGAGATGTGAGGGACTTCACTGAGCCCTGCGTAGAGACGGATATCATCCGTGATGAAATACTGTTCAGATTGCCTTTGATTTCAGTGCCATCAGACGATCTGGAGAATGAAATGTTCCTTTCGTGATGTTGGTAATTTGGGGAGTGCTTTAGATTTTGGGATACGTGGATGTAAGACACCTGTGCTGCTTGAGGAATTGGGATCTCCTTATGCTCAGCAGCATTATTTTAAAGGTTTCAGTAGTGATGACTTCTATTGTTTGATAGTTTGGTGGGAAAATTAAACTGGAACAGTACTCTTTACGGTGGAAGTTCATCTAAAATAGTATGTAATATCTTACAGAGAAGGGAGGTTGGAGTGTAGCAGACTAAAACATTCTGCTGGCCTGTTACAAGAACTGGAATTCACGATTTGCGTTCTGACCAATATAGTAATGCGTTGCATCTCTTTTAGCAGTGTTGTACTTCAGGCCTGCCTTGTTGGAGGATTTTTCCTAATGGAAGGATTAGGTCTTGAAGATAATGCTGGTGAGATTTCAGAAATACTTAGTTTGAAGATCTACAAAGAATGATTTTGTGTTTTTTAAGCTACTGAATTTGCATGGCTGTAGAAAGCAGCGTGTCTGGTTGATCACCCTGGTATGAAGACCTTGCGGAACAGCCTCATCCTCAGGATATTGCCTTGTGCTTTCTGTCTGCCACTGGTAGTTTCCTTCGAAGCGGTTACCATCCCAGTAGAGCTGAAGTCAGCTGTGGTGAAAGTCATAGTCAACACCACGTCCTGCAGCGTCACGTGTGGGCCCGGCTTCAAGCTGGAGGAGTTGTGTGAGATCACTCCCGCCGGGGAGAGGAGGAATTGTACCTTGCGCAGGTCCGACTGCCTGGCCGACTGGCTTTGTGGCTTGCTCCACTTCACCGTCCCCGTCGGCTCATCCTTCCGGTTCAGCTGCCTGACCTCAGATGTCATCAACTTTGGTAGCAGAGCCTACAGCTGTACATGGAAACTTGCCCAAGGCCTGATCACCACTAATGACATGCTGTTCAGACCTTTCAAAAACCCCAGTTGTGTCATCAGATTTTCCCCTACCAGGGAGTCTGATGCAGGGACTTACCAATGCGACGTGCAGGTGTTGAAGACTTCGAGAATCATCAAGAGGGTCTACTTTGGGGTCAGAATGATCCGAAATGACTTAGTGGATCTGAACTTTCAAAAATTCTTGACCTGGGAACAGAAGTTAGCCGCCAATGAGGCAGAAGGAAACACAGCAAACAGCACCCGTGAAGAAATGCAAGAGCAGCAGCACTTTTGGCAAAGAAGACTGTTTTATGAATGCTTGGTGGGAGTTGGAAGTGGAGTGTTAGGGGTTGTCCTGGTGACCGTGGCGCTCTGCTGCTTGCGGAGGATTTTGGCAAGGAGAGCTGCAGAGAAGTGAACTGAGATTTAATGCAATTCCTTGTCTCTGTCTCTTTATTAGTATTGATGTAGTATTTCTTGGTGATGGTTGGAATTTTTTTTCTGTCTGGCACAGTTTACTACCAAATATTTTCTTAAAGTTTGGAGTCTGGTAAGTCGATACAGGACTGTAGCACCAGAGCTTGAGTCTTAATGGAGTGGCGCAGACAGCAGCTCCAGACAGGGCAAGGCAGTTTGCCTCCACATTGTGTGAAAGGATGGGCTGGAATGGTCCAGACAGGGGTTAGAGAACACTGAGCCACAGAAACTGCCCACTGCTTGCTCCCGACTACCTTGCCGTGCTCCTCTAACAGGCCTTTATTTTACCTCTAGGTGTTTGGGGTTTTTTTATTTAGCTAATAACTTGCAATCCTAATTCCTGTCTTATTTCCTCAAATTTCTTCTGCTTTGCCCAGAACTCCTTGGTGATGTGAGCTGACAGAGATCACTCTTTGATAAGTGGTGTTTCTCCAGCAAGAGGTGTAAAGAAGTAAGCAGACCTTCTAGCTGGGCTTACAAACCAGGTTTGCTGGCTGGCTGGTGTCCTTTCCGTCAGATCCAAGGGGTCTGGTCTCAGCAGCTGTGGGGACGAGAGGGGGCCCACCGCTGCTGGCTTCCTCTAGAGAGGTTTATCTCCCTCCACCACAGCCTGGAAAACCGTTGAAGTATCTTCAAGCGATGGCTTGGAGCTTGCCCTGTTTCCTTTGTAGTGTAGAATAGCGAAGCAGGGAGCATGGGGTAGCACAAGCGAACCTTCAATTTGAGCACTGCTGCTTAGGAACATAACTGGGTGATTTTAATCATGACTCAGAGCTGAGCTCATTCCTAAACTCTTTAAAGGCAGAGGAAGGGAGGAGTTCAGTGGGCTTGTGGAGCTTTCATTTTTCCTGGTGATTAGGAAGTATAAAACATGCAGCAACTCAGTAGGGAGTATTGTTTCCCTCTTGGTAGCAGAATCCACAGAGGGACCTATTAAGTGCCTTCTCTTTCTGCTTTCTGTCTCTTATTTTACAGTAAACAACTATATTTACTAAGTCTGTTTACTTTTCTGTTTCTGTGAACTAAAGTACAGGAATGCATAGCACACCCAATTCTGGGGAAAATAATGATACAACTCTAATATTAAGGATTGAAACATACTATTATTTTTTTCTTTTTACCAAAACAACAACAAAAAACCTTTAATATAGAAAGAGATGCATATAGAAGTAAATACCTTATTTGCAGAGAATCCTATATAAAAAAATTAGTCTGAAATGTAGTAAGCCAGATCTTCGTGTACAGTGAAGTTGGTAATAAGTATATCAGGACGATTTGTGGACCCTGGGGTCATCTAGCTGTATCTGCGTGGAGAAGCAAGCCCGTCATCAGGCTTGAATTCGCAGTTTATAGCTCTACCGAGTTCCCTGTTTCTATGGGGAGACTTTAATGGGCACAATAACCAGCAGAAGTTTGGAAACGCTGTGGGGAAACCATTCTGCGGTGACAGAAGATGCTTTGGGAAGATGCACCGTCCTTTGTGAGGCCTGGGGCAACCCTCTGGGAAGGGCCAGGAGCGTTGCTACACAGCTGTCACGGAGACCAAGGGACTGTATGTCCTCCTGCCGTCTGGCAACCTCGTCCCGTGGGTCAGGAGCTCCTGGATGGTCACCCAGTTGTCCAAGATTTTCTTGCTTCTGTTCCTCATCAGCTTCCTCGGACTCAGCTCCGCAATACTGAAGTTTCTCCTGTGCTCAGTGCTGGCGTTGTCTTCGCTCTGCTGTTCTCTCTGGCTCTGCAATGCTTTTCTCTGTTTCTCTTCCTTGGCTAGGAGCATGTGCTGCTTTCTCTGAGCCTTACTCCAGTATTTCCCAGTCTTTAGCTCGCTGAGGGTGTCCTCATCTGTGGTCAGTCTGCTTCGTTCTTCTGCGATTCTGAAAGCCCTGTCCTTTAGCAGCCAGTCCTTGTGTTGCTTCTTCAAGGACCACTTGCTCCTTTCGCATGGCAGCCTCCGTCTGTTCCCGTTTTCCCCTGCTCTGCCCTCTGGGCTTTCATTGCATCTCCTTGGTTTTGCTGACACGCTAGCCGGGTCGCTTAGACGCTCTGCAGCAGCCTTTTCCTGCAGCAACCTCATGTAGCTCCTGTAATGACGAGCGTGGTGAGGCATGGTGAGCTCTTCTGAGCTGGCAGCGATGTGTGGTGGTGGGCACACGTCTGTGGTCTGTGCTGATGGTTTGTCCTCGTTGGCTTTATTTCTGTCCCCGCTCACTGCACTCTGCAGGCAGGGTTCACCCATGTGCTGCAGCCCTTTCTGTCTTGGGATGCTGTTTTCATCAACCTGAAGGCACTTTGAGAGCCACTGGTCCTGTCTGCATGGCTTGCAGCCCCCCTCCTGGCCTCCTGACCTGTGAGGTGTTTCTTGTTCCCTGGGAACTGGTCTGTACTGGCTGCATCTGCTTTCCAGGAGTGCTTGAAATCTTCTGCACTCCTCTGCACTTATGCTGCAGAAACTGGAATCGCTGAACTTACCATAGGTGGAGAAGTCGTCTGTAAGTAGCCCTCTCCATGCAGGTGTACTGGGACAGGGATCGGTGCTGGGACCTTCCTGGCCGTGGGCTGGTTCTGCTCCTGCATCAGACCCGGAATTCTTGCCTGGCTGCGTGCCGGTGTCAGTGAAGCCCAGGCCACTGTCCCACTCGGGATGGAAAAACGGCTGCTTGTCGTCTTTGCCTCGACTGCTTTTGTCTTCTGGCTAAAAACACTCACGAGCTGTGAGGTACTTCGGGGCTGTCCTCCCTGGCTGAGCGAGAGTCACCTCTCCACGCATCCTCCAGCCAGACTCATGGCAGGATTTCTCTCTTGCCTTAAGCTCTCCCTGCTGCTGCTGTAAACATCCTGAAACGTGGCCTTACCGAGCTCCCAGAGACACTGGAGAGAGCAGCAGGGATGGAGTAACAGCTGCTGGCAACTCAGCTCATCTTGATGAGCAAGGGCTAATGCCTGAAAGAGAAGTATAATGAGAGCAGGGAACATTAAATGTGGTTTAGCAGACCTGATGATGTAAGGCTGAGGTGACAGAAAAAGATTCTCAGAAGGAGTGAAGGCAGAATGGGATGAGGTACCTTAGAGTTCAATTCTTCTGTGGCACAGGGTGCAGGAAGTGGGTAATTACATTCGTTATCGCTGTTGCAGCAAGTAGTCAAAGAAAGCCCTGCGGAGAAACCGAGCAGAAACACAGGTCCCTACCCAGCCCAGCGAGAGGGGCTGGCTCTGTGCTTTGGCATGCTGAGGGCCATGTTTTTGTTATTGTTTGAATGGCCAAACCAAAGAACCAGTGCTAGACAGGAGCTAGAGCAGCCTGTTTCGAGGGTAGTGGATGCAGCTGAATAGAAATCCAGCTGCTGGAGATGTTGGCTGGCCTTGTGCTTAGTGTGCTGTGCTCTGGCTGCTTTCTAGGACACGTTTCTTTACCTTGAGCACTGCTTTGTACATACCTCTCTAGGTGGAGATTTAAATCCGATTTGCTGCAGTTCTCATCCTTGCAGCATTGCTTGTTCCCTGCTCTGAAGTCCGTCTGTGTTGCAGCATCAGATGTGTGGGGAGGCTCGTGGGCAGACTTCTGCCTATGCACTTCCAGGGTAGTCTGTTCCCCTGGGCTCTGGAGTATTTCTAGGACCTGCTGGCAGCTGGCTCTGGAGATGTCTTTTCCATTGACCTGGTTAGAAGGGGAGTGGTTTGCAAAATAGTCCATTCATACTTACTAATCACATGTTTTCTTAATGCAGAGTTCCTTCGCCTTGCCAAAGAGCTCCCCTGTCCCCGAAGCCAGTAGTTCTACTACAGGATTAACTGCTCAGAGGCTGGGCAGTATCTCCCCAAGCTGGGGAAAGAGATCCGTGTAGGTAGGGCTCTTAATCACTTCCTCATTCTGCTGCAGGGATGGGAGATGAAATCATGTCTTTGTATCTCAAATGTGCTCATAAGATCAGTATGGAAGAAAGTTGCAGTAAACTCTGTGTTTTATATCGGTTTACTGTTAATCTGCCCTGTTGATAGCTGTCTTAGGTTATCTGGCTTCTTTTATCTTAAAACCTGTTTATAATCAACTTGACTAAACCCACAGTGAGCCTCTTTAGGCAGGGCGAGGCATGTTGACTCAGCCTTTTGCCCAGGCTGAACACCGCAGTGAGCAAACTCTGCACACAATGAGCCCTAGATTTCTGTCCCTCAAAACTCTTCTCACCCTCGAGAAATTCTCTTCCCGCAGCCTGTGAGATGCAGCAGCACCATGCAGTGTGCACCCACGCTTCAGCCTCCTCGGGAGCCTCCTGCTGCCTGCGTTCAGCTGCCCCAGATCTGTCCCGTCCGTGGGTGCCTTTGTGGCCGGTGCCTGTAGCGTACGCCCTGGCGCGTGCACAGAGCAGCCACCCTTTCCGATACCTACAAGCAAAAATACAAATAGCTAACGAAAACTGAAATAGGCACTTTCCACGCACCTGATTCACAGAGCTCTTTTTGCCTACTGAACGTAAAGGAATCACAGAACGAGAGGGTTGGGAAATTGAACTTTGTAAATGGGAGAGACGCAGCACAGGAGAGAGGATCCCCTGCTTGCTCTCCTGCCCATTTTGCTGGAGACCTCCTCCGGGCACGTTCGGGGCAGGCTGTGGGATCCCCCCTGTGCTGAGGAACTCTCTGAATACCGAGAACAGACATATGCTTGGTTTGGGAGCTAATGGTTAAAATCAGCAAAGAGAAGCTGTCCCAGCTGGAAGAGCCTCTCTGCTCTTTGTCATGTAAATGCGGGGGCTTGCGTCCTGTGGGCAGCTGGGTTTTAGAAATGCAGAAAGATTACATGAAAGGTGCAGGACAATCCATTTTCTCACTGCTTAGCTGAGGAGGTCAGAGTGGGAGCCAAAAGGGTCTTTTATCTTTTTATTGTGTCTCCCCCTATTTTTTTTTTCCCCAAGGGAAGATGGATGCCTGGAGCAGGAAAGATTAATTTTATTTTTTTTTTAATGCTTATTTGAAGATGGAGGGCTGTGATGGACAGTGTGACTCCAGCTATCAGAAAGGATGGGGCTGGGCCTCTTGTTGGTGTAGCTGCTGTTTGAAATGGCACCGTCCTTGTATGCTTTTTGAGTTTTGCAGCAATCTAAAGTACGTTGGCTGGTGTTTACATTAGCAGGTCTGCTGGGAGATGGGGGGAACGAAGGGAGAGGGGTCTGAACTGGGGGAAAGAAAGGTCACAGAAAGGCACTGGGGGAGACTGGAGGTGCAGGGACATCAGTGAAAGCAGCCGAAGGAAGGACCCATCGAAACGGTGTACTCTCTCCATCCCCACATTTCTTTCTGTCTCTTCTGGTATTGTGCGTGTTTTCTTAGTCACTGTCGCTGTTCTTCCCAACATAACTGGCTGAACTGCAGAAAAAAAGTGTCTCTCTACTCTGAATTGGTAATATGGTGCCTAAACTTCTTTTTCCCACACTTGGCTAGTTTGTTTGCCTCACCTGGAGGAGAGGATGGCAGGGGCTGCATGCAAACCCGGCGTGCTACCAGTTCCCAGCCGGAGGTTTTTTGTGGTGTGAACTGCTGCTGCCTGCTGATGGTCCTGAGTGTTAGGAAGCAATTAGTATTGTACATGCTAAAGCCCGACAGATTGTGTGAGGGAGGAAGTCAATTTGCTAATAGCCTTAGCACTTGGAAAGAAGGAGGTAAGAACAGGATGCTGAGGCATAGGCAGCTGTTTAAATTGCTGTTAGCTTCTGAAGCTTATCTAAATTGAATAACTAGATTGCCTGAACTGCGGGAACTTGAGTGGCAGCAAAGAGGAAAACAAACCCCATATGCTGCTTCTGCGCTGAGCTGGGGCTGCTGACTCTTCCGTCCTCTGCACGCTGATCTGTGTGAGTTCTCTCGCCCGTTCCTGCGGTTCCTTGCAGCAGTTCAGCGATCTGCCGGGATACATCGCACGGCGCAGCGCTCGGGCTACTGCGTTCCCATTCCCCCTTCTCCCACTCGCTGCTGCTTTTCCTCTCCCTTTGGCTCATCTGTTTAGTATCTTGTTTACTAAGCCTCACACAGGATACAGGAAATGTGGTCATTTTCTTGAATGACCTTTGGCTTGTAAAACGTCTTTCCTAGTCAGGTATTTCAGAGCGCTTTGCAAAGCAGCAGTGACTCGGGCTCTGTGGGAGCAGCAGCTGGGCTGGTGAAGGCCCAGTAGTGCAGTCCCCAGCATGCTGCCCAGGCTGCTTTGGAGGCTGATTGCAGGAAGGACATTTGCCTGCCTCCCGTAGAGGTTTGTAGGAGGAAAAAGAGAGAAATACTTTGCTTATGGCTAAGAAATGCATGTGAATGCATGACTACTGGCTGCATAATGCCCCTCCCTTCCCAGGGACAGTGTCTCTTCCACACTGTGCTGGGAAACCTTTGCCAATGAGCAGCAAGACCTAGACAGGCTGGAGAGTTGGGCAGAGAGGAACCTGGTGAAATTCAACAAGGGCAAGTGCAGGGTCCTGCACCTGGGGAGGAACAACCCCATGCACCAGTACAGGCTGGGGCTGACCTGCTGCAGAGCAGCTCTGTGGAGAGGGACCTGGGTGTCCTGATGAATGACAGGTTGACCAGGAGACAGCAGCATGCCCTGGTTGCCAAGAAAGCCAATGGGATCCTGGGGTGCATTAGGAGGAGTGTGGCCAGCAGGACGAGGGAGGTTCTCCTTCCCCTCTACACTGCCCTGGTGAGGCCCCATCTGGAGTACTGTGTCCAGTTCTGGGCTCCCCACTTCAAGAAAGATGAGGAGCTACTGGAGAGCGTCCAGCGGAGGGCTACAAGGATGAGGAGGGGACTGGAGCATCTCCCCTACGAGGAAAGGCTGAGGGAGCTGGGCTTGTTCAGTCTGGAGAAGAGAAGGCTGAGAGGGGACCTTAGAAATGCCTCTAAATATCTGCAGGGTGGGGGTCAGGAGGACGGGGCCAGACTCTTTTCAGTGGTGCCCAGCGACAGGACAAGGGGCAACGGGCACAAACTGAAGCAGAGGAAGCTCCAGCTGAAGATGAGGAAGAACTTCTTGCCTCTGAGGGTGACGGAGCCCTGGCCCAGGCTGCCCAGGGAGGCTGTGGAGTCTCCTTCTCTGGAGATATTCCAGCCCCGCCTGGCCGCGGTGCTGTGCAGCCTGTTCTGGGTGACCCTGCTTGGGCAGGGGGTTGGGCTGGGTGACCCACAGAGGTCCCTTCCATCCCCAAACATTGTTGAAGAGCAACTGAGTGTCAGTAAAGAACAAATTCTTTTTAGGCAGTAAAACACAGTTTTATGAGTTTTCAAATATTACATGCTGAGTTCGTTTGAAATTCTGGCTTTCATGGTAGGTGGTAACTCCCCAAAATGTTAAGACAGAAGCTAATAATAGGAGGATATGACTAAACAAAACCAACTGTAGCATAGAGTTGCACAAAGGTTTAAGGTGGTGTCCCTCCGTTGTCCCTGACAGTATAAACATTGCTTTATTTTGCCCCCTGGACAGGCCCCTGCCCTGCCCACAGAAGTAAAAAGATCAACTGCTTATTTTCTGAGTACGAATTTTATGAAAACGCTGGGTATGAAGCATCTTTAGAGTGGTAAGAACCTGCTGGCTTTAAAGATTTACTCACAGAGGTAATTTACTTGTACCTTGATTTGGTCCCAGAAGGAGGGAAGCAGGATCATTTTCGAGCAGTTCCCCTTTTTGGGGCTCTCCGTATCGGCTTCCCAGCAACGAAGTGGGCTCTGTTGATGCCACAAGCCTCATCTGACTCCTCTCTGCCCGTCTGCCCCAGGCTCCCGCGTTCATTCAGACCAGCACCCGTCTGTCCCTTGCTTTTCTGTGTCCCCTGCATTTATAAAAGCTGCTCTTGTTTATCTTTCCGGGGCAGAGGGGTCTTTCATTAACCCCTGTCGCTAATCCCAGGCTAGTTTGCCTAAACCTGGGGGCTCTTTGTGGAAATGGCCTGTTTCTCCCTGATGCTTTTTCATTTCCAGGGAAAATCTACTTTTATTTTGTCTCTTTACATCTATTTTGTGAGAGGAGGCCTGGGTGGGTGTAAATCCTTTGCTTGTGCAGTTGGTATTGGCAAGTGAAGTGACAGTTGTGTAGAAAGCGATGGACGAAGCCTCTCTGCGAGCGTCCAGGCTGGGCACCCAGCGCGTGCTGCTGTGTGGGAGCACACCCGAGACTCAGCAATGCAAGACTTAGAAACAAGAAACCCTTTAAAATTCCTCTGGGGAAGTAATGAGGAGGATGTTTTCTCGGGTGGGACGCAAACCGTTAGCTCTGGGGCAGATTCCTTGTAATTCTTGAAGTGTTATGATACTGATTTTAAAGGGTTGGCTTGAACTGTCTTTTTCTGGGACTTTAAACAAAGAAGCAGTAAACCCATTCAGCCGCCCTCCCCCTACAGGAAAACCCCCAAACAAGTCCTGAAAATTTGAACCTTATGCAGAAATGCTTTAGGTTTCACAGACAGTTATGTATTTCCCTTGATATTTGTGTAGAGAAAAATACGTCTCCTGCGACCAGACCTGACAAAATACCGCAGCCAGGGCTGTACCCATAGAGGCTGCAGCCTGAACGCCCGAAACCTGCGTGGGAGCCTTGGCCTGAAGCACACAGACACTCTGAGATAAACTGGGTTTTGTTCTTCTCGTGGGGTTGTAGTGGTCAGCTGGTGCTGGCTCTGGGGCCTGACGGGCGCAAGGCAGCGCCTTCATCCAGTGTCCGTGCTCTCTCCGCCGGGCTGTGCTTGCCTTTCCGGTAGGACCCGCCTGTTTGTTGGTGACGGTACGTTTGTCTCCTTGATTTATATCGTGCACAGAGGCGTTTAATGAGGGCTTTTGAGAAAGCAGGAGAGCCCTTGTGGAGAATGAACTGGGGAGGACTTCATCTCAGCCTTGGCCGCTCCCTGCTGGTTTCTTTAATGAAGCCGCCCTCACCTTTGCAAAGCCCCTTTGCAGCGTAAATCCCTGAGCTAATTACGGCCCCAGTGATGAGCATCCTCGCCTGCAGCTCTGCAGAGCGCAGGGCAGAGGGGCAGGAGCCTGCCCGGGGTCTGACCACAGCTGAGCCCGGCCTCTTGGGGCCCTTTGGGATGGGCAGCTGGAGGCTGGGAGCTGGGCAGCGTTGTGTGGCAACGCAATGCACTTGTCAGCTCGAGCTGTGGGTGGCTGTAGCTTCGGGGAGGAGGAGGAGCGGCTCCTTCCTCCTGTCCTGCGGGGCTCAGCGGGGTCCTGGGAGCACATCTTGCTGCAGCCGGTGCCCGAACCCCGTCTGCACCCCGTGCTCAAGCCGTGGTGTTTCCTTAGGGGCTGCGTGAAAGTGAACGCATCCAGGATGGGCCGAGGGAAAGAGTCTGGGTGAGACTCCCCATGAGCTGCTACTGCTGAGCCCAGCTTCTCGTCTTTCCGCTCTCCGGCATGACGGTGTCTGGCTGCAGCTTAATGCCGGTGCAGACCCCTGACCCGTACCACGTACGTTTGCTCTAGCTGATCTCTGGACATCCTTCCCAAAGGTAGAAGGAAGGCAGTAGATTTTTTTCAGGCTAGAAGGAATGACTGTGATGAATTAATCGGACATAGCATAGATGAGGTGATTTCATGCAGCGCTTCCTGCAATGAAGGAAATTATTTTCTATAATGTCAGTGAACCTTTGCAAGCCTGCTAGCTTGTGGCTGATCTACTGGGTATCTTTCCTGGAAGACTTCCAGTTTGATTTAAAGGCTGTGATTGATTGATGAAGCTTTTTGGCAAGCTATTCTAACAATCAGTTACCCTTTCTGCTAAGAAGGTGCATGAAATTTTTGACTTTGATTTTCTAGAATTACTACCTAGCCATTGGAATACCTGCCAGAGGGAGCACATTATATTAATGTCTCTAACCGGACCCTCAACACCCGCAGTTCCTTGCTCCATGGACAGTCTGTCCTCTTTTGGTTAGTTATCACTGTCGTGACATAGAATTTGAGTTTACTCTATCTTAATTGACTTAATTTTTGCTGAGGGCTCCAGCTCCAAGCGGATGGGATCTCCCTGGGCTCCTTGTTTATGTTGGTACGCAGAGCTGGCAGTCAAGAGAAATACAGTGCTGGGCCAGGGGGGCTCCGGGGCAGGCGAGGTACTAATTGCATTTAGAGTGGGGCAGAAGTACTCCAGACTCCAGGAGTTGTCTAAAGTCTCTGAAGATCTTTATTTATGAACTGCGTGCTACCGTAGCCAATAAATAACAGTAATTACAGTAAGTACAGAATGCTTATTACAATGTTTCCCATTTGGTTTTCTTAAAAAAATAGCGTACAACAAAGTTACCAAGAAGAAAACTGCCCTGTTTGTGTGTAGTGAAGCAGGATTAAAATATTCACAGCAGAGGGTTTCTGTGGATGGGGGTTGGTTTGCAGGTTGAGAGCAGATGGGATTTAGACCCCCCCAGGCGTTAGCTGAATGTGATGCCTGCTCTCTCCAGCTGATTCCTTGGGCAAAGACAGGAGTGTCTCCTGTTCAGGGCACAGCACTTCATCTGTCCTGCTGCAAATGTGAGCTGTTCCTCATTCAAACTCCTCTTGCCGAGCGCTGAATCTAGTCCAGACAGCCTAAACCCAGAAGCGCAGTCTTCAGTCTGAAAGTTCAGTGGTATCAGGTAGAAGATTATTTTATGTTAAATGTGGATAAATCAGAACTGCAAAGCTCCTCTTGTTTAGGAGTCTCAAAACATTTCACCCTTGTTGCGTACTCCTTACAGCACCCTTGTTGGGTCGGTTTTTACTACTGACAAGTAAGATGGACCCTGTAAAATTAGATGACTTTTCCTCAGCGAGCCATTACAGTGCTGAGAAGAAAACCCATGGCACTTAACTCATCCCTGTAAATTAATCTCTAAAGCAAATGCTCAGAGCAATTACATGTAGGGGATTCTTAATGAGACAGGAAATTGATTTGCAATTTAATGCAATAGCGTGAAGCCAGTAAACTCAGTTAAGATGTTGAAATCTGAGTTTTCTCCCCCGACTCTGAACACATTTCCTTTAACCCCTGTGCTGCATTTTAGGAAGCTCTAACAGGCTTTACAGTAGGCTTCTTCCACATCTTTTTATCCTTTGGTGGCTCTAGCTAGGCTTTATGTGTGGGATTTTTTATAGCCTGGATAAAGTTTAACAGGTACAAATGCTGCATTTGCACATGCAAATCCTTTTCTGTGGGTCACCTAGCCCCCAGTAAATAAAATGGCAGAACAGACTGCCTAAGACAAGGCAGTCTTTGTTTTAACGTGGCTTGTGTCTGTGTACAGAACCTGAGCTGTCTTGTCTGGAGCAGGGTTCAGCCTGTGACCGTCTGCGCCTGAACTTGGCCTTTCTCATCTACCAGTGTTGCAACTGGAAAATCTGTTCTGTGCCCCTCCGTCCCCAGCGTGCCCTGCCCTTCACCCGGGGTGTTCCCTGTGCTTACCTGCCGTGTTTCATAACGTGCCACTGTCTTTTCTGCTCTGCAGCGTTGGAGTATCAACAAATTCCCCCAGAATTTCAAAGAAATCTGTGGGGGAGAGACTGCCTGTTTACCGTGCGCGTTTTTCAGAGTTTCTTGATGCTAACGGTGAGCAAACATTGATGTTGGCTGAGCTGTGGCTGGCCGAGTTCGGCAGGGACTCGGCAGCAGAGGCAGCACAGGTACAAGGGCAGGTTTGCCACCAAGGTCTCGGGCAGTGACTGGTCTGCCTCGCTGAAGGCTGCGCTGCCGCGGGGACGCTGCGCTCGGTGCCTGAGCTGGGTGCTTTGGGGCAGCTCTGATGCCCGGCGTGAGCTGCAGTCACGCCTTGGACAGCCCCCTGTATACACAGGCGCTTTCAAACTGCAAAGAACTTGCAAATGCACAGTGACCTGCTTGTGCCTCGCTTTTCAGGATGGGAAACCGAGGCAGCGAGTGGTGAAATGATTGCTTGGAGCCGTAGATGGAGTCAGTGTCAGAGCTGGGATCAGAGCGAGTGGTTGTAAGGCCGTTGTGATTATCACTAGGTCATACCTCTTTCCCTCTATGTGTAATCCTTAAAATGTTGCAAAAGCTCAGCAGTGTTTTGGTTTAAATGCGTACTGATGAAACTGTACGTATCATAGAATTATAGAAACATAGGAGGGTTTGGGTTGGAAGTGACCTTAAAGATCATCTAATTCCAACCCCCCTGCCATGGGCAGGGATACTGATGATTTACCTTCTCAAAAAAAGAGGCATAGCTTGAATTCAGATTGAAGACATTTAACTTTCAGGGGAATCTGCTTGTCATTTGAAGGCTTTAGAAAGTACTACCCTATCAATTTTACAAATTAGAATATATTCAGCCCGTTTGCATTGCAGACCAGTGCAAGTGGGAATGTTTGAAATCCAGCTCATGTAGATTTTCACTTCTTACTTAAAATGTGCCTGTGATCTAGTTTAACAAAGAAATGCATGGAAAATGTATTACCCTTCCCAGGGAAGTGTTGGACGTGGCTGCTATTTAAAACCCAGTGTCATTGCAGCATTTTGATACTGTTTTCATGATACTGTAAAGCATCTTGCTGTCCAACACTGTAAAGTTCAATAAAGCAGACAGAGCCACCAGTGTTGCCAGACACATTTGGAAGCATCTGTTGAGACCGAGTTTCTGCAAGAGACATTGCGTAGCCTGCGTGGTCGGACCTAGACTGACGGTGAACCCCAGCCCTTGAATTTCGCAGGAGTACCTTGCTTCGCTTTGCTTGCTTGTGAGAGTTCATCCAACACGTGGGCCATCAAAGCACGTTCGTCAGCCCTCGAGGTGTCTAGCGTGCAGCTCCTGAGGGGGATTAGCTGTGTCCGTGGGCGTGCAGGCATGGCAGCCCCTTGGGAGCGCGGCGTTTCGGCTGCGCTGGATGGGGCTGGTGATGTGCGATGGGGTGAACGCGGCTGGCTTCGCACGGAGGCTGTGCCTGAAACCGGTGTGAACCTCATGGCTGCGGCTCGGCTGTGCTCTCAAGCAGCTCTCTCCTGCTCAGCAGTTCCTCTGGAGGAGTGCAGCAGGCTTCTGCAGTACGAGGGGTCTCTATTCCGGTCCCCCACTGCAGAGGGGATCGGAGCTGGGGTGCCTCCAGCGTTTGCATCTCCGGCTGGTGAAGGCTCTGGGCACGGCGTTGAACCTTGGTCCTCTCCTGAAGCGGGGCCGTGCTTCTGCCGGGCTGCAGCGGGCATCACCCAGCAGTGCTCCGAAGCTCCGTAGGTCCAGTGAGTTTATGCCTGCTAAATATTATCATTATAGCTACTGCTAGATCTGCACTTCAACCAGGTAACTGTTGCCCAAGCCTGAGTTTCCTTTGCTTTTGAGCTAACACTGAATTCCTAATTTCCTTTCATCCCATCTTTTGTGGGAGAAATGCTGAAGGCCCAACAAGATGGAGGTGAAAACAAAAATGCTGAATTGACAACATAAAATATTTTGCTAAACAAAGCCTCCAAACATCAATAAAAATATTTTTAAATCTTCAAGAACATAAATAATACAAAAATATAATTTCTATTTAGCTGCTCTCCTTCTGAAAGGAGAGTTTCAGCCTGCTGGAGGGACCGAGGGGGTAGTTCATGGAGAGCTGCAGAGGGACACAGAGGAAGCTCAGGACGGGCTCCGGGATGATGGTTCCCGGCCTTTGCTGCCTGCGATGGGTCAGTGGGAGCTGTTGGCTTCTTTTTTCCACTTTATCCCAGGTGTTATTTGTAATGGAAACACTTTGTTGCAGCTGTGCTCTAAATGTTTAGACTCTTTCATTAAGTTTATTTTCTTTGCCTGTTTCTTAAAACATTTCTGTTGTTTGCTAAACACATAGGAGCCCTCCTTCCTCAGCCCGGAGCCTTGCTGTTTGCATCGCACGGTGTGCATTTGCCTTTGGCTTCCAGGGTAGGCCAGATGCTAAAAAAAATTGTGATGGGATACTATGGATAGACACAATAGGCATAACTCCGGGAGGCCAGGGGTTTATGCATGTAATCTCTCAAATGCTTACTAAGGCGTAGGACACGGTAGTTTTAAAATGGTTAGCAAGGAATTGGTGTCTAGTGAGGAAACGGCACGTCAGTCCCTTGCCATCGCCGAGTCCTGCAAGCGAAGCCCTTTGTCGGGTCATTCTGGAACTGAGATTGCTCAGTGTTGTCCGCTGGGAAGGACGGAGCTACAGGCAGGTAAAGGTCCCTAAAAGCACGCTTGGGATCTCACCATCAAAATAAATCAGCTTCTCATTACCTTTGGTCAATTCCTTTACCAGGAGACAGAGGGATTTTAATATGCAACATCTATTGCCAGCCATTTTAGTTACTGTGCACCTCAACAGCCCTGCACTGCTTTGGGGTATGGGCCTCCCGTTTGTGTTGGCTGCGTGAGCCTCGGACCGGCAGACCCGAGTGGTCGGACCTCAGTCTCGCAGTCCCAGCTGGAGCCTGGCGTTGTGGCTGGCTGGAACTGTTTGTGTAGGGTGATGAATCTGAGTCCGGATTTTCCTTGTTGCCCCAGTGATAGCTTCCTTGAGTCACCAGTTCCTGGTTAAATTATGTAATATTCCTTTTTCTTCCTCCTCTAAGACCCTCTCTCTGTTCAAATTGGATATGTCGACATCTCCGTTATTAGGCAGAATAATGCCTCTCCGATTTAGTAGCTGCTGGAAAAGTGCCTCCTTTTCACTTACCCCTTCTGCTCCCCAAACAAAAAGCAAAGCAGCAAACAGTGTAACAGAAACCCCAAAAGCACATGGGAGATGGAGGACATTGACTGTTGCACCTCACAGCGTCACAGTTGACACAAACAATAGGCTGGGGTTGCAAGTTAACACCAGTGTTTTAAAAAAGCTTTTCACAATCTGAACGGCGTGTTCACCCATCTTCAGGATGGGGCAGAGATCGATCTCTTGTGGCTTTATCTCCTTGGGCTGGTTGCTGCAGAATTTGGCTCATATTGGAGGGGGGGAATCCTGTCCCGTAATTTGTTAGAGATGGCAGTGACTGGGGTTGGTATGGAACATGCTGATGAAATCCTCAATCCCCATCCTCCCCTTACCCCCCCCCCCCCCCCCCAATTCACTATACATATTTAAAAAAAAAAAAAAAAGTCAAGTGTAGCAGTCTGGTTATTTTAGTACATGGCTTCATAAGGCAGAAAACCTACTGGATACAGTCTGTGGGGCAGCTGGCTGTCAGAATTCGGGTAGAATTCTTCTTCCTTTTACTCGTTTCTTTAAAAAATTTTTAATTGGTTAAAGACCCATGTTTTGTATGAAAGCTTATATTCTTCCAAATAACAAAAAAAAAGCTGTTTCTTCCTCCCTTAAAACAACGTTGTCAAATCCTTTCTCTGCCATGCTGCTGTGGTACAAACTTGCAGTCGCAGCAGCCGAGTAGTACGGAGTTCCCCGCTGGCTTGGGAGGAAGCGTGTCCGGGAGTCCTCTGCTGCGCTGGCTGTCGTCAGAGCTCCAGGTAGCTGATCAGGGCCACCATTACGAGAGAGTTAGTTGTGATAATCACAGCGTGGGGTACTGGCCTCGCCACAGAGTCTTCCACCATCATACTTGTCCCTGAAAGAAAGGGAGCAGGGAAGGAGCAACCGTCTCGTTGCACAGACACAACCTGATGTCTTGTGGAGAGAGTCGGGAGTGTTGGTAAAATGTTAGTTCTGGGGTTCTGCATGCTTGTATTGCTTTTATTTCTGATGAACCTTATAGGATTGGAAATGAGAATTTGGAGGTGGGCACTGAGTACTTAGACCCTCATCAAGGGAACTTGCTGGATTTGGTGTTGGGGGCCCACAAACAGAGCCAGGATTTCACTCTTAGTGAGTGTAAATTGGGCTTGCATGGGGCCTCAAGAACTTTATCTGCAAATAAAATAAAGCAGTGTTCAGACTAGACTGAAGGGTTGCTCAGAGTGTGGGAGAGGTTAGCTGGCGGGGGGCTGGAGAGGAATATGTCAGAAGATCCTTTGAGTGAACGGCACAAGGGTGCCAAAGACCAGCTCCAGAGGCTCAACCTAAACCACTGGGTAGGATGTTCCCCTGCGTTCCTGGAAGGGAGAGGGGGATTTGAAAACACAATAGCATCTGTTGCCATTGTGCCATGCTGTGGCCAGGTAGGGGACGAGGTATGACTGAGTCATTGACCTCTCAAAGAACAGTGGTAGCAGGTGACAGACAAGTAGTCCTCCAAATTAGCTCCTCTCTCTGAGCTCGTTTTCCAGCACTCTGTGACGCAGCCTGTAAATGAGCATTTGTGCACCCAGTCAGAGCAGCATACGCACCACTGTTTCGGAGAATGTGAACTTCTGCTGGGATTCCATCTCCGCCAGGGCCCGTCACCCTGATCTGCACAAAGGCGTGAGTGAAGTCTTCAGGGACGGGGATGTCGATCCGGCTCTTGCTGGCCAGGTATAGTGTGGGAGCAGAGTGGGAATCCTGCCTGTAAAGCATCTGTTGGAAGAGGCAAGTCTGAGTTTCTGTTCCCTGTGATTCCCTTAGGGTCACTTATAAGGGAAGGCCAGCTACGTGGTGCCTGTACCTTGTACCCCGTAACTGCAGACTCATCTGCCTTTGCCACCACTGGGTCCCACTTGATGCTGACTGTAGATCCAGCAAAAGTCCAGGAGATGTTGCCAGGCGGCCTCGTTGGTGCTAAGAGATACAAAACAAGACAGGGATTCAGCAGGTCAGGGACCGATGAGAAGGTTGTGCTGGTTACAACCGTCTCTTGAGACTCTACAACTAGTCAACAGGGCTGATGGCACCACAAGAGTGAGCTGAGGAAATTCAGGGAACTGTTTCATGGACTCCTTAAAACGGCGTTAGAGCACCAAGATAGAAAAGCTAATCACTTAGCTGATCACTGGGGATCCTCTGGAGGAAGCAGCGGCCCCAGGGAGTACAATGTGGAAAACGGAGGTGGTTGGGGCTCACTCACGTGGTTTTGTTGTCGTGACGTTGGTGGAGGGGCTGGGGGGGCCGGTTCCAGCCCGGTTGTAAGCTCTGACCGACACGTGGTATTTGGTGTTGGGGTTTAAGCCTGTGACGTGAGCCGACGTGACCAGCCCTGCTGTTCTGACTCTGTCAGCTGCCTCCTCTTTATCACCATCCTTCCAGTACCGGATCTGAGTGGAAAAGGGTGTGATGGGTTTAGTAAGGATAGAGGCATCTGCGAATACCAGACTCCATCCATCCACAGCCAGCACTGGACACCCTTTGGTATTTGTTTCTATGCATTTTGCATAGTGTGTGCCCAGGCCTGTGTGGAAGGGCAAGCGGAAAAAAAGGATGTTTCTCTCCTACTAATCTCTCCTGTGAGCAGTAGCACTGGCCCCATTAGAGCCTCGTGCTGTCCGTTAATTATCCTCCATCTTTGGAAGCAAAAGGCTGTTTCCTTTCACCTCACTTAGCCTGGGGGACTTTTCTTTGCTGGGCTCTCTGATCTCAGTGTCGGTATCTCTCATTCCCATTGCAGGCTCGTACCTCGTAGCCCAAAAGCACTCCAGTCATGTCTCCCTGCTCGACGGGCTCCCAGGACACATCCATTTCTGAGGACAGAACAGCCTTGGCTGTAACTCTGAAAGGAGCCACTTTCGGTTCTGAAAAAGACAACAAAAGGGAATAAAATCCTTTTCCTCGCTCTGGGCAGCTTAATCACCGTACTGAGACGAAGGGCTCTCCTGCAGCATCGTTACTGTGCAGCCAGACAGCTGGTGTTATGTGTACGGAGCAAAGCAAGGGGAAGGGATTTAGGGACTTAGTAAGGACAAGCAGGGCCACAGCTGTGTGCTGCGAGGATCTGCGTCTGCTCTGAAGCGCTGGGTGTACAGTCACGGCTGGGCTTAGGGAAACATCGAGCTGTGTATCTGAAGCAGAAGATAAATGTTATGCTGAAATCACTGTCAGCTGTTCTTTGAGTAGAAGAAACCTCTCCTGTCGCTGAGCTCCCAGACAGACACGGCTCTGCAGGGAGCAGGTTGAGGACAGGTTGGTTGGTTGGACAAAGCACAGTGAATTCAGAGTCTCGGCAGTCCCTCTTTACCTTCTTCTGCAGAGTACACGATGGCAGTGAGGCTCTCTGGTCCCTCTCCTTTCCTGTTGTACGCTTTGATCTTCACTTCGAAGGGGGTGTAGGGACCGATGCTCTCGTTGCGGTAGACGTAGTGCAGCGATTCTGCGTGCGGCACCCTTGCTGTCAGCCACCCCTGGGTGCCTTTCTTGCGAAACGACAAGATGTAGCCAAAGCCATCTCCGTTCTGATAGTCCCTCAGGGTTGGCTGTGAGGGGGGCAGAAAGAGCGAGGAGCCTTGGTCAGCTCAAACGAGCAAGACTTCGGACTAAGCACAGTGTCTGGCTCAATTACGTATCAAAATTGTAATTGCAGCACTGATTTCCCAAAAGAAATGGCACGTGCTTCTCCCCTTGGCCCTCTCCCAGCGTCCACGGCTGGTGCCACGCTGCTGACTTACCGTCCAGTTGATGATGAGCTCGTTGGGAGCCCCTCCGCCTCCGCTGAGCCCAGATGGTGCCACAGTAGGTGCTGTCGGGTCCCCGAACAAAAGCAGACAGCACAGGGTTAAGGAAACAATGGTGATGAAGATGAGCACAGACATCACAGAATCACAGAATCACAGAATAGTAGGGGTTGGAAGGGACCTCTGTGGGTCATCTAGTCCAACCCCCCCGCCGAAGCAGGGTCACCTACAGCAGGCTGCACAGGACCTTGTCCAGTCGGGTCTTGAATATCTCCAGAGAAGGAGACTCCACAACCTCCCTGGGCAGCCTGTTCCAGTGCTCCGTCACCCTCAGAGAGAAGAAGTTCCTCCTCATGTTCAGACGGTCACATCGCGCGGTCTGGGAGTAGCCAGGCTTAGACAGCTCGCGTGAAAGTGCTGGTCTCTATGTTTTCAGCCGTGAATATTTCAGATGTTTGTGAAAATTGGGTCTAGAATACTGGCTGGTGACTGATGAGCTTGTTTGGAGGCAGCATGTCTCCAAGGGGACAAGAATCAAGGTCAAAAGCAGGGATATGGAGGAGAGCTTTTATTAGAAGGGAGCTAATGTACATTTGATATGTTGAGAGCAGTTCTTCTGCTGTTCTTACGTCCCTTCTGCTTGCACATTCGAGCAGCAGAAGACAGAATCAACATTGAAAGCCATTTGCTGGGAAATTTACCTTGTCTTTGCAGAGTTGTGCTCTGTGATATAACAGGGCTCTTTTCCCCCTTCTAAGCATTACTGCCCAGAAGGAACAGGATTTGCAGGTAGGATTTATAGTGGCTTAATGTATTTTATTTAATGCTGGTGAAGTTAGCTGCCAGCTCTGGTGCTGCTTTGTCTTGGACGTGTAAATGGGCAGAAAGGCAGAGAATTTTGTGATGGCCTCACCTCCAGGAGCACTCAAGGAGATGACTAATTGTTTGGGCCCAAGGCATGCTGCAAGCCAGCCTTCCCTCTCCTGCGTGCAGGGACAGGTACCTCTGATTCCCCTTTCTACCTCTGAGCGTATCTGCACGTACCTGCTTCTTTGGTACGGATTTTGCTGGAGGGTAAACTTGGCTCCCCAACTCCGAGAATGTTACTCGCTAAGACCCGAAACTCGTAATCCATCCAAGGAATGAGGTTCAACACCTGGGCTGTCTCTGCGTTGCCTTCAATATTTACAGGATCTATATAATCCAATAACATGAGAGGAGAACAAATAGAGCGAGTGGCAGCCAGTGTACGTGCACAGAGCAAGAACTTGTCAGCGAGCTGGTGCCCCACAGCCAGCACGGGCCGTGCCACCGCTGCTGCCGTCAAGACACTTACTGGTACGCATTTGCTTCCATTTGCTGGAGAGGAGGGTCCGTGCCTCGATGATGTACCTGGCAATAGGGCTGTGGTTGTCAAAGCCACGGCTCCAGCTCAGCTGGACGCTGGTGTCACCAATATCTCTCACCACCACGCCCCCGGGGGGGCCTGGAGGTCCTGGGATGAGGGGAGACAGACAGACACAGTACTAAGGTGAAAGCTTGGGAGGCTTATTGCTCTTTGTGTTGTGCAAGTCATAAATTAAAATCAGGCCTTTCTTTTCTGGAAGCTAGGAAGCCTCACCTCCAGTTTTGGCCTCCAGAAAAGCTCGTAAGCCTATCCCATCCAGTTCAAATGTTAGATGGTGAGGTGCAAGAAGAGCAAGCTGACCTCTTGCAAGGACCATGCTGTTACTTTGGGCTTGTAAGGAGCAGGGGACCTTACGGCAGAGAAATTACCTCTGACGGTCAGTGTGGCTGACTCCGAAGCACTGTCCACAACTGTCTGGGCTGTGCACGTGTACCGCCCCGAGTGCTTCAGCTGGGTGTTGAAGATGCTGAGGTCCCCAATAGCTTCCTTCTGCATGGGGAAAAGAGAATGGGGAGAGCATTTGAACATGCCTGATCCCAATCAAGCATTCAACATGCAAAGAGGCTGGTATTAGTTCTCTGTCCTGTTTGATGGTACCTAAGCGCCCTTTCTACTCACCACGCTGGCTCGCCGGTAGTGCCCCTCAGACTTGTCAAAGTCAATGGGGAAATCATCTAGTGACCAGGTGAAGGTTAGGTCCATAGTTGGGTCATGGGACGCGTGACATTGTAGAGTAAGGTTTTCACCTACATTGATATCGGCACTAGATGGTGCCAATGTGATTTTGGTGGCATCTGCAGAGAAAGAGCAGGAAGGGCTGTTAGCTGCAAATGTCCAGGTCCCAGAGGTACACGAATGCTGCAGGGCATCCGAACCAACTAACACTTTCCAACTTGTTGTCCCTCTCTAACAGCTGTAGTTTTACAGGAGGAAGATGAGGGATGGCAGTGGTTAGAAAATGGAAATCCTTTTCTCAAGGACCAGTTGTTGGTAGGTATGATTTGGTGGGTCAGGCAGAAGGTTTGCTGCTCCACAGGCTGAAATGTCTTTGATTCCCTGAGTATCACATGGATTTTTGGGAGTATAAGGAGAGGAGGAATAACACGTCATGGCATTCTTAGACGTTTCTGGCTCGATTGACCCCAAATCAAGGCAAACATCTCTACCTCGAACAGAGAGGATTCCAGTACTGTTGGCTTTGCCCATGAAATTCTCAGCAAAGCAGGTATACTTTCCCTCATCAGATTTGCTGATATTCTGGAGGATCAAGGTGCCATCTGTGGTAATAGTCACCCTGGAAAGGAAGAAGAACCACACACGAGGAAAGTTAAAATGTCTGATCACGCTCTACACCTGACAATTTCCAGCCCTTGCTGACTTTAGAGAAATCAGTGATAAAGACAGGACTGCAAAATATTATGTAGGAGTTTTCTGAAGAAACAACTAGAAGATAACAAAGTGCTTATGTTCAGGGATGTAGCAGCACATAGGCCATCAAGTCCAGTCTTCTGGCAAGAAAAAAACGTGATTTTAGCTATGGTTTCTAGCTAGAAGCTGACTCTGTGCTGCTACCTGCTACTGTTGATCAGAAGTTCAGTCCCTTTGGTCCAGAGCACAGTGGCTTTTGGTGCTGCCCTTGGTTGGCAGGGGATGATGACCTTCCCACTTCGGGCTGCAGGTATCAGTCGCTTCACTGGGTTTAGTCTAAAATCTGGTGCTAAGGCTACAGGGGAAAAAAAGAGGATTAAGGAATGATTAGAAAACCCTGCAGTGTAAGCATTTTAACTGCCATGTAGCTAGGTATTGATTTGTTGTTAGATGACTTGGTATCAGAAGCGTGGCAATATCTGGTGAGCAAGATGGAGCAATTCCTCTGCTGCCGGGCGGTTTCTAACGCCTGCCGAGGCAGGTGTTACGTGACACGATGGTGATATGACCCTAACAAGTGCAAGGTCTTCGAGAGACACAAGAACAGCTGCTTTTGAAAATGTAGAGGATATTCTCTTCAATAACCTGAGCAAAGTCACCGATGCAGACATCTGGCTTGCCCAGAACTCCTCCTGGAATTGCTGAGATAGAATTGGGTTTTATCTGTTGCCCTCACGCATCGCAGTGTGTTCATGTTGAACAGTTGATGCTTGGGGCCTTTAATTTATCTCTGGCATCTCCTCACCACGAGGAGGTAAGTTTTTAGACTAGTGTGGAACAAGTTCGACATTGGTCCAGTTCCAGCCACCATCCATTGTAGCAGCTGGATGGATACTGAACTCTTTTCTTTCACCTCTTTCCTCCAAAAAAGAGGAGGGCTGTGTAGTGGAGGAGAGGTAGTGCTGCTGCTGTCTGTCCTCTGCACTTTCTGTAGTTAAACAGATGTCCTTGTTCTCTTTCAGCATTACTGAATTTACACAAGATTTAAATTTTTAAAGGTTATAGAGTATCTTGTTGAACCAGCAACTACATTTCAATGGTGAGTGAAGCAGTTTTTGTCTGCTCTTATCTTACTCTGAGATCGGAAGCGTAGGATATTAGGAAGAGATCTAAAATGCTTCAGTGTCCCATTGAAACCCAGAGCACTGGGAAACGAGAAATTACCTTGCACTGTTAATTCAGCACTTGCATATACTGTGCCATGCTTGTTCTCAGCCACACACTGATACATGCCAGAGTCCTCCAGGACTAGCTTGGAAAATCTCAGCTCTCCACCGCTCACTTCGATGCGGTTCTGTGCAAACAAGAGGATGAACCCATTAGATGAAAAAAACCAAAAATGGAACTCAAGCCTCGCATGTTCGGGGTTGAGTTTCATTACAGACTCCTATGCCAGTTTGAAGCCAGCCTGGTTTTCCGTGGGAGAAAACGCAGGAGATTTTTTTTCCATCTGTCCAGTCACTACCCCACAGCACTGTGCTCTCTTTGCTGAGACTTGGGAGCGCCTGAGCAGCAACGTGCAGGTCGTACAAAGGCAGGTACGAGGTGCTGTTTATCCGCCCTGATAGCTGGCTATGAGTTCCTGTAGTTGCATGAAGCGATGGCTGGGGTGGCAGTGACAGGAGACAGAACTTGCTGTCGGTAAGGACTGTGGCATTGCTCTGCAGCCTTATGGGGGCACATGGAGTAGGGGTGCGGGGTGATAAAACGGGGCTGAGATGCGTTTGCAGCGAGGCGGGAGAAGGGCTAAGTGTGGAGCAGCAGGTTCAGTACTGCAAGTTCTGGTGTGCTCTGGCTGAGCTGCTCTCGCTGTCGGACCGGCACGGCGGTACCTGGGAGGTCAGCGGCTGCCCGTCCCGAAGCCATCGCACTGCGGGCCTGGGTTTGCCAGCAGCCGCGCAGCTCCAGCGCAGGTCGGACCCGATGTCGGCTTCCGTGTCTGTGATCACCTTCAGCCACTCCGGCTGAGCTGCGAAGGAGCAAGAGAGGTGGCAGAGCCAAGAAGATCAGATGAGAGGTTTGTTGTGCCAGGCAGGCAGAAGGATGCTCATTGTGTCATCTCTGCTGGCAGATTTATTTATCACAGCGTGTTTCACCATAGTAACAGCCTGCGCCTTTTGTGCAGCGATGCAAGGCTGAGTCCTCTGTGGGTCTGGCTGCAGCTGTGCATGTGGACTGCACAGAATTACGGCAGAATCCAGATCCAAGGAAGAACTTTATGGTTTCTCAAGAGTGAATGCAGTCATTCCTGAACTTCAGGAAAGACGGGATTCAGACTAAGATAACCAGGTGAAGTTTTGTAACTTCACTAGATCTGATTAATAGCTCTGAGTATTAACCCCTGTGGAAGTACCCCAGGCTTGGAGAGGATCTTGGCTGAGAGACAAGTTTGATTTTTACTACTGTGTTTCCTTCCCTGGTTACCTCATTTGTTCTAGAATTATTTTAGAGCAAGTTAGGAGATCTCTCTCTACTTGCCATAGCCTAAATGTATCCACTGAGGAAAGGTATCATTGATCTCTGCAGGTCTTTGTTAGGACTTTGCAATAGGTTTAATTAGGGCTGATATGAGGCAGGATCAGAGGTGGTGGTTTCCCTCCGAAAAGCTCAGTCCGTTGCCTGGGGCATCTTGCTGAGCTCTGGCCAGGCGTGTGTTTAAATGTGTTACCTTGGATGGTGATGCGGCCCTGGTAGGTGTCTCTCCCTTTGATGTTTTCAGCCTCGCACTCATAAGTGCCTTCATCCTCAAAGCCAACATCCTGGATCTGCAAGAGGGGCTCGCTGCTGATCCACTTGGAGGACTGCGAGCCGTCCAGCTTCCTCCACTTTATTCGAGGGACGGGGCTATGTAAAAGTAAACCTGGTGAAGGCCAGCTCCAGGTACCCCGTGCTGCACTACAGCCTAGCATAACTCAGTCCCCGTTTAGCCACCCAGGTCCCAACCAGCTGGGCCTTGGCCAGCAGGACAGACGGCTTTAGCCAAGTCCTCGCTCCTGCTGTTCCCCCTCCATCTCTGCTCTAGAGCAGACCCGTTGAAGAGAGGGTTTGTGAAGGTTGTGGGATGCCCTCCCCGACCTGAGCGACACAGACGCTGCACTCACTTTCCAAAGGCAAAACACTCCAGAGTCACCATCTGCCCAGCCAGAGCGTAGATGTCTGCAGGAAACCTGGCTTTGATGCTGGGTGCATACTGCCTGGCATCTGTTAAGAGGAAAGCACTGTTGAGGAGTTCTGGATGACTCTAAAATGGCACACGTGAGGTCTGAAAGGGCAGAGGTACCCGCACGGTCGCACCGCTTTGCGAAACCTTCGCGCGTTTGGATAATTTACAGGTGGCAGAGGCTAAAGTTTCATTTTCCTCTTAAAACAGCTGTTACTAAAGTCTCTAAAAACCTCTTTACAGCATCTCAGGACTGTTTCTCATTAATTTCCTACCCGCTTAACTCCCTTTGCCCTGCCCAAGAAGTATCTTTAGCTGTGCTACTGCAAGGTCACCAGAAGCAGAGGAGTAGTTTCAGGGATTTGTGAGCCTGCAGAGGCTGCACCTTGTGCCATTTCTCTGTTACAAACAAACAAGAGAAACCCCCTGGGTGGGGTTTGTAGCTGCACAAGCAGCAAAGCCTGGAGAGGAGGCTGCTTCCCCCAGGTTCCAGCCAATTAATAGATCTGTAAGCTCTTAAGCAACCCTGAGAGGCTGATGGGTGATTTGTGCGCTGCCGGTGCCCTTTGGAGCCCGCGTGCTGTGCGGTGCCTTGCTAATTCTGCATTTTGCCCAGTCCCCTTATGATAATCCGAGAGCACTGACCCTCTGCAGCGAGGCTGAGCCGGGAGAACTTGCTGAAAACGCTCTTGGTGATGAAGTCGATGTGGCTGGTGGCAAAGCACGAGTAGTTCCCCAGGTCGGAAGCCTCTGTCTTGGCAATGTAAAGGTTTCCCGTGGTCTGAGAGACGAAACGCCTGCCATCGGCTGGGATGAAATTGGGAAACTCATTCAGGAGCCAGCGATAGGATAAGCCTGTGGGAAAAGAAAAAGAAACAAACGGTACCAGTTGGCTGTGACCTCTCAGGTGGGACTAAACCTGGCAGGCCCCTTTCTAGACCCATCTAAGCTGAAGCTGGTCCTTGGATGATACTTGTTTTCTCCACGTGCTAAGTCCCACCTCTGTTTTGTTGCTTCACAGAATCTGAATTAAAACCAGATTTGCTTTCCTAAAATTCCCAAAGAAAAGCGTGGAGTGCTGCATGTGTCTGGGTGTCCCTTGCTCTGTTGCGTCTCTCCAGCTGGCCCCAGCAGTGCTGCTGATCGCTGCCGGTGGCAGTGCCGAAATGCAAACCCTTACCTGGGTAATGGGGAGGAGGGCTGCAGGCGAACATCACTCCCCAGCCTTCGGTGATCTTCACGGGGTCTCGCTCTTCTGCGGAGAACTCCTGCAAAACTAAACATGCAAAGTGAAACCTGTCCGTGGATGAAAAAAACAGCGGGAGGAATGACTGTATCTCATCTCCCCCTCCGCTGGCTGGTCTATTCAGTCGTACCGAGGGAGAGCAAAAAATACTACTGACTTTCTCTGTAGTGCATCAAATTTCTGCCACACCTTTCTGTTAATGGAAAGTGCCAGAGGATTTCTCCAAGTGATGATGGAGACCATGCACAGGAGAGCTTCTCTCCAACTTTTGTTAATGCGAGCAGGGGGGCTCAGTTTACCCCCAGCATAACGGTGGCCGCCTTTCATTTACCTCGTGCAGACAAACTTACAGCCAAAGCGGAGGGAGGCTTCCCTGCTGACCACCGTGCCTCTGGAGTTGGATGCCACGCACTGGTAGGAGCCTGCATCCTTGGCTTTCACGGGGTTGCTTATCACTAGGTCGCCTGCAACCAGCCTGTAACGGGAATCTGGCTCCATCTTTATCTCTGTGCCGTTCATCTTCCACCTGCCAAGAGCGAGTGCAAAGAGTGAGAGGGGTAAACACTCATTGTGGCACTCGTGGTGCCTCGGAGGAGGCTGTGCTTGTTTGGTTTTCCAGCTGTCGTGTGTTGGGATGTGAGTTAGATTTACACCTGGGTGGTGGCCTGGGAGGGATGGCACGTCACGTGTGGACAAGCAGATTTACACCTGGTTTGCGACCTGGGAGGGATGGCACGTCATGTGTGGACAAGCAGGCTGATGCCCATGTTAGTGATTTTCTTTACAGAAAAGTGGAGAAAAGAAAGCAAAATTCTTGACGGTTTTGTCCCAGTCCTGGTACAGAGAGAGCGCGGGCGAGCTCACCTGTAGGTCGCAGGAGGACTGGCTCTCGCTCGGCAAGCCAGCGTGACTTTCTCTTCTGCTGAGCCCTCAGGGAAGAGCGTGTGGACAGGCTGCTCTTCAAACACTGGCCCGTAGTGCCTTGTGCTACTCTGTGCCTGGCACCAAGCTGCAAGAGAGGGAAAACCTGCTCAGCTCCATTTAGCTTTTTCTAAAAATTCTCGTTTTTAGTTTTGTAGGGTGTCCCTGGCAGCGTCAGAACTGCATCTAGAATAAAAGAAAGAGCAACGTGAGAATCGCAACCCCTCTGTCACCGCAGCCCAGCCCCAGCTGTGGCTTTGTGCAGGCAGCGTGCATTTCCCATGGAGCATCTCGCACCATCTCAGCTGTGCCAGAGGGACCAGACCTGCAGAGGAAGGAGTACCATGCACAGATGAGACTGGAGCTGGGAACCCCTGGATGCCCTCCTTGTCCCTGGCAGTGAGGACCTGCTGGTTCCTCCTGTGTCTGTACAAACTTCTTCTGGCTGGTTCCTCCGAAGTCCTCTCCAAGACAAGAGAGGGGAGAGGAGAACCTGGATCTTCGCAGCTCTGCCGCTGCCTCGCTCCACATGCCGGGCAGATCCCTCCATCCCTGCGTCTGCGGCGTCACCAGCTCTCAGTGACTCAAACCTGTGGCTTGCTGGTGTGCAAACCAACGCTGCAGGTATCAGTTCTGCTCTTCAGCTGACGGGATGAGCGTGAAGCTTCCTTTGCAGTGTTCAGACGTGGGTTTGATTCTGATCTTGCTGTCGTGAGTACGGCTCAGGCATAGGTGCTGGAGGAGCATACGAGCCTGCCTGCCTTCTTCTGCGCTGTGTCTGGGCTGCCCTTCGGCGTGGCGGTGATGTTTCGCTGGACAGTGCCAGCTGCCCACAGTGACTCGGTGCCTCAGATAAGTGGCAGATGCTAGCAGACCCCCTTCCACACAGGCTTGATGGAAATGGCAGCGCAAAGACCTAAGAACAAAGCAGAAGCTGCCTGGATACCCCCTCAGTGCAGAAGCGGCTAGCGGGAGAACGCTGGCCAGCAGGTCTGCTCCCTCGCTGGCCCCCTGAGCAGTGCTGTCCCTTAGTGGGGATGGGGCCACCTCAAGGCAGCGCGCTCCCCCCACTGTCCCCCTCTGCCGCTGCAATGATCAGCTCGGAGATGCTCAGCTAGCCCCAGCATCCTTCCACGCTTTGTAATTGAATTAATAACTGTCTTAAAACTGCCGTGCCAACCGGCAGTCTGTTTGCTTCCCTGCAGTACACAGCGTGGTCACTAGTTAAATGAAGTGACTCCAGTAAGTGTGATGTTTTATGCAGGAGGAGCTTCCAGCAGGGAACGGCCAGCTCAGCCCTCCTGGGCTCGGGGGAAGCAGCCCTTTACCTGCAGCTCCTGGGGTTCATCTCGTGTTCCGGCTGCTCTTGCAAGCGGAGATGAGGGTGAGACGGGAGAGGGGCTCCACTAATTGGCTCAGCGGGTTCGGAGCAGCTGTCGGCTGCTCCTTGTGTCCGAGCAGCAGCCAATTACCCCGGCCCTCGGCTGCTGCGCGGGAGCCGCGCGCGGGCAGGAGCCCGACGGGCCCTGCTGTCACGCAGCGGAGAGGGGCTGTAGCCTGTGTCTAATACTTGGGAATACGAGAAAAGCAGCGTTCGGAGGGTCGTATTCCCTCCAAATCAAGGGGCCATTTTCCATCCGGAATAGTTACATTCACAAAGGAGAAGCTTGTGTAAGCTGGAAGGCTGCTCTCCGTTGGGTCAGCAGCGGCTGCGCTGAGCAAGTCTCAGCTGGAAATAACTCTGCTGACCAGCAGGTGAAATAATGATGAGTTAATGGAGAATTAATAAGAAAGTAGTGTATTAATTGTGTTCTGATAGATGGTAGTGAATGGATTAACGTTTCACAGCTTTACATTTTGAGATTGATAGGTAGCATATAGTAAATAATTTCTATTTATTTAACAAATAAAATATATATTATTATCACTCACATGCATGCCTTTTCTCATGGGATGCTCCTTCCCAATCAAGCCAAATTATGCTGATTATCCCTTCTGATTCCACCCAGAGCCTGCACCCCATTGCTCTCCACTGCTGTCTCCTTTTTTCTGCCAAGGTTATGGACTACAACTGTCAAGTATTGATTTTCTCAATTGTAATCAATGCCAGAAGTTCAGATGAGTTTTCATCTACAGTTCCAAGGTGTCAGTGTGGTGTTGGGGGTGAAATGCCTGGATCTCACTCATTAAGCAAAACAACAGTTAGATTAAAGTAATAATTAAACAGTTACAAGCTAAGGACATGGTTAGAACGAAGAACTGAGAGCAACGCAGGGCAGTAAATCTCAGTACCTCTGAGCGCAAAACAGACACCTGCCTTGGGCTGTTACCATTCAGGCAGCAGGGAAAAGACAAACACAAAGTAAAGGTCTTCAAGCCTGCAAGCCAAATTTGCAAGAAACAGTGATGGACTCAGAATTGAGCATGCCTTATGCAGCCCTCCTTTCTCTGTTAAAATCCAGCTAGGTGAGGAGAAATTATGCTAAATGTGCTGCTACATCTGGCTAGGACAACATTCATTATTAGAAAATAATAAATATTAACACCAAAATAAATAGGAATAGGTGAAAAGTGAACATCTGCAAATTAAGATTTGGAAAAACAGCTGCAGAAATGATTGATGGTTTCAGACAGTGCTCCGAGAGTGGCTTGTGCTATTGTTTGGGAGAGCAAAAT
This sequence comes from Opisthocomus hoazin, assembly GCF_030867145.1. Taxonomy (NCBI): domain Eukaryota; kingdom Metazoa; phylum Chordata; class Aves; order Opisthocomiformes; family Opisthocomidae; genus Opisthocomus; species Opisthocomus hoazin. The sequence continues at coordinate 8,578,472 of NC_134438.1, read as the reverse complement.
CATGTATTCGTGTGTTGTGAAGGAAATAGCAGTTTCTGTGAGCAGAAAAAAATCCTAAACTTTGTACCAGATATTGCTGGAATAAACAAATCTCAAACCTTATCTCCTTTGCCAGTGGAGCGGGCGGGGAGGTGGCTGCCAGTGCCTCCAGCGTGCAGCGGCGCTGGCCCGTTGCTGGCAGGCTGGTTTCGCGCTATTATTAGTGGTTGGAAAATGCTGAAAGCCAGACCTGGAACGCCCAGGTGTCGAGGAGGCTGAACGCCTTCCCTTTGTGCTGAGCTCCGCACTGGCGTTGGCGACCAGGGAATGATAAATGCCTCACTTGAACGTTTTCCAAGATGTATTCCAGTTTATGAGGACATCAGCAGCCGTCCTTTTACTGAGCACAGGCGGCACAGCCATAGCTCCGGAGCACTGACCACAGCCTGAAGCCTTGGCACAGGAGGGAGATGGGCAATTAATTGGTTTTATAGGAAATCTGAAGGCACACGTGCACAAAATCAAAGCAGTTTTTTTTTTAAAGGACAGCTCTGTGAGGAACAGAGTTATTTTTAACGAGACACTTTCTGAGGAACAAAGGGACAGCGCTTTGGCTAGCCTTAGACTTTGAGATTTTCCGTGGCTTTTACTGAATGAAGAAAGGCCAGAGAGGGTTTGAGACTTCCCTGGCAGCCTTCTTCGTTAGAGAGTCGTCTCTGTGCACTTCATAAGCTTTAAACCTTTACGCGCTGCTGGGAAGCCCTCCTTTCGGTGGTACGGCCGGGGGAAAGGTGCCTTTGCCAACCCAGCTTCCCAGGGCTCGAGCCCACAGCCCAGACCTGGAGGCTTTGGGTCTTCTCCCACTCCAGAGTGTTTCCTTGAGCCTCATCTATAGCTGGCCTTTATTTTTTTGTCACTGGTCCCTCGCTCATGTTCCTGGTGAGGATTTCTCTGTCCCAGCTGGCTCCTGAGATCCATTGCATCATCAGCCAAAGGTCAGGAGAAAATAACCCTCGCAGGCTTTGCAGGGAGTCATTTTTTGTGGGCTCAGCTTGAATGGGGAGCAAGCTGCACGAACCCAGCTGGTTAATGGGAGAGCCCAACTCCATCTTGCTGCCTCCACCAGATTTGGGTCAGACCAATTTCCAAACAGGCTAATTGCCTCCCAATCTAGGGCAGCCACCCCTCCCTCTGCCTCCTCGGGGATCCGGAGAACATTAAAAGGTAATTAGATATTTATAAGGATGGGCGAGCGGTCTCTGCCTGGGATGATGAATTAGCTTGAAGACATTATCTAACTCTCAGTTGTCTGAAATGAAATGTCTCCCTGCTGAAAAGGGACCTTCGGAGCGCAGCCTGAGACTCCCCGAGATCCAGAAACGGTCCCCAATGAATGGGGGATTCTTTGCAGTCAGGGTATGGCCAAAAAGGCTTCCCTTGAAAAAACAGGAGGCAAAGTGGCTTCGCCGTGAGCCGTTCCCGCTGGCAGGAGGAAATTCCTCCTTGTGCCGAGGCCGGGACAAGCCCGGGCAGCACAGCTGCAGAGGGGCACTGGTCCTGCCCACGGCTTTGCCAGAGAATCCGCATTTCACTTAAATTTGAGTTTAGAAAGGGGAAGATTCATGTGTCAGCCGTTCCCGTCCTCTTCCTTGAGCCGTACAAAGAGAGGTTGGACGTAGCACAGACGCATCTGCCCGGGGCGATCGGGCTTCAGCGTCGCCGCAGCCGCCAAAGCCCTGGGCAGAGCCCGTAGGGGTGCGTCCGCCGGAACCCCCGGGCCCGGAGAGCCCCGGGGCTGCTCTTACCCAGGAAGGTGAGGACAGCGAGGGACGCGGGGACGGATCCAGCGGTGCCTCCCATCCTGCGCCTCCGGCCGGGTCACGGCTGAGCCTCTGCGGGTGAGCGGGGAGAGCGGCCCTGCGAGACACGGAGAGGGGAGTTACCGGCAGCGTGGCTGGGGCTCTGCTCCAGCGCCCGGCGTCCAGCTGCGCGTCCCCACTGGCCACGGGCCGAGAGGCACTCGGGAGCAAGCACCCAGCTGAGGAGCACGCAGGGGGTTGAAGGAGCTCTTTTTCTTTCTGGCATGACGCATCTGGTTGGGAAATTGTTGTTCCTTCTCCCTTGTTATCTGCTATTCTTCCTCCCTCCTCCGAAAAGAATGCTTCCTTCCTAGCATTTTTTATTAAAAACGCAAAGCCAGGAGCACACAGGATATTGGAAGGAGGAAGAAATCATTTGTTCTTGTTATTTTGTGAAAAAGGCATCTGTAATTGAAACTCCTCACGCAGGCAGTGACGGCGGCTGGGTGTCGTGCCAGCCCCGAGCCTCTTGCTCTGGAGACCCAGCTCGTGACTGAGCGCCGCACGCCGTGGTGAGCTCGTGCTGGCTGCACGGGGGGGACGCATGGGGCTGCCTGCAGCCTGCTGCCTCCCTCCTGCTCCGCTGCTGGGTCTGATGCGTTGGGATGGTTAATCAAGAGGTAACAGAGTGCCAGGGCGTTTCCTGAAGCCGTGAGATGCTTTAGTAGGTGGAGCAGTGTTTTCCAGTCCTCTCCTCAGACTCCTGTCTTCCAAGTTGTCTTAAAAAAAAAACCCCAAACAAAGCACTGCGCTGTTTGCGCAGACCCTGGCTAAACCCACCGCAGGACCAGCTTCAGCACACGCACCTCTTTCCCTGTTGCTCCGGCGGGGATGCTGGGCTGGGTGTTTTTTTCCCCCCTCTTTGTTAACAGACGCTTTTGAAATCACGCATCGAGGACCCCCCAGAGCCCGGCAGAGCCTCGTGTTCCCCGGTCCCCTCCCAAACGCGCAACACCCCAGCGAGCTGCCGCTGCGGGCGCTGCCAAGAGCCGGGCTGCTTGTGGGCTGCGAGCGCTGCTTATCCCTCTGCTCCAGCTGGTACCGCTCCCTCCTCTCCCTGCCCATCTGTCTGCCCGAGCCGGCAGCGCTGCTCCCGAGCTCCTCCGAGCAGGGATTAGCTTGCTGGCCCGCGGGATGCAGCCCCCGTGCATCACCACGTTCGAGAAATCCGGTGCCCCACTCGTTAAGAGCAGCCCTGGAAACGCACCTGAGCAAACAGCGTAGTCCCCAGTTTGCTTCCCCTCCTGCCTCCGGGGACCCCGGCTGCGCCGAGGAGCTGCCTGGCCTCTGTGTCCTCCCCCAGACGAGAAGGTTTTGCTACCAGTGCTTGACAGGGAGGAGAGCCCATCCCAAATCCTCCTCAGTTTTTATCTTGCTTGGGTCGGAGGGCTGGATCCCAGCCTCCCGGTCCGGCGCTGGGAGCAGCCCCCAGCCTGCCTGCCCTTAGCTACCTGCTTAAATGAGCCCCTAAATGAGGCTGGGGCTTAATTGCACTGCGTGGCCGGGCGAGGGGGAACCCCTGCCATGAAGCGATGATGGTGCACAGTGGGAGAGGGCTGAGCCGTGTTGGGGACAGGCGACTCGGGGACGGAGCGGAGAAGGGCATGAGACTCGTGGACATGAAAGCTGCTCCGCGCGGTTCGTCCTGGCAGCCCTGAAGTGAGTCAGTCACATGAAATCACTTGATGTCAACGAGAATCATGCCCCAAATGGTGTCCTGAACCCACGGCCTCTCCGCTAACACTGCCACATTGTTCCCCTGCCTTCACTCTCCGCCCGCCTCTCTCGCGTCTGTCTTGTGCTCACGCCGTAAGCGCTCTGGGACAAGGACCAGCTTTTAGCTCGGTCTGGTTTGCAGGCAGTGCTGCCATGTGGGCTCGCAGGCAACGCCAGCACCGCACTAATTAATAAGTTGACTTTTCTGAGTCTCTACAGTTTGATTTCTTCACCAGCATGTTCCAATGCCCAGGGTTTGTGAAAGGCAGGGAGCATCGAAGCTGTTCCTACACCCAGCGGCAGCAAATTAAAGCAAGGGAGTCTCGCTCCGTCGCTGCCAGCTCTGATTTCTGAGGCTGAGTGCTCTGCCTGCACCCCGGGAGCTGCCCGCGAAGGCGCTGCCCGGCTGCGGCTTTGCTCTTTGCCATTAATTTGTCTTCTCACTTCTAAAACAAATAGGAAAGAGCGTGAGAAAGTTGGGTTTTGTTATTTTCAATAAGGAGGAGGCAGCCTGAGGCGGTCGGGGAGTGCGGTGTTGGCCGTCCGCCCTCCTGGGGGGCTGGAGGCTCCTCCGGGCTGCTCCTGCCCGCCCGCTCTGCCGTTACCAGCGCTTGACGCTTTCTGCTGTGGGAAAGAGAGATGCTGCCGGTGGGCGAGAGCGAGCCGCGTCCCCCCTCTCCGGGGCAGCTGCCCCTGGACAAGCAGCGGTCCCAAGGGCTGCGCTGAGACCTGCGCCAGAGGGAGAGGAGGGTGAGCTGCCATCCCCTGCTGCGGGAATACTTCTGCCAGCGTCCCCCTTCGGCTCCCTTCCCTGCAGCCAAGCAAAGCTGGTATCTTGTAAAAATTCAGCTGATTTGAATTATTTAATTCGTTATTGACTCATTATTTATGATGTAAACTACAGCTTTGATCCCCAGTTCCGCTGCTGGCTCCGGCCCTGCAGCTTCCCTCTTTCCACCCCGACCTCCACATCTGCTCTGATCCTGGATGCTCACGTCAGCTTCCCCCTTCCTTGCGTCCGTCCCTTCCGTTGCTCCCAGATCCCCCTCGCGCGGGGACCTGTGTTTGCTGCTGAAGCCCGTGGGGCCCTCGCCCGGGAGGAGGCACGCCGTGCTGCTGCTCTGCGGGCTGAGGTGGGCTGGGGGCGGCTCGGGGGGGGGGAACACACGGAGATGCTGTGCTTTGCTCTTTTGAATCCAGCCTCAGCCCAACCCGTGACTCCTTTTTAAAAAATTAGGAATGTGATATCCAGGGAGAGCTCCTGGTTTGGTCCACAGCAAACAGACACGTAAGAGAGCAACGGAGAAATTTCTGCCAGTGCTGACGCTGTATTTGTTCGCAGTTGGGGACTGGGTGAAATAATCTTCTCGGATGCTGTTTTGCGTGTGGCTGATTGTCTTATTACCTCAGTGCCACGATCGAATTGTGCCCGAGGGTCGGATGCTGTGAGACCGCACCTGGGGCTGCGCTGGGACCCTGGGGGCATCTTCAAGCCACGACCCTGAGCCGCGGGTCCTGCGTCTGGCTCTGAACTTCTCCGCAGCGTGGGCGTGCGCTTTGCATCGGATATTTAGGCCTGCTCGCCGTCCTTAATTAGAAGAGGGCCCACGGGGACCTCTTCTTTCCCTTCTTCATGGGGTATTTTGACAGTCACTCGAGAGCCTTCTGTTGTACTGAAAGGGGATCTGTCATCCCCGCTAATGGATGCTGTCATTAATACTTCCAGTAGCAAGGGAGGCATGGGCACACTCGAAAACACGAGCATTAGCCCTTTCCTCCGGAGCCCCTGGGAGCTGGGAGCGATCCATTATCGCGGAGGCAGAGTTAAAGAGCTACAGAGAGGTTCTGAGTCCTCGTGAGCCTCTGGGAGAGGAGGTGCTGCCTGGTCCAGCACCCGCAGCTCCCGTTCTGGCTGCGGAGCAGCATCCTTCGGAGGAGGCAGCTCCGGCAGGACGCCGGGCGTGAGGGGTCCAGAAACGGCTTCGGCAGGAGATGGGCTTTAACGAGAGATGACATGGCCAGCACAGGCAAAGTGCCATCTATTACCAGGATAAATGAGTGTAATTCAATCTTCTGGGGTTAGGTGGTGAGATGAGCGTTTGTGTGGAAGTGGGGCAGCTCCTTCTGCTGCAGCGTTCCCCGGGGAGGGATTGCTCCCCAGGGTGGGTGACGCAGGAATTGGTCCTGTGCCACAAATGTCCCTTTTGTCAAGGGTTGTTGCTAAGGCTGGAAAGGGCTCACTTTTGATCTTTGCTGGATTTTGGCTTGGAAAACCTGTTCAAGGTTAGGTACATTTTGTCCATCTGTGGAACAGCGTGTTTCAGCGAGTTGGAAATGATTTTATTGTAATATATCTGTCCTCTTGTAACACTGCCTGTGCTCAGGAGATGTTGATTTAGATGCAAACTCTGGATTCGGCCTTTCCTGAGCTTTTTTGGGTTCAGATCTGTTGGTGGCTCCAGGACCTGCAGCAGCTGCTGCTGCAGAAATCCTGGGCCACCCGAAAACCATCCTAAGCAGTGAAGTCTTCAAGGTGCAAATGAAGACCAAAAGCACCCTCAGAGGGGTTCAGAGCCCTGCGGCGGAGCTCGGCCCTCCCTAGGCTCACCAGTCATCCCACAACAGCCACCAAACCCTGTCTGCTGTTACTGGGGGAACCCTGCTCCCCGGTGCGGGTCGGGACCTGATGTAGATGAGTGCTATGGGCACTGCTGGCTCGCTTTGATACCTGTCCCCAGCCGTGGCAGGGATGAGATGTGTCCCAGAAACACTTCTAGCAATAGCTGGGGGGTCCCGTGTGCCCTGTCTCACGCCCGGGTGGCTTTGGATCATTCTTGCTGTGTTAGAAAAGTCCCAGAGGCTCTGCCCCGCACAGCTTGTGAAGGCAGAGCTTTTCTCTTCCAGTGCAGGCTGAGAGAGAGGAGCAGCATGAGCTGCTCTCCCGGCTGTCGGCTGCACCCTGCCATCCCCATCCACCCTGCCACCCTCGCCCCGCTGTCACCGCTGCAGGGACCGTGCGATGGGCGCGTTTGCCCTGGGCTCAGAGTTCCCCGGTACTGCCCCGAGGAGCGGAGCAGCGGGACAGAGGGATGGGACAGAGCGAGGACCTGGAGGAGGAGAGCTCAGGAGGAGCCGAGGCTGGCACAGGAGGCTCAGAGCCCGCAGCCTGGCGCTGCGGGAGCAGATGGTGCTCACAGCTCGGGCTCCTTCCCCGCCACCCGCAGCCGGGGCTCTGCTCTCCGGATGCGTTTGTCACTGCCCGGTGGGCTGAGGTCTGGGCACGAAGCCGGGGGCACGCTCTGCCCGCTGCAGTGCCCAGCACGGCACGTCCTGCGGGCCAGGACCTCGTGCCCAGGTGGAGTGCGTTAAAGCGGGTGTTTTCTGTCTGTCTGTCTGTCTGCCCCACTGCCCCTTCTGCTCCCGGGCCAGGCAGACAGCAGGCAGGGGAGCTGCGGGGCCATGGCCGTCGTGTTCTTGGGGACAAGGGTGAGGGTCCGCAACAGCGGCCCTGAGCCCTGGGATGGGGCAGAGTTGCCAAGCGGGGAGCAAGGGGCTGTCACCGGCCAGGCTGACCCAGAGCCCCCCGAGCCGCTGCCCTGGCCCCGTGCCCCAGGTGTGAGCAATTGCAACCAGCCCTCGTTAGTATAATTGCAGGCAGGGCTGGGTTCTGCCCTCCCAGTTCAGCGCAGAGAGTGGAGAGCGTGGTGGGGACAGGTAAGGGGGGGGAAAGAAGAGAGGCAAAAGTTTAATTTGGGGACATTCAAGCACCCCCAGGAGGAAAGTGGGGAGCTGCAGCGTGGCAGGACGCTGTGACGAGGGGTGGGTGTAGGGTTTTACCCCTTAGCATGGCTGGGGAGGGAGGTCTGAGCTCCGTTGGGGGTGGTATGGCTGGGTGCTGGCACTGCTTTTGCTCTGGTTCTGCGTGGTCTGACTGGTTTGTGCTGGAAGGTTGGTGGCTGCTGGAAGTTTGGGGTGCCCTGTGGTCCTAACCCCCAGCATGGCCATGTCCCTTCCCTAGCAGGAGCCTCCAGCACACTGCCTGCCTCTGTGAGCTGTTGGCTGAAACAGATTGTGCTTTTAGAAATGAAATTAAGAAGGAAAATCCTAATCTGGGGTAGCGTGCCGTGCAAACCCGCTTTGCTTGCTGCAGGAAGAAAAGTTAGGTGCGTTTGCTGGGGCACCTCTGAAACGCAGGGGTGGGACATTATTTGGGGAAAGCTTTTGGGGGGTTTGGGTCTGGTTCTGCTGCTTTCCGTTGAACGGGCTGGGAGCCGCGGTCCTGCCTCGCGAGGAATGCCGCAGGCCTCCTCGCAGCGCGCTGCGAACCAGTCTACATCTGGAGCGATTCTGAATCGCCATATCCATGGAAACCAACGCGCTTCTCCGTTTGACACGGAGCACCCGGAGCGATGCCGTTCCCGCTCCCCGTGCTGAGCAGACCTCGCGGGGCTGGGGCCCGAGGTGTGTGCATGGGCCATAATTAACTTTTTTGGGATAGAGCTGGAGGGTTTGGTGTGTGAGATGGGTGGAGGAGCTGAGCCTCCTGCCTGAACCCGCCATGGCCGTGTGGTCTGCAGGGGTGAATCAGCTGGCGTCTGGCGTCTCCCCACGTGGGGTGCCCACGCGTGGGCTCGTCCGTGTGCACGGGGTGACGCGGCGCTGGTGAGTGGTCAGCAGCGAGCCCAGTGCTGCTGGGTGGATTTAGCAGCCCCGGTGCCTTGGTGTGCGGGAGGCTGTGCGCCCAGGGAGGAAAGGCTCTGGGCATCCCTTTCCCGGGGTGTGGGACCAGCTGGGGACGGGATGCATCGGGATGGGTGCTCTAGCCCCGCACCAGCCCCGTGGCTACACTCCTGCGTCTTATCAATCACCAATTAATGTAATTGTAATGGAACTGGCTTGATAAGGATCAATATTTGATCAGCGGCTCCTGCTCTTTCCTCCCGAGGAGGGTGAAGGGAGGGGAGCGGCTCAGAGCAGCAGGGGGGTGTAGTGAGAGGGGGCAGCCCGGATCACCCAATATCCTGGAAAAGACGGGAGAAAAATCTCTGTGAGGGGGGGGAAAGCCCTGACTGCAGCACACGGGGAAACTCTGCTTCAGCAAATGCATCCCTGGCGTGAGTGGGGAGAGCCCTGCGCTGCCGGGCTGTCCCGCTTGTGCCTTTTGCATCAGTTTTATGATGTTAGATGGACCCGTGATGGAGCAAAGCGCTGTCAGAGGAGCTGCTGCTCTTGGGCTGTGCTTCTCCAAGTGGGCTATCTGGTGTGTTAGTGGGACAAGCGTGCGGTGTGCCACAGATGAGGCAGTCCCGATGCCCAGGAGCAGCTCCTGCTAACGGCAGCGAGAGGTTTAGCTTCACCTGGGGACAAAATAGACCTGTCTAGTCCTTCTCATCCCAGCACAAGGAGCAGGCAGGGCGCTTGGATGCGATCCCAGCAGGACATCTGTGTTAAGGCACAGTCTTCAAGTCGTCTCTGGTTTCTCTGCCTCTTCTAAGTGCTTTTTGCTAATAATTGTTCAGTGCATCCGTGTACATCGCAGGTCACAGCACCTCATTGTAAGAGGGTCTCAGTGGGAGTTTTCTTCTGGTGTCCCAGCCCCAGCTAGACAAACCCCTGTGCTTGTGCCCAGCTCAGCACCTCGTTGTGCAGGAGACTGAGCTGGGATTTGCCTTCAGTGCCGAGGCGTGGGCTGGGAGCGTTGGGTTTGGGACTGGAGTCGCTGGACTGGTAAAATCTAATCGTAATAAAGCAGGTGATGTTATGAGTGGGCCTGAACAAATGCGTTTTACTGCTTTTCTGCTGTGTTGAGCAGTTTGAATTAGAGACCTGAGCTTTACAGTAAGTTTTATTTGGGTTTGGGCTTTTTCTTCCCCTGAACTGGCCAGATCCCATCTCTGCCTGCAATCCCCTCCTGCCTCAGGGTGGTGGCAATCCAGCCTGAGCTGTGTGATCCTCAGCTCTGCTGCAGTAAGCCCTTGCTAAATCCCCAGGGTTTTGGAGCTGAAGAGCTCCATGGGACCTGGAGGCTTCCCCACAGCCAGACCAGGGTCACGCTACCTCCAGGTAGACCTTGGGGTCCACGGGCAGTTGTGGGGACTAGCACAGCATGTGAGAAAGCAAAAAGAGACCAGCAGAAATGGCCAGGAGACCTTCCCATGCTGGCTGGGGACCCGGGGGCGGAGGGGATGGAGGGAGCTTTGCTTGGGGGGGGGGGGTGTAAGCTGTGTGATGTTCAACCAAGGCTGCCAGCATGCAGCCCCAAAGCTCTCCCTGAAGACCTGTATTTCAGTCGATAGCCTGACTCACTAGCAGCTGGAAGTCTTTGAAAACAAGGCCACAAGTGACTTCAGTTTAGCTGATGGATGTTTGAGAGATGATGTCTGCCTGAAATCCTCGTTAATGCCCTGATTACAGCTGTGAAAGTTCCAAATATTGGGCCTGTCTTATAGACAGTCCCCTGCAAATTCATGGTGTTGCAAACCACTCTCTAAGCATAGCTGGGCACAACGTTGTAGAGCACGCACGGCTCGGCTGCGGGGAGCTCTGCCTAAACCCCGGGACATCCACAGCGCTGCCAGCCTCGCAAACCCACCCACTTTCTGCTATTAGTGCTGCCGTGGCGTCAGCAGCAGAAACCCTTTGATGTGGCACGGGTATAAATAGCTCCCTACCTGCGACAGAGCCTGGCTCCGTCCTCTCCCCTCTGCTGCCTGGTAAATCACTTGGCAGGAACCGGTCCCGGGGAGACGCTTTAGTGAGGAAAAACAAGCGCAGAAGTCGGGAAACCTTCTGGTGAAGGCAGCCCTGGAAGGTGATGTGTTATATGGGGAAGCCCTAACATCTGCCAGCCTGTCCCACCAGCGCTGCCTGCCCTGTTTGTGTCGCTGGGTAAGGTCACGCCAGCAGCAAGAGCCTTCCCGGTGTGGTGGGGGTCTGTGCTTGGCCCCAGGCATCTGCCCCAGCCCCGCAGAGCTCCTCAGCCCTCACCTTGGCCCTGCTGCGCTGCTGGGGGCTTGTGCTGGCCATGCTGGGGGGGTGGGCACTGGGATGCTGGGGGGGTGCGGTATCCCCAGGCAGAGGGGACCTTGGTGATGGTGATGGGCACTGGGGTGCTGGGGGGGTGTGGTATCCCCAGGCAGAGGGGACCTTGGTGACGGTGATGGGCACTGGGATGCTGGGGGGGTGTGGTATCCCCAGGCAGAGGGGACCTTGGTGACGGTGATGGGCACTGGGGTGCTGGGGCGATGCGGTATCCCCAGGCAGAGGGGACCTTGGTGAAGCAGTGCTAAAATCCTCTCCCTCCTAGGAGAAGGTTGGGGTACCCCCTGCAACGGTGTCATGTTTATTTTTGTCCTTGGAAGGTGTCATCCTCCTGTCCGACCTTCTCGCCTATCTTAAAGTGGTTTTAGGTATTCCATCCCCAAATAGTGCCGAGCTGCTCCTCCTCTTTGTAAAAACAAGCAAGAACCAGCAACAAACACACATCCTGCTTCCTTCCTCCAGTGTAGGCTCCCTGGTTTACGGCTCTCTGGTGTGGGACTGACAGCTCTACAGGCTGTACAATAAATAATACCTGTAATAATTTAGGACCCAGGCTGCTGTGAGGGGCTGGGTTCAGTATTTCACAACTGGCTGGGGGTGGGAATGCCTCTCGTGCTCCCCGAGTTCTCGGGATATCTCCCTTGTTGCATTAAGCATCCCCCTGGTAAGGTCCTGCACCCGGGAGCTGCGTTGTGACAGTGGGACCGAGGGTGTTTGTCACAGGGAGGAAATCAGTTTGGGTTCAAGGAAGCAGCTTTTCTGTAGCTTGAGAGCTGACTTTGTTTTTGAGTCTGCTGAGACCTATCCCTTCTCTGCAGCTCCACCAGTACCCAAAGACATTTTGTGTCAGGAAAAGACAGAAAGTGTCCAGAAAAAGCCTGATATAGCCCATCACAGTAGATTTTAACAATATTTCTTCCCTCCCATCTATGCTTTTTGACTCTTAAAGGACTCTCGAGGGAAGCCTCTCACCTCTTTCTGCGTATCAGCTCTTTAACAGCATCTCTGAAAGCCCCTGGTCAGTACTGGGGTTTGCTGCGTGGCAGATTGATTTACATGGCAGCACTGCAAGCTAACCTGGTGCAAAGGGGTTGGGTGCAGAGCTGTGGCCCCATTCCTGCAGAGCCCTGGGTTTACAGGATTGCCATCAGCCCATCCTAAAAGCTTCCTGGGCATCTGTGGCTCCTGTTCCCTCAAAAGCAGGGCTGACGGTGCACGAGTTGGATTTAGGAAGGAGAGAGCTGCGTAGGGTAACTGCAGGCACGGCTGCGTTAACCCATTCCCTGCAAGACAGAGCAAAACCCATCCCTGGTCTGAGCAGAAGGACAAGCTTGGTGCTGGGAGCCAGCCCTGTGGCCGCTGAGCCTGGGGCTCGCTGGCTCCTGCAGCTCTGCTCCGCCGAGCAGGGAGCCCTGCGCTCCTCGGCTGGGAGCTGGCGGGAGGCTCCCTCGGGATGCGCTGTGTTCCCGGTGGCTGCGTGGGTTTGCTTCGTGCCCAGCGCCTTTAAGGAAAACTCTCAAAGTTTGGGGTGTGCTTGCGGCGTGGTCGTTGCAAATAGAGATGAGACCTCGGGGGAGCAGGGGTTGCTGAAGAAGGGAGGAGGCATCGAGAGACACGGGGAGGTGTTTCTCATCAGGGTTGGTGGTGTTTTGTGGATAATTTGGACTTTGGGCATATAGAAAGCATTCAAGGTGGCTGAACAGCTGGGCTGGACTTTAAAGCCCGTGAGCTCAGTCTCCACGTGGACTTTGGGCTCGATCCCCCGTGCGCTGTGTTTAGGTGTGTGTGGGAAATACCTCCCTAATGACGTGCTTGGGCTCTCTGTCTTCTGTGATTTGCCTGTGGTAAATCTGCAGACAAAATAATGACACAGGCCATTAAATTCTCTGCAGATATATTTGGAGTGACCAAAGTTGAGGTTGCTGGGTTTGGTAGTAATTGATCGGGTGATGGAGAAGAGCGTTAGCATCCCTTTGTCTTGGTCTACTCTAGTCGTGCTCCAGGGAGAGCACGCAGCTGGGCTTGACAAGACCCTCTTGTTTTCTGTTTTCTTTAGTCTTGGGTAATTCTAATCTGCCCCTGGAAAGCACGGTTATTTCTAGAAAGTTTGGGACTTGCCTTTTCTCTGTATTAGCAAAGCGAGAGGCTTTGGGGATTGGTGGTGTTGCTATCGGGTGTGCTCGGTACCAAGTACACAGCCTTGAGAGGTTCATCTGTGGATGCAAACCTGCTCCTAAACCTTGTGCAAGAGCCTGTGCTTCAGCTTTGTACCCTCAAGAGCTTGTTGTGGACATGCCTGGGAGGAGCAAGAGCCGTCCTTGGGGTCTGGCTGAAGCCTTGGGCTGGGGTTGCTGCTGGGGAGGGCTCGGCATGTTCCCAGCTCTTGGATGTAGGGGCTGCTGCCTCCCATCTTCAAAGCAACCAGTGTTTCGTTGGAGAGATGACATCTCTTATGAATACTCCCCAGTCTGGCCAGAAAAATAATGCTGAGGCTCGTGGGAGTGGCGCAAGCCCAGCGGGAGTCGGTGGGTCAGCGTGGGTGAGGTACAAAGAGGGGAGGGAGCTCGGGAAGTTGGAGATGTTGGGACCGGAGCCCTGCGAAGCACACCCCAGCCTGCCCTGCCGCCGGCTGCTCCCCGTCCCAGCATCGCTCCCTGAAGAGCAAAGCGGTGCCCCGTGGTGCAGGCCTGGGGTGGGCGAGTTGTGTCCGTGACTGTGCACCGAGCCCCTCCAGCTCCCTGCTGCCCTGAGCTGCCCCGACCAGCCTCAGCCACAGAAATACCCCTGTGTGCCCGAGCAGCTCCGTCTCCCACCCCTCACCTGGGATCTGCCCTCATGGGGGCATAGGGAAGGGGCTTGGGACACCGGGGTCTTCCTCATTCTCCCTCCCTGGAGAGGAAGCTTGGGTCTCTTGGGCTGCTCTGGGCTCTGCCAGCCCGTGCTGGAGATGCTGAAGTAGTTTTGTGCAGCGAAAGCTGTGCGAGCCCCCCCGCCCCTCCCAGGTGCCACGTTCCAGATGCCTGAGCCCACGAGCGGGCTCTCAAAGTGCCCCCGGCCAGAATGCACCAGGAAAAGCGTAACGGTAATAATAATAATAATAAAAATATTCCCAGACTTATGGAATAAGAGACGTCTCTGCTGACGGCCGTGTCGACCTCAGCCCCTGCCACAAGTGACACAGCCGTGGCCCCCGCCTTCCTCCCAACTCCACCCCCGGCTCCTCTCCAGCGCAAGCAGAGCCCGCATCGCCTGCGAAGCCATCGCCTGCCGAGAAACGTCCAAACCAGCCCCCTGCTCTCTCCTCCCCGCTCCCACCGGAGGCGAGCGGCATCTGGCAGGTTCCCTCTCGCCAGAGAGTTGGCTCTGGTGGGGGAATGGTGCCCTGAAACCCGGAGCCTCTTTCTTCCCTCTGCGATGGAGGAAGGAGGGAGAAGGCGCTTACCTTGTCGCGGGGTGGGTGCGTGAGCCGGGGGCCCGCGGGGCCCCGCCGGTGTCGGAGGCTGAGCTGCGAGGCAGCGCTTGGCTGGTGCTTGCCCGAGTGTGGATGTGTGTGCCCAAAGCCACTGCAGCATCTCTGCATTAGGATGTGCTCCTCCCTCTCCTCCCTCCTCGCGTGCGCGCTCCCTCGCTCACTGCCAACCGCCACGCCGGTCCCTGGAGAGGGGATTTTTTCCTCTGCCTTTACCTCGCTTGCCACAGTCCAAGGACCAGTCGGGGAGGCAGAGCGACTTGCAGCATCATGCATAATTCATACCCTTCCTCAGCATCCCTGGCTGCTGCTCCTGCCAGTCCCCAGCAGAAACCCCTCGTCCGCACGGATCGCCTGGGGCTGGAGCAGCTGTGGGGCTGGGTGGGGGGCTGAGACCCTGTCTGTGGGGTGGAAGCGGGAAAGGGATTAGCCCCAGCTGAGGGGGTGTCTCTGCAGGGACGCCCACCCCTGTGCAGTGTGTTTCTGCATTTATGCACACCCCCGTGCCTAAATATTCTATATATGTATATCTGTGTATATACACACATAGCCAGGCTCATATGGGCGCTGGGGGGATGGCTTTACATTTTGGGCAGCTCCGTGGAGCCAAGCGTGGCCACCGTAGGTGGTACCCGAGCTGTGCCACGTCGGGGGGCACAGGGTTCCCTCGCAGCAGGGTTAGCAGCGAGCGATGGAGCGGGTGGCTCTGCAGGCTGCCCCGCGTTCGGCTGGGGGGACCGGGGTGGCAGCCGGGGCCAGGTTTGGGTTTTTGGGTGCGCAGGAGCCGCGTTTGGCTGTTTTCGTGGTCCGAGGGTCTTCGGGCTGGGCTCACCTGCGTTGGCAGCTCTCTGCACGCTGTACCTGTGCCCCCCGCGAGGCTGCACCCCGAGCCCGTCCTGGTGAATATCTGCGGCCACGAGACCTTTGCTGTTCTCTGGCTGCTGCAGGGAGGTCTGTCCGGGTGGAGGGACGCTATGAGATGTGACAGGGACGCTCCAGGGCCTCCTCCGTGCTTCTCAGCAGGCACTGAGATTTGGGGGGAAGCGATGCTGCCGAGGTGCAAAGGGCCCCTGCGCTGTGGGGTTTTGCCGGTGGGGAGGTCGCTGCCAGACTCTGTGCAGCGAGGTGGGAAGCGGAGGATTCGGGAGCGTGGCAGGGACCATCCTGCACTCTCCATCCCTCCCGGCTCCAGCCCAGACCTGTTAATGGCGTAAGGAGATCAATGGGCGCTGGGGGTGTCCACAGGTTAATGGTCTGCAATTACAGAGGAGTAATTAATGCATTAGTATCTCTATCGATTGGCGAAGCTCCAGCAGCGCGGACTCATCCAGGAAACGGGTGCAGGCAGCAGAGTGCCCATGGTGGAGTGGGGCGCGTTGCTGGTCCCACCTCTCTCCCTCTCACCTAGCTGCCCCGTCCTCCGCTCCCTGCTGCCATTTTGGGGTGAGACCGGGAGAAACGAGCCATGGCCCTTCCTGCAGACCTCACCTGGAAGAGCAGGCGCTCATTTGTAATTTTTCCACTCACTTTTGCTGCACAGAAATGAAGAGCAGGGCTGGATCCTGACCGCCAGCAGAAGGACTAATGGAGGGACACCCAAGAGAGGTGATGAGCCCTGGCCCCGCTCGAGGGAGGGGACCTGCCCTCTGCCCCTCTCCTCTGTGTCACTGCTACCAGCAGCTCCCCAAGGGTCTCTGTGCAGGTGACAAGGTCATTGGTGACCTCTCGGGTGTTCATCCTCGTGCAGACATCTTCTGAGGCCACAGCGGTAGCAGCTGGGGGAGGAAGCAGCTCTGTAAGGGCTCCCTTGGATATTCCCAGTGCCGACAGTGGATGGCTCTTAGCTATGGTAATGGGCAATAGGCTGGAGTGGCCTCTCTGAGGAGGAGGGTAATTGGAGGCAGTCTGTCGGCATCGATCCAGCCCCGCTGCCCCACCGGGTGGGCAGAGGTCGGGGAAGAAGTGGGTGTCATTATCCTGCCGTAAAAAGGGACGAGTGCTAATGCGTGCGTGTCTCCCCCAGTATCGATCGTGAGGATGAGTCCATTGTCGCTCGCTCCTGGATGATGACAACGCCGTGGGTCCCATGGGAACGATGGAAGCAGCCGCCCGCGCAGCCCTTTGCGAGGCTGAGACCTTGGGCCCCGCTGGTTCTGTGGGTGTGGGCGGTGGGAAATGGTGACTTTGAGGTGTTGGAGGGGTCCCTGGGTTCCAGCTGGCTTCGAGGACTAAGCCCAGTTCCTCCTTCATCCTTCCCTGGGGCAGGGACCGAGGCTGGCTGGTGCCTCCATCGCCCCAGTCTGCACTGGGGAGCTTTCCTATACTGGGCAGAAGGTGCCTTTTTTCTTCCCCCCCCTCACTGTTGTTGGAGTAAGTGGTGGGGAGGGGGTGGACAAAGCCCCCACCACAGCACCCGAGCAGGAAGCACTAATACTTTCATCCTCTTAGTGAGGGCTGCAGCAATTACATCTTCATTAACCAAATAGGCTCTGCTGGTTTCCCCCCTTCCTTCAGCCCATTCTCGTCAAGGCTTTGCACCAGGGAGCCTCTGGTAAGAGCACTTCGGGGCCTCGGGGGCAGGATTGGTCCCGGGGGAGGCATCGCTCGCTGCTGCTCTTCCAGGATGTGCCAGGTCGGGAGGGGGGAGCTGGGTTAAACCCTGACCCTCCCAGATGTTTGCTGGGCGGTGGGGGGTTCTTTCTCCAGCTTGTATCATGCGCTTCCGAAGGGTGCTTGTGCTGCAGCCGGTGCTGGCAGGGATGCAGAGCTGCTGTTTGCCAGGCCAGCGTCGCAAATGTGTCCAGGTCACTGCGCAGACCTGGGGAACCACGCTCAGGGCTTGTCCCTGAGCAACCATTGCTCCTTCGTGCCTCAGTTTCCCCACCTGGAAGGGATGCCACTGCCTGCACCAAGGCCTCGCTGCTGTCCGAGGCAGTTGGCAAGGGCTCTGTGAAGAGCGAGGAGTTCCTGCCCAGGTCTCTGGGAGCAGTTATTGCTGCTCTTGGGGTGGTTCCCCTAATACAGACCTGCTCGCCTCAAAGGGCTCCCCATCCACACAGCCGCCCTCCTCCCCTCCACCTGGGATGCTGCCGATGGGCTCGAAGCGGAGACAGCGTCTGGTCCTGGCACTTCGAGCTGCTCCTGTGTTTCAGCCTCTACCGGGTTTTAATGCACGAAGCCTCTCCCGGTGTCTAATGCGGCCGAGCAGAGCTCCTGGCTGTGGGTGGGAGATGTCGGAGCACCCAGAGCAGGGGGGCTGTGAAAATACGGATCGGGGAGAGCTTCCCTGCCTGTGCCTGGTCATCCCCGCAACCTGCTCAGGCGCAAGGGGAGCGAAGACCCGCGGCTCCCCAGGCCCCTTCTGCAGCCTCGTGCTGTGCTGGAGCTGCTGCCCGGAGCTTGCAGGGCTCTGGGACCCCTCTCCTGCGCCCTGAGCCCGCGGAACGGCCGCGCTGGGCGTGGAGGGCTGTGCTGGAGGGCTTGCTCCTGTCCCACCACCCCGGCTGCCGCTTTCGCGTCCCAGCGCGGTCCGGTGCTGAGCTCTGGCTGTTGAGAGATGCTCCACGGTGTCTTATCGCTGCCAGTCTTGGCCCAGGGCTCGTGCTGCTTTGCCTGGATAAACCAAGGACCAAAAGCAGCCTGGCAGGGCGGCGAAGGAGGCGCTGAGGTTTTTAAACCACTCGGTCAGTTTTTCTTCAGCAGAAGCACTGATCTGCTGGAAACGCAGTGCAAGCTTAGCATGAGTTTTGAACAATGTTTTATTATATGTTTAGTGTTCTCTATACAAAAAAATCCAGTCTTTTCTTTTTACAGTGATTCAAAAAAATGATATCTGAGTATTTTGGCCTTCTTTCACCTCTCATGCAGTCAGTTTATAAGTCCTTATATTAAATATTTTTTCCGTAGTCCGTAACTCTTCTCGCTGTAAACTGTTAACTTTACAGATTCAGCTATACATTTCTCATTGGAACAAGTGGGTTAACGCAAAGGTGGTGTGTTTTTGCTTTAAAAAAAGAAAGGCAAATAAATACGTAGAGTACTTTAGAACAACCAGGAGGTTTTACAGAGAGGATGGATGGTGATATATTTACAAATTAAAGAAAAACAAAACAGTCCAATACTTTCTTTCTGATGTGAGCAGGAGGAACGAACATTTAAAACTCTGCACTGCAAAGGCAGGAGCCTGCTCTGCGGGTTTGAGACGGGGTTCAGACTGCGTCTGACAACCGGAGCCCGATGCCCACTTGCGAAGGACGTGGAGAGACAGGCGCTGCTGGGCACGGGGCAGCTACTGACGCGGTGGGGTTTTTGTTAGGACCAGAAAAGCATCGTTATTCTCGTTAATGAAACAGGTTTTAGTGCAAGAAACAGAATGTGATTGTTTTTTTATTATTTTTACAAGGTTTGTTTATTGCTTAACTGAAATCGTTTGCTGCTAGTACACAATTAAGCCTGATGTGATGGACGTTACGTTGCAGGTTGGACCTGCAGCTCTGCTGGGACCGGCGGACCGAGGAGAGCATCGGGCCGTGCCAGGGCATGGTGGCATGGATGGAGCGAGCGCTGCGTGCCAGGTAAGGCACGGCAAGGGGCACGGCTCCGGCGAGGGACGATGCTGCGCGGCTCTGCCCTCGCACCCGGCCCGCTCCCCCGGCCTGACGGCAGCAGGAGCTGCAGCTCCTCATCCACAGGTCCATCTCTCGGGTCAGAAGCGACCGGAACACGTGGGCTCGGGGTCTGTCATCTGCGAGAAGGCAATGCTGGCGGGGGGTGTGTTGTGGGGACGTCACGACCTGGTGTCCAGACAGGACAGACCGTTGGGCTTTCTGCGAGCAGGATGTCAGGGCTCGTACCAAAACTTGATTTTTTATTTTTTTTTTCACGCTGCTTTTCTGTCTCTTACTGGGACATCACTTCAATAGGAGCAGCCTCAAGATCACGTAAACACAACAAGCATCCTCTCGTACCCCGCGCTTGCGCTCCCGGGGTTTGTCAGCTGTGGTACCTGTGCAGGGCTCCGAGTAGCACGAGGCTGCATGGCAGGGAGGGGCAGGCTCCGTCCCCGGGCTCAGATGCAGCCGACAGAGTCTGGATCCGTCTCCAGAAGATGGATGAGGTTTTGGCTCAGACTGGTTTAGAGCAGGCTCAAGTTTGCAAGTTGGGAGTTGGACCCAAACTGCTTTCCCCCAGTTTCTGAGAGCACTTGATTTAAGGTCTGGCTCTTTTTTATTTATTTATTAAGTGTTGGCCACTAATTTTAAAACCTTTATGAAGATATATCTTCTACAAAAGAAAAGGTGAAAGCATGCCCTGCTCCAGAGAGGCTGTGCAGGTCCCGGAGAGGGACGGTCACCCCTGTGATGGAGACGGAGCCCTTAGGAGGGGTCCTGCCCCTCGAGCAGATATGGGCTGGTGTAGGGCCCTCCCGAGCCTCTCTGCTGATCCTGGGGGTTATCTATGGGTATCAGGAGCTGAGGTGACTGGCCTGTCCCCTCCGGAGAGGGTCAGCTGGGGATGGAGAAGCAAAGCAGCTCCTGTGGGTGACACTGGGGACAGGCAGACATGACCACCAGCATGGCACGCACCCAGATGGGCAGAGATGGGTGGGCAAGACCCGTCGAGATGGGTGGGCAAGACCTGTTGGCACCACCGGTCCTCGTGTGGGGTCTCCTGGTGCTCAAAGGACACGCGCTCAGCAGAAGCGTGGCTGGGGTGCCGGCATGGGTGCAGCCTGGCCCCGGCTGTCTCTGCGGGGTGAATGCATTTTGGGGTGGCGTGGGGTCACCCCGTCAGAGCTGCGGAGGTTTTGGTGGTCGGAGCAAGCGAGGGCTTTGCTCCTGCGATGCAGTAGCTGCCCCTGCAAAGATCTACTGAATCCTGATTAGAGGGAGTAAAAATCAAGCCTCTGATGAGTTTTGAACTTAGTGAGAATTTTCTTTGGGCTTCAAAACTCTAGGGGAAGTTTAAAAAAAAAAAAAAGTTAACATTTTGTCTTCACCTTATAATATTTGAGTAATTTTTACACCAAGTCAATACAAGACTCCAAGTAACTTACACCGAGCCATTTGTCCACCAGGCCCTCTGCAGACGTCTCCTTCCTTCTCTGGTTACTTCGTGATGCGGTGGCAGGACTCTAACTACCTTTGCGAGACTTTTTGGGGTTAGGACAGGACTAGCTGGGCTGGGTCCAGCTCCTTGCCTCCCCTCTTGCTGAGCCGTGCTGTGGGGCACGCACTGCGAAGCTACGGGGTGCAACGCTGCTCCGCTTCCCAACGGATGCGAAGAGGCTCGCCCAGGAAAATGGTGGTTCATGACAGGACAGAAATACAGGCTTTAATACAAATGGCACGTAATACAGATACACGACACAGACCGCCCTGCTTCCAGTAATGCCTGACCAAGTTTCTTGAGGTTTGGAGGTGCTGCGTGGTAGCCAGGGGTCTCGTGGTCCCCGTGAGCAGTTGGTCCGTGGAGCAGCGAGGATCTGGGGTGCTGGGTGTGAATGAAGATGCCCGGCTCTGGTAGTAGAGGCTTTTCCACAGCGGAGGCTGTGGTTTCTTTCTCTCCTTATTTCCACCAGCGCTTGGGCAAGAAGTTACGCAAACTCAACACTGTATGGACAGCCGTAGGCTTGGGAAGCATTCATCCCCGTGACCACGGGCTGTGTTACGTTTGGCCTGGTGCGTTTGCTGAAGAACTGAATGCCGTTGCTGCACGTCCCGGGAACGGGCTGGGGGGTGCTCTCCTGGCACCCGGTCAGCGGCGAGTGGCAGCGGCAGCCGTAGGCTTGTTGCATGAACGCGTTTATACTGACGGTAACAGCGCAAGGCGTGTGGCCCCTACCCTGCAAGGCGACGCGGACGGAGGGCCCCGGCAGCGGGGTTCCTGTGCGGTGGGGAGGGGACGTCCCTGCCCTGGGCTGGCAGAGGCACCCCCAGCTCTCGGGGGGGGGGTCCCTGCTTGTTAACACCAGCCTAAACCCTCCGTGGCTCGTGGGAACTCCTTTGCTGTTTGGTTTGCATCCAGCGCTCTCCGGTTTCCTCCGTGTGATCCAGCAGTGGGTGCTGTGCGGGTGCTGACCGGGTCCGGGCTCTTCCCCGAAGCGCAGGATAGTTGTGCCATTAGCAGCTTAAAGAATGTGGCAAAGTCCATCTGAACAATCCATATTAATAGAAGGATTCTTGTTAGCAATATGTCTTCATAGCAAACCAGCTTGAAAGCTAAAAGAATAATTGCATTAATCCTATTGCATTTAATCCATTATGCTGAACAAAAGCATCCTCCTTAGAAAAAGAACTGAAAGAAAAATCCATCCTAACGTCATTTGCCGTCTGTGAAACGGTCCGAAGAAATCCGATCTCTCTCAGCGAAGGTACCTTTGGTTTCGAAAGTGCGGGAAGTGGGAGAACACACACGGCGCGGGCCGCTGAGGACTGTCTGTCAGAAAACTCTACCTTCTAGAATGCTCCACGCTGTCTCAGCTGGGAGAGCTGCCCGGGCATCCTGCTCCTACTGGTCTGGCGGATCGAAGACCGTCGCGTTAGGGGCGCGTAAGCAGCGGGGGAATAATATCAGTTTATTAAACTTCACGGGAAGTTTTGAAGCTGTGTAAGGCATGTGAAGGAGCACTCCCACCCGAGACGCTTTGTTACAGTGTGTGAAGGGGTTAGCTTCAGTGGCGTGTTGTCTTGATATGTGAAGAAGACAGCGCAGGGGAGTCCCACGGTGCAGGCGCTCGCGCGTGGAAGGGTCTCGCTCAGGCTGGTTGATGGAGGGGGGGAAAGGCCGCTCTCGGAAAGGAGGAGGAGAGTTTAGTGGAAAAGACTGTCGATCTGGCTCATCCCCGGTGCCTGGGGGAGGTGTGGGGACCCCAGGTCCTGCGCTCCTGCCGTGTGCCTTCCTCCCTGCCTCCCGCGGGCCGCGCGTCCCTGGGCCGTTCAGGGTGCTGATCGGGAGCTGCGGTGCAGGGCGATAGCGGGGGATCCTCCACCTGATCCCGGCGGGTGCTGCTCATCCGGACCGGGTGCCTTTGATTTCTCTAAAAATAACTGATTTCAGGTCCCCTCATCCTATGTTAATACTGGTCCTGCTTCCACTCCCTCTTTGCTACATAAGATTTATGGAGTTGCCTTTAAAAGAAAGCAGGCGTGGTCTGGGGGTGGTTTCCCCCCAAACTCTTACAAAGCAAAGACTAAACCAAAATGGTTTGCTTCCAGTTACCCAGCCAAGCAATGCTGTTATCCTGAGCTCGGAGGGCGAGCGGCGCCTGACTGTCCTTCCACGAACCCCAGAAGCTCTTCTGCGTCCTCTTGTCACAGAATCACAGAATAGTAGGGGTTGGAAGGGACCTCTGTGGGTCATCTAGTCCAACCCCCGTGCCGAAGCAGGGTCACCTACAGGTGTCCTCCGAGGATGCTCCGGAGCCCCGTGGGGTGGCGAGTGGCCTCCCCGTGGGATCTGCAGAGGGGACGGGCTGCGGAGGCTCAGCACCGATGCGCGTTACGGTGCGAAGGGGAAGCCGTAGGGAACCTGCTCATCACTGCGTAGGTGCTGCTTGATCTTTTGGGAAGCAGGCTGCGGCGCTGACTAGTTTGGAAAAAGCTATGGGCAAGGTGCTGCCGTGAGGGGACAGCTCGGTCATACAGTGCCATGGTGTCCTTACCCACAGATCCACCATTTTTTCCTCCTTTCATGCATTTGTGCTGCTCTTGCTGTGCTGCCCAGGCCCTGCTCGCCCCACTTCCCTCCCCAAACTCTTTCTTTTTTCTTCCCCCCCTCCCTCCCCTCTTGTGTAGAACCTTCCTCTAAAGATTAAAAAGCAGAATTTTTAACTCCCTCACAAAAGAACAAAAAGGGTCTCGGGGAGCCTGGGCGGCCGAGCCCGTCGTGGCCCCCGCCGGGCTGGCTGTGGGTGCCGGGGCCAGCCCCGAGGCTGGGGTGCAGCTCGAGCCCCCCGCTCCTCCGCCAGCCCCTCTGGCTCAGCCCAGACTTCAGCTACAGCTACAACCCATCCACACCCCGGGAGTCCTTGCCGTTCGCTTGGTTGCTAAGGATAAGATGGCATCGGCAGCCACCTGGTCTGCCTGTTTGCTTGGATTTTTTTCTTTTTTTTTTTCTTTTTTTCTTTTTTTTTTTTTTGTCATTGTTGGTTGCTATCATTCACACGGTTCTCTTGGAGGTAGTGGCGGCGGCGGCTGTTGAACCCCCATCCACTACAAACACCTCAGGCTGTTTGTGGTTTCAGTGCATTGCGCTATGCCAATGAGTAGATAGCATTGACTGGGGAGGTTGCTTCCGAGCTCTCGTTGCCTTCGGTCTCCTCCTTGTCCTTCTTCACTGTGTACTGGCCGATAAAGGAGCCGTCCTCGTTAAACTGCCCTTCGCCCCCCTCTCCATAGTCCACCAAGCTGTCGTCGCTCTCCTGCTGCTTTATCGTGCCGTCCAAAGAGGTCTGGCTGTTTGGCAGGGGTTTGTTGTCTTCATCGCTGGGTAGCAGAAGACAGACAGACACGGTAAGGGTTGAGAATGGGGCTTACAACCTTCACCCAAGGTCTGGATATTCAAAAATAAATCCAGTGTGCAAATGTACTGACCAGAGACCTCAAATGCGGGGTGCTCTGACTGCAGACAGCAAGTCACCGTGTGTCTGACACGTACGTGAAGGTGGGAAGCAGCCTCCGTGCAGGAGACCCATGGCTGCCTGGGCCGTTGGTGCTGTGCTTGGTATTTCTGCAAGCCCAACCTTCATGCTTTTTCTTTTTAGAGAGCAATTTTTTTATTAACCTAAATTACATGCGATGCTTAGATCAGTCCGACTGGATGTATGTTCTAAATATCCTTTCCTTGTCATTGCTTACATTCTTTCTTTCTGTTAGCATTCTAGCCAACCTTGGTGTAACCTGGTTTAGGGAGGCTTGTTTCCAGATTTCCTTGCAAAAAACACACTCGGCTGTTTAGATAGCTACATGCAGTGGGGAGCACTCTGAAAGCACTGCGAGGGGGTGTGTATAGGATGCCAAGTTCTGTGCAGCTTCTAAAACCCGTGGGAATTTACCTTTCCAAGCTTATTTCTGAGCATCTAAGCTTGTTTGCTCAATTCTTTATCCTTTTCTCTTTTTCAGTAGAAAGATTAAGCCAGGTCACTGAAAAATAAATAGTCTGACCCGCAGGAAAACAACAACCCTTTAAAGAAACCCTTTTAACAGAAAAACAGGGAAAAGCTGTTTTCTCTCTGGAGACCAGGGGCTGGTATCTCATAAATACAGATAACATAGCATGGAGGATGAGTGGATTGCTATATACAAAAATTAGTTTTCATATCAGCTAGTCTGTAGTTCATGTTTGATCTTATGTCCAGCATGCAAATTCTGTACCATTCCTGAAGGTATCACATGTGTACCTTAAACATTTGTCCTCCCACTTCTGTTCCTCTTTTTATTCGTGTTGGTTTGGCCTGGGACTCATCAGACTCGCTCCCCAGCATGGCACACTGCTCTGTTCATTTATTTTTCTTAAAATTGGTGACAGTTGTGGGCTTTGATTGCAGCCCTTGGTAGTCGGTGTCCACACAAAGGTGTCTGCCTCCCGCGGAGGCATGAGAAGCACTTTGCTTGGGTGAGGGAGCAAAATGCTCTTCAGCTGGGGGAGGCATTAAATCTCTCGGGTGCGATTTAATTAATGGCATCAGCTCTCTACAGTGGGAGAGGAATTTGGTATCCCACAGGACAGCACGCAGCTTTCTAACGGATTTCCTTATATCAGCACTTTGTGAATCAAGCGATAATACAAAACCAATATTTGAGGCCTTGTGTTAACTTGGCATCACAATAAAAAATAACTTGTTAGCTTTGAAAGCAGCTTCTTTCTTGGGACAGGAGGAAGAGAATTCAGTCTGCAAGCAGGACTGCCAGTTAGAAGGCCAAATGCATGCCAAGTAGAGAGTGGCAAAACCCGGATCCCTTTATTTGCAATGTCCTTTCCCAGGGTTTGGGGTTCAGTTAAAGCTGAATCTAGAGCCAGATTTTCCCTAATGGGGGTTTGCCGTGGCACCAAACACCCCGGCAACGCGTTTCCCGAGCCTGCCCCCTGGTTTTACCTCTCTCCAGTTCTATTTATCACGTTAGTGCATTAGGAGGGCGAAGCAGATATTCATCAGCGTCTTGATGCAACGTAACCCTGTTAAAATGGATTTCTGTGGGGTTTGCTGATGTGTGCATTAGAGAACCAGAGCACCCAGAAGAAAACCATTTGGGAAATGTCCAGAGTTGCATAAATCATTGAGAAGAGGGGGGAGGGCTTGAGCCGGAGGGAGGATTTTCAGGACAGAGAGTGGGCAGATTGTTTAGGATCTAGCAGTTTTTCGCTCGTGTCCCTTGCCATCATCCCCTGGGTGTCTGGCATTGAGGTGCTGAATGCACTGAGGGCATCATCCCCAGGTCCAACCCTTGGCTGGTTCCACTACCCCAGGAGGGATCTGCTGCTAGAGTGTGGGGCTGGGGGGGCCTTGGCTGGTGTTTGGGGGTGCCCCCAGCCCAGAGAGCATTCCCAAGCAAGATGCATCTCGCTGGACGTGGGGGCACCCCCGATGCCAGCAGGAGTTAGAGGGATCTTGTTTAATGTGTTAGGTGGAGGCAGGTACATGGGAATAGGGAGGGGAAGGTATAGTTTCAGCTATAAAGAAACAAATAGCTAGAAGGAAGGAAAATAAAAAAAGCTAAATGTGCCGGACTTCTGGCAGCACGTGGTCCTACCTTTCAAGAGACCTTCATGGTCCATGTGGATAGACCAGGTGAAAAGGAGAAGAAAGAATGGGAATAAAACAGAGAGAAGCAGAAAGAGCCTGATCAGAGAGAGATATGATGAGATCTGCATTTACAGGGGCAGTGCTAAAAACCAAAAAGAAATGTCTCTGCATTCCTCATGGAGCTAATTGCCTCGTTATACCAAATGGAGCCAGTGTAATTGTTCAGAGCTGGATGAGCCTCACTGGCTTCCCTGAGAAAGCTAATGCAGAGCAGCGGTGGATGGTGCGGGTGGGAAGCAGGCTGTTTGCCATCGGGCTGTGCAGAAAGGGCTCGCGGTTGATGTCCGTTAGCGAGCTGCTGTAGGGAACCGACATGCAGCAGGACAAGGGCCAAGCGAACGGGTCGCTCGGGTTCCTTCCAGCCTTCTGCTGGGTTTCCATGATGTAGTCATGCACCAGTAGCGTGTTATCTATTGACAAGCCAACACCTCCCCATGCTGCTTCACCGCACCTCTCCTCCCCTCGCTAGGCTCAGAGGACTTCTCTGTGTCCTCCTGTCCTGGTGTCTGCTGAGATGGTCGATTTGGGGCAAGCTGGCACTGCCTGCAGCGTCCCGAATCTGAACTGGAGCCCAGAAGCTAAAACCACTCAACTTTCACTTCCCAGCGGCCAGGATTTCCAGTGGACTCCCCCACATGCAGCTTAAACATTTGGTATAATGAGGCACAGTCACTGGCACAGAGCATTGTCCAAGGATAATGGTCTCCTGCTCTGAAAATAAGCTTCTCAGCTTAGCCTCTGCTCAGGAAAACCATTATTCTGTTAGTGGAACAGAAAGATGTGACAGTATCTCTTAATTATAGGCTGCAGAGATTTGAAAGTTGCATGCACAGGGCATTAAGGACATGAGATATGATGAGAGCATATCAGACATGCTATGTGGAGGTGGGGAGGGAAACCAATGAAGAACTCACGTCAGCTCAATTCCTGTCCTTGCTTAAAATACTAATTGCTACCCTCCTTGAGCCTAACATTGCAATCATTTTGAATCTTAATCAGCCAACAGCATTTCATATCAATCCTTCAGGTTCACCTTCCTTTCTGCCTCCTTGAGGGAAGCCTCCTTTTACTTCTCCCAGGAAACCTGTTGTTCCTGAGGCAGAGGGCAGAGTTTATAGGTTGTTGGGTTTTTGTTGCTTTTCTTGTTTGATTGGATTTTTTTTGCCATCTAGTCCATGGGACAGTGTGATTGAAAATGCAGGAGCATCTTGGAGCTTGGTTGTTGCCCTCCTACTGACCTCTGCCTTTAGCTTGCAAACTTTTGGGAACAGAGCTGTCAGTAAAACTTTGAGCTTCAGCTAAGCAGAAGGTGCTGTGTAGTAGGATGAAGGATTTACCCCATTCCTTCCCATTGCCTGGAAGGCAATGCCCCTTGGATGGTGCTTGGGCAGCAAATGCAGTGTTGCTGACTGTCGCAGTTCTGCCAGCCATGCCAAGAGCTTGGTTTTCCTTCTATGCAAGTGGTCCCTGGCAATGCCATTGCCTTGGGAGTGATGGAGATGAGGAGGTCTTGACCACCTCAATGGACTCCTGTGAAGCAGATCTCTGAAATGGGTGCGTACTGCCAGAAGCTCGGCTGTGGAGACCTTGTCTGAGATCCAGATACTGGAGCTGAGCCTGTAGGATTGCGGGTGGGTAGCTCCTGGGTGAGGAGGTGTTTCAGGCTTGCTGCATGGTGTTTACACCACCCCAAAGATTTGGAAACCAAGAGGATCCCTATCATGACTCGGAGCATTAAGGGGACTTGTTTTGGTCAAAGTACAGATGCCAGCTCTGTGGTGTGCGGTTATGGTTATGGCTCGTATCTGTACGAGGAGCACTGCCTGCACTTGTAAAGTCACACCTGGGAAGAGACGCGTTTGATCCGGGGCAAAGCCTGCAAGAGGACCAGGCTGAGCTAATTTCTGCTCTGCTGTTCTCTGTGTCCCAGCCAGGAATCTGAAGGGAACATCCCCAGACTGTGACTTGCACGTGGACTTCATGTCATTGCCCCGGGGTAGCTTGCCACCCCTGGAAGTGATAACCAGACCTCTCAGGGAGGCAAGGAAGGTGCTACCCCCGGGTCTTGTTTAGGGTAATAAAGTACGGTGACCTTTTCCTACAGCGTGCCACTTACTCCAGTTCCTGCTGGGGTGTATTTGTATTCTGTATCTCACTATCAGCAGACCGGGGAGCTTTGGGCTTACGACATCCTTTGGAGAAAAAAAGTCGCTACTAAAATAGAGTTATCCTGCTACTAACAACATAAATGTGATCGTACTGAGGGCTTCAGTTGTTCTGCTTCCATTTACGTAGCGTGTGCAGGCAGATATATTCATTTTGCTTCCTCTAAAGTCTTTGGTACATCTTGTTACATCCCTTACTGAATCGTAAATAAATTCTTCCCATCTTTGCTACCTCAATTTGTAATGCTAGGAGTATTGGTAATGACATGGGGTTTAAATAACTCCTGTTTTGAAGTTAGGAGAAAAAATCCTGATAGCCTAACAGGGCTTTGGATCCAGCTCAGATGGAAAGGTGCATTTTAATTCTTTAAGGAAAAGCAAAGCCCGCTGTAGGTGCTCAAAGGGCAAGCTGGGCATGCTGTGATACATCCCCATCATCTGTCAAGTGTGGGCAACCCAATGAGACCTGACACTGTTACCTGCTCCTGCTCCTTGGGGGCAAGCTGTAGCAGCAGCAGAGCTGTGAGTGCTGCGTTGCACGTGAGCAGGCTTGGGAGAGCGCTTGCCCCTTGCTGAAATGTCCTGGGAGTTTTTCTGGAGTAAAAATGGGCGCTGCTGCTCTTCCCAGGGTGCCATTTAGCGTGCAAGCAGCTGAGCGGTTGTAGAACTGCTGCTAGGCTGTGCTGCAGCCCTCGGCGGGTGTTTCTGTAGGGTTTGCCTGGGGACCTTACAGAAAAGCCTTGGTGGGAATGCAGGCAGACCCCCAAATCTGTACTCTGGCATGCTTTCAGGGCTGATCCAAACATAACTTTGGGTATTTCTCCCCTGGATACTGTCTTGTGCGTAGGAGAGAGGCTGAGCTACAGGGTGATATACCTGAAATATCCTCGGGCTGCTTCAGAGTTTAATTTTTCTTATTTTTTCATGTGTTGGGAGTGTCATTAAGGTGTCTCTGCACCTGGCGAGAGCTGCGTCCCGGGTAGCTGATGCCAGAGTCCCAGCTCTCTGCCTGGACCGATCCTCCCAGGCCGAGGCAGGGACTGGAGGAGACCTGAGCGGCATCCTCGCAGCCTGCTCACTCTTCCAGGGTTTCAGGCGGGAAACGTTTCCTTTGGTAGAGGACTTAGAGGGAAGGAGGCAGGAGGAGGAAGGTGGGAGAAATCATTGAAGAGGCTGTGTGGCACCGCGGGGCTGCGGTTATGTGGAGGGGAAGCGCGGTGAGGTCTGTGATTGCTGGGAGTGGGGCTGATGGGGAGACGTGGTTGCATGGGTACACATGCCGATGGAAGCATACCTGTAGTCGAACGACCCATCTTCTACGTTCTTGTCGTCAGGATTTAGATGCTCATCCTTATTGTCTCGTACTGTAAGCAAGCACATCCCCAATGTTCACGTTACAAAGCGGTACAGAAGATAAAAGCGTTACGAGACAGTAACAGCAGCTGGGGTTGAGGCTGTCTTTGTGAAATCCCTGCGGGGTGAAGTACAGCTTTTCACTGACTCGGTAAAAAACCTGCGCTTGGGAGGGCTTGCAAAGGGCTCTGCTGTGCTGGCACCGGGGCCCAGGTGCTCCAGGCAGCGAGAGAGGAGGTATTAACTGGTGAATTTTCTTAGGCGTTATCTTTGCTTTGCAGAACTTGGATGAGATTTTTGCCTGAAAAGGTCTCTTTCTAGATGAGCACAAGCAAATTTGCAGAGTAGGGGTTGGGTCGTGCATAGCAGGAGTGTCCAGCTCCACAGCCTAAAGCCTGTGCAGCACGGAGCCCTCACCCAACCTTTAATTAAATGAAATGCTTCCCACTAATAATAGCATTCCCACTACAGAAAAAGACAAGCCCTTGTAATCACAAGCATCTATCTGCGAGCGGTACTGTTTGATTAGCCCCCAGAAGCCTGGAGATGTTTAAACCATGAGCACAAATGATTGCCACACGATGCTCTTACCTGGATATTTCCCACCTCTGCTCCTCTTGATGAAGCAGACGATCAGCAGAATAAGGACCAGGAGAGCTATGGCGCACATCAGCCCGATGAACCAGCCCTGTGTTGCGATGTCCACGTGATTCTTGGTATAAGCTGGGAGGAAAATTGAAAGGAAAACAAAAGCTGTAAGGGGCAGCCCAGAACCAGAGAGGGAAATAGTTGAATAGTAAGACACAGTCCACCTATTTATATTATCTTTAGCGCTGCATTTGTGTGTCTGTGTGTGTATTGACCAGGTTATCTGGGGCTGTAGCACAGGCATCAGTGGCTTTTTTTCTCTTTTTTTTTCTTTATTTTTTTTTGTGGTGCTAGGTCAACTCAACATTTCTACGAACAGCAAAAGGTCACAACAGAAAGTAAAACCTAGCAGAGACCAGTGAGAGAAGAGCATTGCAAAGAATGGCAAAAGAAGCTGGGTAACAGATTTGATCTTTCATCTACTGTGTTGGAAAACTGCCCTGGAAGTGAGGTCCAGAACAAACCCAGCTGGATCCTGTCCCTGGTGTCTGAGCAGCACTGCTGGATCCAGAGGGTTGCTGAGCCCTGACAAACTCTTTAGCAGCCTCGAGCTGGGGGGAACCCAAACCGCACGATGCCCAAGGTGCAGAGGTGACGGTGGTGGCTTTGCCGCTGCCAGAGTCCTGCTGCCTTTGGGTGGCCGTGGAGGGTCTCTGGGGGCGTGGGGCTTGTGGAAGCCCACCAAGACGTGGCCAAAGCTCGAGTGGGGACGCAGCAGTGGGAACAGCTCTTTGAGGAATGACAGCTGGGTCCCAGCTGGCTGAGAGGGGGTCTGGTAGTGCTGGTGAGCTCTTGATACCACTGCTTCCAGCACCCTCACAAGGCTATTGAATATTAATATGATTAATACCAAGCAAGGAGGTGTCTTGTTCCCCAAACAGTGCTCTGGCTCCGAAGTGCCGTGTCCTCCCTACGTACTCTGACTTCTTGTTTGCAGCTCCCGTACGCGGCCAGACAGACAAATTTGTGTTCTATAAATAGCAACAAGCTGCCATTTTCTGGCTCTCATTGACATGCGCTTCGTATTCAGCAAGACAGAGCGGAGGAGAAAATAACCTTCAGCGCAGCAGGGGGGCTGAATTTAACCAGACTGCAGTGCAAACAGAGATAGGTATTCCTGGCAGGAGCACGGAGAGATCTGAGCTGGATGGGATTAAATTGGGATTCAGCGGGGCTTTGCCTGCCATGGGCAGGACAGTGCAGCGAGCATCCTTTTGTGGTGCCCAAGTGACAAAAACCAAGACGGTGCTTACAAAGAAAGCACAAAAGATAGCCCTAGGTTGAGGTATACTGAATGAAAAAGAGAGCACAATGTTAAAAATTGGTTGGATTGGTAAACTTCCCTAACCCCCACCATTTCAGGGCTGTAAGCACGTACTTATTCCATCAGAACTGAATCCAGGAGAAGAGGTGCTTTCCTCAGGATGAAATCTAAGCCCCGTTGTCAGCAGGTAATTGCAGCCAAACCGTGACAAGGAAATTCAGATAAAAGAGGAGACAGAGAAGAAGGAGTACCATTTGCTAAAGAAATGGGTGTCGGACCCTGAACGCTGCGTGTTTGTGAGCAGCACCGAGCTCCTGGGGAGCGGGGTGGAAGCCGCTGCCTCTCAGTGCCTTGGCTTCCTTTTGCTGCTTTTCCCTGCAGCACTGCCACATTTAATATTTACCTTTAGTACAACCTGAGCTACGTGGTCCTCGAAGATGCACTTTTTATAATGGAGAGAATGAGATTATAACAGAGTGGAGCTGAGAACCGGATTCAATTAGCTGAGTGCTTGGGGAGGAAAGGGGAAGAAAGCTTTACTGGAGAGCTTCGAAATGGGAAAAGATTGTATTAGCAGTCCTGATGGGATGGGATTTCTACAGAAACCAGTGTGAAGGGAGAAATAAGGGGGTCTTCAAAGTGCAAAATGCCAAAGCAGCCCAAGAGGTGGGTTTTGTGCCACCGCACGGATTGGGGCTGAGTTTTACAGGGAGGGAGGATTTTAAGTACCAAGTCATCGGGGGATCTTGCGGTAGGATCGTGGCACTGCCTATCGCCAAGGTAGAGGTATAATTGCCATCCTTCCCAAAAAAGCAACACATGACGACAAAATTATAGTCACAGCAATCTTGTAGTTAGAGTAAACGAGTGACTGTCATTGCAGCATTCAGAAAGAGAAGATTAAGTACATGGCTGTCAGAGAGGATGTTTTGATTTGCTTTAATGTAAGGCTCACGTCAAGGAGAAATAGTGGAAAGCAGCTGTGTAATCGAACAGGTATTGATTTGAAATGCAACTGCGGTGACTTCTCTTTTAAAAATTAATTATAATCTTGTGGCAGAGAACATGTTGCCTAACAGTCATAGTTTATGTGCCAATAGCAAAGCTGACTCTGTTCCACCGACAGAAGGTCAGCACGATTTCTCTCTCTTTGTAAAGCGGGCCATCGGGTGTGTAAAGCCTCACTAGCTCCAGCCTTGCGTGATTCCCTTCCCAGTGTTTGTACAGGCTGGGGAATTTATTTCTTTTTTTAAATTTGGAAGACCTCTTTGCGTTAAGCTATGTTTGTAGTTTTGGAGTGTCCCTTACTACTGGGAAGGAGCTCTGGGTTATTGAGCGGTCACTTAATCAAAAGCCAAGTCCGAGGGCGGTGACCTGCCGCCACGGTGCAGGTGGACTACTTCTGATCTATCTACCCTCAAACTGAGGAAACCGTTTGCAAAACATCAAAACACAAATCCCACAAAAAAAACAAACAGTGCTTTTTTTTGTCAGAAGCATTCCTGATGGCATATGACTGTCAGCGGGGGCTAAAACTTGTGTCAGCAGTCTCCAGCCAGCAAAGAGGTGGGTCCACAGCATTTCTGCGTGCGGGGACGGCGCTCGCTCTGTGCACCCCACGGTGACAGGGCTCAGGTCACCAATCGGCCTCTGTCACAGGGATGAAGGTGGCCCCATCCTTTAATCTCAGTGACAATATCAGTGGGAACCCCTCAATTACAGAAAATAGATATGCTGAGACTGCCAGCATCAATCAGCCAAGGGTATTGCGCTTTTTTTGTTTCCCCTCTTTCTAATCATTCCCTGCCCCTTGGTGTCTGCTGTGCAGGGGTCTGCCCCCTCTCCCCCACACATCCCAAAGTGGGTGAAAAGTAGGCGAGAAAAGAAAAGAGACGGGTCCATATGGGGAAATAGCTATCCAGAAAGAGCCGTTGCAGGGTATGGGTGGGGGCTGTCGAGCTGGCGGCGATTTCTGAGTCAGGGGAGGTTCCAGAAGCAGAAACAGAATTGGGGATGCAACGCTGCAGCTGGAGCTGCTCTGGAGAAAGGCTGAGCTGAGAAATCAGCTCTTGTATCGTCTGGGGTCGGAATCAGCCTCTGCAGCATAGGAACAGGCTGGGAGCTCGGGGACTTGGAAGCTGCAGACAGTTTGCGTGTCTGCGAGCTGAGTCCTGCCAAAGCAAAGCCGTGAAAACTCCCGAGGCAAGGCAGCCGCGCCGCGCGGCACGTACAGCAGCGGAGCGATGGGGGAAAAACCCCGCTGAAAAGAAATCCTTTTTGAAAACACGGTTCTCTGCAAAGCTGGGTGCGTTCCAGGGGCTGCTGGGCTGGGGATGTGACCACGTCACAGGGCTGTGGAGCGGTGTGAGGGGGAACATCAGAGCTCGGCGTGGGGCAGAGCCAAGGACAGCACTCGCTGGTTATTTCTCAGTGCTGGGCAGCCCCCTCCGTCTCTGCCCCACAGAAACAGCAGCAGAAATAGCAGCAGTTGCCAGCTGTCCCTGTGTCATCGTAGCGCATCAGAGAACTACTTGGCGGCGTTATGGCTTGCCAGATTTTAGGACCCCAAAGAAGAGGTGCATAGCGGGTGGGGGGAGAGCTGCTGCTCCCCCCTCGCTCCGCAGCACTCCCTTGCTGTGAATTACATTTTCCTTTTGCACTTTTCGGCAAAGACACCCTTGTAAGTGCTTGAGCTTTCCATTACATGGCTGGATCTGAGCAAAGTAATTTTAGTTCTTTGAAAATCACAGCCTCTGCCCACAGCTGTCAGTGTGGGCTGCTCTGGCGTTGCGGGCTCCTTGGGTTTTCAGCTGAGTGTTTAGCCCTGCGCTTTGACAGGCGTCGTGCAGAGGTTCCTACGGCAGAACCCCCGGGTGAATACAAAGGAGGTTACGGCTGCTCTGATTTACTGAAACTCATCGAGTGTGAATGGTGAAGTTTTATAAATAGATAAAGCCCAGTTCAGTACCTGTGGAATTCAAGAAGGGTGTTTCTCTGGCATTCGGTGGGCAGTGTAGGGAGCCCATAATTAGCAAGCTGTAAAAATCACTCAGGTGTTAAGCCTGGAAAATGGCTTGTGCAGTTAAATGCGAAGTTGCCAGAGGAAACATACCTGGAGGATGGAAAGCCCTTAGCATAGGCCACGTGTGACTCTTGTCTTCTGCAAACACCGCTTTCCCTCTCCCGGTCCTGCCCCTCGCCTGCATCCCATCACCGATATCTCCCCGCCTGCCCCTCTGTGTAACCGGGGGCCAGACACGGGCACGCTCTCCGGGGCCAATGCAGCCACCGTCACCACGAGTAGCAACGCGCGTGTGGGAGGGCGAACACGCAGAGCCGCATGACAACGTGAGCGTGTTCCCCGCCCTCTTTAAAGACCCTTTCCTTCAAAGGGGTCCCCATCCCCTCCTGGGGCTGCTCCCCTCCGCGCAATGGGGAGCAGCCTCCCGGCGACGCTGGGGGTGGCTCTTTAATAAAGGGCAGAGATGGAGGGGGCTGCCGGGGGGTGGATGAGGGTTGTTCCATGCAGTCATGGCCAAACCACCTCCCGGCACCACGCGAATGACGTCGGCGGTGATGGATGTGGCATGCCTCGGCAACGCGCCCCGCGGCAGGGCTGAAGCCCGTCTCACCTGAGCTGGTGGTAAAGGTTATGTACGAGTGCTCGCTGGGGCTAGACCATATGGGGAACACCCACAGCTTGTACATCATTCCCGGCGTCAGATTCGCCAGCTGCACAGAGGAAGGGGTCTGAGCTTTAACAGGGATAGATTTCTCTGTCTTGTTACCTGAGAAACAGAAACCGCACATCAAACCCAGCTGCAGGAGGCTCGGAGAGATTACCGTGTCGACACTGCAGGCAATGCATTACGCTATCCCTAGCCGCTGAGCGGAAACAATACAGCTTGATGGTCAAGGGGCTCTCAACGGCTTCGTGGTTATTACTCACTGAGAACAGAAGAAAATCGGCGATGCAGGTATATGGTGTGGGTTTTGCTGCATCCCTGCTTGCCATACTGGAAAAAATACCGGTAGCTCTTCAGATCTCTCCCTGCTTTTAAGACCCGATAGGTGCTTTATCTGCCCAGCCTCAGGTCTGGCTCTTTGGTTATTTACCACAAAAGGTCTGGAATTTGCCTGGTCCTGCTCAGCTGGGTGAAGGTGCTACAGGACTCCGTAAAGGAGCCAATTCTGGTGCTTTTGGGAGTGATATCTGTGCGTTGGTTTTGCTGGTAAGTTAAGGAGGCTTTGAATGAGCCGGACCTGGCATTAAATACGCTGTGAGACCACTCACCCAGCTGACAGATTGCTGCCTTTGGGGGCAAGAGGGGTCTAGCCCTTAAGCTCAAGAAGGGATGCTGGTGGGCTGGCTGCTCCCAGGCTCTATCCAGGGATGACCTGTTCTTTGCACTGTGCCGGGAATCATTTGCTGATGAGTTTAATGCTGAGCATAAAACCACTGAATTCTAACAAATCCTGCAGTGGAGCTTTGATTTGTGGCTCTGGAGGTGTGCACCTCCCAGTTCAGCAGTGCTGCGGGGAAGGAGTGGTGTGGCTTTGAGCCTAAGAGTGGGCTGCTTGCTTCAGACGCCACCAGAAAGGGAGGAGAGCCATGGGTGTTCGGGAAGGGCTGAAATCTCTGAGATTTCCTCCCTCTCAGCCAGACCCTGATGAGGGTATCTCAAGGCATTGCTGCTGCAGCCTGTCCTGAGCATGTTGTGCTTCCCAGTGATGGGGAAAAAACAGGGCTGGCAGCAGGTGGTTTGGGAGCTGGCACACTTGGCATTTAGGCCTTGAAAAGCTGATGCATATCCTGAATTATGGAAACCAGTTCAAAAGGGGAAGGCTGAGCACAGCCCGAGCCGCACTGCCGACCGAAGCCCTGCAGGCTGCGGAGCAAGACCAGGCACTGCCTGCGCGTGAGAAACTGTTTCAAGGAGAAATCAAGGTCACCTCTTAAGCAATGTTGTAAATGACCAAAAATGGTGTAATCATTGACAGCAAACCTAGCTAGTTTATTTTAAATGCCGGTTTTAGACTGGCATATCAGATGATGTGAGGGCTGAAATGGCTGGGAAATAAAGTCAGAGATAAGCAGTAGCCATCACTGCCTATCTATAAAAAAAACCCCAAGCAACAAACAACATGTAAGCATCTTTTCTAAACAAGTGCTAAAACCAGAGGTACTGGCTTTGAGTTTCCAGACTAAGTACTTAACCTTACAATTTTAAGAAACAACAATATCCGATACGACAGGAGGTTTGGGATCATAGATGATTCTGCCAACTCCAGGTTCAAGAAGCCTGTCTTTAAAGGCATTTAAAGCTGCGCTCCAATTTATGTAGTCATTCCTTTTCCCTTAAAGTTTTGTCCCCTTTCAGATGTATATGTATTTAAGGCTCTTTCTGTTGTGACCACATACAGCCCAGCTCAATGAACAGTTCCCAAATGAACAGCCTTGCTCCTCTGTGTTTCACGAACATCTCACGACAGTCAGTGCAAGGAGAGGGAACCGCTTGTCAATCACCAGGATTAGCTCCGGAGCACTCCGCACAGCCGTGACCATGACCTGCCTCTCCCTCTCCCACCCTCTGCGTGGCCTTGGAGCATCATTCCACACACAGTAATTAAGACCAAGTCAGAGTTTGGAACCGTGGGAGCTGGCAGGATCTCTACTGGCATCACCACCCTATAGAGTCCCCACGCGAGCTGATGCTTACTGGTGATATACTTAACCACAAAGTCAGTTCCTGCAGAGTAATTGTGGCTCCAGGTGATGTTTGCCCAGTTACTATTAGCCATAGCTCTTATGTCCCATATGGACGATCCATTGGTGGCTGGTGGACAGGTTAGAACAGGAGTTAGTATTTTGGATTATACACGAATGAGACCTCTTCTAGCATCTAGTGTTGGTAAACCCTTACAAAATCATTCCTGAAGTTCATGCTTTGATCTCAGCCCACGAGCGTGCCTAAGGATGTATTTGTTCCTTTCAAGATCCTTAACTTTAAACTTTTGGGGGAAGTTTGGTAGCAGAAGCTCATTGTGTGTTGGCGTTTAAGTCCAACTGCGCTCAGCTTATCTTTGGAGTCTGACGACTTCTGTGGCACATCCCTGAGGAATTCGGTCAGCAGGGAAACCTCCCGGCTGAACTCCTGCCCAAACGGACGCGGGAGATGCGTGCGTGAGTGCACACGGACTCACTGCCACAACTGAGAAGGAAAGACTGGGAGAGAATATTGTCACGTTACTGGGTCTAGAGACAGCCACTGGGGCAATGAAGTCACTCGTTTCTGATTTTGAAGTTAAGGATTGTCGACGTTGCTTTGGAGAGCGGATGAACTTCATTTCTAGTGAAGTGGAGCTAATCCACCAGTTTAGCGGGTGCTTAAGTGACATCAGATAGATTGCACCTTGTTTTTATTGTTATGATGATTATTATTGTTTACTTCAGGGTGTAGCTCAGGTTTTGGTTTGACAAAATACAGATTAATAATAACTGCAGCCCCTGAGACGAGGCCAGCTACGCGACTTCTGGGAAACTGCAAGGACCTGACGCTGTGGGGTCGGGGATGTGACCTGGAATCCCCCGTGCAACCCCAACCGGGGCTGCCACGCGGGTGCCCTGTCTGCCCGCGTTACGGCTCGGCCTCCTCCCCTGTGTCCCCGGGGCGGTTCGGGACGCGCGCCGTTCCTCTTCCAGCTCCTGTTTCCCTCCCATCTCCTCTCCCCGCTCTGCGGCCGCGCGTGCCTCACCACTTCATTGCCTATTTTCAATTAGCAACATTTTTAATAGCGATTGTGTTGTGGCAGCAATCTTGCCTCATTACCAAGACCTTACATACAGTGCTGAAGCTGCATCTGTGTGTCCTGCACCGGTTTTGAAGCCGATTCTGTTTCGGCAGTGCAGCTCCCTGTGTGCGCGCCCTGCACTTTGCTCAGCGTAAGGCTCCTCTGGCCGGGGAGCTGCGTGGTGCCCCAGGCTGGAGCCCAAACTCACATTTCTCACTTGGGGTCTGCGTCTTTCATCAGCACAGTAGTGCAGAGCAGGGTGCGTGCTGCCCATTCGCAAATCTGTTTTTCTGCGGAGGAGCAGGTGGAGCCTGGTCCTCCCAGCCTATGTTTTTCTTGGTGTTTTTTAGCCACCTTGAGCTAATCTTATGCAAGAATATAAAGAAAGGGGTCTGAACTGCTTTAGTCAAATTCCTTGAATTAAATGGGTGTCAGCTTTGATATTCATTACTATTAACTCCTTATGAAGAGGTAACAAGGATTTCTGTAGCTTGTGCACTTGTATTTTGGAGTCTGTCCTATACAGCTATGTAACTGAATTCTTTTGATTGCATTCCCTTTTGCTACTAGTTTGATTTCTTTTTTAATAACCTGAACATAACTATGCATAATTATTTATGAAGTATAGATAGCATTATAGCAGCATTTTTAAAAACAAGGCTCAGAGAGATACATCTCTCCATGTCTATCAGTAAAACACATATAGTAGAGAACGTGCCTAAAACAGAGTTTGGTCATCCCATGCTAGCTGGTTGCAGGAGCAGTTTCTCTTGAGCTGATAAATAGCTGGCACACGCCTGCGAGCTGTAACTCAGTGCTTCCCCAGCTCTCCTGTGGGCTGTGGCTAACTTACATCGCAAAGAGCAGCAGCACAAACCAAAAGACTCGTATAAGTGATGACAGGTCTCGTAGCTACCAGCTGATGTGCTAAATTTGAAGTGACGCTTTCTATAATAGTAACAGAACCCCTTTTTTATGGCAAGAAGGTAATACTTTTGAGAGCTTTTGTAGGGTCTTCCACCTCCTTCCCAAACACTGATGCTAACTGAGCATCGCGACACCCTGGGGAGGGCTGTGCTGTCCCCGAGGATGGGACCGGGAGGGTGGCACAGAGAGCTCCCGATCCCCAGATTGTCGGGAGCCGCGTGGGCACCTCCATTGCTGAGCCTGTGCCACCGCCGGCTCCTCGCCAAGCCGTTCCCAGAGCACGGGATGTCTTTAATTTAGCCTGTGCCTGTTCTTAATCCTTGCTCCGAGCAGGATACGGGGAAAATCCCGGTAGGGTTAGAGGGGTTAGAGGAAAAGGAAAGCGCAGTACCCAACTCCTGCTTTGTGGTGGCTGCCGGAGCCCTCTCTGCGGCTGCTGTAGTGCTTGCGACGGTGGTGGCGGCTGTGGTGGTGGTAGTTGTGTCGGTAGTAGTGGTAGTAGTTGTGGTAGTAGTTGTGTCAGTAGTGGTGGTAGTAGTTGTGGTAGTAGTTGTGTCGGTAGTGGTGGTAGTTGGGGTTGTTGTAGTACTGGTTAGACCAATTGTAGTTGGAGGCAACCCAGTTGCAGCTGGGAGAGGGAAACACTGGCTTTTTAGACGAGGTGAGGTCTCCTCGGGGTTTGCACTCTCCATCCCCGAGGGCTGGACGCGCAGGCACACGAGAGAAAGCGGAGCAGCACAGCACAGCGGCGCGGGGACCGGGGAGGGAGGGAGGCAACAAACAGCACCGGGAAAGACGAGGCTGAACCGCCTTCCCAGTCCACCCAGTCCGCTCATCCTCCCGGCCAAGGGGCAGGGAGCGATGCTGGGGGCGAGGATGGGCAGAGGGCAGGGGGCTGCCCCTGACAAGCTGCTCCTGCGCACCCACCGCCCACGGTTTGATGCCTTTCCCAGGGCCGAACGACCTGCTTCTCTTTTGCCTTTGCTCTGCTGCTGGTGTGTCCCCCACCCCCCCACCCCACCCTGGGCCTGGGAGGAGGGGTGTTTGGGGGCTGTCCTCACCCCATCGTCTCCCCGCGCAGAACCGCGCTGAGAGCACTCAGGGCTCCCTGAAATAGGAAATAGGATTTATCTCTTAAGAAAACATAATAATCTCATTTGTCGTGGGCCAGGCAAGCCACAATTACATTAATTGGGCAGCCCCTGGACTACAGAATCACAGAATGGTAGGGGTTGGAAGGGACCTCTGTGGGTCACCCAGCCCAACCCCTGCCCAAGCAGGGTCACCCAGAGCAGGCTGCACAGCACCGCGTCCAGGCGGGTCTTGAATATCTCCAGAGAAGGAGACTCCACAGCCTCCCTGGGCAGCCTGGGCCAGGGCTCCATCACCCTCAGAGGGAAGAAGTTCTTCCTCATCTTCAGCTGGAGCTTCCTCTGCTTCACTCTGTGCCCGTTGCCCCTTGTCCTGTCACTGGGCATCACTGAAAAGAGCTTGGCCCCCTCGTCCTGACACCCACCCTGCAGATATTTGTAAGTATATATTAGGTCCCCAGCATTTTTGAGCTGCCGGTTCAGCCCGCAGCTTCTCCACCGCTTCCTCCTGGCTGGTCTCTGTGCTATCGCTGCAGCCTGGGGATGGAGCGGCTGTAGCAGTAAGGTGGATTTTAGCTCCTCGGTGAGTGATGAATGGCACTTTGCCATCGCTGCCCCTCACAATTTACATTTAAACGAGGACTAAGGGGTTGGCACACCCCAAGCTGGCCAGGGGAAAAGGCTGAGCAATTTGTTTTCTAAATAGCCCCCGACCCCATCTCACCTGCGCTGTATTTCCAGAGCGAAGGGGTCAGCATGTGCACGTTACGCACGCACCCCGCAGCGTGGCCGAGAGGGTCCTGACCACCACCAAAGGGCAGCGCGTTGGCTTGGGCCTGAAAACCTCCCAGCAGACCACGCTGCTGCAATGCTGCTTAAAGGGCTTGAGGTGAGCGGAGATTTACCCTGTGGTGTATTACATTAGATTGTATTTATTTACTTAATCTTACTGTAGAGCGAGGGATTACAAATCCCTCTGTTAGGCTATTTTAAATATCACCCACAATGAGAACAGCTCTAGGAAAGTACTTTTAAAAGGTGTCCCAGAACCGAGCCAGGGCTTTTTTCTTCACCAAGTCCGTCCCCAAGGATGGCCACCCCCTAAACCCCAGAGATCCAAAAGCAGAGCAGTAGGTCGCTCAGTCCGTCTCCCTACCGCCCACGGCTGCAATAAAACCACAGTTACCGGCACGGCCCTGAAAGCACCAGCCCACCCCAGCGTGTGCCCAGAGCGCGGCGCGTCCTCTCGGCGGTGGGACCAACGCAGCGTGGCAGCCAGGCTCATGCAGCAGTGCGGCCGCCGAAGGGAAGCACCCGAGGGCACGGCCCGGGGCTGCCCTGGGGTGGGCGAGGGGCTGGGGGGAGAGGGAGGGTGGTGGCAGGGAGGGGACCCAGCCTGGGTGGGAGATGGCTTTGTCCTCGGGTGTTTGTAGCGTAGCGAAGCCCTCTGCCACCTGCCCCAGCCGTGGCATTAGGGGTTGGGGGGGGGGGGGGGGGGGGGGGGGGCTGTTCTGCATTTCTTTCGCTCCGTTACTGATGGAAGACTTTGCTTCCGGAGGCTGGAAGTTACAAAAGCCTTTCTTGGGCTGTGAAGTATTAACATCCAGCGTTGCTGATTCCTAGCAGTTTTTTTGAAGGTTAAGAGATTAGTGTCACTAGGTTAATGCCACCATTAACCCGATTAAGCTGCAGCTCCTCGACAGCTTTGCAGTGTACGCAATCGAACAGTGCCATAGAGGCTAGTTATTAGCTAATGAAGTCTCGGCATTTC
Organism: Opisthocomus hoazin; assembly: GCF_030867145.1. Lineage (NCBI taxonomy): Eukaryota > Metazoa > Chordata > Aves > Opisthocomiformes > Opisthocomidae > Opisthocomus > Opisthocomus hoazin. The sequence continues at coordinate 8,536,594 of NC_134438.1, read as the reverse complement.
CCCTGTGAATCCCTGGCTCCCCTCTCAGGAAAATAGGCCCCAACAAGGCACAAAGTAACTTGCTGAAAGGCAGGAGCTGGCAGAAAAACCTAGTCCGACCTCCCCAGCTCCCAGGCCTGTTACACATCTCTGCATCATGCCTCTCCCGCACAGCACCTTCGAGGACTGTCTGCATCCCCTAGCACTGCCGGAATGGCTTTAGCAGAAGGAGAGATTCAGCTTTAATGCTCCTCTACACCCTAGATGGGAAGAGATCATCTGGGATAAGTCAAAGCTTTGCTATCCCTCGTGTGAGGTACCAGCTTTATGTGCTACAGGCAGATACACACGCGCGCAGGTGAAGCTGCAGTGCCAAGGCTCTCCTGGACGCTGCACTGACCGAAGCGATTTGGATCGGGCTGAGCTGTGCTGCTCAGCTCCGTCCGACAGTGAGGCCAGGCAGGATTTGCCCACCCCGCTCCACCACTCGAGTGGAAGCGATCCCCGGGCTATCGCATCGCATCAGGATAATGCGGGCTCGCTCCTGAGCGGGTCCCTGTGCGAGACTGAGGAGGGGGTGTTGGCCCTGGGGATAAAAATGATCTCAGCAGGACTGGGAACAGGTAAAAAGTGGGATCGGGTGAGTCTGAAAGCAGTAGTTGAGAGAGGGGAGGATGAGGAGCGCGTCTGTGGCAGCACCCTGCTGCTGGGTGGGACCGGGCATCGCGGCCGGCCGGGGCTCCCGCAGCCGTGGGGGGACTGAATCCTGCGCTGCCCGGGGATTCAAAGCTACGGCCTCATTTGTGTTTGAATATGAAATGGATGCGGGGGGGGGAAAGCTCAGCTGGGAGGTTTGGGGGAGAGAAGATAAGGGGCATTTTCTAGGCTTTGAAATCCATCCCCTAATGAGAGCTGATTTCAGTCTGGGGGGAGGTAAAGGCGGTCTTGGACAGAGATCAGAGCGCGCCGGCATCCCCTGAAGAGCCGGGCACCCCGCTGGGGGAGCGGCCCGTCCCCGGGTACCCGGGGTCCCCCACTCGCTGCCCACCGCGTCGGGGCTAATTAAAGAGTGACAGATCACCGCTCCTGGCAGCGAGGGGGGGACGGGGGAGATGGAGGGCCAGGCTGGCGTTTCCAGAGCTGCTCGTTTTGAGGCTCTAGAAATCACACAGTTCCTGCTGAAAACGCAGTTGCAATACTTCATCAGGTAGGACGTTTCTGAGCTTTGCGGAGTCTCTGAATTTCTTTTTCTGCATTCCCCATGTAAGGTTCACTCAATGGCTTTGACAACAGTTACCTCAAGTTCAGGCACAGACATTTGTGTGATGGGGAATAAAATTCCCCCTCTCTGAAAGCAGGAGGTGGTGCGAGAAGGGGCTGCCACTGTCCCACTTGCAGGGCAGAGCAGCACCCTGAAAACCTGTGTTTCAAGCAGGCTTGAAAGTGCCCCAGTGCACCCGGGAAACCCAGAGTAAAAGCCGACAGCAGCAATTCCCGTTCTCCTGCTCCCGCCGTAGCCTCACCCATCTTCCTGGAAACATCGAAAAGAGCCTGCAGCTCGTTCATCGGCCCCATCTTTGCAAGGCGGAGATGGCTTTTTCTGTCTGCAAGATGCATTACCCTGCCAGGTAATGGAGACCGAGGGGCACGGCGGGGAGGAGAGAGGCCGTTATAATGGGCAGGGGGTGCAGCAGTCTGGCTGCAGCAATTAATAGGCTGAGTAATGAGAGAGCTGCTTGCAGCAGGACGGCTGTGCTCGGCGCTGCAGCCTGGCCCCTATGACCGGGAATGGACCAGGAAAAAAGGAGCCTGAACCTTGCACAAAAGCTGTGTGAGGCTCAGATTAGAAAAAAAGCTGAAAGGAAGAATCATAAAAACAAAGGGGGGACGTTTAAAGAGGGAGCCTCTTAAGAGAGGGACTCGAGTCCTGCTCCAAGTAGTGTAGAAGTTCAGGGAGTAGTTGCATGGTTTTTTGCAAAATACAGGAAACAATACACATCCATCCTGCTCTTTAATTATTTAAAGGTGCTTTTAATGTGTTGTTAGGCTGTAGTAACAGCTTTCCCTTGGGTGTGTCTACAAAATAATTAGGCATGGAGAAATTTGATTAATTTTTCATGAATTTTGATGATTAGCCAAATAATACATTTTCAGAGATTTTTTTTTTCCTTCTCCCCCTCTTCCAGTTTTTAACAACAGAAGGAAACTGCAAAGTCTTTACCAGAAAGTGTTCCAAATCTGATGATAACTGTAAGAAATTCAAGAATAGAAAGGAGCAATTGAGCAGCCTCTAAAAGAGAGGGGTCAGCAGTTCGCTCTGTTTCTGCTGCTGTTTTCTAAAATGAACAATGGGATCTTTCTCCTCCAATTCCTAATTATGGCGAGACAAGAAGGGAACAAAGAAAAGCCAGTGTTTTTTTCCTTACAGTCCAAGACCAATACTCTTTATGGTCCCTGATGACGTTTTTCCCTACACACGGGTAGTATAGGATCCAGTTTGGATTTTTTCTCATTCACAGCATAAATGAGGGCCCTTTTTAGATGTCCTCTCTTTTCCCGTATTGCCTCTCGCTTTGTCCAGGTCTGGCTTGGGAAAGGTAAAGCCTTTCCTAAGGGAAAGTCCCTGCACTTCACTTTGATTTCATCAGGCTGGTCCAGTTTCTCATACACATACAGAACTCTGACCCTGTATATGTAAGGTTACCCCTGGAAAAAAAGACCTTTTTCTTTTTTGCAGTGCCAGCAGCCCACGGCAAAGAGCGCTTTACTGCAATTTAAGCCAACTTTTGCTGTGAATCCATAAAAAAAATCTACAAAATCTAGGTCACTGAGTGGAGATGAATCTTCCGAGAAAGGGCAAGCAGCGTTTCACGTGAACCCCGTACTTGTTAGGAACAGAAACAGCCTCTCGGGACGAACACCGCTCGATCGGTGTAACAGCTCCCGCCCCGTGTCCTAACGAGAAATGACATCCAGCTCGGGAGCAAGAGGAAGATGTGTGCTCGAGCTGGCTCCAGCTTACACGGCCTTGATTTCTCTTGCTGAGGTGCAGCGCAGCGAGGACGCTGTGGGTGCGGCTGAGCTAGCACTTAACGGCCCACTACTCCCCTACTGACTCCTAGACATTTCTCAGCGCTGGTGTTATCTTGTCACTTCACTATTTCTCCTAGCAGAAGGTAAAAAATGGAGGGGTGGGGGACCACTGCACTCTGTTCTTGTAGAATTATGTTTTAAATGGCAAATAGTTCATCTAGCTTCCAGTGGTGTAAGAAATTATGCCTGAAATGATACAATCCTGGAAGGATAAAAAGATCACATTGTGTTTTCAAAGTTCAGCAATATCCGCTGCAAGCAGAGAAGTACTTTAAGAAGGTGAACCTGATCCACAGAGAAAATCCAGATTCTTGTGGATAAGCTAAACCCTGGCTGAGGTACGAGCTATAGCAGCCGGACAGCCCTCCTGGACTCGGAGGATAGCAATCCTCTAAGCCAAAAGGTTCCGTCTGTCTTCTTCAGGTTCCCACCACCCAAAGCAGACCAATCTGTTACCCCCTTTTTCTTTCTTGTTTTTTAGGTACATAAGAATATCATAAGAACAAGACTGGTACCTATTCAGAAAGGAAAAAAAAAACCGCAAAATAATATTGGGTAGAGAGGCGTCACTGCAACAAAATAAAAGGAGAAGAAACATCTATGAGGTAAGAAAGCAAAACCTACAGGTGCAGAGAGCAGGTCCTGCACTTGTATCGCTTGGGAAGAGTCTTCCCTAAGAAGCTGTTCCTCCTTGGGCAGCCCCGGGGCTGTGTCCAGCCAAGGCAAAGCACGACCTCTTACAGAGCCCTCGGCGAAGGGCAACCGAGCGCTGTTGCTCCAAACCGAAAGCTTTTGTCCAGCGTTCGGGGTGCATTTTGGGTGGCTGCACACCCGAGCGCTGCCGCTAGCCCCCTTCAGAGCTGGGTGACAGGGCTGTCCCCGCTGTGGCAATAGTGGCTTGAAGTGGGAGGGGGACGACACCAAAGTCTGCAGCTTTCGTAAGAGGTGGGTGTCCTTCTCTGGGCAACCAGTTGTGCTTATGCTTTGGACTTTGCAGGGTTGACGCTGGGTAACTGAGGGTTTGGGTTTCCTTGGAAGCAGGTAGAGACGCTGCCCCCCCCCCCCCCCCCTCCCCGTGACAAGAAAAGGTTCCTCTCTGCTTCAACACTGCTGTGGAAATTCGCAATCATCGAGGGCAAAGCCAGCAGTAGCCTCGCATGCAGACATGCACAGCTGTGGCACAAACATTGTCCTTAACCCTTTCAATGGGCACCTGGGAACAAAAGGGTTCTCCGGCAGGGAAGCCCTGGCAGCCCTCACAGCACGCCGGGGCGGTGGGTGGCTGGTGGTACCCCTGCGCTGCAGCACCGACCTGCCCGGCCCCGGGCAGCAGCCGCTCCAGCAGCAATATTGCAGGCTCCCCGGTGTGAAAATGCAGCTTAAATACTGCAGAGCAGAGGCAGGCACCGCCGAGTCGGGAGGGCTGGTAGCTGTTCCTCCGTATTTCGCAGGGCAGGGATGCTGAGGCTTGAAAAGAGAGGGAGCTTTGTGCAGACCTGGGATTAAAAACCTGCTTAATAGGGCAACTTGACTCTGATTTTTGCCTGTACAGTCCGTGGCAGCTGGGGTGTTTGGCTACCAGTAGGCATCTGGGAGGCTGTTAAGCCCTGCTCAGAGATATTGTAATATTTGCAGACTCCCCCGTGAAGCCTGCCCTAGTCCCCGCTGCCTGTGGGGCTTTGTTTTACCTGCCGTCATTTCATACGTCCGATTTGGACTCCTGACACTTCACCTTCCCATTGAAAGGGTTAATGGAGTGCATGCTTAATTGCCAGCACACGCGAGCGAGCGTGGAGTGAGCCTTGCCCCATGCCTGTTACCTCCTCCGGCTGGTACGGTACCTGGGGTTGGCGTGGCTTCAGAGGGCAGCGCCAAGGATAGAGAGGGGAATACGCAGAGAGCATAGAAGAGAAGGGAAGAGAAAACAGAGGAATATATAAAACAACCAGAACACACCAACGAGAGACTCGGGACCACTTGCACACAGTTGCCAGAGGCTTGAGAGAGAGGGAATAAATGCATTAGCCACAACCCGTCGCCAGAGAGAGCAGGGACGTGCCTTGGAGACAGAGATTGCCGGTTCCACGCACACCAGCTCGGCAGCAGAGGTGCCAGTGGTGTCGGTTAAGCCAAGTGCTTAAGCAGGTGCTTGTATCTGATCCCAGCAAGGACTGGGTTTGACACTCTGAGTTTCACCTCAGTTTTCTCTAGTGTCATTCTAACAGCAGTGCTCATCCTGCCTTGTGTGGGTTGGAGCCCTTGGCGCCGAACATCAGAGAGATGTATTTTCTCTAAACTTCTCAGGTGAATGGGTCTGGCAAGCAGAAAACAACCTCTGAATGCGTTAATGGGTTTAATTTTCTTAATCTGCTTTTTTTTGATTTCGAACTTGTCATTCACGTAGCTTTGCAGCAGGTACCTTCATCTCAAAGGGCGTTCAGAGCTGCTCATCGTACGCTCGTGCCTGTCCTCAGCAGAACTCGCCTATGTTGTGTTGTACCTCAGGGTCTCGTGTTTTGAGGTCAAACTTTGCCGTGTTTCTGTAGCTTTAGACTGGGATTTGACTCTCTAATTTTCCTTGCTGCTTAACTGCCAATGCTTTGTCCCTTTGCTAAGTGGCAGCCAGGGAGCACTGGGTGCCACCGCCCATCTGTGTCCCCAACCCGGCGAACGGGGGAGCCTTACCTTGTCACGCTGGTGCACGCTGTACCTGCTATTTTCTGATACAAATCATTAAGCAATACATGACAGTGGTTGATTATGGCTGTTATTTAGCTGTGCTCTCCTAACAGTTGCTGCTATCAGCAGGTAGAAACAAACCCAGTAAAGCAAATGTATATGAAACAACTAGAACGGTTGACTATCAGCACCGACAGCTTCAGTCTGATCCCTGTGCTCTAGCAGTTTGTTCAGCAAAGCTCCTTTTCAAAGCAATGATATCCCCCCTCTCTTGTTTGCCAGGGTGTAACTTAGCTGATTTTTTTCCCCATAGCATATGCAGCTCCCTCTCCCCTCCTGTCACTTCAATTAGCGATGCTGGAGCCCACCTAAGAGGTGTCAGGAAGCATTTCATTTCCACTGGGTCATCAGTAGGAATTACTTTCCCTACTGGGTCATCAGTAGGAATTACGTTCCCTACTCAAAGCCATTAGTTGGGGAGGGGGAGATGGAGGAAAGGAGACAAAACCCCCATTAAATCAGAGCACTAACCAAATCACAGGTCTTTTAGCAAATGCTAAAGAAAGGAAAGAGCCAGCTTTTGTCTCCCCTGAGTTCCCTCAGGGCTCCTGAACTTTCACTTAGTCTGATGAATGTCCCACAATGGACATTTTATCTTATGAATCTGGGCGTTGGGGCTTCACTTTGGAGGGTCAGGTCAGCTGCTGGTTATGGGGTGACAGCGATGTGGCACCACAGCCCCTGCTCGGAGGATGCAGCTGCTGCACCCTCTTCGAGGCACGTAAAAACCACCCACATCTGCACCTCGTTTAGCTCGTACAGAGCCTGCAGAAGGGCAGATTAGAGCTTCACCTTTTGCAAGAGAAGAGCAAGAAGCTCTACTGCTCCAGGGACACATGAGGAATGCTAACTGCTTGGGGGGTCAGCAAGGTGGTTCCCAAGAGCCCAGGATGGGCACCCCAGTCACCTCTGCGGCATTTCTGCTGCAATATTCGGTCCTGGCCAGTCATCTGTCTGTCTCTGCAGTAGAAAGTACCTATGCACCAGTTACTATCTTATACTGGTTGCTCTGTGGACCACCTGATTCTCTGACAGGGCTGAAGCATGTATCATCACCCCCCTTACCCCTCAGCAAAGCCAGAAGCTGTTGCTGCTGCACATACCTTCGTTCAACAAGGCTGGTGACTCCTCCACTATGGTTTCTCCTTCTCCCACCTGGGTCCGTGCGCGCAGGAAGAAGCGATAGCGCGAGATGGGGTCTGTCCTCTGCAGGGTGAACCTTGTCTGATTGGGAGAGAAGTTCTCTACCAGGGTTCGGCCCGTTTTGGATCCGTTAACTGGGGAGGAAAGGCAGGTCGTGGTGGCTTCAGCCTTGTTTCAGAAATATGCTGTGCTATCTCGTCACCTGTCCTCAGTGCGGGGCCACGTGTGCTCGCAGCTATAGCTGCTGCTAAATACACTTCCTCAGTGCCTTACTGGCTGGGGGACCTGTACAGGTGGTCAAGAAAGAGCATGGCCCAACTGCCAAGGTCTCAAGCAGAGAAGGTACTGCCCCAGGCATTGTGCTAGGCTCTGCAGAGCGGGCTGCGTTTCGTATATAGCCAGGAGATTGTGTCTGAACATATAAACTGCTCAGACTGCACTTAAAGGTCTGTCTAAATCAGAGGTCAAACTTCTTTCCTTTCAGTGGTCGAGCCTGGAGAACAGCTGAGCACCCACCACCCTCCCTCATTAACTGCAGCAGCCCAGCGCTGCCCCAGGACCCCTCTCCAGCACCAGACCGGCTCGGCTTGTGATGAAAGCCTCCAGTTCCTTACAGGGGGCTTTCTGTGCTAGGTGAGGAGGTAATTAGCAACAAGGAAAATATTTAATGACTTAATTATTATCACTAAGAAGATAAAATTGTGGAACGTACAGGCTTGGTATCTAAGGCTGTATCCTGTGAGGACTCCGTTGGGATGCTCTGGGTGATCCCACTCCACATTGATGCTTTCCAGATTTGGCTGTCGAATTCTTAAATACCTGGGGGAGCTGGGCACTTGGGAGGAGGATGGGACCAGGAAGGAGAGGGAAAGGAGAAAAAGCATACAAGGTAACATACCTTACAACACTGTATACATCGCAGGCTGACTGATACACTCAAGACACTCATAAATACGCAGACACGCAGGTTACACACACACGCTAAAGCTCAGAACCCGACTGAGCAAGAATCTGTGCCAGAAACCATGCACCAGCCCAGGGTTGTCGGCAGCGTGTGCGGGGAGCGGGACCCAGCGCAGCTCCGCATGCAACCCCAGCCCCGGCGGCACCGTGCCCGTGCTGCGCTCGCTGGGTGCCGCAGCTCACCGAGGCACCCGCAAAAGGGGCTACAGCCGTGAAGCGGAGCTGCGACACCCTTCCAGTCCCACTTCTGTGTGTTGTGCACATACTTTGCAGGTCTTGTTTACAGCCCCTGCCCAGCCCAACGTTTACATCTCATCTATGTGTCTGTCAGAACAGTGAAAAATGGTATAGCAGCTTCTCTTATGGCAAAGCATCTTTGTGTTATTAAGGTCTAGAGATCTGTGACGGGGAGCTGGTGCACCTATACAGTGGTCCTTACCGCGAGGAACGGCTGCCTTTATGACTGCTTATTCAAAGCTAGTAAAGGAAGGAAAGCATTACACATTCTTGAATTCAGTTATTCTCCTGGTTTACTCATAATTGCGGTCTCTTGACTGGGGAAAGAACTTGGCCTCTCTGATCTGAGAGATTAGCAATTTTTTTTTTTTAAATAGAAGTTTTGCAGAATATCAATCTCCTAAACATCTATATAGTCAAGAAAATTGCTTAGTGATGTAGAAAAAAAACAAATCAGCAGTTTACTTATGAAAAGACTATAATCTGCTATAATTGTTTCAATCAATGCCACCCACATATGCCTGTAGCTACCCCGACTGCTCCGTGCCTCCAGCACACAGGCAAGCAGCTCAGTCAGAATGCAGCCGACAGCAAAACCGCCCTACTCCGCGTCCTTTCTTTTTAAACAAGCTTAATTATGGCTGGTTAATTGAAAATCCTTCGAAAATGGTAGCAGCATCCAAGAAACGCTAAGGAAGAAAGCGACTGGACTGAGAGGTGCTGTTCTTGTACAGCAGGAAGAGGATGAAGAGGAAGACTCCATAGCATTTTGTGCTAGTTGAGACAGGATTTGCTTCCAGCCTCCACTGTTTTCTCCTCTTGCGTTTTTGTAACATACTGTGCCAAAAACATCTGTTCTACACGGAGATTCATTGCCAGCCACGGAAAGGGCAGCTCCAAGAAAAAGTTACTGGTGTGCCTATAAATAGCTCCTGTGACAGCAAGAAAATGAAAATCTCAAATTCATCCTTGACACAAGCTCTTTAAACAGAAGGCTCCTGCCTTAAAGTGACTTCCTTGCAGCACAGAAGTGCTCCGGTCGCACAAGGGTTGTGCTGCCTTTTCCTGAGCAAGATGAACGCATCCACTCCCGTTTCGCCGACCCGCAGCCCGGGAGGTGCGGTCACGTTTGCAGGTCAGGCAGCAAATCAAGGGCACGGTGCTGTGCCTCTGAAGAGGCTTCGCGAACTTGCTCAGCCTAAGAGCTACTTGCTGACGTGTTCAGAGTACCTGAAGGGGATTTGTAGCTCGATGAGACAGTGCCAGTAATTCGCTGTAGGTGTAGCTGCAGAGATGTCACCTGCCCCGTGGTGACGAAGGCATACAGCAGTGCCGTGTGACAGTGACGCTGCCCAGAAGATGCTGCCCAGGCTCAGCTAAACATTGTCCCGAGTGCACCTCGCCGGCAGCATCGCGGCTCTGCCGCAGAGCGGTGCGGCTCCGGGTCCGCTCTGCAGAGCTGGGCCACCCAGACCTCTCCCAGCACGCACCCGAGGGACGGGTGCCTGCGCAGCCCCCCCAGCACATACCTCCTTCTGGGGTGGGGAACTCCTTAACTTCACTGCGCGGCCCATCTCCTCGCCCGTTGGTTACAACCATCTCAAGCTTGTAGTTGCTGTAAGGAAACAGCCGGGACACTATGCCCCGGTTTCGGTCTCCAGGAAAACTCACATACTGCCGTTTTTTGGAGACCCACAGGTTCTTCAGCAAACTACTGTCTCTCCAGAAATAGGCCTTCAAGAAACATGCATGGCAAGTGAAGCTTTTCCCATTTAAGTGCAATTGTTTCTTTCATTAACAAAGCAGAGCAAGACTTTGCCTTTCCGAAGAGCAGCTCGCAGCTGCAGAAGCCTTTTAGAGCCATTAATGAAGCCCCACGTCTCCCCAGCAAGGCAGGTCAGTGGCGTTACCCGAGGAGGAGGGTGGTAAGTGCTTACCAAAACTCACAGAGCAAAACCAGCGAAGCTCAGACTACAAAGAGCTGTTTAGTGGTTCCCAGGCATCAAGTGACTCTCCCTTTCCACCCACATTAGTACCGTAGCAGGGAAAGGTAGGATGCGTCCAGGCACAAAGGAAAGTCTCCCATTCGAAGCCCCAGCTGTAAATCTCATTTCATGCAGAAATCAGATTCATTCAGAAAATAGACCAGAATGATGGAGAAGAGGCAGGAAAACCAGAAAGCAGTACCCGGGGAGCTTGCTTTACGCCCAGCGGATTATTGGATTTGAAATGCTGTAACTGTTTGCAGGACACGCGCTTTAACAATGTCTTAAACTCTGATAGAAGGAGCTTTTCCAGACTTTCGCTTATTCTGAACAGGGTCTGTCAAACACTGGTATTTTACCTTAGCAGAAAACAAACAAACAGGATCCATGCTGCCTTTAGTTGACAGTTAGTATGAACCGCTGGGTTTAGGCTTTGCAGGGGTCGGTGTTCGTTAAAAGACGATGTAGGTACTTTGGGGATGACACAAAAACCAGCCTGTTTGTACCTATCTGAGGTCATTCCCCCAGAGCCAGCCAGCCCGTGGCTCTGGGCAGCTCTAGAGCCAGGAGACAACTTGCTGCATGGGCAGGACCACCCCGAGTCCCTCGCTGGGTGCACAGGGGCAGCCCCCCCTGCTTTGTGTGAGCACCCCAGATCCTGCAGCCAGGCGCTGGGATGGGCCAGCCCGGCACTGGAGCCCCGGGGGAGCAACGGGAGATGTCCCCAGCCCCGTCCAGGCACCACAGCGAGCAAACCAAGGCCCTTCCTTTCTGGTGCTGCTCCGGAGCAGAGCTCAGCCCCTGTGGTCTGCACCCAGCCATGGCAAAAGGGTCCTGACAGCCGGAGGAGAGTTTTCTGTCATCCCCATCATGGGCAGCTCCATCACCGGAGCCGCCTCGGCTTGTGAGAAGGTTAGCTGTGTTAATAGTCAGTGCCGAAGAGATGTGGGTGTGCTCACTCTGTACTCCTTGAGCTGTCCCTGGATGGTGTCCAGGTGCACTCGGGTCCAGGTCAGAGCAACGGCAGTGCTGTTTAAAACTCTGATCCTAACATCCGTAGGCGCAGCCTTGGGATCTGAGAGTTCAGGGATAAAGCAGAGTGTACGTTAGGCACCCAGCAGTACCCTGGAGGTTGGACAGACAGACAGACGCCCCCCTCGCCATGGCTTTCCCATTGCAGTGTTGCTGGGCTGCTGCAAACCGGGGGAGCAGCAGCCCCCTGCGCCGGCTCTGCCAGCACCCCAGCCAGCCCCATCTGCTGGCAGCGCCTTCATAGGGATAATATCTCCTTTTCTCCCTCTTTACATTCCATTTCTGAGGATTTACAAACTTGATAACATAAAACAGCAGCGACAGGCCAATTCTCAGCTTCCCAGCTGCCCCCGTTTGGGGCGAGCAGACCCCGCAACCGTCCGAACACACAGAACAGCATCACTTACCTCCATCCCCCTCGCTTTCTCCCTGATGTCTGCGTGCTGTAAAAGCTGACTATTGTTTTTTTAGCAGTGCTTCCACAGGAAGAAAGGAAAACCTCCCCCCTGTGTTTCACGCAGCCAGCCTTCAGAAGAATATTCACGATCCAGTTAATAGCAGAGCTTCCTACGCGCTGCTGCAGGAGATCACGTTAGCAGGGACGGGGTCTGGCTCACCCCCTCACCGAGGGAAGGGTACCGGCGACCCCAGCCCCCTCCGCTGCAGCTGGCTGGGCACGCGTAGCCCCAGGAGTTACAGAACTGCCTGGCATTTCCACATCTGTTCTTCTGAATTTGGCCAGAACCTGCTGCTGATCCAGTTGGGGTTTTGACCTCCTCGTTGCAGACCACCTGCTTGCATGTAGAACTCTGCAGGTATTTGTGAAGCAATTCAGACATGACAGGGCAGGGACTAGGTTTTTTGTTTGGTTTTTGGTTGGTTTTTATCTTGTCCCACCCCTCGGGATGCAGGCAGGAACACCTTTGTGTCTGGGGCAGCTTTGGCCTCCCTGGTTTACCTCCCTATAAAGCACACGTGTGCAGGCTTATCCAGGTCCTCCCAAAACTCAGAATTATTGCACAAGTTTTCAGCTGAAACTAGAAAAAAAGACCCTGGTAGTGCACAGGCAGGTAATGCAGAGGTGACGGTGCGGTCAGGTGCTTGTGGGGCTTTTCCAGTAACTGCCTCTCAGCCCAGTCTGGCTTTGCTTCCAGTGCTCGGCTCTGACCCTGACTCCCAGCGTTTCTGCCCATTCTGCTTCCCACTGCCCTGTCTCCTCTGGGAGAAGAAACCACCCACGACACGTCCTGCTCAGCACCAAGACTGCAGATTTTCTTGAAACTGCTGTGCCCTGTTTGCGTGCCCTTGACTTCAAGCCTGGAGTCACGGGTGGGTAGCTGGCTTAGCTACCTCACTTCTCGGTAATCCCAAAGTCACGCGGCCAGGGACCCCCACTGAAGCTGCAATGTGAGGTGCTAATATATATTTCTTTAAAAATAAAGCTGTTGGCAGCAAACCACGTTATCCTGACAGGAGAAGGATAATTGTAGTTCAGAGTTTTGATGCTACAAGCACAGAAAGCGATACCAGTAGCCCAGAAAGAAGGCGAAAAGAGAGTTAAACAAGTTCTGCGTGACCAGGTGGACAGCTTTAAAGAAACATAAGCGTAGCCGATGGTGTGTTGCAAACAGGAGCCCAAGCTGGGGCTTAGGTGGGACCTTATCAGGCACAAGAATCCAGTCCAGGATGAACCAAGGCCCTTTTGGCTACTCGTAGCACCCCTCATCTGAGATGAACTTGGTGCCACACAGATGTCAGGGGCAAAAAAATTTAATGTGGTTTATTGGAATGCAGCCAGATTAAATGAAATCTTACTGCCTTCCACACTCAAAGTGTTATCTGGGTCTCACAGAGAGCAAGGGAGAGGCGTGGTGGCTTGGGTCACGCAGGCAGCTGCAGGCAGAGCCCGGAGCAGAATCTAATGGCCAAGCCTCTTCCAATGCCTGGAACTGGATTTTTGTGCCAAATCAAGCAGTGCTATGAACATGTCCTGGGTGCAGGTGCCAACCCACTGACCTTGGGTGGGACCCTGCCCTGAAACACTTACGATCTCTGGCTGAGAAAATACTCACAATCTTCCCCTGAATAGCCGATGAAGGTGTCCGGCTCCGGTGCTCTACCAAAGTCATTCTCTGCCTGCACTTTGATCTCGTAGGGTACGTAGATGGGCGTGTTCCAGACAACATGCCTCGGGGTCTTCACTGTCTCATTGTACCAGCTCCCTCGGGGGTCCCTTCGCCTCCATCTCACGATGTACCTGAGGTTGGGCCCATAAGCTTGAGTTGCATTCAGAGGCTTAATGGACCAAAACAAAAAAAGAAAGTGAGAAGGAGAAAGAGCAACTGTATTTCTCTGCCATGGAGCACCAAAACGTTCTGCTGAGCAGCTGGTTCTTATTTCATGCTCCATCAGCGAATCTCAGAGGTAGTCAATAGCTTTGTCCCCAGAGAGACACACCTGGTCCTTGCCCTCTAGACCCAAGGCAGGACCAAGAACCATATCCCTATATTCCAGTCCACACTCCCACTGCAATTTCTACCCTCCTTACAGATGCTGGCTTGCTTGTGGATGACACCTGCTGGTCCATGAAGAAAAGCAAGAGCTGGTCTGCAAGCCCTATATCCTGCTGAAGGAATCGGACACTCTGAGCATCCTCCCTAACCTGTATCTGCGATCCAGCATCTTTTCTTTGGCTTACATTGTTGCAAATTATTGTTGTTATTACAAACCTTCTTCTAAGCACTAACAAGGGCTTCTCTTGTAGATGCATCTTCTGCTTTTTATTTCCTTTGTGATCATCAGGGTTCTAGTACCCTGTGTGGTACATCACACATTGCTAGAGATGCTGAGTTCTCTGTAGCTTAGCATCTGTGACTGTAATGGTAGGATGCTGGGTGGCTGTCGCAAGCATCAAAGAGGAACTCACCGTCCAGGTTATCTCCATGTTGTTTTTTTGGGTCCCTGCGCCTTGAACTCCTGTTGGGTTAATTTCAGGACCTGAAATTCACATTGAAAAAAAGAATGTGGTGTATAAAGTTGAAAAATGACCCTCTGAGTGGTTAAAAACCCTTTACTGTGTAAGCCAAAAGTACTTCCAAGTACTCAATCAATGGCCTGATTTTTCCAGAAGTTCCCATTCAGGTTAATGGAACACGAGACTCTCAGCACTCTTGAAAACCAGGCCATTTATTTAGGAGCCTCTTTTTTTTTTTTTTTTTCCCAAAATGTCCTAAATCTTTGAAAGACAGCCATTGTGAAGCAACCCCAGGAGCCGAGTCTGACACTTTTGAAATCTGAAACAAGAAGAGTAATGTCGAAAGCCAACACTAGATGCCAGTAGATACTGCAGAAGTATCTCTGCAAGGGTTAAATTCAGAAATGCAGGAAAACTACTCAGCTTCTTATGAATTCCTCATATGAATTTTCCCAAATATTCTACAATGTACAAAGCACCAGGCAAACAAACTGAAGACCCGAGCCTTGGTTGTGGACCGGAGCACACTTCACTCCTGCATCCATCTGGGCTCCTGGACAGCTCTAGCAGCCAACAATGAATTAGCAGTTTTGGAACAAACGCCTTTTGCTGGTGGCCAGTTCACACTTGAGTCTAATTTTCTAAAAGACTTCTGAGCTTCCTGTGGTCAGAAAGGATGAAAGGCTTTCTTTAGAAAGCTTCTCTGTAAGGTGAATGCGGGCTTTCCTTCAACAGATTCTGCTGGAATGACCTTTGTATAAATCTTTCCATTTGAGTTTTGCTGCTCTGCAGAATATCAGTTATAGGCTTGAGGTGGGATATATAAAGTCACACCCCAGCACATGCATGGACCAGCTCATTCCCTCACCTGTGTCAATCTGTTTCTGTTTAGGAGCAGTCATCACGCACCATGAGGGAAGAGTCTACATGGAGAGTGGTGGCCAAAGGCTAAGAACAACATCAAGCACTGCGGCAAGAGGGACCGGCCAGACGGTACTCACGTGCCCCATTGGTCTGGTATCGTTCCGAGGGCATACTGGGCAGGCTGCTGCCCACGTCGTTCACCGCAATCACCCGAAACTGGTAGTTGACGTAAGGAGAGAGGCTCAGGACAGCCGAGTTGACACTCCCAGGGTATCTGGAGTGGTTATGCCACATGCCAGGTTGGAACCGGTCCTCCTCAAACTGAACGATGTAGTCTGGGGGAGAGGGGGGAGAGGTGGGGTTAAGGGCTCAGCTCACAAGGAAAGTTTTCCCTCCACCGTGCAGGAGAAAGCGGGAGGGATATGGGGCAGAGGGTCCAGCTGCTGACCTGTGATGGGGCTGTTATTGTCATCCCCAGGAATCCACGTCAGCCGCACGCTCCTCTCGGCCAGGTCTGACAGCTCCAAATCACGAGGCCGGTCGGGTCGTTCTGTTGGCCGAGTAATGAGACAAATTAGGCTGGGATTGTCCCAGGAGCTGGGAGTCCCAGTTCCCATCGCTCCTCCCGGGAGGGGAAGCCCTGGCCGTCTTAGCCCAGACCGTGGGAGGACATGTGCTCTGTGGCAGATTCGCATCCTGCAGCTCTTGGTGGACCAGTGCAATTTTTTAAACACAAATCTGCCCAGGTGCTAATTGTGTCCTGCCTTGAAACCCTACCCGCTCCCTGTACAACTGATGTTATCTGGTGGTGGAACCACAGTATGGCAGCTTAGCAGGGGGATAGATGATCTTGCAAGAAACTACACACAGCCATCCAAAAAATAAGTGCAAACAAATAGAGCAGAAAGGACACAAAGCCTCCATGAAAATATCTGCTGGTTAGAAATGCTCTGGGCACAAGTCTGGTTTCTTTACCTTATCCCAACGCACATGGTCACACAGAACCAGCTCAAGCAATAACAAAAACTGTAATGACTTCTTTCCAGGTGAAGGTCAAGGGATTCAGTGTGATTTCTTTCTCCCATCAGGGCTCACCATTTCCAGGTACGGGTAAAGTGATTCTTGCGCTCAGGAATTGGCACTGTGGGACACGAAATGATGTGGCACAGGACCTTTCTACCCGTGGCCATCTGGATGGGTTTTCAAGGACAACTTGGACAGGACTTGGAAGCATCAGCTCCCAGCTTTTTCAGCCTCTACACCTAGATTTTCTGTTGGCATTATTGGCAAGGCAAAACAAAATCAATTTATAAAATAAGATAAACTCAAAGAATTAGTGATGATTACCTTTCGGTAAGTCTCTCAAACGGTTAGCAGGGGTGGCTGCAAGGTAAGACATTGGTTGTTAATGTTGTTAGTTTAGTCATTAAGCTTGGGTGGCCAAAGGAGCACCTGGCAAATATAAAGTTACACACAGTTACGGATTTCAGAAGGATCTGATCCTGCCTGGGGACCAGAGTAGGTACGTCCTTCCCCCAGAGACCTCCAGGCATGCTCTGCACACCTTTATTCATACTTCTATTAAACAGCAAAGGGGAAACATCAGCCTGCTGAAGAGTTAATTCACTATTAGGGGAAAAGGAAGGGAAATAAATCAAGCTCAGTCAAATTATTAGAGATACGGAACTCATCCTGCACTCCCGCTTTCGTAGGGCACTGCAGGTCTATGCCAGCGGCACTGGCCGGTTGGGGCACTTGTGAATTGTGAACGCAGCAAGATGTGAGGTGGCCAAGAGCAGGGGTTGGTAAGTCGCTGTTTTGCAATAGAGCTCACAATGTACATAAATGGCTATGGGGAACGGGCTGAGGTTTGTCCCTCCCGATATTGAAAAGGGGACCTGCCAGGCCAGGAGTGGCTGCCTCACCCCCGGGATTCCAGTGTTGCTCAGCACCTTGACATTCAGTTAAATTCACTTGCAAATTTAGGACTGTTCTCACAGAGCTTCAACGTCCACATTTGGATATTTTTAGCTGTATGTAATAACTACTCTTTTTTTTTTTTTTTTTTTTGTCTCAAACACAAGTTTTCTTCAATGCCACTGTCTGGGTCTGAGATGAGGCAGCACGTCCTTGCCGAGTCCTGCAGCAACGGAACAATTGCTCTGCCAGCATCTCCCTGAGCATCTCTGCTTCAGAGGACAATTCTGTGATCACAGATCACCCTTTCAGTCTGACCTTGAAGCCAGTCTGTTGTATTAAAAATAAAGCACTCAGCTCTGTGGCAGTATGTGGGGAGGACAGCTTTACCTAGTACGGTGAGGTACGCTTTAGCCGAGTCCTTGTCCAGCTCCGTGCTAGCTACGCAGGTGTAATCGCCTTGGTCCTTCTCAGACACGCCATATATTGTCAGACCATCATCTTCTTTCTTCATCCTTAAAGGGATGAAAATGATAATCACACAACTGTGCCTAAGCACGTCAGGCAGCAGGACTGAAGTCTCACTGTTCTGATAAAATACTTAAAAACCCAAATAGAACAGGAGCATGTCTCTGGTCTGAAGATTTTATCAGCTAAGGATGTGTTGAGTTATTCTTGGAAGCCTCATTTCCTATAGAATCAGAAAGTGTGCTCTGGTATCTGTCTGGAACAATCACACTGTTGGGAAAACAGCCTGACCTCTGACTAGCTTGTGTCCCACGATCAGATCTCACTTCACCAGAAGGGAGCCAGGCTATGGAGAGGAAATTACAACTCCACCCCTCACAGCAGACAAACATTAATTTTGAAGTAGCTTGTTATTAACCCACCCGTTTTGTCAAGATGTCTTGAAATATCTGTAAATAAAACCTGTAGTCAAAGTCTTGAGTGACTGATGAGTCAATTTTAATTGGAAGGAGCTAATAACATTGGAAGTATCAAAACAGCAAACGTTGCCTAGATGGGAACTTGATGTTTGTCCATATTATCCCTGATGACTCCTGAAATGTTCTGTAAAAAGTCTGACAATCCTGGGCGAGAAGACCCATGGAACTGTTAGAGACAGACCTGTTTCCCATGTACAGGGGAGCGTCATCTTTCAGCCAGGTGACTGTGAGTTTCAGCGTAGGGTCGTGCTTTATACGGCAGTGGAGGCGAGGCATGGAGCCCCTCTTCACCACCTGGTCTTCTGGGCCTCTCACAATCCTGGTTGGGTCTGCACAAAGTCAGAAAGAAAGTGTTGGGCACCAAACTGCCCGGTCTGGGCTCAGGAACTCAACGAAGAGCGGTGTTACTTGGGAAGGACAAGCATGCACGTGAAGTGTTGGTCCAGCTTGCTATAGTGAATCGTCTCTGGTACAAATGCTTGCAAAGAAATTAAACAAGCCAATAATTCATGCTGACCCTGTAAAAAATACCCAGTTTTCTGAGTCGGCAATCAGTTTTGCTGAACAGGGAAAGCCCAGTGGAATCTTGATTCAGAAAATGTTTTATTGCCATCAGTTAACCCTGATATACACTCTGTATTTCTTTTTGCAATGCTTATGGCATCTCACAGCTCAGTATCCACACCGAGCCCTTCTACAGCCTCAGTATATCCACAGCCTTGTTTTTTTCTGACGTTAAAAGGGATTCTCTACCCTTTTCTGTATTCCAGCTCCAAGTTACTTAGTGCCTGTCCTGCTGACAGACCGCTGGAGCGCACAACCGACCCTCCCTTAACATCAATTATTATTTCTGCTGCAAGTTTCAAAAGATCCAGGAGACTGTTTAGACCTAGAGCCCTTTGTGGCCCTACCTTTGACCTCCAGGCGAACCTGGGCCTCCGCTTTGCCCAGGATGTTGGTAGCGACACAAGTGTAGATGCCCTGGTCCTCCTTCCGAGCCATGTTCATCTCCAAGCTCCCATTCTCGTGTGCCTTGTAGTTTCCTCCATCCAGAGTGTTTCCCTGGCCGTTCTTAAACCTCACAACACCACAAAGTGCTATCGTAAGGGAAGAAAGAGCAGGAAACCTCCCCTTCCCACCCCTCCGGACTGGCAGGGGACGTGCTGCAGCTCTTACCATCTCAGGGTGGGGATGGGTGAGCCAAAGAAGGGGCAGTCGAGTCGGGTCCTGTTGTTTTGAATCACCCTGATGAGCTGATTGCGAGGGGCCAGTAACCGTGGAGGCACATCTGCAAACAGCAAAAATCCCAGCCAGTGAGAAAGAAAAAGAAACCAGTTTCCAGGCCGCTGCTCCCTTCCCAGCCTTTTCATCCAGCCTCCCTTCTCTTTTGTTCACTGTTCCATGTTGGCACTTTGAAGACTCAGTAGAGCTTCTCCATTCCCTCTCATCTCTCCTTCCCCTTCTAGCCCCGCTGCATGAATCAGCTTACATCTCAGTGCCAACAGGACTTGCTCACCCTTGCCTGGCTTTGCAGGTCCATGGCAAAGGACTTCTATTCCAAAGCCCAGTTGCAGAGGTCATGTACCTCTGTGCTTTAGCTTCAGAGTAGCTAACAACAAAGAGGAAAGCAAATAGAGAACTTCTGCAGGGAAAACTTGAGTATAGGGTGTTCTATAGGGTGTTCATCTTCCATAAGTACTTGCCCAGGACGCTGACAAAGGCATTGGCGAGAAGGTAGCCGTGCTCGTTGGATGCGTTGCATTGGTACACGGCACTGCTGCCGATCTGGGTATCTCGAAATACAATGGTGTCTCCAGCCACCTCTCGGCTCGGGTTGGGGGCAGAAGCTTCGAAACAGAGAGCATGCTCTAAATTAAATTTTAAATTAAAATTCACAAGCCTCTCAATATCATTATACATCTTTCTGTCTCAGCCCAGATAAAACCAGACGATGGTACGTGACCACCCCAGCCTACAAAGACACGGTTCAGCTGGCCTCGTGTCAGACAAGCAGGTGGTTTATGAGCTGCGATGCCAGAGCCCACGCACACTGCTCAGTGGGATGCCTGGCACCCCGACAGCAGCTCCGGATCTCCTAGTCAGCCGCGCGATTCTTGGCTAGGTTTTTTGTAAAGGACCTTGCTCACCTTCTATGGGCTCGCCGTTCACCAGCCACTGTATGGCAGG
This sequence comes from Opisthocomus hoazin, assembly GCF_030867145.1. Taxonomy (NCBI): domain Eukaryota; kingdom Metazoa; phylum Chordata; class Aves; order Opisthocomiformes; family Opisthocomidae; genus Opisthocomus; species Opisthocomus hoazin. Next base: position 8,516,534 of record NC_134438.1, on the reverse strand, counting down.
CTTGGGGTTCCCGTTGGCTCGACACACCAGCCTGCCGTCCTCCCCAGGGGCCAGAATGAGGTTTTGGGGTTCGTCCAACCAGTATGGAGCAGCTTTAAAATACACCAACGCACCAGTTACAAACGCAGCAGCGCTACCTCATCCAAAATCCCCTCTCCCCTGCTCCCTGATGAACTAAGACCACGAAAACACCGACCTCTCGAGTGGGCTTGCTTGGGTGCTTGGTCCTCTTATCCCCCCCCCCTCTTGTTTTGTGCAAAAATGCAACCATTTATATCAGTGAAGCTCTGCTGAGTTACATCAGCTGAGATCACAGCTTGCACTGCTTTTAGGTTTGGACAAGAAGCAAGCGTGGCTGGATAGAACACAGAGACAGCCCCCGCAGAAAGCCCCCGCTCCCCCTTCCAGACACTGAAACAAATCAGAGCATCCCCTCCTGTGCACATCCCTGCAGCTTCTGGTTGTGAAGGTAAAAAAGATGGCAAGGTAAAGGTGACGTACCCTTCACTCTCACCGAGATCGTGTGGCGGATGCTGCCCATCTTGTTCGATGCCAAGCAGAAATACTCCCCAGAGTCTTCCTCGGACACGTTGGAGATACGAAGGGCCTTGTTAAAGTTTTCCAGCTTGGTTTTGCCTGCTGGGAGCTCTCCTCCTTTCTTGTACCACATGATGTCTGGTGCTGGTCTAAGGAGAGGGGAGGAGGTAAATGCTTTTGCAAGACAAGAAAATTACTCCTAAGAAAACAGGTGATAACCCTGCACTCGGAACCCCTCACACCCAGGGAGAAGGACTGATCCAGCTGCTGGGCCACCCTCCTTCCTACCACAGCCCCTAAACCAGGACCCCGAGCATCACCAGCTGATCAGGAGCAGGGTCCATCTCGCCTCGTACTTGGGGATGCAGAGCAGCGGTCTGGCAGCATGTGCAGGCAGCAGCAGGCAGCACACCCCGGGAGTGCTGCCAGAGCCTGACCCCAAGCCCAGGACGCTTCTGCAGGCATGTGGACCACCACTGTCCCCATTTGTAGTTTATACAGTGTGGTAAGGAACACCCAGGAGATTTTCCAAGTGGGTAAAAGGATAAACCGGTGGGGAATTACCCTTGGACAGCAAATACCCAAAGACACCTGCTTGTCTGATCAGCGCTGCAACACTCGGCTCTCCTGTTTGCTCCGCGCTCTTTTGCTTCAGGTAGGTCATGAGAGTATTGTTAACAGCAGTTAAAAGGAAGGGGAAGATCCCTTTTCCTAGCCAGAGGTATTTCCACTGGTGACTCGGCAGCTTGGTCCCAGGCCGTCCCACCAGGGCCGGCTGGGGACCTCTCCCCACCTCCGCCAGCGGTACGTACACTCCCGAAGCGATGCACTCCAGCAAGAGGTCCACCCCTCTGAGCACCATCTGACTGCTTGAGGTCCCATAGGGAAACATGAAGCTGGGAGTTGTTTCTGTAATCCCTCGGGCTGAAATCAGCAGGAGAAAACAAACAAACAAACAAAACAAAGTGCTTTTAAACTCTCCGATGGGGAGGGCACGTACAGGGCCAGAAATACACGGTGGTTTTGGGGGGTAGCTATGAAGTTCCCAGCCAAGCCTGGCATACTGAACTCACCCAGCAATGTACCTGGAAAGTAGAGAAGGGCTTAAGGTAATTTTTGAAGTAAAAAAAAAAAAAACCACAAAAAAAACCGGTAGAGAGAGGATGCTTAGCAGGCAGGGAGGTAAAGAAGCAGCAGAGGATGGGCAGAGGGAGCTGAGCCGCGGGGATGGTGCATCAGGAAAGTCCCTGCACCATCAGCTCCCACCGGGACAGCACCTTTCGTGCCCACCCCTGCCTCTAGCACAAAGAAATGGGCTGAAATCAGATGAGACTTGGAGATACTGATGGACAGAACGTGTGATGAAGGACAAAAGGAACAAATGGGCACAGGAAGGGTTTCTTTGGAGCTGCTTTGCCACAGAGATCTCCGAATATGGAGATTCCCGGTGCTGTCTGGCGCTCTAGCAGCACCAAGGTTTCCCACCCTTACTGGGAGCTGCTGGAAGGACAGTGCCCTTTGGAAAGGAGCAACTTAGCGACCAAACTGACGATGTTCAGGACTGGACAGGAAAGTTTAACAGGAGAAAACCAGGGGAAGACACAAGACAACTCTCTACAGATGACAAAGGTCTCTTTGTAGGGGAAAAAAATTATTAATGGAATAAATTCCATTAATAAGTGGAGTTATTAAACTAGATCTAGATCAGTGAGGACAAAACAGGATGAGATGGGCTTGAAAGCAGCAGCAGCAGAGAGGGAGGTTATGAGATTAGGAAAGGGGACAGAATGGCCAGGGTTGGCACAGGGTCACTACAGACACCGAAGTGATCCGTGGGGAGAGCCCACCCCATGGAGGAGCAGGGTCTTGGGGTGCAGACCAAGCCCTCTTCTGCTGCCCTGAAAGCTTCGTTCGCTCAGCGAGCAGGAGGCAGCCAGGCGTGCCCATCGTTGTGGGGCTTTTGGGGACGCTCCCGTCTTTAGGAAGCCCCCAACTGAGCTCTGGTAGGGGAACAGGGCTGGGAAGGAGGAGGGGAGAGAGGGCAGGGGCTGTTCTCAGAGCTCCCGTCAGCCTCTCTTAGGGAACCAGGCTCAAAAGGGAAAAAAACCCAACCTCGGGAGTTACACCGTGCCTTGGAAATGGCTCCACGTCTGCCGGAGTGCGGCCACACGCACACATCCCACCGCTCCCGCGCACCCACAGGTTACCGGTCTGCCCGTGCTCGGCAGCGGGTTAGTCAATTATTTGATTAATGGATTACCAGGGCAGGCAAACCTTGACCTTATCCTGAAGGGCCGTTCCTCTGGGCAGGCACACGCGGCTGGTAGGCTGCCTGCTGCTGGAGAAGATCTTTTTCTTGGTTAAAACAACCAGCCCATGGTGGGGCTCTGCGGGGGGGTGACACGCGGCTGGATTTCACGTCTGCATTTATCAGCATCTCCCATACCTCCACCAGACTCGTGAACTTCTCTCCTCTCATGTGATTAGCAGAGAGGGATGTTCTTTCAGAAGCCAATATTGGCTTTTATTAGCCATCAATCTGCAGCCTGGTTGAACAGGCTGCACCCTTCGCTCCCACAGCGAACCCACTTGCTCAGGGCATAACTAGAAGAGATAAGCAGCGGTGCAAGCCAAATTTTACGAGCCATATATTAATGATGAAAATTAAAAATAAGGGAGATAAATTAGTATCCTATCCACTTGTTTAATAAACCTAACAACCACATTGCATAGCTGATAAGCTTTTTGCCTTAGTACAGCACTAATAATAAATATTTTGCTATTTATACTAGGGAGCAGCCAGAAATACTCTCAGGCAGAGGTACCATTCCAGCTCTGAACTTGCTGCAGCTGCAGCTGGAAGCTGTCAGGCAAATAGCAATGTTTCACTCATCTGTTTGGATGGAACAGAACTGGAAAAATAAATCCTGTGGCTATGTATTTCTGCTCAAAAATAGACTCTGCTTCCAATGTACTGCTGCTGTTATCCCTGCCTCTGTGAACAGGGTATCCAAGAAACGGCCGCTTCTCACCCAGAGCAGCCAAGTGCCCCCTCCCCACAGTCCTGACCTGACGGCATTTAAAAATTGTACATCAACTCGCATTTCTGCCGGAAGGCGATAATCGGAATATGCACATCCAGACACATCCCATCTGTTCGCCTCCTGCACCGTTAGCCAGCTTTAAAACATCCGGCAGGTTTGCCAAAATGAAAAAAAAAAGAAACGAAAAAAAGAACAAAACAGACTTGCATTTCCATTTTAAAAAAAGGTGAGAAACTTCTGCTGATAAAGTATTCAATTAATTCTTTTAGATCATTTTTCCTTCATAATTGCAGAGAGCGTGCCTGGGCAATTAAGCTTTGCAGCAAGGAAATCATTGCACCCGCTACAAGCTGTGGGGAGGAGGGCTTGGCCACATCTCCCTTGATTAGCCTGGCCCTTGAGCACAGTTTGAGACAAGTGTCCCACAAACCACCCGTGTCCCACGTCCACGCCAGCAGGTCCCACGTCCCTGAGCTTGGCTGTGCACCACCAGCCCGTCCCATCAAGCTGACCCGCGAGCTCTGCAGAGCCCTTTGCCAGCTGGCTCTGGAGCTGAGCCCGTACTGCAGGGACCAGCACCCTAAGGTACAGAGTCCGAGAGCCCCAAGTCTCCCAAACACCTAAAATACCTGGGAGACTGATGTCCCTCTTCCCCGCTCCCCACCCCCGAGACTCCTTGCGCTGCTGCAGCTGGTTCCAGTGCCACGTACGGCCAGACAGGTCATTCCAGGGAGAAATGGACGGGTTAGCAAAAAGAAAAACCGCTGATGGTAACAATTTTTTCAGCAGTTTGTTAACTATGAAGAGATTGCTGAGTTGGAGCTCAGATTTGCACAGGAGCGTGAGCGGGTGATTTGAATCCACTGGATCCGTAAGGCGTTCTGGGGGATGTTCGGTGCAAATAGCCCGTATAATGCAAATAGCAGGCAGTTTATCCTGCACACCTATGAACAGAAATCTGTCAGACTGTGCAGAGAAGATCTCATTTCCCTAACCGAGTGACTATTCAGCATCCCTTTTCCCTGAACAAAGACGTGCAGGGAGAGATCAAGAAGCCCGCGACCACCACGGCGACTTTCCCTCCTGAGCCGGCGAGGGCTGCGAACACAGCAGTGGTGCCCAGCCAGCACGGAGCCATTCTCTTTGCAATGCAAACATCGTTTTACACTTCTGAGGTGCAAGATATATTGACAGTAGAGCTAGCCACTGGATTTCTCTTTGGTCCCTGCGAGGGAGGCATCTCCTCACACTCCCCTTGAGGCAGGATGCAGTTTATGCCGTTCCCGTTGGAGCTAATTTTGCTGACAACCCACTTTCACAGCCATTCCTACAAATATTTTCAGACTATGCCCAGCCTATTTGACACAGAATGGCACAGAATGGCATAGAATCATTAAGGTTGGAAAAGACCTCTAAGATCATCAAGTCCAACCGTCAACCCAACACCGCCATGCCTGCTAAACCACGTCCCAAAGGACTTGCTGCCATCAGCACTTTCTCCGAGGCTGGTTGCTCTGCTGAGTCTTCCCCAGCTCTCCAGCATGCTCAGAAACCTCCCACTCTTGGGTGCCAGTGAGATGCCAGCACCCTGGATCCCTCAGCGGGGAAGGGATGCCCGGGCTGGGGAGGGCTCTCACCGGGGACACCGAACCCAGTGTCCTTGCCTCGCACATCCTCCTCATGCTCCAACATTCTCTGCTCTTAGCTGCCAAAAGCACTCCTTGTCCCCAGAACTCCCTGTGGAAGAAGGAAGAAGAAAATGTGCCCTGGATCATACGGGGCACAAACCAACCTCCAGCTCTGGGTGGAAGAGGGTGAGGCAACGGCCAAGCAGTATTTGGTTGTGGGTCATGGCTGGGGACCAGCACAGGGCACGGCTGGGGTTGTCCCCGTCCCGCTGCCATGCAACCCCCATCCTCTAAGCAGCAAGAGGGGTGGAAAGCAAATCCTGCCCCCGACAGCGCCTGGCCTCGGGGCCGTTGGACTCTGTGGTGGTCTGTGGCGAGGCGTTCGCATCCCTGGTAGGGGCTGCGCTCGCAGCATCGCCCGCAAACAGCCCCATCTCCCCGCTCCCGCTCAAAGCCCTGCTGCTGGCCAGCTCTTGTCCACATTGTCCCATCCCGTCCGTGACACTTCCAATCCATCCCCGGGGCAGCAATCGTGCCCTGGGGAGCCGTGAGGTTTTGTGTCTGAGGCATAATTTATGAGTTTGGGATAGACTTCTCCCAGCAAACGCAGGCTGTGGAGGTAATCTCCCTGCCCAGACAAAGGGCAAGGACCTCATGAAAACATCCATCACATGTACAACCTCACCACAAAGAAACAAAGCACCCAGCTTTTGAGAAACCTAAACACCCCTTTTTTTTCTTCTTCTTTTTTTTTTTTTTCTCCCAGTCACTCCCTGCGTTTAGCCGCAAATACGATAGATGCTCTTTCTGAAGACAGAGAGAAGAGGGATGGTGGGTCCCATCTTTAAATCCTGAGCCTTTGCCGAGGACAAGCCACCCTTCTGGCGAGGCAGCAAGCTGGGCTCGCTCAGCCATGCAGACTTTCTCACGTGGGCCGGATCCCATCCACCCCAACGCCTCTCCAGCTGAGCTCCGCGTATCCAGGGAACTAACTTAAAACTCAAAAATCTGAAATTGTGAAAATTTGAGGGGGCTTTGTCGCTGTTTGGCTCTTTGGTCACGGGGACACGGGCACACACAGGGGTGCGTGGGCACAGACGAAGGGCAGGCGACGCTGCGAACGCGGCCGCTCGCTGCCCGGTTAGCGCGGGGGATCAGTCGGGTTAGGCAGAAGGGGGTTAAACCGTGAAGGTCTCCAGAAGCCAGCGTTGACTCACCACTGTACATGTCAGTGTGATTTCGTAAAGACGTTTCGTTATGGGGTTTCTCTGCAATAAACAAAAGACCGTGAGCAGATCGAGTGCCACAAAGCGGGCAGGGGGACGGAAAACAAAACAACTTCCCGAAAGACAAGAGCAATGCGGACAGGCAACAGCGGGGACACGAAAGCACTGTGAGCACGGCTGCCTGCCAGGACACAACACAACACAGCAATACCGGGGAGGAAGAGAGGGCTGTTTTCCTCCTACGAGATGGGAAGACAAACAAATGCATGAAAATTGTGTCATAAACATTTTCTTGAAGTGTTTTTCTTTTCGGTGTAAAGACATTTGTATCTTTGAAAAAAAAAAAAAAAATTAGTTCAGTTTGGAGAAGAAAATGTTTTTTCTCTCAGTTTCTGAACTATGCAGGAAACATGTTCCTACTACTCCTTTCCCAGCAGAAAGCAGAGGTTGGACACATCTAGGCAGCAGCATAATGATGCAGAAAGGCATGGTAAAGATCAACAAATAAAAATAATAATAATAATTAGGCTCTAAAAGCATAATCTACTGTAAAATCCCTCTTAATTACAAGGTAATTAAAGTAGATTGTGCTACATGCAAAATACCAGCTCTTCAATAACCCGCTGCTCTCATTTATTGACCACCACCACCAGCCACCACCTGTGATGAAGAACGCTAATTGCCCCCCGCGCTGTGCGAGGAGGGGGGGATGCTCCGTCCCAGCCCTCCTCAGCTCACACCGTCCCCCGAAGCACTGGTTTGGTGTCTGAGAACGCCCCGGTTCCCGCCGGGACGCGGCCCAGCCGTGGTACCGTGCCATCTGCCCGACGGGAGAGGCGAGAGGCCGCGCTGGCTGCCGTGCAGCCGTTGCCCTGAGCCTGCATTCACCAGCCACGCACCGGGTCTCTGGGCCGGGGGGTTACGAGAGCCCAGAAGATGCCCGAGAGCTGCCTGAGCCGGGGTACCCCAGGGAAACTCTCTGCAGGGAAAGGCACGGGTGCATCACTCCCCCAAACCTGTGCATTTTCCTCTTCTTGCGCCCAAGGTCGTGGCAATCCCACGCAATGATTTTTCAGCAGCTGGTGAACTTTTTTTTTTTCAAGACAGCCATTGCTCACAGCTTAAGGCTGAGAAGATTGAACAGCTTGAGACAAATACAAGCTCGTCTCCTTTGAACACTGTACATATAAAGAATTTTTTGTACCAGATTAGAAAGTAGAGCAATTAGAGCCTCAGTTCTTTAAATTACAAGGGCCTCTGAGGGGCTCATGGGATGGCATTTGTATCTGGTAATACAGCAGATGTTTCCAAAGGGAAACTTAAAGAGAGGGTCCAGTATAGCTGGAAGCCAATTCTGCGTAGCCCGGAACCAAAATGCTGTGGTGGCATCCGAGTACAGCGGGAGGGGGAGCTCGTTTCTGCCTGCACAGAACTCTTCCAGGATTTCTTCCACATTTTTGCTAGAGCTTGACAAAGATGTCAAGCTGGAGCCTTTGGAGGCTCAGATGACCACAGATCTTTGTTTGCCAGAATTTCTCCAGCTCACACTGATTTAGGACTCCGTCTTTCCCTAACAGGTAAAAGTTGGCATTGTTTGGCCAGTTCTCTAAGCAGACAAATAACATTCAGAATGAATCACCTACACACATTCCTCACCATTAGCAAAGAGCCTGTTTAGAGTATTTATATTGCTGATTCCACACTCTTGCTTTGCACAGAGGAGAAGCTGTTACAATAAAAGTGCAAAACGCTCCAGGCCCCATCTGCTTCTCACATCACTTTCAGGTCGCTTTAATGGCGTTACTTTTGATTTAAGCTGCTGTGAGATCAGACGAAGCACCTAACGCTGGGATTCAGGAGCACCTCGTTCTGCTTCGCACCAGAGCCTGCTCCCCCAAACACAGCCTTGCGTCTGCCAGCACACACTGCCCCTTCCTCCCAGTCGGACCTTACTGGGAACGGGAGACTGGGTGAGGACTGGGGCTTGTAGATGCCAGTTCTGTGTCGGCTGCTGATCGTACGGGTGCTCTGCACGCACCCCGCAAAAGAGAGCCTGTGCTTTGCAGGATCTGCATCAGCTCCAGAGCTGCATGTCCTGCAGCGCTCAGCTCGTCCCCTCTGCCAGCGTCCCCACCAGTCAGCTGGCATGAAATGCCTTGGCATCAGGAACTCACCTTCCTCCAAGCAGTCCATTTCTGGAGAAGAGACTGCTGGTGGATGGACCTGCCGCCCGTGGAAGGGCTCTTCTCATGCCTGGAGGGAGCCATACATGCGTTCCTCCCGTCCCCCGAAATGATGCTCTTCACCAGGGTGACACGGAGCTCGCTGGCCATCCTGAGCATGTCCCGCGTGTACATGCTCCAAGCCCAGAGGCTCAAGCCCTCCTGCCAGCACGTCCCAGAGCAAAGGAGCTAAACAGCAGCTCCTGCTCGGTAGGTAAATCCTGAGCTGTGCAAGGCTGACACACACTCCGTGCCTCCATGCAGCACCAGCACGTAAACCAAGCCTGGAGCAAAGCAAGGCTATTTCCAGCTTTTCAAACTAGGGAAAGATCTCTTGATATTATACATTTCCCTAAAGATGGCGAATGCCCCATCTGTGTTGAAACACTTTCCAGTTTATCCCAGACACACGGACTTAGCGATACCTGCACCACACTACCTCTGCAGCCCTCAGCCCATGGAGCTGCAAAGCTCCGAGATGCTGGAGGGAAACCAGCCACCCCTCCCTGCCAGGTTAGCCGTCTGAGGACCGTCATTCCTCATCCAAACTGGTTCCTGTAATATCTTAAGCAAAATGAAGGAAGCCCCTCTTCTCCCTGGTAGGTCTCAGTGCTGTCAAGAACAGAAACCAGATGTCTGGAAGGAAAACCCTGCCCAAGAGAGGTCAGGGAAGACCCATCCTGAGCGACCACCATGACACTTACTGGTTTTCACCTTGAGGGTGTAGGGGTTTTTCTGCTGAATGGTGTGGGTGAAATGGAAGCGGGCATTGCAGCTGTAGTCAGTCTGGGCATCCTGCAGCATGACGTTGGAGAAGTACAGGTCACCATTCTGGCCCTGGGAGACGCGCTTGTCCTGGTGGATGGGCTCCATGGCTGCAGGCGAGAACAGGCATTCAGAGCGAGTCAGATCCTCCCGCGGGCAGCTGCGCAAAGGAGGGACCCCGGACCCAAGCCACGTATGGGTGCCTCCAAGCTCTGAACTAGTAGCAACGACCCTAAACGTAGGTGCCTCCAAGCTCTGAACTAGCAGCAACGACCCTAAATGTAGTTATTTTAAATAAACATTGCAGAAAGGCTGCCTGCAGGGTTGGAGGTGGGAAGGGGCTTCCCCCGACTCACAGCTGCTCATCCAGAAGATGACGGGAGAAGGCAGGCCGGGCGGGGGGTTGCACTGGAGGCTGAGTGGAGCACCTTCATCCACCTCTATCACATCCACCTTCTCCTTGGGCCACAGGGGAGACTCTGCCGTAACAAGTAAAGACACTGGTGAGGAAGGCAGGGCAGTAACTTTGCAGATCTCTTCCCACTGGACCTGGCCTGGTTTCAATGGAGCGGCCTCAATGCAAACTTCATTTCTACGTGTGCAGAATTCCCTTAAATCTGTACCGAGTATTTCCCTGTTAGCTGCAGCCGTAACCCCCATGCCTTCATCCGAGTCCTGTGACCGGATGCGTCCTGACACAGGTAACGGATGAAGCAGGCTGAGGTGTCTGAGCACTGCATGTTCTCCATGCCTCTTCTACAAAATCTCCCCCCTGTTCCCCTTGAGGTGGCCGGCTGCTTGCTCTGCGCCATGGCTCTTACTCACTAGAAACCTGGAGGTGGATTTTGCTGGAGAGAGCAGTGCCATAGTCATTCCGGGCGAAGCACTGGTACTCGCCCTCGTAGTCCTCCGGCCGTCCCCCGCCATGGAAGTCGATGACCAGCGTCCCCGACCGCCGCCGCATGGACACCTTGGGGTCCTTCGCCACGTTGAAGAACTTCCCGTTCCGTGTCCAGGAAAAGCTGCAAATGCCAGGGAGAGGTTGGTTTTGTAACCATGGACCATATTTACCCAGTGAGATCCTTACCTGTGCTGCGCGAGCCAGCAGCTGGACTAGCTGGTGGTGTAAATGGCACAGCTCGACGGGAGAGGAGCCAGCTCTGATGAACGGCAGAGCTTCAGCATAACAAGGGCTGTAGATGCACTTACATGGGAACGGGGTTCCCTTTGGCTTCACATTCAATGAAGATGTTATCCCTTGGGTCGACGATGTAGTCCTTCACGGACTGCTTGGTGATTGTGGGGGGCTGAGGCACTGCAAAGCAAACGAAAAGCAGTGAGGAGGTCAGTGAGAAGAGGGTGAATCCTCTCTCTGCCATCCTGCATCAGATCCTGATGGGATTTCAGCTTCTTCCCCAGAGTGGGTGTGCAATTCATGGTTTAAAGCCCTTCAACACCTGAGGAGATTACCATAAGCTTTTGTGGGGGTGTGCTGCTCATCACCTCTCAGACCACCAGCACTGTTCAGACTCTTTCGGTACCAGGAAGCCCTTGTTTCTCGCTTGGTACCTTGGTCTCGTTAAAAAATTTCACAGTTACCTCTTCCTGCTACTGCAGGTTGTTTGAATAGGACTGAAAGCATCCTGGCTGTGCACCTCAAAGCCAGGGGCTGCACCTGGGACAGGGAGCCAGAGAGCCATGGCAAGAGGTTTACAGGTACTCCCTGTGCAAGAAAGAGCCACAAAACCTCCCAGGTTTACCCCAGAGGAGCACAGCACCAGTGTTCGGAAGGGCAGAGCTAGCGATGCTGCAAATGTGTCAGCACGCGGCGCTGAGCCTGGCACACGCACTCGTGCAAGGCAGAGGAGCCTGCTCCCCTCCAAGATGTGGCATTAGCAATAATAAACCTCTGCAGGAACAGTATTTGCTCATGCCAAGACGCTGTCTGGTTGCTGGACCCGCTCCAGGGAAAGCAGCAGAGCCTAAGCACTCCCCCCAAGTGGCTCCAGCACCTCCCGTGCCTCTCCCAGCCGTGCAGAAGTGGCTCATCCTGGCTCTGGCCAGCCCTGCCGCAGCAGCGGGCCATGCCCCCACGCACACCGGGCACCAAGCACCAGCCAGCACCGGCCCCCCGCTCCGTACGGACCCCTCGTGCCCTGCTTCGGCCATGCAGAGGAGACGGACACGGACACGCAGAGGGCGAGGGGAACACTTACATTCACTCTGAATATTTGCTGTTATTCCCAAAGTGCAAGCATAATGAAAAAAAAGGAAAACAGGTTAATTGAAGAACAAACCTATATACGTCACGTACACAAACATAAACACCTATAGTTAGTAGTAAGGCTTGCAAATGCTACGCACTAATCATTTTACAAGTCAAGCATGTTCTAATCTACCCGCTTACTGTGGGAGAAGCTGCTGCTGAGCGGTCCTGTTACCCGCCAATGCCTCTGCAGCAGGGGGTTTTAGGCCAAAAGAGAGCACGGGGTGCCTGGACGGGCTCCGACGTGCTCACACCACTTCCCTGTGGGCATCCATGCCCCCACGGTCCAGCGGCTCGCCCGCAGGAGTTAGCAATGTTCCCCTCCTTCCCCATGGCCAGGCTTACCCTGAGCCCCCCACAGTATCACCCCCCTTATTACAGGCTAATATGTGCCTGGTAAACCCGTAGCTGGCTTTAGGTGATGCTCAAACTCAGAGAAGGTGTCTGTAATATAGGGAGATACATATATATATCCTGTCCCCAGGACAGGGGCAGGCAGGATTTTATTCGAAGAAGAAAAATTCTTAGGGCTGAAGGCAATAACCACACAGGTAGGCTGAAAAGAAAGAGCAAACAGTGCAGCTCTCCCTGACACTGGGCAACCGAGGGCTGTTCCCTCTGCTGCCAGGGGACCCTGAGGCTTTGCCCACACATCTGCCTTCACTTCAGCTGCTTCTGCCCTTAAAACATAAGTTCTGGGGATAAAAATGCCTCCCTGGGGAGATCTCCCGCTCCTGAGGGGCATCAGCAAGGGCAGCTGGGTGCCCACCAGCACCTCAACCCCCCGGGGCTGGTGGGGGTTCCCCAGCCCCCTCCTGCAGAGCCCACATCCCGGAGCTGGTCTCCATGAAGCAGGAAGAGCTTTCGCAGCTGGTGGTACGTGGGGGATCGGGCTCGTGCACACACAGAGCCTGCGATTTGCACGTTTATCAGCCGTGGCACGAAGCTGGAGCTCTTTACGCACCAGCTGGTCAAACCTGCAGCCGTTCGAGTGCGGGCAATGGTTGCGTTAGCTCGGTCTTGCAGCTGAGCAGGGGGTAAGGGAGCCCTGATCACCAGGTGGCTTCAACAGGACCTGAAAACAAACCCCTGACGGCTCTGAAGGATGGGGTGGGAGTAAAAAGAAGCCAACGCTCCATGTCTCCAAGGGAGCTCAGGAAGCCTGGGAAGGGTCAGCTGGCTGGGACAGGCGTCAGCAGGATCCCAAATCCTCACCCAGGGCTGGGGGATGCTCCTCACCCACCTCCTCTTGGCACTGCTACACACAACTTCTTCTGCACACATTATTTACAAATATCTGTTGTGCAAGGAACCCTTTCAGGTAAGGATGACAAAAGGAAGCTCTTAGTTCTGATCCCAGTTTCCCCCCAGTGCTGGAGGGGATGATGCTCTCCTGCGGCTTGGTGCTGGGCAGCAGGGAGGAGGAGGAGGCTAGAGAAACAGCGAGCTGCTGAGAAATGCTGAGCTGCTGCAGGCTGCCTTGAGCATTTCTCCACCAGCTGTCAGCATTTCTCTTACTTTTCTAAGGTCACATTACATTTAAGTAGCAAAATTACTCCTTTCCTGACGCAAAGCACTAGAAGCAGCAGAAGGCGGCTGCTTGCAGACCCATTCAGTTTTCCCAGGCTGCACCGGCCCCTGCTTCCATGCCAGCTGCCTGCATTTCTGGAATGTTACAGACCTTAACAAAGCCAGGTCTGAAGGAACCTCTGAGCTGGGTGTATCAAATAAAATTCCCATTGCTGGGAAAAAAAGTGCCCTGTGCGTGTTACAGCACTGGCTCCAGGGGAACAGATATTTTCATCTACAATCACCTGGAATGGAGCAGAGCAGGGACTCGAGTCTGGGACCCCCTCCCTATGCTTTCAAGGAACACAAGTATTTATTCCCCTCCACAAACCAGAGCTTTCCCACCCTTTCTCTTCAGTAATTTCCAAATTTCAGCCAAAAGCCACTGGCCTCAAATTTTTCTTTCTTCTTTTGCAGCCCAGAGCCAGGGATCAGCGGAGGTACCACGGCTACGGCCAGCACACCCGGGACTCCACAGAGCAACAACCCACAGGGCAGAAATTTCTCCTATCAAGAGCAACCCTGGCACTTCAGCCTGAATTTAGACTCCAGCAAAAAGCGATGCTTTTTCTACTGACATACTGCTCACTGGAGGGTTTCAGTGCATTGCACTGTCGGAAGAGCTTCCCTGCAGCGACAGGCTGATTATTATTAACAGCCGCTACAGGAGGAAGCTGGGACACAAAGAAATTATGAAACTGGTTTCCAGAACAGTGGCTGAGCAGCTCTCAGTACGAACCCCTGTCTCAAGTACATTCAAGCAAGTCATGTGTTTCCCACGTGCTCGCCTGAAGATGCCCATTCAGCAGAAACATCAACCCATGTCCCCCTTTCTCCTCGCTCCGTATCCCCCAGCTTCTGTCCTTCTGAATAAAACATAGCTCCCATCTCATAATTAACCAAAAAGTCCAGACAGAGAGAAAGAAAAATCACACTGCTCTGCAGGACCTGCCCGGGTCCTCACTGCCATCAAGGACCTTGGTGTCAGCTCCTGGCAGCATCTGCCAGATAAGACTAGCAACGAGCTCCCATCCTCTGCAGAAGAGCATCCCAAAGCCTGTCCCTGCTCTGCAGGAACACTAGACATCTTGGGATGCTCCACTTAAATCAACAGCCTGAAGACTTGCTGCCTTGGCTGAGATGCACTCTTCCATTTTGATAAGTGGTTTCAAGTCCTCTGCTCAGCTTTTGAGGCAGATTGGCTACATCAGAGAGTCACTTAGGTGACTTTCTGGAGGGCACGTGGTTTAAAAAGAAAAATATCCCCAAATAAACAACAGTAAAGAAACCTTTGGCTGGACCAGCAAAGCTGCCTGGGCTGTGCACGTCTTCACTCTACCTCCTCAACCATTTCAGCAGCAGTTTTTCAAGGGGTAAACCATAACTTACAATCCAGAGGGACTTCGATGGTGCTGACGAGGTGATGAAGGTAGAGAGCGAACGCTATCCCTGCGCAGGTGAGGTGGTGTCTTTGCATGACCATTTTGGACGCCTGGGCAGCGTTAGGACCTCAGTTGTGTCCCTCGAGGAGAGCAGATCAGCGGCGCACGCGGATGGATCCTCAGCTGCAAAACAAACCCAAACCCAGTGGTCACTGAGATGTTTACAGCTCCGTTTGTCATCTCCCTTTCGGCAACTATGGAGAGAGAGTGTTTCCAAGCCAAAAATACTTGTGCAGAAGGACAGGAGTGTGCATAGTGCTAGAAATAGTTTGCAGGCACTGGTGACCCAGGTACAAGCCCATGGTCACCGCCCTCCCAACCTCTCAAACCCTGGAGAGACCTCCTGGATGGAAGGAGAAGGACCATGCTCTCCCCTGGGACTGCTGGAAAATTGCTCAGAACAAGTGAATACAAGAGCAGTGAACAGTCCCCACAGGAAAAAATAAAAAGGATGGTTTGCTGTTTACAAAAAAAACTAATAAATGTATTTTATGCTGAAGAAATACCTAGCAAACATCCGCTCCCTCCAGCGGGGCACCGGGATGAGCTCTGCCTCCACAGGCAGCCCGGCAATGGCAGCAAACCGGCTCTGGAGAACCCCCTCATGTACCACAGCGCCTGTCACCCACCTGGCACAGCTCCAGCAGGAGCTGGGGCACATCGAGACCTTTCCCGACCAGTCTCTAAGCATTTCCAGTTGGGCTCCAGCTGCTCTCCTCCCCAGATGGTCCCCGGTGCCAGATGCAGAGCACACTGCTGGGCTCCCAAAGGCGCCCAGCCAAACCTCCTGGGGACTGCCAGGGCATCATTTGCCATTTCCATACACATACCTTTTATTTGGCTGTTAATAAACCCGTAGACTAAACGCAGGTTAAAAAAGAGCAAAAAGGAGGATAAATTACCCCATCTGTACAATAAAAGCCCCCTGAGAAAGCCTGCTGTGGCACAGAGGCTGCATCAGGGCTGAGTTACAACGCTGCAATAGTCAGAGAAAGGCCATCAGCCGCGCAGACAGCTCTCTCGGCTCAGAACAAAAATAACGATACCAGGGCAGCAAAGAGTGGAAAATCCCCAGCCTCGCTCCACACCGCTCCTCCCCGGCCCTCGCGCAGGCTTTTGCCGAGGCGCGATGTCGGCAGGCAGGGGAGCAGCGCAGAGAGGCCATTTGGCAAGCAAGGAGAGCCCGTCTGCATGAAATATAAATAACCGGCTGCAGCTCTGGATGCTGCTACCCCTTCAGCTGTTCCCGAGCCCAGGACGAAGCAAAAGTGAGAGGGAGGGGGGACCCAGCACAACAGACAAAACCCGGAGAGCGCGGGGATGCTGGGGGGCTCTGGGTACCGCAGGGAATGCTGCTGGGAGCCAGCAAGGAGCAGATGTCACGGAAAATAAACAGCCCTAACACGGCCCGGGAAGCTCTCCTGACCCCCAGACAGGCTCAAACCCAGCGCAAGACAACTTTTAAGGACACTTTTCTCCGTCACCCTTGTGGGAAACAAGATGTGCTAAACGGTTTCTCCATCCAGCCCTCCTCGAGTGTGATCGGGGCTCCGTGTCTCCGCTCTTGGGCTGAAGCCCAAAGGAACTCGCCGTCCCAGCGTGTCCCAGTTACACCAGATGACAGATTGTAGGTTGTGAAGGGGTTTGGAGGGGAGTGTTGCTTTGATCTTTTTCGCTCGTTCTAAGGATTTTCCAATCCAGCTGTTGCATTAAAAATAGTTGAAGGACAAAATAATTATAGGACTGGGCCAGTAATTAAAGTCATGTCCAGGACTTGCACAGTCCTGTGATCAGGTCATGCTGAACAAAGCCTTTCAAATTACTTCTTTAGCTTTCTGTCTGAAGGAAGATATTTTGATCTGTAGCCTTCATTTTTTCAAGCGGTTCATTTCTCCAGTGACAGCTTAAAATGAGTAATGGATCAGCTGGTTCTGTGCCTTGCTGTTACTAAGCACAAGTCTGACTTTGGGACCGAATCAGCCAATACTGCGACCGGAGATTTAGCAAGGCTAAGATTTCCAGCGTCCTTACCATGCTCACCTACTGATGCTTCACATCACTACCAGAAAACGCTCTAAGCCCCTCTTCATTCACAGATGTAGTATGGGGGGGGAAGGTGCAAGACAGCAGGCATTTAAACAGCGCACATCTCTGCATGCTGCCTTGAGCCTGAAAAGTGACAGATATGTTGTTTTCTTTAGGCTGGGTACTAGCTAGTGTGAAAGAAATGGCTGTGACACTAAGGTTTCTGGCACAGACGCTTGGGAGATACTCGTACGTACACGCGTATGTGGGTGATTTTGCATTAAATGGGAATACAGAAAGGACTGAGACCGAATATTGATACATACAGCATACACGGGAGGCATCTGTGCATCCAGCTGAGGCAAAGGAGTATCAACGCATGCACGGGGACTAGAAAAGTAATGGCTGTGCATATCAGGAAGCGAGAAATCTGCAGACAACTTCTGAGCTACAAAAGGGAGCAGCAGGGCCACGGGGCAGAGCTACGTGGGAATGGCCCAGACGTGTCCAGTGCCGGCGGACCGGCCAGGGAGGTCGGTCCGTATGACCGCACGTCCACGCGCAGCGGCACCGACTGAGAGCAAACCATAAAACCCATGACAGGGCACAGACAAAATGCACGCCCGCCTTTTGAACAGCGAACGCCGGGGCTGCTGCAGGGCCCCTTTGTCTCGGGCAGATGTGGGTGCGACTGGGGACATCAGGAACAAGCTGCCGCCGTGCTTGCGCGTGTAGGTGGGTCCTGGGGACAGGCAGTGCCACGAGCCCCCGGCCGCACAGAACACAGCCCACATTGTCAGGGCTGCGCCTTCCCCGGGGACAGGGACGTCTCCCCAGCACAGAGGGCTGGAGCTGCGGTAGGGCCACGAACAGGCTTATCTGGGGATGCTGAGTCGTGAAGCTGTCTGATGTCTTCATCATCTGCTTCTGAGACTGACTCAACCCGAAACAGCCCACGGAAAGGGGCAGATGAGACCTCTTCTTCCCAGACTTAGCATTTCTTAATCGCTGCTCCTGGCCCCGTTGTGCAACACAGCAAAGTTTTGACTCCCGCCCAAAGAGCAGAATGAGCCCTTCAGCCTCATCTCTGCAGCTGCCTCATGGGAGAGCCAGAGCCGTGGAGATGGCAGGGTTGAGTCTGGGGATGCTCAGGAAGCCTCTGAGCTGGCTGGACCCGAAACTGATCTAAAATCTGGGCCTTTAAGGTTCTGTAAAAACACAAACTGGGCCAAAATCTCACACAAATAGTGACAAAACTGTGATGCCATCAAATAGGAATTTAACTGCTTGAATGCATTTCCCATCCAGCTTTAAGCCTGCATCCAGGCACCGACAAAAGCCACGTCCCTGCTCTGCTTTCCTCCAGCTACAGGCGAGACACAGCAGCGAGAGACTCGGATGCCTTTTCCCCCAACTACTTGCCCAGAGTTCAGAAGTGTTTTTCAGACTTGTTGGTGCTTTCCATTTCCCCCATGACCTACTGCAACATCAGTTCTCACAAGCTGTTAGTCTGGGTTGAGAAATACATCCCAGACCTTGGCCCAGACCTCTCTCCAGATGCCTCAGATACTTTTGTAAATACATTTTTCTCTGGACAAACGCATGAGTAACCCCAGGACGTTTAAAACTAGAGACTCTTTGCAAAATCCAACCAAATATCCACACAACATGGGGCTCATATGAAATCAAAAGGTGGATTAAGGCGTGACCTTAACTCTGCTCCGTTCGGAGACTCCCTCCTCTCTCTGAATAGGCATCGGAGGGAAAAAATTAAATGCAAGAAAGACAAAAAGAGGATGGACACCTGGGGATGACACAGAGACCCATGATGGGGCTGAAAATACAGATGCTGGGACTCAATGGCAGTAGTGCCTGCCCCAGCTGATGGCTGGGCAACCAGGATGGGAGCTGGAGGGTTTGGAGAGGATTTGTACTTTCCATAGAAAAATTAGCCACAGTTTTTATTCTTGTGCAGCAGTCAGGACAAATGAGCTTGAAAGAAAAAGAAGCTTCCAGAAGGAAACGCCTTGCTGTACCTAGGCCACCCTGCATTACAAAACACTCAGGCAGAGGACCGTATCCTGGTATCGTGGGATTTCTGTTCCATTTAAAGGCAGAGGGGGATTTGGCTGCATTCTCAAATGCTTTCCAACCAAATCTGGATTTTCAAACGATAGCGCAGCAGGTAAGCCACAGCCCCAAGGGTCGGTGGAGTCAAGAGGAGGTGTGCAGAGTCGAGGGGTACCGGATGCTCCTGTGGCCTGGCAGAGCCCAGCCTGGCCCCGGGGAGCCCCAAGTGCCCCTGCCAGCAGGGACAAGCCCCCCAACACCCTCTCTCAAGAGGTGCTGACGGTCACGGCACCCAGCAGGCGAGTGTGCCTTGATTATCTGAACAGCCACGTGGTGAACAGGATGCCACTGAGACGATACCTGGCCCACATGCTGTTACAGCTCGTTGCCCTGCTCTGCTGCAAGTTTCACACTCTCAGGTTTCTCCTTATGTAAAGACAACACTCGCATACCAATAATTAAACCAGAAAACACATCCAGGCGCTTTGTCTGAAAATCTGCAGTGAAAGGGAAAAAATACAGCTTTTAAAATTCTTATAGGTCCCCCTCCGTCTCTGGAGAGCCCTGCTCCAGCATCAGGAGCGCTGTGGATGGTACCACCAGAGCAGGGTTTCTCTGCAGGCGTTGGCTCCTCGCTTCACAGCTCCTCGGGGACGCCAAGCCAGCACAGCGGGCTGTGTCCCAGCCTGGCAGAGCTGCAAACCTTCACAGCCACACAGGAGAAACTTCGATTTGCTATTTCTCCACGCACATGTTGGTTTAACAGTACATTGCTCCCTCCTTGCCTTGAGATGGGGGAAATCTCTCCTCTCCACAGATGGCAGAGAGCTGTGCTAGTGAATCCTCGCATCCCAGTCCCGGAGCATCCCTGCTTCCCCCCGCGCTGGCGAGCCAAAGCTCCCATCTGCTCGGCACCAACAAGTTTCCCACTGGCTTTGATTGCCATGGCCAGGAGAGGTGGGAGGGGGGAGTTTGCCTGTCACAGGCTCCCTCCACCAGCAGAACGCTGCCGGATGAGCCTGCCGACATGCTCGGCTCATTAGCAGAACACGAACCCCATGCCACCTAATCCGCTCGCTGCTGCTCCAGCCGGGCTCCGGGCTCCTCCTTCAGAGCTCCACGGCTTCGCAGTGCTGGAGGGCGAACGGTGTGGGAAAATATCTCCTCTTGCTGCAGAGATGCAGCCATCAGCGAGAACCTGCTTTGGGTCAAGGCAGCAAAAACCGGCACCCCCATCCTCCCCAGGCCGATTTGGCCAAAACTTGGCTCTTTGTCATCATTCCCAAACCACATCCCTGCAAACCACAACATGCGGGATGTCCTGCCCCGGGGAAGCTGCACACACTGACCAGAGCCCGAGGACTTCCCCCGGCTGCACAAATAACATCGGGAAAGGGCTGAAATTTATTTCCTTCTCAACAGCTTAATGAAATGAGACCTTCTGGAAAAACGATGGAAACAAATCGCTTCCCTGTAACCCCACTCCCAGAAACAACTGCAGGCCTGAACTCTCCGAGGCAGACAGGGGGGCTGTAGAGCAGACACAGAAATCGTAAGCAAGGGGAATCTCTGGTTGAAGCTAAGTAAAATTAAATCATTCCACAATGAAGGATTGGTTTTAATCAGCTCATTAGGTCCAGCAGGATGCTTTCAGTAGCAATTAGGCATTTATCCTTATTTATGGTTGTAAGAGGAACAGTAAAGCTTGAGCAGCTAGTGTTCCCAAGAAGATTCCTACAGCACCATTTAATGCATTTCAGCCGCTTAATTAATACTGATTAAGTAGCACAGAGCAACATTTCCACAAAGAGAAAACCCTTTTGGTTTCAGATAATGAAAAACATTGATTTAGAGAAAATATATGTATGTGACTCCCTAACAGTGACTAAAAGCTTCATTTTGCTCCTGCTCTGTTCAGGTTCTCCATGGCCTCCCCGCTGGTTGTACGTAACACAGCAGATGCATTGCTGGGTTGCTGACTTCCAGGGCCATAGATCTACACCGCCTTTGTTCGGCAGTGCCGGCACCTTTGGTCACACCTGGTAAAAGCCACCACACGGGCGCCAGCCGACCATGATCATGAAGTGATCAAGAAGAAGCAAAGCAATGATCGCCAAGGCAAGACATGATCATCTGGAGCAGAGAGAAGTGCTCTGTGTCTGTTCCTGAGGTTGGGTATGGCTTTCACAACTGTTCTGCCAAACAACTGTCAGAGCAAACACCAGCAACTCCATTTGCATCTTGCCTTCTCCCCCTTAAAAAATAACCATACCCATCCTTTTAGCGACTAATGCTTCAGACCTACGTACCCTCTAATCACAGGCAAGAAGGAAAGTCAGGCGTGTCGTGGGAAATGGGTCACAGGCTGAGGTTCTTGATGGCCCAGAGTCTATCAACTATTATTTTCCATACCCACTGTAACCCCAAGAGTCCCCAAACACCTCTTTGCTCCTGTCCTCTGAACAAAAGGACGTTTCTCAGAACAAGACCTGCAGCCGCAGAGGTTTGCAGAGACAGGCACTGCCGACACCGCCACTACCAACCCTCCATGAAAACCCCAGGCAGACCGATTTGTTCAGGACAGCTGCCCGTATACTTCTCCCGTTAGGTTTTCAGCACATCTTTAAGAAACACATCTTTAAGGAACACATTCACAGGCCATTTCTCACAGCCCCTGGTTTCTTGTCTCACTCCTCCACGGGATTTTTGCCATATGCTGCATTTTCCTTTCACTCCCTGGAACCCTCCTGCCTCGCACGTGGGTGAGTTTTCAATCCCAAGCCCTGCAGGCTGTCTGCATTTTAAAAGAACCGAGCAAACAAGCAAGCATTGAGTGAAAACGCCGTGACATCGCCAGGAACATGGATGGCTTCCGAAAGTCACCCACCAGCACATGCCAGGAAGAGCCGCGGCAGCTTCCCTCCGACTCCGCGCAGGGCAACACGTGGGAAGTGGGAATGAACCCGTCAATCCCCTGAACTTTGGAGCTGATGCCGGCAGTAAGGAGATTTATACTTTAGCTTGTCTCAGTAGCTATCAGCCAGCCAAGAGATCACCCGACATTCCTCCTGCAGCACTCTCGAGTCGGGACCAGCTGCACTCAGGCTCCAGTTCCAGAAATATTTTGAAAATGTAGGAGGAAGGGGATAATTGCACTTCCTGCTGTTCAGAGCTGTGGCCGCAGCAGTGCAGAGAGTGGTTGCACTCTCAGGAGGTAATTCATTCCCTTGCAGAGCTGCGTATCGCTACTGAGAGCACGGATAACTCCAGGGACAGACTCTTAATCTATCACGGTCATATCTCGACACTACATAAATGTGAATTAATTTATCATCCTGTCCTTCTGGTAATGTAAGGAAATACTGTCATTCTATTACACAGATAGATTCTAGTCCGGAGAGGTTAAGTGTTACCCCAAGGTCAGGCAAAAGATATGGCAGGAGTGGGAAATGAGCTGAGATCACCAGAGTACTCGGTTTAATCAGAAAATACCATTTAACCTTTACAAACCGGTCACAGTCAGGGGAAAAAAAAAAACCACAACCAGAAAAGGGTGAAACTTTCCATGGAAGACAACGACGTGGCCTTCGCCAGCCGGCACATCACCCGTGAGCCCGCGCCGTGCCCCCACGGCAGCTGGGAATTGGCCCCGTGACAGCTGATCCGCAGGCTGCTGGGGCCGCTCCGGGGACCCGCGGGGCACCGGGTCACACCGGCCCCGCTAATCGGCTTCCCAGCCTCCCGCTGAGCCGCTTGTTTCCGCATCTTTTCCTTTCATCAGCAAGAGTAAGCAGCAAGTAAGAAAAAAAACCCCAATTCAAGTTATTCTTGGTAGAAAAGAAAGGGGCTCCTGAGCATCGTTTCTGCATGGGCGGCATCTTGAGCATGACATGACATTTAAGGAACACAGGGTTGGTGACAGCTAAGATGAAAAAGGAATCGTTTTTACTTGTTGTTTTGGGGGGGAAATATTTAACAACTCTCCTTATATTGCAACCTATTGGGAAAAATACAGAGTCATTTACTTAATTATGATGTTGCTTCATTTAAGAGGGACAAGGAAGGGAACTGGTGTGAAAAACATGGATTAAAAAGGAAAAAATACAAGTGGGAAAGTTTCTCAATGAGAAGATTTGAGCGGCAGTTTTAGGGTGCAGGATGCACTGATGGCACCCGTGTTGGCAGCCCATTTTAGGGCTGCATGGGACCCTGCCTGGGAGCACTTCACCCAGCAGCAGGTGATGCTGGGGCTGGTCCAGGAGCTTCTCAATCACCACTTTACACCAAAGCAGGAGTCCCAACAGCCAAACCCCAACATGGCTGTCATGTGGTGTCTGCGAGGAACGCTCTGGACGTGTTGTCCCGTTCCTGATGGAGCAGCACCCACGCTCAAACCCAACACCAATGGCAGCGTTGCCAAACTGCCTGGCATTCTCAGGAGACCACAGGGTATCCACAGGGTCCCAGCCCCCTGCCCTCACAGCAAAGCCCCTTCCCACGCTGCTCGGGGCAAGTGCAACTGAGCTAACAGCAGGAGAGGACACCCAGCCTGCGAGCAGTTAATGTCTGCCCCGCTGTGTCCGTCGGCCACCCCTCCCAGGGCTGGCAGCATCTGGCCCCTGGTGATTAGCCAACTGCTAATCACGCAGAGCAATAGCTATAAACAGCAACTGCAGGACGGTTCATGCAGCAATCGCTCTGGAAAAGCTGCCTTTCCCCTTCTGGCTCCCACACGAGTCTCCTCCTCCGTTCCCCTCTGCAGGGCATGACCCCAAGGAGGAGCACGCAGACCTAGGGCTTTGCAGCAGGCTGAGCCTCTCTAATGAAGACGATGGATGCAACGCCCAGAGAGAGGCAGGAATGTGTACTTCCCTAATTGCACGGGGCCAGGAGATGGGCTGGCTTGAATTCGTGCTCAGCACCAACCCTTGCTTCAATGCTTGTGCACTGGCATAACCTGCACCTCGTCCACCGCGATGCTGTGCCTCGAGATGCTCAGGGGGGTGGTTGTGGCAATGGGCAGAGGTGCTTCGGGCAGAGCACCCCAGTGCTGACCTCCCACTACCCAAGGAGCTGTCAGACACGGGAGCAAGCCGAAGCCGAGCCCCATGCCCTGGGCCGGCTCTGCAAGGCAGCCTGCAGCTCTCACGGAGCGTCAGGCGTGACTTATCCCAGCAGCAATCTCCTCCTCCGGCTGCTTCTCGTTCATGACAGCAAATAACGGTGACCCAGGCAGAAGCTGCGTCTCGGCAGCGCTCCCGAGGAGACCGCAGCCAGGGTTCAATAGCCATGAACTGGCCGAGCCTCCCAGGCGCACGCTGCTGGCCGCAGTCAGTCCTCGTGGCCGGAGGAGACCGCAAAACGTGGCAGGGGACACAGTCCCCTCCCTCTGTGCTTTCATTCAGTTGAAAAGCTCAAAAAGTCAGCAAGACGTTGAGTCTGCATTTGGTCACACGGACGTCCCAGGAGGAAAAGGGTCCCACAGGGTCCCACGAGCTCGGAGAGCTGCCCTGCCCCTGCCCAGCCTCTCCCCTTCCCATGCCAAGGGCTTGCCCAGAGCATCTCTCGCACCCTCAAGTCATAATTAATGGTGACTTCAACTGTGCCACCAAAGCCCCTCTCTGGTACGTGCCGTGCGAGCTGCCTACGTCCTCCCGCACGCGGTGCCAGGCAGGGCAAGCCGCCCTGGTCAGCTGCGTCCGGGGACGTGACGCTCGCTGTCACAGACGCGCACGCCCTGACACCGCAGGAAGGGTTTCCCCTTGGCACAGAGGGAAAACCCTGATGAAGAAAAAGGGCCCGATCTGCAGCACGCGGGTGCCCAGGAGTTAAAAAGCCCTTGGCTGCTCTTAAGCCAGGAAGCCACTTTGGTAACTCAGTGAATTGGAGTATTTGTGTTTCTGTCTCACATTACTGAGGTCCTGGTCACTTACGATCACTAAAGAGCCTGGGAAAAAGCCGTGAACCCTGCCATTACCCCCTAACTCCCTCGCAGGGACCCCCAGTTCCCTGAGGAGTCCTTTGACTGGCGGGAAAGCTTCCTTTCAGCCTCAGCGGGGTCCACACCACAGCCCAGAGTGGACCCCAGCATCCACGAGAGCTGCTGTGCACCTGCCCAGAGCCAACGTCCCCAGGGCCAGCGCTGCCACGAGTGAATCCGGGGACAGGGGCGAGCCGGGGGAGCAGCATGGGAGCATCTGCAGGCAAACGCGGTGGCAGAGGGACCCAGGAGAGCCCTCGTCCTGCCTGCACCTCTGCAAGCAGAGACCCTTTATTCCATGGGTTTTCCTTTCAAAATATTTCACCACGGTTTTTTATTTAGCAGATGAACAAGAAAATAATTGCATTAGGACAGACCACCCTTGATTTTATGAAGCCGAACACTCCCTCCATCAGGGAAAGGCAGTGATTTCAGTAGCACAACCAGAAGGAAGGCGAATGCTTGGGTTGAGGGTTGAGCAGTAGCGGTACCCGCTCCAGGGCAGCTGTGCTGAAGCTGTGCAGGCAGCGAGGCCAGGCTGGGACCGGAGCTGGGCTCCTTCAGACCTGCGCACTGTCATGGGTGCTGTTCAGGGCGCGCTGAATGGGTGCAATTATTCAAGTGCTGAACATTCCCCACTAGAAATTATAGCATTCAAAGGTGATGAAGGACTTGAGCACAAAAGCTTTAATTTTCATGGGGTGGTGCAAGTCCAGAAGAGCTGGGACAAGAGCTACCAGGCAGAGCAAGGAGAGTTTTGTGCCTGAGAACAGGAGGCAGAAACGGCACCAAGGGCTGCGACCAGCTCCAAGGAGCTGACAGGCACCATCACAGGGCAACTCCTTCTGCGCCTCCTCAGAGGGCTCAGGGAACAAAGCAGGATTTTGCAGCCACCCACTCGCACAGAAATGCATTTCCAAGAAGCTGGAAATGCCACGTTCCCAGGAGGAACGCCACGCGGGCACACAACAGGGCACAGGCTGGCCGTGCCCAGCAGAGAAGCTGAGGTCCATGGGGACCCACCAACTGCAGCCTCACTGGTGCTTCCCCGGGTACGCAGGTTCTGCTCCTCCTTCCCAGTCTCTCCCATCCTTTTGGCTGCTTTTGGTAACACTCCCGACTCAACCCCATCTACCCCCAGCCACTCCCACCTCCAGGGTGGGTCCCCAGACACCACCTCCCCGGTCTGTAACCGGATCAAAGTCACCGGTGTCACCAACAAGGCAGGAACATGCCTGCTGATGATTAATCCCATAAGTGAGCTGTATTTACAGACACCGGCTCTTCCCCAGAGCCTGGCCGAGGGCCCTCAAGCTGTTGTATCACCTTACAGCTGGTTGTGGTGTGCAGGGAGCTACCAGACACCAGGTCCTTCATCCACCACCCTTAGACCAGGCAGGCTCTGCTCCAGGACCACATCCTCACGCTGGGTATCAGCCCAAATCCAGAGATGCATCTCCCAGGAAGAGTCAATGTAGGTAATTAAGCTGCTCTAGTCTTCCCAAACACAGTCTTGGAGCACATCTGGTTCCCATGTTCCGCAAAACGCCTTTGACATTTAATTTCAAACCCCGGGCACTTCGACAGTGGTGCCAGAGAAAAGCAGCAGCAAATCTGACATTTCATCCCTGAGCCATCTGACGTACAACCTTCAGACGAGACCCCAGCACAGAACAGTTTGGAGAAATGGGAGGGGACCAAGAAAGATGGGGCAATTCTTCAAAACCTTATACAGAAATGCAAACAACAAGGCTGTCTGGAAGTCTGCCCCTCTCAGTAGCACCGGATTTGCTTTTGCCAAAATGCTGTGTAAGGGGTTTTCCTTGCCCTGTGCACACTTAGATCCTAATTACACGTGGGGAATCACAGGAAGGAGATCATTACCTCTGCTCTATGCTCCCTTAACAAGTCGCATTACTACAGCCTAATTGAGCTCATGTCTGGGCAATCTCATTTCTGATGACTGCCCACCTGCCATAGCTTCATGAATCTTCACAAAAAAATATCTTTTATTGGATTATTCTACAGGCATAAAGCGTGTCTTGCAATGATTTTCCAAAAAGGGCAAACCAAGTATTACAAATCCACATTTTCAGCCAGTTTTCCAAAGGAAAAGCCCTCCCCGTCCTGCCTGGCTTTCAGCTGGGCACTGCCAATAACTCCTCAACCTCTTGGCTCATTTCAAATCCAGCTGGGAACCTCTCTGCCTCCGCTACAGGCATTCCATCCCTGCAAGTATCACGAGAGTGGCTTGTCAGGGAGCTCGCATCTTACGAGACAGACATTCCCCTGGGAGACTTTGATGCACAGACTTTATTAGTTATGCAGTTAAAATCAAGCCAAGCCCCACAGCTCTGGCTGCATCCCCCTGTACCCCCACCCTGACCTGGGTGGGCTGGGCGCCTTCACTCCCCCTTCCTCCCTCAGAGCCCACCACCAACATCTTAAAGTAGTTTATTTCCCACCAGAGGCAGCTGGCGACCCAAAGTCACTGGTCTATGGGTCTCCCAGCACCCACCTGCAACGTTTTGGTGACCCCGTTCTCGCTGCCTGTCCTCAGACGTGAAACATTGACAGCCTTGAACGACAGACAGTGCCTTTTAGCCTGGTACAGCAGAGATGCTGTAAAATCACACGTTATTTATTACCCTGAGCTCAGAACTAGAAGGGAAACACCATTCTCCCGTATTTCTCAGCAATGCCTTCACAAGTTTTCACATTACTCTGCATAAAATTCTCACCCTTTGCAACAGAGTCATTAATATTGCCTGCACAGTCACTCCATCTGCCTTTTGAGCCCCCTCCAAGCAGTAATAAGTTAACTGGTCGAAGCATTTGGCTTCTAAATAGTGAAGCTGGCACAAAACAAGGTTTTAACCTTCAGGACTGAGTGCAGGAGGCAGGATAGGGATTACTTGTTTACTGCCTTTAAAAAAAATACAAGGGATGTGTATGCACACTGAAAAGGCCAGGCTGGTGCTTAGTATTTCTTTTAAAAGAGTCCAACTGCAGGCGAAGGCAGCAATGCTGGGCACAGCATCCTCCCACGAGCTCGGCTGGACAGGAGCTGCTCCATGCGAATCTGCTGCCACTGGTGCCAGGCACAACGCCCGCGCCGAGCCGGGAGCCTTCCTGGCACGAGCTGGGGGAATGGGAAGGCAAAAGCAACCAGTTCATGCCCTGAGCAGGTGCAGATGGGCACAAGAACAGCGTAGGTATCGGTGATAAATGATAAATAAAGTAACAGGAGGAGAAACCAGCCAGCTGCGGGACGAACCATCGCTTTGCCATCTCCAGCTGCGCAGGATCAGTCCGGAGACTACAAGTGGCATTTACCTGGGAGGCCGGTTTGAGCCTGGGGAGAGACAAGCTAAGGACCTTCATATCTGCCTTCGCTGGGCTGCAGAACATTTCCAGCATCCCACGGGCTGGAAGATGTGAAGCCTGCGCCCTGCAAACCCTTGCAAATACAAAGCTCCTCTCACTGGCAAGAACTGGAAGCAGGGGAAAACTTCACTCGGTAAATAATGGAGTTTAAAGACAAGCAGAAAACAAAGGAAAGGGAAACTTCAATGCTGAACTACTCCCTGTCTCCCGCCTCATCTCCAATGCACCCAGCCGAGCTCTGCGTCACGGTGGTGAACGGCTGCAAATGTTAAATGCGAAATATCTTCGACAAAGCTATTCAAACACAACAGCTGACAGAAACAAGGGGTAATGAGAAGGGATGGGGAACTGAGGGCTGAATCAGCAATTTTCTAGAGTTCTGTACGCCAGAGCTTGAGCTGAAATCTGGCTTTGGTTTTCTAGTCAAGTACTTAAATGCTTTTGCCCCTGACAGTGCTCGAGGAGAGGAGAAACGATCACAGAGCAGCAGCCGAGATCACCTCTGGCAGGGGCCGCGGAGGGAGCAGAGCGAGCGTCTGGGCTGGTGCTCAGCATTGCTCAGACAAAGCATCCCAACGCTTCCCGGCCCCGGCACCCTGGGCATCTCCCAGCTGGGCAAGCTGCCTGCGCTGGGAACTGGGTGCAGGGTACAACTAGTCCCAGGGCTTTACAAGAAAAACCTGTTCCCAAGCTCCTTCCCTTGACTTCCTCCAGGACAGAGGGCAATGTAGAAATGCAGAGCATGTTCCACATTGGCTAAAGCAATATGGAAAATAGTAAATGTTTTTCACGTGGTTTTTGAAAGAGTTTCTTTGCCTTTTTTTTCAGCACAAACTGCTGACATTTTCCAAGCTATGTTATTCTTGCGCTGAAGGAACTATGCAAGCTGGGGTTTTGTGTAGTAGCTTGAAGAGTGGAACAGAATGCAAGGGAAAACTACACACTAACTTTGATTTAAAAAATAGAGTAAATTTGAGTTTCTTAACCAAAACACACACAAAGAACCATGTGGAGCTGGATCACTGTAAAAAGAAAAAAAAAAAAAAATCAATACACCTAATCACAATTTTCCAATATTCAGTGTAGTGCTGCCTGCAAGCTCCCCAGCCTGCCGTTCTTGCTTCCCAACAAGAGCCAGTACCAGAACGTACACATCAGTACCAGCACTTGTGGCTGCCGGCCTTGAAGGTTAAGCCTGGTTTCTCCCATGCTACTACACAGTTACACACTCAGATCCCATTGAGAGCTAACGGCACTGCAGAGCCTGACTGATTTAGACATTTCTCCACTTGAAGACTTTGTTAGAAATGTTGATAAGGAAAGCATATGCTTAAAAGATAGCTACATTAAAAAATCATCTCTCCCCAGAGAGATTTTCACAGCTCATTTATTAAACCCCCTCAAAGAACAGAGGGGAAAATCCAGCTTCAATTGTTTTTAAGCTGTAACAAGCGATGGGAGAGTTCAGTTTTGCCTTCCAGCCTTGCTGCGAGTTTCACTCCTAACAAGCTGCACTTCAAGGCAAGGCACTTATCACACCAGTAGCTTTATTTCAAAACCAGCGTGAACAAAGGGAGAGCTAGCCACAAGTCTGATCACTTCTGGGCTGATCCTGTATACCCCCAGCTGCATCTTTACACCCCATTCACCCAGGCTCCTGGCTCACGCTCTAATTTGGGATGGGATTTTCATGGTCATTTGCAGACAAGCCCATGCTCAGTACTACAAAACAGTAAAGCAACACCATCCCCCATCAGAGGGTACCAAGGGGCTTCTGTTAATGAGCTTTGGCTTGGTCCCAAGCTGGACCACTTGTTTTTTCTTGTTTGAATATACATAAAGGCAGTGACAGCATCTTCCAGGTGCTCTTGCCAGTGGAAGAGCGTTGCTGCAGGAGGAGGTGGGTGGCTGCAAAGGCAACTGCTACCCGGCCAGCAGGCAGGGCTGGGCTGGCAGCTCCGGAGTCTTTACCACCATCCGAGAAGGAAGTGCACTTGTAAAAACTGGATTGAAACATTGCTTTTACAAATGTGGAGAGAGGAATCGGGTCTGTACCGCTTCAGACATGGGAAAATGCCCAAACCCTCTTCCCGAGGACCTCAGCCTGCTCCTGCTTGGCAAGCGCTTCCCAGAGTAACTCGGGAAATCACAAGCCTGTCGGAACCAAGCCCATTGAAGCAGCTCGATACAGCTAGAAATTATTTTCACTGCTCATAAAACACTCCTTTTTATGATCTTACAATTACAAACAGCTGTTTATTTTGCTAGTTAGCTCTTTTAAAGCGTTCTTTCCAATGCAGAATGAAAAGTGTCAGGCATTTTCCAGGAATTTTCGGAGCAGAGAAAGTTTGGCACTCTATTATTTGAGAATGGCTGAAAGGGTGCAATTAGCTTAAGAACAAGCATCTATTCTGGGTGGCAACCTCAGGATCCTTCCTCTGGCATCCAAACAGGCAGCATGTGACAAGCGGATGCCAAGCAGCCGAGCCTCCCTCCCTCCCGCTCAGGCATGCATACAATTCCCATAATATCTGCCTCCCAGCCTTGCTCAGAGCTCAGAAAGCTGGTCAAGCCCTGCAGGCATCTGTAACCCTTTGCATGCCTTGCATCGTTTGAGAAAGCTGCAGAGTTTCGGGAAACACGAGCGAACCCCACAGGAAGGGGCGGCAGAGGCAGGGATCGGGGCTCTCGCCTCCCCTGCCCGCAGCTGTGAGAAGAGGATTAAATGACAGTAGCTTTAAATCAAATTCAGCCCCTCATCCACCCCAACTAATAAGTTTCCACCATCAAAATCTTGAGGAATGCCGAAGAGGTGAGCTTTGAGTTTTGGAAATAACAAGGATTTCCATGAGTGAAGCCTGCGGGAGCGAAGCCTGCCCGAGAGCACGCGGGCGGGCATGAAAGCTGTTGAGGCTTCGGGGTGGGGAAATACATCCAAATGGGGTCAGAAATCTGGTGTGAGCAACTCATGCTGGGTTAGGCTCGGGAATCACACACCGAGACCAGAGGAGGGGGGTTTGGAGCAGCAGACACCCTTGCAGGACCTCAGAGCCCTTTTTGGGGGTCATGAGCCCCGGTGCTCTCCCCAGCCGCTCGCTCGCATCCCTCGGGAGAGCAGCACTTGAGCGTGGCCATAGCAACCTGCGTTCATGCGCAGCAATGCCTGCCTGGGCAAAGAGGTGGGGAATTCTCTCCCCAGCTCAAAAATTATTCATGAGAAATTAGTGAGAGCTACAACGAGCCTTCTGAAGCATGCTCCCACCCAGCCCTGCCTGGGAGCAGGCAGGCGGAGGACCTTCCTCTCTGTTCCCCTTGGCAAAAGGCTGTTAATTTAATATTAAAAAAAGGAAAAGAGCCCTTTCTTGCGAAGGCAGTTCTGAAGCACCAGTTTGAGTGCCTTTTTTTGTTGGTGGTGTTCTTAATTAGAAGATAAACCTTCTTGAAGGGAGTCTCTGAGCAGCTGGCAGAGAGCCAGGTCACCCCATCGCTGCTCTCAGACCCCCTCTCCTACTCCTCTCGTTCAGTTCCCACTGCAGCCTAACCCAGCATGAGTTGCTCACACCAGATTTCTGACCCCATTTGGATGTATTTCCCCCCGCCTCGAAATGCCAAACCTGATCTTTCACCAAAAGGTAACTCCAGGCTGCGGAGAGAGACCTGCAGGGATGCAGCAATGCTATGGGGAGAGGGGCAGCCCTGAGCCACCCTTTTCCCCATCCCCCTGCCCCCGGGGCACCCACAGCCCTTTGCTTGCTTATTTTCATCTTAGCCATTTCCTGCACCCGAGTCTAGCCAGCAAGGAGCAGAGAAATCCCGTTACTTACTGCAGTAACTGACATGGACAAGAAAATACCCAGTCAGGATAGAGAAGAATTTGACTCATTTAAAGGACCATGTTCTGCCCCAATTACACGACGGTTCAGCAAACAGAAACCTTACCATTCCCCCCCCAGCAGAGCTCAACAAGCATTCCCACGGGGAATCGCAGCCGGTCACCACTGCGGCTCAGGGACCGCTTCTCGCCTTCCCTCCGGAGCGGGCAGAGGGTTTGCTGGAGCTGTGGCAGGAGGAAGGTGTGGGCAGAGGGGCCAGCACTGCCCAGGGTCCCTGCTGCACCCTGGGAGTCCATTACCCATCCAGCAGCCTCATTTCAGCCATTTTATGCTAATTATTTTCTGTACAGTTTTATGCAAATTCTTCTGACGGAGGGAGATGCATGGAAATGTATTTGCCATACTCCAGATGCCAGCAGCGTCTGGTCCCGCTCCATTTGGGGCTCCCAGTACCACCCTGCTGGGCCCTTGCTGGGACGTAGGTGAGCTTGCCACACATTATGCCCCTTTCACCAGTTCCCAGCAAACTGGCTGCTGGATGTCACATGGTGACTAATGGTTCTTGCTGCGTCTCCACCACCACAGCGCAGCTTGGAGCCCGGGGGGTATAATCACGACCTGCCTTTCAACGCCGGGACTGCACCGCACAATTATGGGTGTGGAAGGAAAGATGTCAGGGCGACGGGAGAAGGAACACAAAAGGCAGAGAAATGGAGCTTATCCAGAGACTTTGGTTTCCACTTTCCCCAGTTCAGGTGCTTCACGGGCAGGAGAGAGGCTGAGACTGGAGTTACGTGGAAGGGAGACTGACCTGCAGGCAATTCAGGGTTCCCGAAAGAGAGTCCCCCCCAACAGACGTCTGACAGAGCATATTCTGGAAACAAACCAGCAACGCTGAAACGCAGTTGTTGCTGTTGGGGCTTTTGGGAGAGGTTTCCCAGTCCATGTTTTGAGAGGTTTTCATTTTAACCAGATCAAATTACAGCAACAGACAGGTACGACTGACGTGTATAACTCGACGCAGCATCTCCAGAGCAATGCGGCTGCGATTACACCCAAACCATCTGACCATGCGGCCCTTGTCGAAACCTGGAGCGGCTCCGAGAGCGGCTTTCCTCCCTGCAGCATGGGCAGGGCTGCAGGGAAAGGCTTGATTTGTGTGCAAGGAAGGGCTGGCCATTGCTGGGAGCAACAAAGATGCAGCATTCTCCTTGCTCCACACAGCTTACAAGTCCACCTGGACAGATGGAGGAGAGGAGGGAGGCAGATTTCCAGGTCACCAGCTCGTACGTGCCTTTTGCGTTCCTCCAAAGCACGAAGCCAGCCCAGCGGGCTGCACTCTCCTCCATGCACGGAGCTTTCTAGGGCCTCAGGAGCCAAAGCATCTCGGCGCAAGGAGAGTTTGGGCAAAGCAGAACAGAAAGCCTGCCATTAATTAGTAATGAAAAAGCCCAGCACAGTTTGTGGGAGAAAGATGACACTAATTACCTCCCCAAGGAGTTCACCTCCATCATCTCCATCTCCTCGTGCCCAGAGGCTGCAAGGTGCTCCGATGCCTCCTGCCACCGCCTTGGGGCTGCCCGCAGCGCAGGGGTGCGCAGGCAGACCCGGCCGTGGTACGTGCCCTGCTCCCACTGCTCGGTGTCTGCGCCCGGGGAGGGCACCTGTAGGTGCTCTGCAATGACCTCCCTCCCACACCAGCTCGGATCCAAGCAAACCCGCAGTGCGAGGGGGTGGGAGGCTGCAGTCGTCTTACACCCAGATTACTGCAAAGCCACCGAGTCCTTTTGCAAGAAAAAGCTTATTAGTAACGCAAGAAGTCAGGATGGCACTTTTACATCTTGGCCTAAAGCTGTCCGGATTAAAAGAGAAGCATCCTAATTAAATACGTTTCTGATGAAGGCTGGTATTTACACCACCACCCCCCTCCCGCTGAGGAACGGGCTGTCGCCATCCAGGCACAGCGGCAGCATTATTCAGCTCCGTCTCGGTGACAAGCAGCCCCGAGAGCAGGAATTCAGGGGTTAGATGCAACGTCATCCCTGCCTGGCTTGGAAGAGAGAGCAAAGGAAGCAAGCCAAAAGACACACTGCGATAACAGAGACAAAAACCCAACTAACTTGCCCCGGGCAGCATCCAGCAATGGCGAAATGGGACAATCAAAGAGCAAAGGGGGGTCCGGGCGCAGGCAGCCGTTCTCAGTGGCAGCAGGACAGACACACACGGACGGAGCCACCGGCAGGTCACAGCCCCAAGGTGACTCACGCCGTGCCCTTGGGAGGCCCTCAGGACACGCCAGTCAGCCCTGAAGCCAGACACAGTAACAGAGTTTCCTGCCCACCCTCCTGCAAATGTCCCAAAATCCAGGGCTTTCGCAGCACATCACCTGCAGCTCCACCTCCTTGCAGGTCACTCCAAAGGCAAAGAGCCACTTGCCTTTGCCTCTCCCATTTAAGACATGATTTTTTCCCCTCGAGAACTCAGGTTAAGGTTCTCCATCTCCTCTATCCCAAACACAAAGTGTCTCCCTGTGCCGGGGAGGATGCACTGAGCCCCTCGCAGAGCTGCGAGCCCGTGGCTCCACCAGCATCCCCCAGCCCTGAGCCCAGGAGTCGCTGGGCTGTTGCCCAAGACCCTTCCCCTGTCCTCCCCCTGACGCAGGGCTGCGTTATCTCCAGCCCACCCACCCCACGAGCCGGTGAAGGGGAGAGGGCACAATAGCCTTTATTAATAACTCCGACCTTCTTCTCCCTTCCCCTCCCTGCTCTTGCTGGATCTTCCTCCATGAATAATGCAGGAGCTGTGCTGCAGGACACTACCCACTCTGTGCCCTGCCGGCCTCAAGTGTCAGCCAGGGCCTGTCCCCGTGTCCTGGGTGCCAGCACCGCCAGTACTGGGTTTTGTTCCCAGATGCAGCTTCCTTTTGTTCCAGCCCCGCTGGCAGCAGCATTGAGACAGACCCGCACACCGCGCAGCAAAGCTGCCGAGGAGGCAGAGCAGAGATCTGGAGCCAGCCTGTGGATGGAGACTTCTAAGCCAGGGATTTCCAAGTATTTCACCAATATTTCAGCACAATTTCTCCCCTCTCCTACAGCAGCATCTCCATTTTACAGCTATGGAAACTGAGGCAATAAAGGTGAGGAGTTGCAGGGAGCTTCATCTTCTACCAGACTCCTTTGAGCGACTCTCACATTGCTCGGGTACCAGAGCTGCTGGTACCAAACTGCAGTGCAGGAGTGAATTGTTTAAAGCACAGCCCCCCCTTTGCCCTGTAGCCACAGTCCTGATATGCCCCAAACACAGACTTCACAGACTCTGCTGAGAATGTTATTTACTACAAGGTGCAAGATGAAGCCCGAGATGTGCAAACCCCTCCAGTTTAAGCAAGAGAAGCCGACGAGGAGGCTGGCCCGCTCTTGGGGGGCCACGCTTTGGACAGCACGGGCTTCCCCGCCCTTCTACCGGCTGGGGTGGAAAAAAAAAAAAAAGAAAATTCCCTTTGAGCTCCCGAATCCTGGTCTGGCAACACAGTAAGCACACAGAACCGAGCTCCAAGAGTCTCTCAAACCCTGCCTGCTCCCGACCACGAACTGCCCTTGAGACTCTGCCCAGTGCAAGGTGTCCTGCCTGGAGCTGCCGCACGCCGGCAGCGTGTGGCCTCCCCCCACCTCCCAAACACCCACCGGGCTGCGACGCGTCCGTCCTCTACCACCGCACCGGTGGAACAACACACGAGCAGGGCTTGAACGCGGCAAAGCACGAGCAAAGAGAGCAAAGCAGCTGCCTCCTCCTAAGCCCGCTTCGCCCCAGCCGTTCTGCTGAATCACTCACTGCGTCGCCGGCGTGGCCGGTGGGACCTTCGCCGAGCCTTGGGACGCTCACGCCCGAGACGCAGCGCCCAGCAGCACCAGCTGCGGGTTGAACTCCTGGAGCATCGCTGCGCACCGAAGGCATTCGGAGCCCGGGAGAGGATAATTAACCCTCCCAGCAGGTTTCAGCAGAGCCTGAACTGTCCTGCTCTGCATATAATTAACAGCATCTCTAACGGTTAAATGCTTTTCTGCCAGCCAGCTGGGGAAAGCAGCGTTCTCCCCATGAGGGTGGCTGCTGGGGCGCAGGGGAACCCAGGCACGGCTGAGCAGCGGGATGGCTCCCGGCACGGCGGAGAGGCAGACGCGTCTCAGCTCGTTCCCACGCGTCGGCGGCGTGGGCTGAGCAGTCAGACACGAGCAGGCTTTCCTCATCGTGTCCCCCACGGTGCAGGCAAGGTGACTCGGAGCACAGGGGAGGGCAAGGCAGAGTGAAATAGAGGGTGAGGAGGAGGGCAGAGGGTGGGCAGGAGGTGGGCAGAGAGTGGGGGGAGAAGGCAGTGAAGATGCCAGCAGGATACTGGAGCTGGAGAGGTCATTTGCAGCTCTGCAGCAAGAGGCAAAGGCTGCAGCAAACCCTGCACCAGGTGGGCATGAGTTCCCACACAGATCCCAAGTCCCCATTGCAGGGCACTTCTCCTCCTCCCAGTAACACCAGTATGGATGCACCATCACACAGGGCCTTTAATAGCACTCTGCTGGCAGGAAGGGAGAGCTCGCTGGCACGGCACCGGCCGCGGCACCCCAGAGCTCTCCGAAGGCAGTGGGATGGGGCAGGCAGGACAGCCTGTACAAGGACAGAGGGACACAGGGATTTTTCCTTCTTGAACAGAGAAACAGGAGATTGCTCTCCTCCCAGAAATGCTTCCCTGGTCCAAAGACAGCTTATGCCAGAGCTGCTGTGGGCTGAGCGGCGGGGTGAGACCTCCTCCGGGGTCCCGGGTCACTCGGCCTTCCCCTCCAGATGACTCCACACTTTCTGATCCACGAGGAGGACTGAAGTGATCTGCATTCCAGCTCCGATGTGAAAAAATCCCCAAAATCTGAATCTCGGACCCTGTTCAGGCTCGCTCACCCTCACGGTACATCCTGTGTTTTACTATTTTTCCCAGCAGCGAGACACAGCTTTTAAAAAGCCAACCCCAAAACATTGACGAGAGCTGATTTAATGAAAAAATGGGCACAGTCTGCATATGTATCCCAGTTCCACTGGTAATTAGGAAACAGATGGGGGGAGGAGGGGAGAGAGAGAGAGGAAGCTTTGTTAGGTTAATTGTTTGAAGTCCCTAAATGAAATATAGGTAGCCTGATTTCCCTGGAGTATCATACACAAACTTAAGGATAGACTTCGCAGAGAATAAAGGAGGGAGTTTCCCAGTGAAGGACAGCAGAAGATTATGACTAATCAGGCAAGAACAGAAGTGATAAACCCAAGGCAAAAACAAAAGCTCCCCTTTGTAGCTTCAAATGAGGAATCAACCAATCTGATCCACAACTTCATTATCATCTTATTAAAATGCTATTTCCATTTTCGTGATTAAACGGATGTGAGTAGAGAAATCTCTGTGGTCTTGGCTGTCCTCTGAGGATGAGGTGCTTTGGTGCCCAGAGGTCTAAGCCCTGGGGACAGTTCAGGTGACACCTTTTTGAGCAAGCACTTCAATTCTCTTGCTTCCCAAGGTGCCCTCCAAGGACGCACCTTCCTCCCAGCTCAGATTTACCCAGAACCTGATATTTCGGAGCAAACACAGCAACATCTCCCTTGTTTTCCGGCTCTTGTCTCCCCAGCTTTTGGTATTAATGCTCACTGGATGTTGTATGCCAAGGGCTATGTTCTTATCTCCAACAACAAAAGCACACAATTCCCCCCTACAGTGCTGCAAAACTTACTC
The DNA here is from genome assembly GCF_030867145.1 of Opisthocomus hoazin. Lineage (NCBI taxonomy): Eukaryota > Metazoa > Chordata > Aves > Opisthocomiformes > Opisthocomidae > Opisthocomus > Opisthocomus hoazin. The sequence goes on along the minus strand of NC_134438.1, from coordinate 8,478,779 downwards.
TTTAGTAGCAATTACCGTTCTAACAACTTTAATCCTCAAACAACTGATCAGAAGGTTATTTGTGACAGCTAATTTCATCACAAGCACAATGCACCTCAGTCTCTACAAACCCCCCAAATCCTTTTGCCCCCACAAAAGGGCATCATCACCACCACAAACTGATTTCAGTGCTACTCTGCTGTCTCTATTTCTCATTAACCTGGGGTAGCTGCCAAGATAATTACAGAGTCAGCCTTGCTGATCCGGATTATTGAGATTGGGCAATGCCCAATGGGCAAGCCAGCAAGCCCAAACAGATTTCAAACCACTAGAAAATTAGAGTGGGGCTGGAAGGGAGAAGGCTAAGGGGTCCAATGCAATGGGACAATGAGAGCAGGACCAAGCCTCGGGATTTGAAACCATAAGCCACATTCTTTCCAACTGATTAGTTACTGCTCTCTCTTTTCCCCTCAATTCAGGCAATGCCTTCCTGCTCTCCGCTGAAATTAAAACGTGATCCTGCCTCTTGAAGAGTAAACATTAAAGAGATAAGTAAGATCTGAGTTAAAAAGCTGAATTACTTTGAATCTGCAAAGACTGCCTAATGCAGATCCTCAGCTGAACCATCATGATAATAAAGAGACTAAACACGATGCAGGGCTACACTTGAGAAATGGCGACCAGAGCAGACAGCTGTGGAAACCACCACAGAGGTAGAGAATGGGGCCCAATCAGCCACATCTGGAGAAGAGGCAACAGCAGCTGCTGCACAAGGCTGGTTACAACATCACGTTCTCATTGCCGGCCATGCCGCTCACCTCAGACCCTCCGCATTTCACACTGCCTTGAGGGCGTACCATTGCAGAACCCGTCCTCCTGCAAGGATGCCAGACTTAACAGCGCCCAGAGCCACGGAACCTTGCCACTAGCCCTGAGTTGATAGGTCTGGTCATGCCATTGTGCCCAGCCTGGGGACGCCACAGCATCTTCATTTCCCCACGCAGGAGCAGAGTGGGTTTGGCTCTGTCTGCACCTCCCTGTGGGGCTGCGACTGCTGGAGGCTGCAGTGTCTGTGTGGCATCTCCTTGTGATGGCCCCAGGACATTTCCCTGACCCCAGTGAGTGAGCCACCAAACCTTTGCTGATAATCCTCGAGCCACCAAACCTTTGCTGATAATCCTCGATCCTGACCTGTACAGTACTCCCAGGAGACGCTGTGCATAGCGCACATTAGCACCATCATCCTCACCGCACAAAAGCAGCCCGAGAGATCTGCTCTCCGCACGACTCCAGACAGCAGCAGGGCACTGCCAGCGTTGCAGTCTGAAAAATTTCCCATCATAGTGGATGCTGTCAAGTGATGGACAGCCCAGACAGCACGTTACAGAGGTGCAGGGGAAGAGCTGCGAAGCCTGGCAGGAGGTGACGGCCTCAGTCATGCCATGGAAAGCCGTGGCAGGTGGTCAGAAGCAGGGCTGGTTGCCAGCAAAAATTCATCCCTGCTTGAGGATGAATGAAGTCACCGGGGATTAACTCAGTTCAATATCTCTATTGCTTTAAGCTGGGGACAGCACAAGCTGCGGGCCTGGGAGATAGGGAATAACGAGTCTGAATAAAGGCTCCCTGGGGAAGATGAGCCATGTTCCCTTTCAGGACCCCTGAAACCCCACTGATTGCTTACAGGCTTACACTAAACAAGAAGAGTCCACAGGAGCTGGTTCTTCTTTCCCCCCAGAGAAGCCCGAAGAAGCTTTTAGAACTGGCCATGCTTCAGGGATAATTAGCTGCTGGGGAGGGGATGAGTTTTTTCACAGGGTGGAGGCCCACGAGCCAGCAGTGATGGAAGGAAAAATCCTGAACTCCTTCTGCAGCTCCGGCTTGGTGCTTTACCAGGGCACGCCCAGGGCAGCAGGCAGGAAACACCTCTAACTTAGCATAAAGCTGATTATTAAAGAAGATGCAGTTCTTTTCCTTGGAATGGCAGCATGCAAGAGCAAACATAGCACTGGCTTCTGCTTAATTAGCCCTGCAAACCTCCTGCACAGTCTCACAGAATGAGTTTGACAATCCTGCAAAGTTTCTGGCCAGAATAAACTGACCGTATTTCTCTTCTGCCTTTGTCCTGAAGGAAACTGCAGTTTCGGAGTACTGCTGTCCCGTTTGCTGCTGCTTGTTACGGGGGGAGGCAGGAATTCAAAGCGGCTGTTGCCCATGCAGACAGCAGGACGTGTTGCTGTCACGCAGGATCGCTGCTCTTCCTCTTGCACACTTCCAGGCTGCCATAACTCGGAGCGAGAAGGAAGTACGAGGACGGGGTAGGAATATAGTGTGAAATCCCAGAATTCCCATCTCACTCATGTTGAAAGGCAAGTCACCTCCTCTCCTGCCTCAGCTCCTCTCCAGGAGGAAGATGCTTTTTATCTGCCTGATTAACACTTGAGGCTGCATTCTAAAAACTCTCCAGAAGTCCCAATTAACAGTTTAGTTCATCTTTAACTTGCTCTTGAAACATTGCTACTCTGCTACCAGGACCCCAGCTATAACTAGATCACTGAAATGCGAATACAGCTAGAAAAGATCATTGAAATGAGAATATTTTCTAGCTGTATTCACATCTCGATGATCTTTTCTAGCTTAGAAACTCATCACACCAAAACTTCTGACCACATCCCACATACTCCCATCCAGATGCTCAGCTGCAGGGCAGGACCCTCTGGGTCCTTTGCACCCAAAAGGTACCTGAGAATGGGGCTTCACCACTGGCCACAGCCTAGATGCGCACAGAGGTGCCAAGGATGTGGTCAGAGCAGCAGGATGAAGCCCACGCTGTCGTACTGGGAGGGCTCAGGTCCATGCCACTCCATCTGGCAGCAGTGGTCCCCGCTGCTCCCTCCCTCCCTCCACGGAAGTCACAGCAGCCGGCACGGGGCTATAATTAGCCATAAGCACATGCTGATGGCAACCCAACTCCAAAAGCCTTTTTTTTGCCCTCTAGAGCCCAATGCTGAAGACAACGATGGATTTGTCACAGATTGCAATTCAGAAATAGCAAGCCGATGGCACACATCGCTCCGAGCAGCGTGGGGTCCCTTGGCACCAGGCAATTAGGATTTTAGTCAGGTGTCAGATTCGCTTGCCCGAGACCAGGTCTGTGTTATCGCCAAGGCACGTCCCCCTCCGCAGCCTCTCCCACTGCAGGCTCGCAGGGAAAGGCCTCGCCGCAGCCCCGGCTGAACCCAAACCCTCGCATCAACCCCCCACAGCATCTGCCCGACGCTGCCCACCCCATCGCCGGCGGTAATCGTGCTGCGGGGCTCCATCTGCCTGCCCACATCTCAGCATCTGTTCAGAATCAATAGCAGGACCGTCGCCAGCACAGCGCCACAAACCCCTTTTTACCGGGCAATAGGCAGCATCAGGCAGAAACTGCATTGCCTTTGTAGAGCAGCAATTTTTTTTTCCTTTCTGGCATGTAACTTCCATGGCTGTGCACGCACTGCGTCCCTGTTGTTTGTCTGCACTATTTTATTTTGTGAGAGCTCCTTCTGATTGAGCACCAGGATTTATTGCAAATTGATGGACATATGTTGACTCGAACCAGGCAAAGACAGTGATTTAATGCGTTCAACAGCCCATGAATAAATATTTGGTGCTCACCCAGGGCCTCAAGATTTCTTTGCATTAGGAGAACACACATCCCAGTCTCTGCAACATGGACAGTCCTCCTTGTCTACCTACGGGGAAACTGAGGGAGGGTATCTAAACGACTGGTTCAGGGTCCTGGTAGCAGAGCTGGAATTACAATAATTTTAGCTGGAATTAGACTGCTGGGTTTGTCCTATAGAATATTTTCAATAACTTTTAGCTGTGTTTTAGGGAACAATCCTGCAATGACAGAGGATGGAACTGGGCCTTGAAATGTGGAGAAAGCAAAGTGAAAACTCTGAAAAATCCTGTTTTCAGTTGTTCTGTCTTCAAGGCTGTGACCAAGTGAAGGTTAAACCAGGTGCCTGCAGTTGGCTCAGCACTCTCACCCTGCAGCCCCATGACTCTGCACAGGGCTGCTCCATCAACAGGAGTCATGAGGCAAAACCCTTCCCTACACCGAGCCGGAGATGAGGGGTCTCACGGGGCATCACTGCCGGGGGGGCTAGGAGGTTGGGAAGGGGCACAGATACCCAGTGACCCTGTCCTCTGTGATCAGAGCCAGCAGCTCCGAGGGTTTCCAGAGCACCAGAGGCCAGCTCGAGCATCTCCTGGACATCTGAGCATGGAGCTGGGACTTCACAACCAACCCCCTTCCCTCCCGTGTCGAGCTGCTCCGAGGCTGTGCCCAGAGTTTGTCACTGCAATAAACTGGGGAGCAGCACACAGGGGAGGGTGGATTGTGAGGGATTAAGAGGAACTGAAGGTTTCACTGCTCTCCTGTGTGTTGATCCACCTTGTCCCTCGTCTGGGCTGCGTCTGGAGCCAGGTCCTCGTACACCTACAGCCAGCTGTGGGGCCGGGAGGGCAGCGCTCATCCCCGACAAACCACCCCCGGCATGACTACACACGTAAGTGCAAAGCACTTTTCAGCCTCCAAGCCCTAAGTAGGTAGCATTAGCTCCATGGACGCTCTCTGCCACCGCAGGCGGTCCAAAGCCATCCTGAAGTCAAGCCATACCACCCCTGCCTAAGCATGTCGGGGATTAGACGCCGAGAAGTTCATTAGTGCCATTTCCCTGCTTATCACAGACTACAGCGGGCTGGTGCTGGCATTGCTCACTGGTCAGCTGCGAGGCCACCGTCCCCGGCTGCACTGAGTGGAAGCGACACGCTGCTGTTCACTGCATGCTGCTACGACGCGTGGCTGGAGCTGACACCGTGTACGCGCTGTCTGCTTCGCACAGGAGGGCGATGCTGATCTCTGCCCGCGATACGGCCGCGCTGGTCACTGCAGGTTAAACACCCTCCCACGACAGCAACCTGCTGCACGGCTTCCGACAGCGAAGCCAGAAGCAGAGTGAAGCTAGCTCACTGGCATGGGGAGGCTGTCGAGGGGCCGGGGAGCTGGCTCCTCTTCCTCCCTGGAGGGATCGTGGAGCTGGGATGTCCCCGTGCTCCTTTCCCAGTGCCTGCCTGTGGTCACACATCAGCCTTCTCCACAGAGGCAGAGTTTTGCCTGCCAACATACCCTCACATCTGGAGTGATAACCTGCACCTACAGACCAAAAACTTGCGGGGAACTTCAGAGCTTCTCCTTTCCCTCTTACCCACCCATTCTGCTGGATAAGGCTTTCTCCAGAGGGTCCCTGTCTGGCTGGTTCAATCCTGGTACACATCAATGCTCCAACAGCGCAGCTCAAAATACTTCATCGCCATTTACATTAATGTAGTTTTAAAAGCACGTGTGGTTACTCAGAAGGCTAACAGCAGAGCACAGAACTTTTCAGCCATGTATCAGCAAGTTGCAAGTGTGACACGATTTTCCTCCCATCCAAGCAATCTCCAGTTGTCCACACGTTGCCAGCTCCCAGCTTGACATCAGCAAATGGAAGCCTACACCATAAAGCAAGCGCAACAGCAGTCCCTGTGGAGCCATCTCCATTGATCGCACCCAGATCCAACTGGCCAACTAGGATGTGGAGACCAGGACAGCTGCACAGACATGTTGTGTCAGGATATCATCTTATTTGCAGCAAAAGGAAAGTGTTGGGAAGACTTTCTCAGACAGCTGATGCACTGCAAGCCCTTGCAACCTGCAGGACGGTCTCCTGTTGTTTGTGATGCTATTTTTCCTACCCCCTGCAAAGAGTTTTTTTATTTTTTTTATGTAACCCAGTGAACTAATATCACGTTCTAGCAAGTGAGAGCATATCTAAGGCGAAGCAAATCAGGAGCTGGGCTAGCAGAGAGTTCTGAGGACAAGGAAGGAGAAGATCCTTCCACAGTGCCAAGAGAGGGAAATGTCATTTAACACCAGGGACTGTTCTGGCAAAGCCCAGATTGAATGAAGACTAAATAAGAGCTGACAAGCTGACATTTGAAAATACAATTAGCTGCCTTGTAGAGCCACCCTGTTATCTTATTGTTAATTATATGTTTGCTCAGTCTAGGAGGCAATACACTTATTTAAAATTCTCTCTCAGACTCTCCTGCTTTGACTCGTCCCTTCGATCAAGAGCTCCTGTCCTTCTCCCCCACCCAACCTTACCTCCCAGGGTTATGGTGAGTTTGATTTCCACAAAAGGACCGTGCTGTTTTGTATTATATAACTACCATTATAAACTGGCTCTTGGGGAAACATCTAGAGCATAAAGTGAGCTCCCAAGAGGTGCTGGGGTGCCAATGAGAGATGTGAGACTCACTGCAGTAATTTCCCACTTATGCAGTTCCAGGAAAGCGCCAGCCCTCCCCTGAAGTGACAATCCCAGACACCCCACTGATTTTAACTAACCTGTATCCAAGCTCTGCAATCAAAGATGTATTTGTTCTTATACATGTCCCTAAGTCCTCTACTAATTGTGATAAACTTGTCTTTTAAACACATTAGCATGCATCACAGACCAGTGCCATTTTATGGACATAAACATAACCCACATTTGTTTGTCTTGCAAGGCAAGTTAGGGGGAAGGAAGAAGCACTACAGCTGAGCAAATACAGTGATCTCCTGGGTAAAAAGCCTGCCAGGAACATTTAGAAAACACAGGCTCCCCAGCTCATCTCCTGGCACTCACCAGAACCAGTCCCAACTCCATTCCAAAACCAAGGCTCTCTAGAAAGGCTGGTCTGTTTGGAGAGGAAGGTTAGAGCAGCAAGGCAGACAAGGAAACCGGAGTCCATGAAATACACCATTACAGCAAAGCCTGCTGTACTGGGCTCAAGCCAGATTAGCCTCACAGCTGTCACCATGGCCAGGAGAATTCAGACGAGGTCAACCAAAAACACATAGCCGGGGACCCAGCTGCTGATATCGCTGGAAAATAAAACCCTTTGGGCCTTGGCATCTGGATAGCAGAGCTGTCAATAAGAGATGTCAGGCTGTGATGCGCAACATAATATTTTTGAAGGACACTTCTATTGTACACATATTTGTCTTCTAATAAGGGCAGCCCACGTATTTTGTATAAACTGACACATGTATGAATTAACCCTAACTTCAGCTTTGCTGGGCACAAGGGAAGGAGCACTTAGTTTTGACAGAAAGTTCAGTGTTAAGACATTTTATATTAGAATCCAAATTTACTAGATATAGTAGAAAGAAATAGGATTATCAATGTATTAAATAAGTTGATTTGATATGGTTTTCAAGAGGTTGTTCCCAGTGCACGCTCATACACATAGCTTCAAAAAAGAGGGCGTCAAATCCTACCTAGCTACGCTCTTTTGAATTTGCAATGGGAGAAGTAAAAATATGCCAAGATTTAAGTCCCCAGACATGCCGTAAGACTTGCAATTCAACTACAGACAGACTGCTCAGAATGCCACTGCCAAAACATGGTCTGGGGCATGCCAGATGTATCATGAAAGGAGGGCTGGCCCGATAGGAGCTTCAGGGGTCCCATGCATGCTGCCACACGTGCATGGCTACAAAGCCTCAGTTCTCTCCTTCCCCCCTCCCTCCCACTTGCCTGCACACATCTGTGAACTCGTCACAGGGATTCGAACAGAAACCAATGAGCTTGCAAACAAGCAGTCTTTGTTGCTAGGTCTGGTAGGAATCTGAAAGCAAGATTTCACGAATCCTGACACCATTTAAGTGACAGCAAGAAAGAGAGCTTTTTCTGTGCCCTTAACTCAATAAGGGTACAGCTCAGCATACAGATGTGTCTTTATCAACTGCAGAGCCATGCTGTGCTGTTAGGCATATTAGTAACTCTCCCAGCTATCACAAACAGGGCTGTGTAATTAAACACAAGGCGGCTGGTGGTACCATACCCTACTGTGGAACTGTTAAGAGCCCGTGGAACAAGATGCAGGCTGGCTCCAAGTACTGATCATCTGAAATGCTTGAGGAAGAGTGACATTTACCACCACTCACACACCAGAGCACAGGCAGCTCCTCATTAGCTGAGCAGACTATGTGTAAACCTTCCAGCAGCAAGTCAAGAGTCAGGGCTGGTCTTCACCTTCTCACTTTGTTGGGCAAGAAGGGAGCCCTGTAATTTCCTTCCCTCCCTCCTAGCCCCCAGGCTATTGAATATCCAATAAAACCTGCTGTGAACATCCAATAAAAGCTGCTTCACAGTGATATGAGGATGGGCGGGCAATCTTTGTACGTGAGGAAAGGTTCTCAAAGTGATGCAGGGAGGGAGTAGACTGTTTTGTTTCCTGCTGGTGAAAACCCTTAAGGTAACAGGATCACAGAACAATTCTGTTTGGATGGGACGACAGCAGGTCAGCTAGTCCAGCCGTCAGCTGAAAGCAGGATCAGCTATAAGGTCAGACCAGGTTGTTCAGGGCTTTATCCAGACGGGTCTTTAAAACACCCACCCAACAAGGATGGAGACCACCCAGCCTCTCTGGGTAACCTCTGCTAGTGGCTTGACAGCCATGCTGGAGAGGGGGGCGGAGCTTCCACTGCCCCTTGCATCCTCTTGCTTCAACCTATGCCTGTTATCCCTCCTCCTTACCAAGGACAGAAGGAGCAAGGGGGGACATCACAAGGCAGGGACCAAGGCGGAGGGCCCGGGGAGCCTCCTCCGCCGCCGGGGGTTCAGCACCCTGGAGAGCGCCGGGGGAGGCACGGGTCGGGCCCGGCTCCCACCCACCGACACCCACTGCCTCGCTGCTCCCTCCTCCGCCGTGAGTTTCATTCTTCCTTGCTAATTCCCCTCCTTCAAGCATCTTTTCTTGCTAAAATCTGGGGATGGGATACTCTCACACGCACACCATCATCTATGGTTTTGTTTGCATCTTCAGTGTAAACACACACAGAGTCATAGAATCATTTAGGTTGGAAAAGACCTTGAAGGTCATCAAGTCCAACCGTAAACCTAACACGGCCATGTCCACCAGTAAACCATGTACCTGGGTCTTACATGGAATGAAAAATCTTGAAAAAGCAGGGAGAGTACATCCTACTTTTGTGCCCAACATATGCAGGACACCAAGCAAATTAAACGGAGAGCCTGAATGCTTGTTCAAGAGCACAGGTCTCTGAGTAATCCCTAGAACACAGAAACCACTTTTCCTCCTCAAGGAGCAACTACTTAATATAAATAAAAACCATGAGCAACACACTGGTGCCTTAGGTGGTCTCCTCAGTTTTAGAGGCACTGCATTTTCTTTTAATTTGGAGCTTCTTGAGGTAAACGGGATAACTAGGAAAGGTAAATGTCTCATAGCAGAAAGTGGATTTCACTACATTTTCTGCAGATTCAAAGAGAGTCCTATCCACCTCACAGCTCACGCTGCAATTGCCAGGCCTGCCCATCTGTGCCAGGGCATTTCAGAAGGAATACAGTCTGCAGGCTGACAGTGAGACAGTATCACGCTTGCTGTGACTTAGAAGATCTGTAGGAACCCATCACTCCCCATGCTGGAAGACAGCAAAATGTACTGTCAAGGAGGCAGAAAGCAGTAGAAAACCTGACAGGAATTCAAATAAACCTCCAGGCTCACCTTGCACCATGCCCCTGGGTCATGCTCTCTGTAACTAGCCATCTGTAAGGATGAACGTTTGCTTCCAAAGGTGGGAAAGCAGCATCTAGGACAGCCCGTGCTAGGTGTTTATCAGCTATACCTCTGTCATCCTATGAACATGAGATTATTTGCTGCCTGTTATGAGGAACAGCAGTGCCCATTGGGCCCACCCTGGGCCGCACAGGCCTTCATGTACAAAGTTGTCAAACCCTCTCAGGTTGCACTGGAGTTACTGGGACTGGAAGGTGCTCAGTACCACACTAGACTGAACATTAACTGTACAAAGCACTCTTTTTCCTGTGCTAAAGCTTCTCTGGCAGCCTCAGAAGCCAGCAGCCCTCAGTTCAGGCTTAACTGAGTAGCAGAGGCAGACTGATGCTAGCAAAGGATTTCCAGACGTTGCTTTTTGAAATAAAGCCTCCATTCCCTGTTCCCAACACCTGTACCCCATCTTTTGTCCCGCTCTGCCTGCAGCCAGGCCCCAATGCTTTGCTGTCCTGTGGCCTTAGGCTGCTCTCTCTCAGCTGCATTCCTACAGCGAGCGTAACAGGTCCTGGTTGTCACCAGCAGCAAGAGGATAGGATGAGATCCAAAGGACTTGGAACTGAGGAGAGCTAAACAGGCAAGGCAAAGCCTTGTCCCTCCACAGCATCCTTGGGAACTTCTAGCTGGTTTAGCCATGCAAAACCGTCCTTATTTGTTTAGTTCTTGTTAAATCTTCTCCTCCTATCTCATTAACTAGGAATGGTGATCCCTATAAGCAGGGCTGAGGTCTAAATCCTCCTGTATTTTAATCCATAATAACACAGCATGGTTTCTTTCAGATCTGGATTTAAAAAAAAAAAAAGGGAGGGGGGATTATTTAGCATAACAACAACTTCAAGCAAGTCCATTCTGAGCTGGATCTCTAAAATCATGCAACAATTTTCCTGGACAGCAAAGGTAAAAGAATGAAGATATGACCTGCTGGGAGTGGGGGGAGACAGAGCAGAAATCATCCAACAACCTTTAAAATACAGAACATTATTTTGGAAAGGAGTTGCCCACAGGGCAAGGAGACAAGCTAGACCTCTCTGACAAGATTTGCCAGAGCCTTTCAAAAACTGTAACTGAATACAATCCTTGGTTTGAGCTGCCTGCTCGGCTTTAAGAACCATGGGAATATTTTGATAAGGACAAACTAAACCCAAGGAACAATAAAGATTTAAAGGGCAAGCACCAGAGTTTAGGTTTCTTTCTTGGATTTTGAAAAAGTGTCCTCCCAGGCTTTGCTTTTCTTCAAACTCAAGCAAAAACAGATTTTCTATGTATGACTCAGAGACATTCAATGTAAACAGCTGTAGTGGATTTAAATCCTCACAATTTAGCTGAATTCTTATTTCCCCTAAACAAGTAGGGCTTCACAACTGTGCAGAAACCAGGAGATTTTGCATCCCCCACAAGTCCTATAAGAATACGACTGAAGAAGCTCTACCTTGCTGTTCAGGTTTATCTACATACAAGATTAAGTGCTGATGAGATTTGAGACCCTGATGCTGCACAGACAACTAAATTAAAACACCATAAAAGTCAACACACACACATTACATCTGTGTAGAAAAGGAAGACATTCAGCAACTCCTGCCAAAGGCTCACAGATAACATCAATACCACAGAGGTGTCCTGGGAATCGGGCTGTTATTTCCCCAGGTTTCTTAAAAAAAAAAATCTCAAGTGCAAACCTTTTACTTGTGGGCTCCTCCTTACCAGAACACACCAAGAACAAGATGGAGCCTTCACTCTGCCCAGGTAGGCTCCGTTTCCAGAAGCACTGATGTTTATCCAGACTGTATTTTGTTAGAGACACCCCATAACTACCACGTTTCTGCCGAGTAGGGTTAAATAGATGACAGGAATGGATAGAGGATGGGGGTTTGGCTACGTACTCGGTACCTATGAATAACCGACCCAGCGAGCCTCTTCCCAAGGACACCAGGTCACCTGACCAGGCCTGAAACCGCACATCAGAAGTAAAAACAATTTCAGCAAAAAGTTAAACTACTTTAAAAGCCATCCATTTACTGTTCCACATCAGCCTGAACTGAGCACCAACAAAAACATCCCTTTGCCTCCTGTCCATATCCATTCTTCCTTTCCTCATAATCACAGGCAACACCACCAGCTGCCCAGGTCCCCATTTACAGCTTTTCATTTCTGTTCCCACCCACTGCCTGACACACAACATTGACGTGTTGCCCTTCACACCTGCTCTCCACACCTTCCCCACTCACCATGCATGGGCTGCACCTGGCTTCTCGCCCATGAGACTCTCGGGGCTCTCCTTCACGGGAGGGATACAACCACGCCAAGACCTACACATGAGGGTCTCATGCGAGTGGCCTCCTCACAGAGTCTCAGGCAGCTAGCAGGAACATACAGATGAAGAACAAGACCTCCTTGCTGTTATTATTAAAGATATTTGACCATCTTTGATGCTTGTGCACTGCAGAAAGCCTTTCCGGTGGCACTTTGCCAGCAGAAGCATCGATTTTATACACGAGACCCATGAACATGAAGACAATTAGATCACAGCTAGGCAAATATTTCATTATGAATTAATACCATTTGAGAGCTTGGGATATTTTCCATTTAATCATTAGCTGGGAGAAAAGATGATTGGATTGACTGACTTGGTTTAAATCAGATCCCTAGCCACAGCCGAGGCAACACAAGTCGGGAAACACTGCAGCCTGCAGTAACTCCCAGCGAGACGCTGAAGATGATGCTGGAGCTTTGTTATCACCGTAGCCAGCACTATCAGACAGCTTCAGCCCAAGCGAGACAAAGCCAGTCCCCAGGTCTCAAGCCCTGTAAACAAAGTCCATTTTCAAATTTAACAACTTGAGCCCGTCCTCCGTCAGCTGAGGAGACCTCCATGCATTATTTATGTTCTACTCGCGTTACAGCTACACAAAAAAGGAAAGTCAGCAAGGGCCCAGCCTGAAGCCATTAAATAAAAAGAATGTGATGCTGAATTTGAGCAGTTATCTTTCAAGGTAGGGCATGCAAAGAAGTTTTCTAGAAACAAAGCAGTCATGCTGATCATCAATTTAGCTGTCTGACAAAGGTTAGACATCTTACAGAAACACAGTCAACAAGAAAGGAGTCAGCATCTCAGTAAAAGTCACTGGATTCTTGCTTTTGTCCTCAGTGTCTGACAGGAGCACCCCGGAAACACTGCCAGCGCCACAGTATCCATCTTAAAGCAGCCAGGCATCTGGTCGGTGTTTCAGTATTCTGTTTTTTCTGCAACATACACATCCCCCCACCCCTTTACACTGCCTCTCTCTCTAAAAGCAGACAGAAACATCCCTGTTTGACTTTTAGAAGTACTCCGTAACCCACATGCTATTCCAAGGACCTGACCTTGAAAAAGAATTTGAAAGACATTGTTCAAAAGGAAAAGAAAAAACCTACCCAAGCAGCAAGCCCTTCGTGCCTTTCCCAGTTTTAGAAGGGATGGGATTTTCTAGAGAAAACCTCCCTCCATCCCCCCCCGTAACCCCCCCATCCCCACAGTACCGTGCCCAGAGGCCTCACCAAGATGCAAGTGTGCATCTTCCCTGCGCCCAGTCCTCCCAGGAGCAACTAAGGCCATGGAAGAAGACGCTACGCTGCGCTCAAGCCAAACACTACCTCTTCCAGGCCCACAGGACTCCCACCTCAGACACGGCCACGCGCACGGAGCAGAGTTTCCTTCACCCTCTGCAGCCCATTCCCGAGCATTTCCCGGAGATGGGGAGCAGCTGAACCTGCCGTACAGCCGGGAGCAGAAATGATTCAGCACTTTCCCCACCTCCAGAAGGTTGATCGATAGCAGCGAGCTGCTCCGCGGGCGCAGCCAGAGCATGCAGATTAAAAACGCGGCAGTCACTCACCGCTGCTCTCCGGCGAGGCCCAGCTCCGTCGCACGCAGCATCGCACGCAGCGTCGCAACCCAAGGGTCTCCACAGAGGCCTCACCGACGAGGCCGGTGGATGTATTTTGCCAGCCCAGGATGTCTCATAGGGAGATCACGCGTCCACCCCCCAACATGAGAGGGAAGGAGCGGGGTGCGTCCCCCCCCGCAGAGCAAGCCTTCCTCCCCGGGAGCTTTCGGGGACCGAGACGTGCCCCGTCACACAAAGATCTCCACCCGCGCCGCGCTCCCCTCTCTGCACCCCGTCCCCCCGGGACTGACACATCAGGATTTTATCACGCGTACAGACATGATGTCATGACGTAAAAGCAAAAAATCCCATCACATGCCCGAACCCGGTACCCGGCTCCCCCAGCACGCAGCTCCGGCCCGGGGAGGGCAAAAATTAGGGGGGGGGGGGGAAGGGACATCCCCGCAGGCAGAGGGGTCCCAAACCCGCGATAAGGGTGCGGGGCTGAGCCCCCCGGCCCAGCCCCCGCGTGCCCCGGTGCTGCCGCGGCCGGACCGACCCGAGCATCCCCCGGTCCCCCCCCCCCGTTACCTGCTCCGGGAGCGCCGGGGCTCTCCGCAGCCGGGCTCGCCGCGCCGCACTGCGCGCTCCCGGGCGCGGCCACGCCGCACTGCGCGCTCCCGGGCGGGCGGGCGCGCCCCGGGAGGAGGCAGGGAGGAAGGCAGGGGCTGGCGGGGAGGGCGTATGAGGCCGGGGGAGGGAGGGATTCATTAGCGGCGCCGTTAATTAGCAGCTGCAGCCCCTTAGCGCAGGGCGGGCCGGCGCCGGCTCCGCCACCCCCAAAACTCCCCGAGGCACCAAAATCACTGACCCGGGGGTCCCGGGCTCTCAAACTCATCTCGAGAGTTTTCGGGCAGGAAAGGACAAGCCTTTTCTGAGCAGAGAGGGTCACCTCCATGAAGAGCTGCGGAGGAGCCCCGCTTGCAGCACACTTCCCCCCCCCCCCCCCCCCAGCAGCGGGCTCGCCCCTGGGGGGTCTTCACCACGCAGGGTGCTGCTGGAGGGGAGCAGAAGCAGCCAGAGCTTGGCTCTGGGTAAGGCAGCAGCCGGTGGCTCTCTGCAGTCGGGCACTCTCCCCCCACCGAGCGACCCAGCAGAGGCTTCTGCTAACATCGCAGCCCAGGCATCTCCTCAGTGACTCGGTTATCAGAAATGGCAGTTTAATTAAAGTCTCCCCCATCTAGGAAACACTCGCAGTGAGATTTACCACTTCCCTCGCCATGCATTTTATTACGTTACAAATATTCTGCTGAGGTTGTGAAACTTAAACTAATATAAGCTCTGCAGAAGCAACACACTGATCCTCATCGATTTAGCAGATCTTCTAGACAACATATATCGAACATGCCGATGCACATTGTATCTTCAAGCCCTTTAGGGATTTATCACAAAAAGCGCCAAGGTCCCTGGCTTAGCCCAAAAGATACATATGCATTTATGTGTGTCACCATCCCATGAAAGTCAGCAAAGATTTAATGTGTTGGAAGTTAAATGTGTGTCCTGCAGGGTCTCCTGGACCACCAGAGAAAAGAACCTTCCTTGGGGGTTTTGGAAAAGAAGGTGTAGACTGCAATTTTACTACTGAGTGGTAGATGCAGTAGCACAAAACCAGATTCAGGGAGCAGGTGCTGCAGGAGAGCAATAACCCAGCTGCTATAAATAAAGGAAGATAAATCAATTAGGAATAGCTGAGACAGTGCAGAACCCAGTGCTGAGCAGAGCTCCAGCCACCCATCCCCAACTGCCAGGGTGCTGCTGAAAACAGAGGCAAAAGCCAAACCACAGACAGGAGCAAAGAGGGATCAGTAGCAAAATACAAGGAAACCAGGCGTCTAAAGCTGGGGACCTTTTACTATTAATGTCACGGAGGCAGAGGCTTGCCTCCCTTACCCTGGAGTGCCTCAGCACCCTGGGAAATGTGAGACCTCATCAGGCTTTGCCATTGCTGCAGGGATCCCGTTGTACAGCTATATTTAGGGCAGGAGTATGTAAAGTCACTCTTCAAGAGCTCCCTCTTAAGCAGCGTGGAGTGCTCCTCCAAGATGCTGATTACCCTTAACTCCAGAGGGATCCGAGGGCACGCTGTACTTCGTAAGAGCTGCTCACTGTCTTGCAAAACGTACTTCTCCTCCCTGTCCCGCAGTGTCTATCCCTCCTGGCCTGTTAGTGGTGCTGGTTGCAAACCCAACAAATCCCTTCATGCTTTTGGAAGTCTCTTTGCTCAGAATCCCATGTGGAGGAGAACACTGCCCACCTGCATCACACAAATACTGATTTTCAACATACAGTGTTGATCTGTTCATCCTATGAACAAAAACTTGCTTACTCTTCTTTGTAGGTATCTCTGCAAGATGTGCTGGAAGAAATGGTGAGCGGAGCTCTGGTGCTTGGAGACTGTTCAAGCATGTGTGCATGTGGGAAAAGAAACTGAGACGTGTTTCCTAGCCTGCACCTCTGCCTAGGGATAGCCAAATCTGGTGCAGCGAGCATCAAAATGGTCAGTTGAAATAGTTTCTTGCAAACCATTGGCAACTGGAGATGAAGCATATAAGCGCAATGGAAATTGCACCCTGTACTTGCAGGATGTATTTGTGAGAGTTAACTGTTAAAATTAGCACGAAGCTAGGCCCAGGTGCTCGGTGTTTCCCAGCAAGCATGCGGTTGAACTGGGAGGACATCCCATAGCAACAGAGACATCCGTGCAGTGGTGATGGAGCCAGACCTTCCCGCAGGGCAGGGCCCCGTCGTGGGAGGCGAGGGGCTGACTCCTGCCAGGGCAGTGGTGCACTCCCCCCTCGGCTCCAGCTCCCTGCCAGACCCACCCTGGATATTTGTCCTGACTCAAGAGCTCATCAAGGGTCCCTTCCTTGGCCTTCCCCCTAGAGATCCACTGCAATCAAATTAACATGGTTAACCAGGGAACGGGCAATGAGGAGAAATGAGATGAGTTCCTCTCCTCCAACCAATCTGTTTGAAAAAAAGTATTGATTAGCCTTAAAGCATTTGCACTTGAGAAGATGGATTCACGGGCACCCTGCTACGACACTCAAGCCTCTCAGGAAAAGCTAGTGATGGATGAACGTCCCAGGCACTTTGTTTTAATGGAGAAGCAGCTTCGCTTGCCCCTAGGACATAAATCACTGCGCCATTGCAGCCAGTCCTAGCTGAGAGCGCAGGACAAGAAGCCCTCCCCATAGTAGCTACACAAGCACTGGCGGAGATGTCTTGCTCATTAATGCACCTGCAGTTTTATTCAGTATTGGTGCAGAGGATTTAAAACCTAGACTGGCATTTAAGTACACTCATCCCATCGTTTTCTAAACCGCTACAAGCACGCAACGCAGCACAGACCTCTGGTCCTTTGGACCCAACAATTTAACAGGGGAAGGGCTCCTTCACTTGCACCAGTACAGGCTTGGTGGCGGACCTGCTGGAGAGCAGCTCTGTGGAGAGGGACATGGGTGTGCTGGTGGACAACAAGCTGATCATGAGCCAGCAGCGTGCCCTGGTTGCCAAGAAGGCCAATGGGATCCTGGGGTCCTTCAAGAGGAGTGTGGCCAGCAGGTCAAGGGAGGTTCTCCTCTCACTCTCCTCTGCCCTGTTGAGGCCCCATCTGCAGTACTGGGTCCAGTTCTGGGCTCCCCAGTTCAAGAAAGATGAGGAGCTACTGGAGAGAGTCCAGCGGAGGGCTACGAGGATGAGGAGGGGACTGGAGCATCTCTCCTACAAGGAGAGGCTGAGGGAGCTGGGGTTGTTCAGCCTGGAGAAGAGAAGGCTGAGAGGGGACCTTAGAAATGCTTATAAATATTTTTAGGGTGGGGGTCAGGAGGACGGGGCCAGACTCTTTCCAGTGGTGCCCAGTGACAGGACAAGGGCCAATGGGCACAAACTGAAGCAGAGGAAGTTCCAGCTGAAGATGAGGAAGAACTTCTTCCCTCTGAGGGTGACAGAGCCCTGGCCCAGGCTGCCCAGGGAGGCTGTGGAGTCTCCTTCTCTGGAGATGTTCAAGCCCCGCCTGGACGCGGTGCTGTGCAGCCTGCTGTGGGTGACCCCGCTTGGGCAGGGGGTTGGGCTGGGTGACCCACAGAGGGCCCTGCCAACCCCTGTCATGCTGGGATTCTGTGATTCAGTCAGCCAGCACCCACCCAGCTCCAGAGGACCTCACTCGCCAGCGATACCAAACCTCTGCACCCTCCGAGGGCTGCGAACAGCCCACCTACGGCCAGCAAACCCCTGGCTGCGGGGCTGGGGCTGCCGGGGGGTGCCGGGGCTGCCCCGCCGGCCGTTATCCGGTGCTGCCCCCTGCTGCTACACCGGGACGGTGCCTTTTCTGCGAAAAGCCGTGCTTTTTAGCGTGCGCAAACCCCGACTCGTAAGTTACACCCAGCCGTAGCACCGCTGGCGGGTGGCTGTTGTGAATCTCGCCCAGCGAGACTGGGAAGATCTGCGGGTGTTTGCAGCAAACTGGGGCGGCAGCAGTTTCATTTCCCTGTAAACCTTCATCAAAGAGGATGAGCTCCTGGGTGCTGGGGGTAAAGCTTTGTCTGCGTGCGTATTACGGGCACAGAAGTGAAGGAAAAGAATTGCAGTCAGCCAGGTGAACACTCTGCACACCGTGGAGAGATTGACTTGGTGTCAGCCAGGCACGCTCCAGCTTTTGGTCCAGCAAAGCTTTCCTTCAACTTTTAGATCCGGAAAAAGGGATCTTTGTTTGCCTGGTTGTGACAACCAAGACTGCACCCACCCCAAAACAGAGGAGGGTGAAATCCTGAGATGCATCACCAGGTAGGTCCACAACGAAATGCTGACATTTCTGTTCCCGAGCCAGCAGGGACACCAACTGAACTTGCCCAAAGTTTTTGCAGAACAGCATCCCAAAGCACTTGTTTCCCTAAAAATTGCCTCTAATTGCCCCCTCTCTACCTGGGTCAAATTCCTCTGCACAGCTTGCAGCCCCAGGCTCACAGCTCCAGACCTGGTCTAGGGAACCACTGGGTCGGATGCTGGCTGTGGGGAGGCTGCTTTGGGGGCCCAGGGGTGCTGCCAGCCCGGAGAGGACCACACCAGCACCAACAGACCCAAGAGCAAAGCCTGCCACGGGCAATGGCAGCCAGGCAGCCACCCAGGCCGTTGAGAACTCTCTGTTGCACAGCTCCAGGCATTCCTGGAGATTCTTGTGTCTAACACCGGCTTACCATGAAATATTAAGCAGCTCAACGTGAACAAAGCTTAGCTCTGATACTGCTCTTTCCAGACAGATTTCACAGTCATAGATACAAGAGTCCAGGCAGCTTTGCTCAGCCTTTTCCCTTCCCTTCCGCTGGGAACATCACCTTTTGGGGCCAGGCAGCAGGCAGGTTTGCATTGCATCCCTGCGCTCACCAGCACTTGCCCTCTCAAGCCTCCAGTTTTGCATGAGGGGTGGGAAGAAGATGAAGGCAAAGATGATATTTTCAAGGGAAAGATGAATTATGTCGTTCCCTTAGAGCTCCTCAGGGTCCCAAGGAGGGGCTGAGGGGAAGTAAAGGAGCAGGACGGGGGGGATGGAAAACCTTTACCTTTCCCCTGCACATCTCCATCTCTTTCTCATCACACCCTGCAAGCAATTCTGCTGGCTTGAAGGGCACTGAGTGCCTCCATTTACTTATTTACTGCCAGAGGGTTAGGAGCTTGCTCAGCTGGAAAAGACTAGACCAGCTTGCCTGTGCTTGTATCACCTTGATTTGTAAAATGAGTCAGCTGCTCATTATACAAGAAGTAAGTAACATCGCCCCATCATGAAATCTAAAGATTTCTAGCACTCTCCAGATGGCAAATTTCTAAGGTTATGCTTCCTGAAACACCTTTCTGCATCACGCATCTTGTCCAGTGTCCATCTTCACTACTGCTTAATATGAAGAATAACATACATTGCCTTTGTTTTCTTTCATTTGATGAAGGAATTGTTAGCGCAGAGCACACACACACACCAGTATCACCCAGCTCAGAGCCTGGGAACCTCCTTTCAGCCTGAATACCATGAACCTGTCCATGTGCTACACCACTAGATTGCAGCAAAACACCAGTTTCTGCTGCCAGCACACTTGCTGGGCAGGAGCAAAGAGCAAACTGAACAGCGTGCAGCACTGTGGCATCTTGCAGCCACTCCAGCAAAAATCTAGGCGAGAAATCCTGCAGAAGGTGAGCTGCAGCAGAGAGCACCACTGCCTTTAGGATGCACATAACCTGCAAGAGTATCTCACTTGCCCATTCCATCGGGCTGGAAGCACGTCCCGTAGATGCAGCAGTCGGCATCGTGCTGCCTCTCAGTCGCTTTGCCCCAGGCTTCGCATTGCCATGGAGGCAACCGTTACCAGCCAGTCCCAGCGAAACTGGACCTTTGCTTTCTACTGAGTTTGCACAAACATTGAAAACTTGAAACCTGGCTGTGACTCCTACAAGGAAAAGGTGACACAGAAGAAAGCAATGAGCTGACAAAGACAACGTGTTCCTAGAGCAGGAGGGACTGACAAGCAGCCGTGACTGTCACCAAACCATTCCTCTGTCATTCTCTTTGTAGAGCGAAGTCAAGAGGACTGTTACACGCTAAGCATTCTTGAACTTCAACCCACCCAGTCCTTGAGCTGGGATCCATGGTTTAGAGCTGAACTTTGGGCTCTTGGACATGTCGGTCTCAAACTCCAAAGGTGAAGTTCTCCCTTCCGTCGCTGTGTGCCTTCAACCCTACCTCCGGCAGCCTGCCCCACTGCTCTGCGCAGGCGGGGATGGCTGCAGCCCCTCTCTTCACAGTTTTGTCACTGGGGGGGGATCGAAGCAGCCTCCTACAGACAGCAGGAACAAGGTGGGCTTCCTGTGGTTGCTAGAGCAGGCAGATGTTACTGAGCACATGCAAAGAGCAAAGCCGTTAGCTACCAAAGGCACCCTCCCTGGTGACGAGTTTGGCCGTGTATTAGTCAAGATCTGCTGCATTTCCACTGGAGCCCAGAAGGACTTAGGACTTTTACTGCTATCACTAGCCTAGCAGATTCCTCACAATTATCGCAAATGATTTTACAGGGTTGTCTGGAAGGAAGACATTTAGATGTGCAAAGCATTCATTAATCATGAATAATTAATAATTAACAATTATTATTTAAAATACCAGGGCAGGAAAAATCCCGGTGTGGATATTTTTGATTTGTAAATGCCAGGCTTTTAATTACAAGAGAGGGAACATAATCATCAGTCAACTGTTTTTAACAACTAGCATTCTGGGGTCTGCCTGCTGGATGCCCTAGACAGAAAAGGGCAGGGGCTTCGCCGGAGCAGTGAGAAGTTTTGGGTCTGCAGGATGTGCCCTGACAGAAACACCCATTCCTGGGGCTGGGAGCCTCAAAGGATTGCTCAGCATTTGGGCCATCGCTCAGATAGCTGCTGCCTTGTCCCCAGTGCCTTCCCTGGGGCTTTAGTGCCGAGAGGGGAAACATCCAGCTGGTTGCACTGTCTGGCACACGTCAGTCCTGAAGCAAGCTCTGTCCTGGGGATCGGTGGGCAGCTGTGGGACCATATAAACCACAGATGGATTACAGGGTCCAGAGCAGGCAGCAAAAGCAAGGGATAACAGGGAAAGCCCAGGTTAGAACTGCGTAGACAGTTAATTCCAGGAAAAGCAAGGCAGGAGGGAGGCATGGTAATTTCGTTGGGTCATAAAAAGTATTTGGCTTCCTTCTTTAAACGGCCCTGTCTGAACACCAGTAAAGCACATGGGACCTGATCAACACTCAGCAATGTTTTTTTGCTTGGCTTGAAAGCACCACTCTTGCTGAACATCCTATTTATATGAAAAAGAATAAAAGCGGACAAGCTTCCCCCAGCCCTCCTTAGCCAGGCAGGGAGCTGAAAAAGATCCCCCCTGCAGAAAGCCTTTGCTGCCAGGAAGGATGGATGCCCTTTCAGAGTCCCGTCTCCTCCTTTTCAAAACTGAAGCCCTGTCTGAACAACAGCAGGACACGTGACACCGCGGTGGCACAGAGCTGCCGTGTCCCAGGCTCAGCTCGTGGGGTGGGGAGGAGAGCCCGGGGAAGACACAGCAGGTCTCCGCACATCCTTACACCCTCACAAGCTGGCTCAGTCCACCCCTGACACAAGGATCCCCGCACCCTGCCTCCGAGAGCTGTCTCACAGGCAGCACTCTCCTCCTGGGTGCTTCGCGGGCTGCTCACCGCGGTATTTCAAACCCCGATGAATTCATTGACACCCACCACTCATCAGCTCCATAACATTAGCCCTGTTCAATAGTCAAAGGCCAAATTTTTCTCCATGACATCAGCCTCCCTCCATCACCACCGAGCTACCTCCAAGCTCTTGGTTATGCCCCGGTACAGACACTTCCCGTCTTTCCAACGGCCTCCTCAGGCAAGAGGCTGGTAGAGCCAACCCTGAGGGTGCTCAGCTTGCTCAGGATTCTCTGTGATTGATGGCAGCACAGCAACACAAGCACACAGCTGCAGAGCTCGCACCAAAGCCTGCGTAGAAGTTATTGGTTAATTAATCAATAGGCTTGATCCTTTTCAGACCCTTAGAGAAACCTGCCTAAGCAGAACAAGGAGTGTTAGGCGGGTTTTCTGGTTCCTACATTCCCACTTCAGCTATTGAGAAGCAGCTGCAGGCTGGGTCTCTTTAGCATGAAACATCCTGTGAAAGAAAGGTCACGGATCCGTAATGCTTATTTTGAAGGTGAACAGCAGCATCCTATACTGAAAGGTAATGGAGGTCTTTTGTACAAAGAATTCCCACCTGAAATCCTAGAAATCATATAAGTAGACTGCATCAGCTACACATCATAAATATTGATGCTGTTGCTAAGGGGAAGGAGGGCTGGGTTCAATGTTAATGGACTGATGTTGGCATGCTGAAAACACTCTGGGGAGCAAAAGGGACAACATAGCTCTGTCAGAGACGAGTGCGTCTCCTGTGGCTTTCGGTACGGCTGGCCCTGGGAGCGGGCGTGGTTTGGTAGGTGTATGGCTTCTTCCTTGTACTCCTCCTCCAAATTTTGGATTAATTATATGACCTTGTGAGAACAGCAGCTGATTTTACATCTGACCTTAGGCAGAGCACACACCACAGGCACGGGCCGTGCTTGGACCTGTGTGTGCAGCAGCGGCGTCTGGCTTCGGTTGTGTCCCTGGGGAGGGGGGAACTGCAAGGCTTTGGGTGCGCCAGGCAAAAGCTGGCTTCTGCAGGGGTTGTTGCTGCAGGTGCTTGCTGAGCTTGTGCAGTTGCTTAAGGAGGATACAGCTCTTGCATTTTCATCACTGGGTTCGCTGGCACAGGTGAGTGGTGCGTCCAGTGGAGGATAGCACACTTCCCAGTGACCAGAGGCTGGGCTGTACAGGGACAGAAAGCCCAGGGAGATGGCCAGAGCTAAGCTTCATCCAGCTGCGGGTAGACTGATGGAGGAGGATGGTTTTGGAAAGGGCCCCAAGAGATCTGTCCATGAGAGTTTGTCCTTGTTCCACAGAGCTGCAGGGATGGAGATGTCCTGCCCCGTGCAGCCCAGCTGCTCAGCATCCCCTGCCCTGCAAGGCTGCACATGCTCTGAAGCAGGACAGGAGGACTTTTTAAAAAAGGAAGGTTTTAAAGAGAGAGGCTCCACGCAAAATAAGATTATGACCAACCGCTGGAGCAACCCAAGCTCTTCCACAGCCCCAGCAGTGCCCTGTCCTCTCCAGGCTGGCTGCAGAGCCGACGCTGCCCACATCGCCCTCTTCCCACTGCAGAGGCACTTTCACACCCAGCTGAATTAGTGCCTTCTGTTTGCCCAAAGCATTCGAGAACCTGAAGAGCCCTTAATGGATTAGGTATCTGAGAAGACCATGCTAACAATCAGTGGCTGGAATTCCCCTCCCTCCTTTCCCCCTCCGTGTTTTTCCGCTCCCTGCCTTTACTAACTAATGCAGTCCCTGATGGTTTCCAAATTTCAAGTGCACGAGGTGTTACACGGGCTAAGCTTCCATGGCTGCTTATTATTCACGACAGAACAAGACCTAGACAGCAAATTGCTTTGTTGATCCTGTGAAGGGAATCGATCCTCGCAGGCTTAGTGCATCTGACATATTTATCGCTGGCCGGGTGCGCTGACGGATGCTCATGGCCGGGGCCGGGAGGGGTGGCCCAGCCCTGTGCAGCCCTGGTGCCCCCCGAGCTCCGGTGCAGAGCAAGAGTGAAGGCTGGGATTAACTGAAGGGCTTTCGAGGCCGGAAGGCACGGTTCTGGTTGCCTGATTGCCTGCACAGGTATTAAAGCTGCGATCCTGTCTGCAGACAGCGAACACTGTGGATGTGAATGTGAATTAAAAGGCGGGGGGGGTCCAGCTGAGGGCAAGGGGTGTCTTGGGGTGATGCTGAGGAATAGGGGGTTTGTCCCATCAAGAAGTTAGTAGGACCTCTGAAAAGGATTCATGTTTTTCATTGTGTCTTAAACGTTACATCTTGGGCTTTATAGTACTAAAGAGCTGCCCACCCTGGAGTAGGTGTCCCGGCTCGCATCCTCCAAAGACGAAGTCCTTTGCCCACCCCCTCACCCATCCCAGGGCTGCGTGAGACTGAAGGGGGTGAAACCCCTTCGGTTCAGAGCAACCAGACCAGCAACGGGACGGGAAGAGAGGCAGGCTGGGTTTTATTCATGATTCCTGGCTCTGCACAACACGGTTCAAAGCTCGCTCCGAGCTCAAGAAAACGAGATGAGAAGCAAACACAACCGAATCCGGGCTGGAGAGAAAGTGATTACTCGTTAATGGACCAGACCGAGATGAGACTGTCCCAACCCTGCGATTCAGGCAGTAAAACCCACCCTCTGGGAGCCTCTGCCACAAACTTGTAAGAAAACCGAGTTCTTCAGAGAGAATAATAGATCATAAAGCTGCAGGACACACACAGATCATTAACGAGGTGGCGTAGGCTGAGCCTACACAGACAACAGGCAGCAAACCCCGGGGAGATATGGGAGCAGCGGTGCCTGGCGGGGTGGGTCGGGGCTTCCCGGCACGAGCATCCCTGGAGGAGATACTGCCCAGACACGGCGGTGGGGAACGCGCGTGTTGAAGCAGCACTAGTAATCGGCAAAAGATGTCAAGGGTAAGCAAATAGTGCAGGAAAACAGCTACTCGTGGATTCCAGAACCCACACATAGATCTCGCCGACCGCAAACAGGAGGTGGCCTGCAGATTGTGCCAGTGTTTAGCCAGCTTCAGGTGAAGTCGGTAAATCAAATAATTTTCCAGCCTGCACGTGTCTCAAAGACTGCGAGCATCCGACAGTGCCCGATCTGACTTTTGCTTTTATTTGTGCTAATACAGACCCAGCGCTTTGCCACTCCAGCATCTTTCCCCTGACAGTTCATTGATTATCAAACTAGAAGGGACAACAGTCATAAATTCATTTGATCTTGTTTATAGTATTCGTCTGTCAGACTTCCCTGAATCGATTCACATTTAAACCGGAATATTTCTTGCAGGAAAAAAAACCCCAAAAATCTATTCACGGCAGAAAAGCTTTCCTAAAGCCCGTTCACCTTGTGCTCCAGCCCTCGGTACCCGGGGCAGACACCTTGGTCACAGCCACCCACCCACCAGCATCGCTGCGCTGTGGGGAGCACCCAGACCTCCCACTTGCCTTCGCTGGCATGGGCAGGGATTCGACCCATCCATCGGTGGGAGGGCAGCGGAGCCGAAAATGAACCGGTGGCTCAGGAGCAACGGCCCTGGCGTCACAGCGGGCTGGGATTTGGGGCTGCTGCTTTGGTTCAGTATCTGCCGCTGGGCTCCAGTTGCTCCAACAAAAACAAGTTACTGTTTTCACTCCCACGCTCCCCACCTGTGACAGAGCAGAAATAGTTGGGTTTTTTTTTTTCTAATTTTGGTGTGTACAGCATGAGATTGCCGGGGCTGTCTCCTTCAGGTGGGCCCCTACAGCTGCAGAGCTCGGCTCTTCTGCGCGGTCTCTGCTTTCCTCGTACAACAAGGAACAGCCCATGACCCCCCCACACCAGGACCCTGCCTGCGACCCCGGGACTCGGCCCCACCGCGATGCCTTCCCTTCCCTAAGGAGCTCGGCTGATTAAGGGTGCGCCCATCGCGCTGCTGTAATTGCATGCTACGTTGTTCTAAACAGTAACAAAAAAATAAAAAATGGTTGCTGGGAGTAGAGACTTGAAAATCCATTAAAGGATTTATTTTTTATTTTTTATTTTACCTAATACCTTGGGGGTTTGAAAGCTCATCTGCGTGTTACTGCTCCAAATGGAAAACCAGAATAAATGCATATTTGAAGTAATAAAAGCCCTTTCGTACTAAATCTGAGTACAAATTAACAATTACTAGTGCTGTCTAATACCTTTCTGCCTCAACATTTTCATTTAACAGCCGTTCTTTTATCTTCAATGCGCCAGTTATTTTTTTTTTTTCCTCCAAGATACTTATTGTTAGATTGGGGAGGGGAGTGTTGTTTTGTTTGGGGTTTTTTTTCCCTTGCTTTCCAATTTAGCAGCAGGAGGAAAGGATTTTATTTGCTGTTCAGGCAAAAAAAAAAAAAAAAATAAAAAGAGAATGGAAGGAGGGGAGGCACCGCTCCGGCTGCTGGCACAGAGCCCTCTCCACGCTGCGGTGCCAGAGACGGATGGGCTGGGAGCTGCCGGGGTGATGCTGCACCCTCGCACAACAGCTCTGCTAACAGGGGCTGGGACCAGCATCCTCTGGAGCATTTCTTGGGGAGAAGGGGACGCTGGTGGGCACCGTGTCCTCCTCACCCCGCGGGCTTGCTGCTGCCCGGGGCTGGGGTCCCTGCCCACCCCAGGCATCGTGCTGGCAGCTTGCAGAAAGATGCGTGAGCAGGTAAAATGCTGCATGGGTGGCACTGGGGTATGACTGTCCCCTGGATGCGTGCAAGCGTTGCACGCCGGTGGCCGACAGCCTCCTCTTGCTGGCAGGTGGCAAAGGGAGCTCGGGAGCAACCCAACCAGAGGAGATTTGGGGTGGCTTTGCTCATGAATGAAGAGAGGTGGAAGGATTTCCTGCTAGGAGAAGGAGAATCCCGGCACTGAGTATCCATCCGTCAGCAGCATCACAGCACAGGCACACTGGGGGCAAAGAAGGCGCGCAGGTAAAGTCTCTTGCTTTTCTCAGGGGCTGAGGATCTCAAAGCACCGGTGGAAAACGAGCAAAGGAATTAGCAGTGGAGTGAACTGAGGGCACGAAAACAGAAGGTTACCCCCGAGCCCAGCTCGAGCGCTGTGCGTGCTTCCTCTTCACACACCATTAAGTTTATGGGGAAGCACACGGCGCAGCTGGGATCCGAATAGCTGCTGTTGATTAGTGCTCTGCAAACAAGCAGGGCTGATGGATCCGAGCACGGGGGCTGTGGCAGAGAAGGAAGGACAGTCCCCGGGAAATCCATCAAAGTGCCAAAAGGGGTGCTACCCGGTTTCCAGCTGTGCCCCCGGACAGGCTACGGATCTCTGCAGGTCATGGGAGGATTTTGGTTTGCGGTGGTGGGAAAGAGCCTCGACCTGCCTGGGGACATGGCAAGGAACCGCCTGCCATCGCCAGCACCGGCACTAACATGCATGAGCATCATCCTCGTGGGTAAGGAGAGAAAAAACACAGGGATCCTGAAGAAAACTCAAGTTCTAAATACTTTCACTTGTCTCAAACTTTTGGAGAAGGGCATGAAACATATCGTTAAAAAAAGAAACTTATTTGCATATTTTGCATAACTTAGGAGTCACTGTGTGTTCTTGCTCTCCCCCAAGAGCTGTATTTAGCTTCTCTTTGATCCGGTTCCTCACATCATCGATAAAGCAGAGCATCGGGAAAGCACCACCAGGGATGTCTTGGCCGGAGGAGCAGGGAGCAGCGTGAGCTCACACCTTTGCTGGAGACCACCCTGGCATCCCTCGCACTCCTCCGCAGGAGGGTTTCTGCCACAATAACCAGAGTCAGAGCAAAGCCCAGCTTCGAGAGGGATCAAGTGAGGAAGTTTTGGGGCATTTCCTTGGCAATGGAGAGTTCTCCTAATGGTTAAAAACAGTGAGTCGCTTTGGGACTTCTGAGCCCTTTCTCAAGAAGCAGTAGCCAGGACACGGGCCGGTATCTCGGGAGACCCAAGGGCCTCTCTTAGCTCTGCTGCTGGTTCATTAAGTGACCTAATGACTGCCCTTTCTGCCCTGCACCGGTGAGATGGGGACAGCGGGATGCTCTCCCCCTGCTGTAAAGCACTTTGAGATCTCAGAGAGACGCAGAAGGGCCCCTTGCCTGGGGCTTCCCATTTGGTTATCTGGCCTGGTTTAAAATGCAGTTCCTGTTAGCTGCCTGTATTTCTCACTGGGGAGCACAGCGTGCTCTTAGCGAGGCCGTATCATGCTTTGAAATTCAATTCATTGCAATCAGCAGCAGCAGCTCTGAGGGCAAATAGAGAAAGCCAAGAACGTCTTCCCAGTTAATAAGATAACAATTTAACATGTGGCGGGGTTTCTTTCCCTCTGCCTCCGTTCAAACAGTCCAGCAGACATTTGGAGTTGCCTGTAAGTAATTTAGTAGAAAGGCTACTATGATTTCAATCCCCCATCCACCCTGTTACCATCCAGCAATGCTTCTTGTCACCAGCTAACGGCATTTAAAATATTTACAGCCCTGTCTTTTCCCTGGGGAAGGATCAGAATAAATCATTGTAGCCGACAATAAATCAAAAATTAATCTCCCAAAAGTGCGAGGCCTGTCCGATCCCTCAAATAACAAGCAGCAGAATTTATCAAGTAAATTGGTACTGGCGTCTGCATGGCATTGCCGTGGGGCGTAATGGATGGGGTAGAAGGGCAGGCAGCTCAGCCAGCCCCGGGAGCTCAGGCACTGGGGAAAAGAGCTGGGGTAGGGCATTGGGGTCATTAAATGTCACCCTCCCTTGCCACCCGCATGGGCTTGTTCCCCCGCTGCCACCTGGAAGTGAGAGCTCCCGCTCCCCTGCATCCCCGAGGCCGGTGCGAGCTCTCTGCCCGTGCAGCACCAGCGGTCCCACTGCCGGAGCCGGGAGTGCTCCTGCTCAGATGGAGCCACAGGGAACGAACACCCAGAGGTTTCCTTCCAGCATGCATCCCTGTGCCCGTGCAGCCCTCGCAGGGATGGCACCGGCGGAGCTGACGGGGACCAGCACCTTGGGCTGAGCACAGAAAGGCGCACGGGGAGGGAAGTTATAAGGTCCTTCACATGGTAATCATAGGTTTTTTGTTTTTTTTCTTTTCCAGCATGTAAAACCTAAATATACTCATTCTATTGGCATATCTTAATAATGACTTATTTATACCACCAGTATGTTATAGGGTATTATTCTTTTAAATCTCCATTGCACTATATGCACACAGACACGGATGTTTATTACACATTTTTCTGCTGAGTCCCCCCCAGCTCAGCAGCCCCTCAGCTCTCAGCCCACAGCCAGGGAATAGCACCCAGCCCGCAAGAGGCTCCTGGAAACTCAGAAAATCAACCACCACGACTCCTGCAAGCAGGATCAGCAGAGGAGCCCTTAGGGCAAGAGGAAGAGAGGGTGAGGAGCTTCCTGCTCCTAGAAAGAGTAAATGGGAGGCACAGGGACTGGCCATGGATGTCCAGGGGTGAACTGCCCCACGGAGGGGTCTCTGCCCGGGCTGGCAGCGTGGGCTCCAGCCCGGCAGGCAGACTGCACCCACTGCCTTCCCGGGAGGGGCCAGCAAGGAGGAGCAGGGCTCTCCAGATTTCTGCTTTGGGTGGGAACAACTCACTCTGCAGTTAGTGGAGCTGCAAACAGCTCTTGGATGCTTCGATGCAGACCACACGTGAAAGCAGTGTGAGGTGGGGAGCAACGAGTTTTGATGAAATTCTCTCTCACAGTCTCCAGAGAATTTTTTTTTGCCGTGGTATGAAGCCCATGCGGAGACGATGCTGCCCAGCCATGCAGCCACAGCACCGGCTGTGAAACTCTGCTGCTGCAAGCGACGTGGAGAAGCGCACACCAAGGTGCTGGCATCCTCGCTCCTCCACTGCTCTCTCACAAAGCTGCTCCAACCCGCTGCCCTGCATCGCAACAACGATCAAACTGAGGCTCTGTCCATTACAGCTCTTTAAAAAGCTGATTTATCTGAATAGCAGAATAGCTCTTTTCCCCAAAATTCACAGCTGTTATATCTGCTTTTCCTGCAGAGGATGAAAAATTTCCTTTTGATCTTCCCCCCCCGCAATAAATGAAGACTAAACTCATCGGTTGTAATTGCTCCCAGCAGACATACTGGGGGCACCCCCTCTTTCTGTCACAGCTCAGGATCCAGGCTTTCAGTCAATCTTACCAAAGAGAGAGACAGACGAAGAGATTAGAGGAATTTATAGAGATGACCCCAACTGTGCACAGGCAGTGCAGATATTTAACTGGAGATCATTGCTGGGATGTGCTGGAGTCCCCTGATGCACAGGGGGACAGCTCTGACACTTCTCTCAAACTTGCTTTTTGTTCAAGCTTCTCGTCACGTTTGGAGTCCCTGAACTACAGAGAGCACGCAGATTTTTTGTGATGTTACCAATACGTGTATGAAAACATTAGTTTTTAAAAACATGATTTATAAGGTGTCATAGCTGTAAGGCTGGCTCACCTAGGCAGCAAATTAACTTGGGAAGTGCCAGGGTGCATTAGTCTGACTGACAAGCAAACAGCCTGAACCGGGTCAGCAAATTTGTTAGGTGCCTTAGCATTTCCCCTAATGGAATCAGAGAGAGCTCTTTACCAATAAATTAATCTCTGCCAATAGCACACATCGTAGGGTTTTCCTGACAGGAAGCTTCCCAGGATGAGTCTCCTTCATCTCCCGCACAGGACCCTTTGCAGGGAAGCGCACCGGGCTGGCAGCAGCATCCTGGTACCCCCCAAGACCAATGGGGTATCTCGGGGGGCTGCTCCCAGGAAAACATCCCTCTGCTACACGGGTCCTGGGGACTGGTGCTCAGGGGAGGATTCAGGAGCTTGTCTGCTGGAGCAGAGACTGCTTCTGAGGTCTGAGCACAGCGCTCAGCATCACATAGTGGGAACAAGGCTTTTTTTGGTGACATTATTGCATTTTGTCCACAAAAACTGCACTCTAAGGTTTCTCTCCATTCCGTTTTCTCTTAACTTTGCCAGAATAACCCAGACCTGTTCTTCTCGTAGCTATGACCAGCAATAAGCCCCCAGCTCAGCTTCATACCAGGAGCCCTGTGCCCACCTGCCAGGGAGGTGGACACCACAGGGGCTCCTTCCAGCACCATCCATCCCTGTCCGTCTGCTGCAAGGACCAGCTTGCAGGCAGCACAATGCAAGCTCAGAAACGGGGATTGCACAGAGGGGTGACAGCGACCGGTTCCTTTCTGGGTGACTGATGCAATCCCCAAACCGCACTGCTTGAAGCAAAAGCCTTGGGCATGTCCCTGGTGCCTTATGAATGGCTACGTAAGGAGACTGGCTTCACAACCCCTGTGTTCTTCCTCAGTGCTAAACATCGAGACAGCAAAGTTTTTATTTATAAAGTTATTCTCAGGTTTTAACAGGATTTTACAAATTTGCCAACTGTACACACACGTGGGTGTGTGTTGACTTGAGTGTTTCTTGTCGTGAGCTACACAGACAAAAGATTACTCCCTTCAGAAGAAAAGTCTCCTTCCATCTCTTCACACCCTTTTCTCCCTCTACTCATCTCTCTATCCAGCTATCAATCATCTTTCAGCGGCACGTCCATCTACCATGTAATTATCTACCTATGATATTTTATGGCTTGGCTATCCATCCATCTTTCTATTTAGCTTTCTCCACATAAACACCAACACCTATCTGCTTAGTCTAATTGCTCTTTCAAGTCTTCCCTGCTCCCCTTCCTCTGAAGGGACTGGTTTGCCCAGGGGCCACTTAACTCAGCTGTGGTCACACCCTGAGTCTCAGGCAGAGCAGGAGCTAAACCCAAGTTTAAACCCAGCTCCAAGCCTCTCCCAGAAGCAGAGAGTATTTGAGTCACTCCAGACACTATGAGCCCCAGGTACCCTATGAATGCTTGTAGCATCCAGAGCCAAATCTGGGTGCAGCGGCTCAAGAACAAAACTGTCCCCCTGCTCCGCACCCGGCCGTGCTGCAGAGCACGCTCCAGCAAGGGACACAGGCACGCACATCCTTCGTACAGACCAATCTAACTGGTTTTCACCCATTCTTCATCGGAAATAGGTCCAGGTCCTCACCCAGCGGTGCATGGAGCCTGGTAGCAATACTGTATTTATGGCATTACTTTTGATTTATGCTTGTTGGATTTTATTCTCGTCACATCCTGGTTTTAAGGGACATTTCCTCCACTCCTATTTGTCTCCTCTTTACAGATGGACATGCCAGAGCAGAGGAAGATTGGACTTTAGAGCTAGTTGCAGAAGCAACATCTCAATACAGCAAATCTGGGACTCCAGCAGACCTGCCCAATGCCTTAGCCAGACTTTCTCCTCAAAACGGCAGCAAGTTGTTTACAATTATATAGAGAGGCTCTTTATTTACCACAATTACTACCAAGAATGTATAGAAAAAAACAAATAAGATGAAAAAACTGCTAGACTGCGTTTTCCTGCCAAAATCAAGGCTGCTTTTGGCTCAGACTTCGGTATTCTCATATTGTGCAGACCAGTTTTCTTCTCTGGAGGAAAAGGGAAACTCTGGCCCCACTGGGACATCACTTGCATTTGCTGGGATGGTGTTTTATGGTCACCTGATGAGAGGACACACCAGAGAAGGGATGCACTCACTGGCTGTCACTGGAGACAGAAGGAGAGAGGGGAGGATGGGAGCACGCTCCCTTGGAGCATCTGAGCTTGTCAAGGCGTGAGGAGCTAAAACTGGTGCCTACCTGACACACTGAAAGGAACCCGAGGCTGCCACACAATTACTCTTCCAAATACAGTGATGTTTATCCTGCAGCAATTTTGCATAATTACACTGACGGTACCTGACAGCCCCATGTCAGCCACCGCAGGAGCAGTCCCTGGCAGCTGATGTTCTCCCTGCCGTGCTCCTTTTCCCCCTTGGTGCTACTCTCCAGCTTTCTGATTATTTTGATGACTTCTGACAAGAGATCTCAGGTCAGGAAAGTTGAATCTGGCTACATCTTGGCTTCAAAGACAAGAGGGAGTTCAGCCACTGGGGACCAGAGACCCCTCCAGCCAGTCTGGGAGTGGTGTGAGCACCAAGCACCAGCATCTGCAGTTAGCAGCTTGTTTTCCAGCAACCACACAAGCTGGAAGGTGATCAGATCAAGTTTTTCCTGGCGCTCAGCTCTGGGGCTGAGCTGTGTAAATCACTGCCAGCTCACTGACTTTGAGGGAAAACAGTAGATTACCCCGCTCGGGGTCCAGCTCCCTGCAGCACAAGGATGTTCTTGGCCACAAGACACATTCCTCCCCGCTCGGTGACTCTCTCAGTGCTCACAGACATCACCCACAGCTTTTACATTTTGTATGTCTGGTGATACAAGTGTTTCTTCTGGAAGGAAGCTCACAGCCTGAGCTGGAGGGGAGAGCTGGATGCGGTACAGCTCCTCTCAGCTCTCTGCACTGAGAGGATGGAGAGCTGGAAAGGCATCTCCCCTTCTGCAGCCATCACTTCCACATGTTCCCTGTGCAGGCACAGAGACCTGGGCACATCACTTCCACTAGAACTCAGTTTTCTCCACTGGCTCTGGTTGAATTCAATTTTAAATTGCCTTGCTTCCTTTGAAACCTCACTGGGGAATTTCCCATAAGGCTCATCTAAAATTTTCCATCTCTACTTTCAACTCAATGAAAATTTTCATGGAATTTGCCCTCCTTGGGAAAAAGAAAAACCCTGTCTTTCATTAGAAGAACAAACAAAATAATAAAAGTTTGAATTTCCAGATGAAATGTTTCATTTTCCAGGTGTCAGTCAGCTTCTGGCTTTTCATTTTTTCAGGCTGTTGGTAAAAGCGATGTGCAGAAAGTGAAAACCCAAGCTCCCAAACCACGCAGTCACCCTGAGGATCTTACCCATGCAACCTGCCCAGGTCTTCCTCTGGGCTTCGCTTTGCTCTGCTCTCCATGCAATTATGCAGAAACCCTCTCCTGCAGCCCCGTGCATTGGCACCAGTATTTCTGCACCCCAACCTTCCCTCCTGCGCTCCAGATCTCTGCTGAAAACATTGCACATGGCTTTTCCCTTCCCTTTGCATCCATTATTGATGAGCATGGCTGCATTGGACCTCGGCAGAGCATCCTGCCACGCAGGGCGGGCACCGTGTGTGCAGCACAGCTCCAGGGCTCGCTTTTTTCGGATGCAAGGAAGTCCTAACAATTTCCAGTGGTGCTGCTGCCAAGTCATCTGTTCTCCTGGTTCTGAACTGGAAAGCTGGGCTCCCCCCTTTCCTCCAGGGAAGCCATCTGGAGAAGTCTGGTGAGAGACGAAGGAATGCAGGGGACAGATGTGATTTTCTCTTGAACACAGTCCCAGAGAGGCTGCTCTGTGCTTATTTTTGATCAGGACAGTGGGTTGGGGGAATATAAATAACCTCCTTCAGCTGAGTTTTTAAATTAACTCACTTTGCTGCATTCTACTCTGTTTGCTCTCTGCCTGTAAGCCCAGCATGGGGCACATTCACAGGAGCAGCAGGTTGGATCCTCACCATGCCGCTCTGCCTCCAGTCCACCAGTGCCAGTCTGCACCCGTCAAAAATAAGCACCCCCACAGGGCTCGGTCCCACTGGGGATACAGGGCTGCCTGGGTGGTTTGTGCAGGGACGTGATTTAGGAGGACACTTCCAGGATTTTGTCCAGTATTTAAAGCAGAGATCAGGAGGAATTTCAGTATCCAGCTCCCTAATGTCCATGTGTCTTCAGCTGCCTTCAAGGCGAGCCATGTGGGGAGCAAAGATCCTGAGCTACGGGTCCGGAGGGAAAAGGGGAGCACAGGGTGCCCCCAAAAAGCCTGTCCCTTGTCCTCACCATCCTGGGATGCTCAGCAGGGAAAGCTGTGGTACTCAGGGGAGGAGGAACCACCGCAGGGCTCCTGTGCTGGGGCTGATGTTTCTGGATGGATCCACCAAAGCAACCATCTCCAGTTCAGCGAGTGTTAATCAGCCCTGATCCCGCAGGGACCATTCGGAATGATCTCAGGCAATGGGTTCTGACAGTCTGACATAATGGAAGAAAATAATACAGCAAAGCCCGGGGGATGTGGTAATGGAAGTTTTATCACCCTAACTACCTTTTTTCTGACCCCAGCAGCTAGGCAGATAATTGGGTTTCCACAGAGAAATAATTGGGATTTGGACCGACCAGAATGCTGAGGACGGCTTGCCCTGGGTACAGAGCAATGCCCACGTTTTGGTGTCTGTGGTCAGTGGCAGCGCTTGGCGAGAGGATTCACACGTGGGCAGTGGGGAAAGGCACCAGCCCTTTGGTTTAGCCACTGCTTTGATTTACACAGCCGAGTGCTTAGAGGACTCGGGGCCTGTTTACACAGCTTTCTTCTCAGTAAAGAGTCTTGCACAGCAAGCAAATGTTAGAAGTAAATCTAGAAGGAGTTCATGATCCTTCAGGGCTTAACCCAGAGTCAGACACTGAGTCATTTCAAAGGTTGGGGGGAAGAAGCAGCACCCACAGGCACATCTCAGGTGGGGAGGAGGGCTGTGCTCTACCCAAGGTGATGGAGAGCTGCTGATTTACACCAGGGAGGGACTAACCCAGCTCCTGCTGCTAATAAATTGCCCAGCAGTCATAGCCACTGGCTCTATGCACAGCACTAATTCATGCCCCCCAAGCTGGGTGCGGGGAGCTGCAGAGCACACAGGGTCTTGGGGAGAGGGACCAGGCTAGCAGTAATTACTATTCATGCAGGAGAGGATACTTTATTCCCACGTCAATGGCAAAGATGCTGAGCAAGTTGTACAGAACGTACATACATAACTAACTGCCTCATTATTTATAATAAACCAGTTTATTCTATACGCCATCTCATACACAAAATGATTTCTGAGGCGGTTGTCGGATGAGGATTAAGAGCAAGTTCCTGCACTGAATTAGGAAGCAGGCCCCGATAGGAACCTCATGCTCCTAAACACATACCTCTGACCTGGGTATTTTGATCAAATTGTAGAAAAGCCCATATTGAATCTTTCGGTGCTTTTCTTTTAAAGCAGCAACCACCAAACCCACCCAGACACCCCAGATCTCTCAGGACCCATCTAGAGGTGCCTACATGCATACCTCCAAACTCACGCCTGGACAGCACGCAGGGACGAGCTTTGAGCTTGTACCTGATGGCTTTTATAAGATACATGCAGTTTATAGGCTCCCACACGCGGTGAAGCCGCTTATATTGCCCAGCGTGGACACCCAAGATGCTGCCAGCCTGGAGAGGGACTGCGCAGCCAGTGCAGGTCCTACACGATGCCACGCACCCAGCACGAGCACAGCCCCTCACGTACATCACACCCCCACACCTGCTCACACAGGCAGCTTCTTGTGCCCGAGATTTAGATGACAACATAATGTCTAATATTTAGCACTCATATAGCATGGCATATTCATTTGCTGTATGCACAAGCATGAACTAATTAGTAGACTTAATTAGTGTGGTGCTGCAAAGTGAAGAAGAATGAAGGAGAGACAGACAGGAGAAAAAACAGACCAGAAGGGGAGGGATAGGGAAGAAAAAGGGAATACAAAAAGCCAAGACAGTTGAGAAAGACAGATAGATAAAAGGTCTATTTAAAAATAGAAGTCAACTTGTTCTCCCTTCTTTATGCACAGCATGGCTCTGCATATCAACAGCTAAAGAAAGGATTCCCACCCAGGGCTCCGAGGCAGCCCTCCAGGGGAATATCCATTGCCAGGAAGGAGTGACAGATGAATCCTTCCTCTCCCTCCTTCCCCACAAAGGAAGCGCAGGTCCCCAGGATCGTCTCCACCCTCCAGACACTGCTCCTGCCAGCTGTGGGCTTTCGCCCATGCACCCCAGCCCCCCGTGTTTCTGCCTGAACAAGTTTGGCTGAGAGCAGGCTGGAGGAGTGACCTGATGGAGGAGATCTGAAAAGCAACCAGGGGCTGAAAATATTTGCAAGAAAGACCAACGCGTTAGACAGCACGGGAGCCCCACCGTCATCTCTTTCAGCAATTTGGGTTTGAGACCATTCTCAGCCAACGCTTCACACGCTGAGTCCTGGCCACGAGTTAGGAATATGCACTCGGGTACATTCAACGTGCATTAAGACTCACCTACAAAAGCCCACAGTGTGAACGTGCCGGCACGCACACCCACCCTTCGCTCACAAGCTCACCTCCTCGCCCTCCAAAGTTTAGTCACAAAGTGCTCGGGGTCCCTGGCCCTACGCATTGCCAATCCACTTCTCACCAGGAAAGCAGAGCACATTGAGGAGAATAGCAGCACTCAGAAAAATCTCACTTCTCTCCCCCAGGGAGAAGTCATTTACTTTTCCAACCAGCAGCACAGTTTGGGTTTTCATCCTCCCCACTACTCATCCAGAAGATGAAAGAGTTTGAGGATTTCGCTCTGCCTCCCGGTC
Source organism: Opisthocomus hoazin (assembly GCF_030867145.1). Taxonomy (NCBI): domain Eukaryota; kingdom Metazoa; phylum Chordata; class Aves; order Opisthocomiformes; family Opisthocomidae; genus Opisthocomus; species Opisthocomus hoazin. The sequence goes on along the minus strand of NC_134438.1, from coordinate 8,441,610 downwards.
TGTGTTGGCCTATACCACACACTGCGGATGATAAGGCATTAAGGCTCTCAACTAGAGAATTTCTCAAGGCAATATTGACTAAAAGGTTTCCGCAACTGTCCCCTGATAGGCAGCATTTGATGGGGTTTAAAGGCAGCAGCGAGCTGAGGCTGGATTTAGATCAGCTCTCGGTGCCCCTCAGGCAGCCAGCTTGCAGACACCCCTTTAATTACAAGTAACCCCTCCAGCCTGAAGCACAATGACATTTTAAAACGAGCTCATTCCTGCATGTCTCAACAAGGTGGCAGGGGGTAGAAAAGGTAGGGCAGGGTATGAGGAGCCTGAGCCCAGAGCCAGGGAGCTGCCAGGGGCAGCCCGGGCGGTTGCAATGTCAGGATGCTCCTGCTGTTGTCCCTAAGCATAGCCCACAGTTCACCGACTGCCTGTATCTCAAGTTTTTAGGCTCAGCTCAAACTAATGTGATGACTTGCATCTAAATCCAGCTCAGTTTGTACGGGAAGAGGTGAAGGGACAGACTCCAGGTCACCCCAGCAGCCTGGGGTAGAGACAAGGAGCCAAACTCCCCAGCCCCTCTCCTTTTCTCCGTGCTGGTTGCGCAGAGGGGGAGCAGGGCTCACACCCCTCTCCCATCACAGGCAGCAAACCCACGGCTGCAGCAGCATCGCAGCGATGCTGGGGACCAGACCAGCCAGCTCTGGCAGCGCAGGAGGGAGCTCTGCGCTCCCCTGCTCGCTGGCACCAGCAGACACACACAGAGGTTTTCAGAAAGCAGAGCTCTGGACAGACATCCCCTGGCTATTTTCACCACTGGCCTGTGCAGTTAGGGCTTAAAGCTGTCTGTTGTCAGTCCCACTCTGCTAAACCCAATGCTGATGTATTTTAAATGTTATCTATCCTGTGCAGGAAGAGAGGCCCTTCATGTAACAATAACAACAACTTCCACACATCCCTCCTAGACCCCTCGTTTTCAGTAAATCTTTAATTAAAATTCCTTCTGGTGCCCAGCCCCACCGATGAGCTGAGGGTAGAAGCAGAGGAGCCCGGGGAGAGTCAGTCCTCGCTCCTGCTGTGCTGCCTTCTCACAGAATTGCATCAGACAGCTTTTGGTTGTTACTTGCTGCTGAGTACCTGGGCTACAGCTTTAACCTCCCTCCGAAGAGCTCAGCCTGCCTTGCCAGGCCCTGCCACAGGGCTCCACAAACTCTGCAATGAGTTTTCACGAGAAGAAAAAATATAGTATACATATACACAGATTAAGCAGAATAATGATACCAAATTGAAAGCAGAATCCCAATGGATCCAGTCCACAGAAGGATGCCCACAAGTGCCAGAGACACTGGGCACAAAGCTCCCAGTGCTGACTGGGTCTGAGCTGCAAAGAACTCGAGCAGTCTGCCCTAGGTTACAAAACACACTAGCACCAAGTCACTCGGAGAGCAAAGCTGATCAGAGTGGTCTGTTAAGCCTCAGTATCACAGCCAGAAAAAAGGAAAACAATGTTTCTTCTTATTTTTAAACGTCTTCCTTAACACAGCCTGGAAACAAACTGTAGAGCTGGGACTATATATAGATGCTGGGTAAATTCTTGCCTGTTGTAGCATGGCACAGCGCAGCTGCGTTATTCCAGGTGAGGCTCTGCAAGCTGTTTCAGCTGGATGCCTGTGTGATACTGTTATTCCAGTATGTCATTGCACTACGCTTTCATCTGAAAAAACAGCTACAGGTGCCTGTGCTGCTTGGAGTCAGCAAGGGTGAAAGCAGCACCTCAAACTGGGAACCCAACTTAGCATCTCAACCCAGCTTAGCATCCCATCCCAGCGCCTCCAGACAAAATCTAATTAGCTGTAGTGTTGGGCACTCCTGGCAGAACAGAGATCTTGGAGGAAGAAGGTTGTTATCAGCAGCAGGCTGCTGCCTGGTAGCTGGCTTTATCTCTCTCTGGTCTGGCAGATTTGGGAAGCTGAAAACACTGCTCAGCTGGAGCCGCTGCATCAGCCTTCAAGCATCTTAGCAGCCATGCCCGGTCCTGCCCGCCTGACCCAGTGGAGGAGCTCCTTCGGAGAACACAGTTATTAAATACTCAATTTTCACTAGCAGGTGTTAGCATGGGAGCAGATCCATCCTTTGCAAGCAGGAGCTGTGCTCAAAGCAGGCAGAGCTCCCGGGGAGTGCTGCAGAGGAGAGCCTGCCAGTGAGCCCTGTTCATCGACAGGAAGCTCCATTTGGACCCCGTCCTGCTCAGAAGGAATAAACACCAATGCTGAAAGCATCACCCAGCCTCCAAACTGCCTCACAGGCATTAATTAATTTTCAGTCTTGTGTGGGAGGGGACAGGAGCGTGACTCTTCAAGAGGCAGCACTGGCTCCCTGCAGCTCGGGGTGGGAGGGAGGTGCAGATGGGTTGGATGGACCAAACCCAACGCCCACCACCAGCCCACACCAGACATGGCCCCAGCACCACGAGGGGCTTCAACATGAAATCCCTGTGAACTGACTCACCCAGGTCCACAGAGAGTCAGGAACAAAGCTGTTCCTTCCTCCTTGTATTAACAGATCTGGATCCCAATGATTTACATAAAAGCATGGACCTGAAAGCATTAATTTTAGTTTGGTTCTCCCTTCAAATTCAAACATCCGATTCCCCGGTGCAAAAAAAAGCCTGTCTTACCCTCCAAGTACTACACTGAGCAAAAGCTGACCATTAAACTCCCTGTGCAAAGCATTTGTGGTTTACAATCCAGTGTCACTATCATGTTTAAAGCCCCGTGAGGAGAGCTTTGTCTGCCGAGCACACATCCCTCCGAGCAGATGTCCAGGCAGCGACGCGCGATACAGCTGCTCACAGCCATCGTTTCACTGCCTTCCCCCTCCGCTTACTGGAGAAAACTGCGCAACTATCTAAGGGGAAATTTGACAAAGTAAATGTGGGGCTGAAGAGGTGGGTCTGATCTCCCCTCTAAGTGCAGAAGCTGCTAAGAAGTGGGCCCTGCCATCTGGACAGAAGGTCAGCCCGCACCTCTCCCCTCACTGTTGCACTGTAAGGGCAACAAGCTGCTGAAGATGGGGTGAAACACAGTACACCTTGCATTATTCTGGCTAAACCCAGCTGCTGTCAGCAGCCTGAGCACAGTTACACAGCCTCCGCTTTCCCTCTGTGATGGTCGATCTGCTTGTTCCACCGAAGACTCCACTATCTCACCAGGCTGGGAGATGGCCAGCGCCGAGTCCCCGGTTGGGAAAGCAGCTGTAGGATCAGAGCGGGTGTCTCAGAGCCATGCCCTCAAGATGAGAAGGACTAAGAGGGTGAATGCTGAGACAGAGGCAGCAGCAGTGACTGAACTAACAGCTGGCTGCTGGCAGAGCTGAGCTCTTACACCCTTCAGCAGCGATGGTTTGCTGTGGCCAGCAACAGAACTTTAATACAAAGCATCTTTGTCACCAGAGGACCTGAGCGCACGCACAGGCTGCAAAGAGTCCCTCCACGTGGCAGCAGCCACAGCTCTCCTTGCCTCAGGATTACAACATCTTCCCGAATCCCACATTTACTCATTTCCCACCTCGCCTTCTCCTATCAGCCCCTGTTATCTGATAAGTTTGATGGGGCAGTCAGAAAAGGCTGATTAGCACTAACGGGAGAGCTGACACCTCACCAGAGAAATTACAAGAAACACAAGAGATAAGCAACCCTGGGCACACCAAGATAACACAGGTCTGTGTTTCACTGCATTCGCCCTGCCTAGGTAGCACAGATGTGAGCACGGACACCCTCACATGGGAGTATCAGCATGTTCCTCGAACCTGAAGATACATATTTATCCTGACAGAAGAATACAGAAGATTCAATGGAAGAAGCAACGTCAGTCAGCAATGCTTGCTTCTCCACAGATTACAGGAGACAGAGAAGTCTATAAATAACAGCCCTTTAGACTCCCTGGGAGGCACCTAGGTGAGAGTCTCAGCTCCATCAGAGGCAATTGCCCTACTCAGAGGCGCCCCAGGGAGCTCCTAGGCCCCGGGTCAGACCTGCTGCACGAGGGAAGAGCAACTGAGTTTTACATGCTGAGCTTGGTAGACTTGCTGGGACCCCCAAAAGATGAGGGAACCCCTGTTTGTGCCCAGCAGACCTGGTGCAAATGGCACTGAACGCCCAGTGCTGGATGAATCCCTCTCCAGAGCGGGCAAGACTCAGTGCCTGCGTGCCATGAGCTGATTCATTTGTGCTGCAGGGAGATACAGAGCTCGACTGATCTACAGCTCCGGCTGCTGTAGCAAATCCTAAACCTGTGGACCGCAAGACAAATCTGAGTCTTTCAGGCTGTAGAGTTTTGTGGCTGTAGTTAATGTGCGTCCCTATCTGTGTGCAAGAATGGCTCAGACAAAGGCACAGAAATGACAAATTACACACCCTCCTGCAATTATGGTCACAACATGCAGGATGTATTTTTGACCTGGCAGCTCAAGCAGGGCCCTCTTTGAACGCATAAAAATCTTTCTTTTTGTTTATTATGCGACACATCTGATGACACCACACACATCAGAGTGGCTAATTGCCTGGAGTATTCCAATGGGTGCTACTCGGCCGATCATAAACTGTCAGGGAAGGAAAATTACTGATAAACACACTATCTTGCCTCATCACATAAATAATTGGTAGTATTATGAATGCATGAGCCAGCACAATTAGGATCTGAAGGTTGTGCCATATGTCACAGCAAAGCTAATTTCTCCTAGATTTGCAATGAGGCTTATTACTCAATGTCAAAAGTTTATTTAGAAGTGGATTCTGGCTTGATGTAAATCAGTATAACTATGTTAGAGAAAGGAGCAGCTCAGATTTATGGCAGGTGATGAACGAGTCCATAATGTCCATATAGGCCTATAATTATCGATATGGACATAGATACGGACGTTCTGCACAAAACCACTACTGTCCCTGTTACAGCTGCGATGCGAGATAATAAAAGAGGCTGATGATGTGTTATATGCCCATCAAAACTCCCAGGCTAGCAGGAGACAAAAATTTTCCAATTGCTACAGGCCGTAAGTAGACAAAATAATGTCCATTTTGTTTTCTGGGGTGGTCAAAGCTGAATTAGGGAGAGAGATTAGCTTAATAAGTACAACACTCCAACACTGGAAATGTCACATACTGACAGCAGATATGGATGCCTTAACGTAAGGTTAGAACAGGCACTGCAAAGCGTGACTTTACTGCGCAGGAGATGCATGGCAGAGCAAGAGACCTGAATCCAGACCTCCCAAAAGCCACTCCAGCACCTGGACCAGCTTTTCCCCTGTGCTGCAAGCTGCTCGTCACCTCTGGGAGCTGGGAGGGGGCACAGGAGCACGGGGGAGGATGGCAGGAGATGACTCAGCCTCCTCCACCCTTCAGCAGAGACACAGCATGAGCAAGCCGAGGATGTTGTGCCTACCTGCGTGTTTGCAGCCGCCTCGCAGGGAATCCTGAGGAGCACAGGATGCTAAGAACAAGCACACACACCCCGATTCAAGTGTGAATCTGCAGAAATCCCAGGGCTCAGACTGTATGGAGTAGGGTCAAGACAGGTTTACAGTAAGCTAAGCACAGAGAGCAAGGCAGGTATAGGGCACTTGTGTCTGCGCCGTGTGGATTAGCAAGCAGAGGAGCTGTGCTGGGGTGCTGGGCTTGATCTAGTTGGGGTTCCCATGAAAAGTCAGCTGCGATGCTCCCATCCCTGCTGCTCACAGGGCTCTGCAAGTCACACAACCTGGTTATCCCCCACCCATCCAACAGCAGCCTCACCATCAGGAGAACAGAGCATCGCTAGTTCGGATCACTGACAGATTTGTATTGCAGGAATGTTAATCTCAAGCCCAAGGACTACTTGCTTTAACCAACAAGGCAGCCCTCCTCAGTGGGTGACTGTCCTGGGCAGCAGCAAGAGCAGGAGGACATCTGTGGTCATCCTGCCCCTGGCTCCAGTGTCAGCAAGGGGCTGTCACCCCCAGGGCTGTGCTGAGGCTGCAGAAAGCTGTGCCAGGGACTCCGCTCCCTGCAGCCTTACAGAGGCAGGGCCTGGCTCAGCTTCTGGAGCAGGACACTCCCCAGATTTCATCTGAGACAAAATGGACATCTGGACCACTGCTGAGGACTGATCTTCCTACAGGGATAAGCTTATTAAAATAGTAACAGCCCACCTACATTGCTGGCAGTCTCTTCAGGCACTCAGCGCTCCTGACATCCCCATGGTGGGCTCTGCCCAGCATCATTCTCCAGCCTGGGGAAGCATCTGTGCTCTCCCCAGGTCTGATCACATGGATGTGGTGGACAGACAGGTGCCTGTTACAGCGGATTTATCACATCGCATTGTGTCTTGAGATTCTTGATGGTTCGCAGGCTATGCCATAGAAACAGGGCTCTCTTCCTGCCTCCATGTGAACAACCAACAGGACCGGATAGCTTATTTTCTTCAGAACAGGATAGCAGAGCTAATAAGCACCAGCAAAGCAAGCATTCATAAGGTGCTATAAATATCTGTGTCCCTCTCAGAAGCAGCGAGGGGGGCTCAGCTTGCAGTTATATGCCTTGCAGCAAACCTAAGGCTTGAACCTACACAGAAATCCCCTCTGATCCGTTATAGGCTTACATTATCCACAGGACTAACTCTTTTAATTTGACATTTTCCTCCAGCTTTCCCAGCCTGATTCAAACTCCAGCCACCAAAAGAGAGAATTTACATTTCCAATTCATAGGCAATACAGTCCATTAGGTTTAACAAGTGAATGAACTTCACACATAACCTACAGCAAGCATCAGCTCTGTGGCTATTCATTTTAACTGATTACCTCGTTTGCTATATCTAGGAGCCCCTGGCGTGGCCATGGCAACTGGTTTTGCTTAAATGCAGCTGAACAGTAAAGTTAATTTTAGATTAGGTGAGGAGGAAGCTGGTGCACCAAGGGAAGCTCAGTGCTAGATTTCTCTTCTCGGCTTCTCTAATGGAAATGGCTCTGCCTGCCAAGTCCTTCGCAGTTGGTCGTACCCTTGCAGTCATTCACCAGGCCCCCAGTGCTTGCACATCCCTGCTAGGGATGCCAGACTTCAGGAATCCCTGCACCAGACCAGCCACAAGTTCGTCAGTCATCCGTAAGCCCTCCAAGCCACCAGTTTGTCTGCTTAGATTCTGCTGCTGGGATCCCTCTCCTCCAGCCAGCCTTCTCCAGAGCTCCTCTGTTCAGCTTTGTATACACTCCATGGAGAAAAGCAGATGGCATGGTTTCTTACATCCCAGCGTAGGTCTCCACCCCAGGAGGGCTGGCTTGCCCTCTCCCTTCCAGCACTGCATATATCATCAAGATTATTTCCTCTTGGTATATTATAAAGGTGTCAAAAATGCCTTTAAAAACCCAGGCCTGGGGGCAGTAATGTCTCAGCTTAGTACACTCATCTATGTATATTGATGTGACTATTCATACCTTAGCCAGGAAAACCCATAAATAAGCTAGAAGTGACCTTACACATAACTAGTACTTTGGACCTAAGAGGTATATTTTGGTTGTTCTCATGAGAACATGAAGTAGGTGGTAAATGGGCACTTCTTGGAAGCAAACCCGCCTATTACTCGAGTCCTTCCTCCAGGACTGCAGGACACAAGCAACACAAGGCAGCTTCAGAGCCCAGTTTCAAGTCTCTTCTTCCAGCCACTCACCTTGGAAAGCTTTCTCAGAGGCCGGGTTCGCAAGGCTGCCTCTGGTCTTTTGGGGTTTCTGCCTTCTTTACTACCTGCTGCTGCGATGTTTCTGGCTCCCTGAGCTCACCCAGACTGTGCCACCCAAAGAGCACCCCTTCAGCCCTGGCACCCTGCTGCATACACACCTCTTTCCCCCATCAGCTTGGGCTGCTCCTTTCATCATTTCAGCTATTTTACCCCAGCTGGAGCTTAACCACCTTTTACACAGAACCTGCAGGAAGAGCAGCTACCACAGGCACAGGCTGCATTCAGTCCCAGCAGGACAGCATGCCCTGAACCACCCGATGTACACGGGCACAGGCTGCTGCTGGCAGCAGCACCCACTCTGCAGCCAGACTTACTGATAAAGCAGGGAGTTCACTCCCCTGGCAGGCATACTGTTAATCCACAGGTGGGTAAACGGAGCCAATAAATGTCAGACAGATCTGCACCAACCCAGTGGTGCGCAGTATATAGCTATACATACGATACATGCATATATATAGTCGTGTGTTAGCATTTTTGTAATATATCCACACACTGTATGCAAACCATCACTGACTATTAATACATATATACATATGTTCACACAAGAAAGCAATACTGAAATAAAAACAAGACCCAAGCATGCTTTGCTTTGGTTCCAAACTGTTGCTTGGTGTATAAAAAAATGCCTTTCTGCATTTAAAACATATTTTTACTTATAAAATTTTATATTTACTCAGGCAGCAGCTCTGCTAGTTCACTGCACCCTTGTGTCCCCACAACACCCATTGCCCACCATGGCTGTGCCACCCAGCTCAGCCCAAGGGCGCCGGGGCTTTGGCTTTGGGGCACAGCCATGCCCAGCTCCAGGGCTGAGTCAAGCCCTGGTTCTCACTGCTTGCACAAGGTTTGGTGTGAAGATGAGCACGTGAGAGTCTCTTTTATTAATTTGTTTTTGGTTTGTATGCAGGCCTTGAGCAACCCAGGACTTCAGAAGAGACAAAAACAACGAGAATCTCTCTAGCAATTCCAGATAATGCCAAAAACTAGGAGAAGAAAAGCATCAGCTGCTACAGTCTTTTCCAGGAGACAGTTAAAAAAGCTTCATACAGAGGAACCTATTGAGATTGATTAACCAACGCTGCGATTTGTAATTTTGCTTAATGCTATTAAAGAACAGCATTGACCATTTGTTCAAGAGAGACTGGCAGGGTGCCAAGTTTTTGCATAATAAATTCAGGGGATTAATTCTATTAGTCTCTCTCCCTTCCCCCAGCCCCTTCACTTCTCTGAAGACGAATCGCAGATGCAAAAACCAACCAAACAGCCAGGTATTGGCTGAGTCGCATCTGATATCTCCGAGACCTTTGTGCCTGCCCTTCGAGATAGCAGGATGACTCAGAGGAGCAGCGGTAGGTGAGGAGAACAATCAGGGAGGCTGGGAGATTGTTTCCAAGCCTCCAGCAGCCGAAATACGCAGAACAATAGAAGAGGGGGGAAAAAAAAAGTGTGGTTGAGGGGTAGGCAGAGGGATATGATGAGCAGGCTCAGAGTGGCATGTGTGAGGGGGGCTGCACCCTATTGCACAGCATGGTGACACCCTTGATGGCTCACACGACAGTGTGGATGGGGGTTCAGTCTCATTGTAAGGGGGCACCGGCCCAGTGTTCTCCATGGAGGGTGTCACTAATGCCAGGGGACACACAGGACAAGTGATGGGGGGCCACCTTGGCCCCTTTTGCCTTCCCCCTCACCTCTGAAATACCAGCATGGAGCAAAGAAGGGTGCAGCAGCCCCGGCTCCCCCCATACCTCCAGGGGCTCAGCCAGGAGCAGCTCTGCACAGGAGACCTCTCTGCTCCCACAAAGCCAGCAGTGACCCAGAGCTGCTGTTGGGAACAAGCCTAGAGAGCCTCCAGGCTCCCCTGGAGCTGGAAAGGTGCCTCCTCACCACTCCCAGGACAGGCATGCTCGCTGCTGCCCTGGTCCTGCAGGGAGGGATGCTCACGGGGAGGGGGGTGATTTCACATTAACTCCCATCTTAGAGGCATCAGAAAGGCCAAGCTAATTTTCTGAGCTTCCCCTCCCTTATCTTTAAGTATCACACTGGGGAGGAAATCACTCTTCCACACCCCATTCCCTGGTGCTCTTGCTACATGTAAAGCATTCCTAATGCATTTTCCCCAGGAGCCGAGGAGGACATGAGCTGCTTTCCTTCAGTGCAGGGTGTCACCTATAGACAACATCACGTTAACTTCACGTCATTACACGTGACAAACCTCTGCATTAGGAGCCATAAATATTTATATAGCATGAACACAGACAACAGAGCCAACACCTCACACTGCAAAGGGATTCAAGCATGGAAAGCTATTTACAACTTCTTCAGTAACACTTGTGTGTCACCCGTTGCGTGTCTCCCTCCCTGCTCTGCGTTATTCCTTCCAGGAAAGGAGGAATATACGTCTTCAGGCACTGAGGGTTTTGCCTGTGACATTTCTCAACTAGAACTGACTGTACAGTCTTTCTCCACTGAGGACATCCCACGCAGTCAGCCACCAGCTCTAACCAAGCTATCAGAGAGAGCTGAGGAAACCAGTGCTACCTACTACAGGGACACACAACAAAACCCATCTGCACCAGTGGACTGCCAGGCAGGCACTGGTTTACAGGCTGGTTTTAACCACTGGAATAGTAACCTGCTCATTGCTTCACTTCCCTTGGAGTCTCCCAAAGCCAGACCCAATATCACCAAACTCCACCAGTCAGCACCTTCCGTTTCAGGGAGGATTCACCAGGTTAAGCTATTTCAGCAGCACCTGATGGCTGCTGGACCCTCCCAAATCCAGCCGCTCACCACAACCTGTTCACTAGTGAGACGAAGGCTTTGGGAGCTGCTTCTCCCTGTGCATGGGCAACAGCTCAGCACCCCTTCCTCCCACCCAGTTTTCCTTCCTTACCTTATCACACACAGGGCAGCCCAGGATCACTCCCACAGCTCCAGTCCTCAGTCTTCTGCAGGAGCTGGGAGCAAGTAACACCAAGAGTCTCTGGTTGCAGCCATATCTCCCAGCAGCCCTGGTCACCTCAGCCAGCACCAAGGCTTCCTCATCAGCTACAGCATGCTCAGAATGGGGGGACACACCACCCCAACACATCACCCACAATGCCTCAAGGCACCACAGGTGTAAGGGCAGCAGCCCCTCCCACACAGCAGTTTTATTTGCAGAGCTGCTCTCACACAGGTGCTCAGCATCTTGAATTTCCAACACTTTTCAGGTGTTGGACGTTAATCGTGATGAAAGCAGCCAACTGCCAATTTTCTCATTTGTGAGCTCCTTGAGGAGGGCTCAGACTTTGTGTTCTTTTCCATTAATAGTTTACTAATGAATTTCTTGGCATGTGTGTTTGAGCAAACAGCCAAATTCAGGCAACTTTGAGAGATATTTCCAGAAAATGCCTTCAGAGCTCACTACCACAAGTGTTCAAAGAGCCATCCCACTGGGGAGCAGAGTCACAAGGGGAGTAACTGATCCAGAGCTCACCAAAGCTGTTCATACTGAAAATCTCCTGTCTGTTGCTTGTGCGTTAGCCACCATTTGAGCAGCTGGTGGAGAAGTTTTCCACGATTGATTTTTAAAAGAAGATCTGGCCAGGAAACTCATAAGCTGCTCAAAAGCAAGTTTCAAGCCAAGATTTGTCCAGAAAATGATTTTCTGGGAGGCATTTACTGAGTTCTAGCCTTGCCCTAACAAATCCAATACGGTGCCCACAACACTCCATCCCAAAGAGGCTGTTGCAGTCTCCCAGCCTGTGTTCCAGCATCATCAGCCATGAAATTCCTCCATCTTACACTTATGGTTTGTGACTGAACTGGAACATCCCCCTGAACATCCCATGTGGAGAGGAGTGGAGGGAAGGTGGGCAGCCTCGCGGGCCCCATCCACGAGTCCTGAGCTTCCCAGATACCCCGGAGCAGCATTGCACGCCGCCGGGTTGTCCCCTCGTGAGCAGTGCTCTGCAGAATTAGCTCTCATTAGTCTTCATACACTGCCAGTTGACCGCAGCATTAAATTAGCATCTGGTTAAGCATGCACAGGATCTGCGGGAGATCGATCAGCGGGAATGAGTCTCTGGTGGCCATAGATCAGCTGCAGAGTGTCGGGGACACCGGGCAAACAGTGAGGTCCCACCACTGCAGCGAGGACATCCATGGGAGAGTGCCTGCTGCCCCTCCACAGGGGACATCTAGGACCGTGACGGCGAGACCAATGCTGGTGGGACCTCACAGGCACCCAGCAGTTGTGTGCCCAAGTTTCCCAGAGGGTCCCACCAGAGGCACAGGGCTCAAAGAGGAGGTGCCACCCCATGTCTCGCTGGGGCAGCTCCCCAGCGTGGCAACATCCAGGAGCCACTGGAGGTGGGACAATCCTGTGAAAGGCAGAGTGAGGTGGACCTGAGGTGCTCCTGGTAAGCCCTACGTGTGTCACCTGCCAGGATATTTATCTAGAACCAAGCCATGGGTGACCCACAGCAATGCAGTGGTTGCTGCAAGGGGAAGACCAGACTGTGCCCTTGTCCACACTCCTGCTCCAGAAACCTGCCCTGGATGGGTCTACACCACCAGACATTCAACCAGAAACCCCATCAGATCCACCTCCGAGGCTGCTGCAGCGCAGCGGGGCAGGGGGGCACCTGGACGCTGCTGGCAGCTAATGCGTGGCGCTGATATTCATCGGGGTTTCTGGATGCAAAAGAAACACCCTAGAAAATTGTTCCTGTCTTGTTTCCTCAAAATGTTTTGTAATGAGGCTTGCAAGCCATAAAACTTTCACCACTACGACGGTTTTGACCTCTCATTTTGAGCAGAGTGTCTCTAAGAATTAGCTGCCTGAATACCTAAGGACAGTCTGTGCTACGAGAGGCTTATGAATGCATGGTAGGGCATCCTGCAAGCGTGCCGGGCTGTCGCAGGCTGCTGTCGAAAGTCTGTGCCCAGGGCCCCCATCTGCTTCCTGAGATTATACAGGAGCAAACATCAGACCCTTCCCTCCAACCTCCCCCATCTTCTTCATGACGAAACCTGAAGCCGCAGCCTTGGCTTCTAGCGATGGCAGGTTTGATCGTTTGCTTTCTGGAAGAATTTGCATCAGGGCTTTAGCAGGAGCGGTGCAAACCCATCTGGGATCCCACACAAGGAGCGCTCCCCACCGCGGGCAGCCTGGGCTTGTGATGGACTGATGTCCTCCAGCCCGCCCGACTCAGGGTTGATCGGCTGGGTCCTTTTGTCCCAGCTCCCGCTCACCACCCCAGCACGGGAGGGCAGAGCAATGCCAGGAGGATGGTTTGTGGTGCCCGTGGAGCCCTTGCTGCCAGTCCATCCCATCACCGAGCCGTGGTGGCTGCGGAGGCGTCCGGGGAAGCGGGCGAGCACTGAGCATGTTAAGCAACGAACTCTCTGTCTGACGCCTGCCTGAAGGCGATTTACACAGCTCCAATTGATTGGTTGTAACCTGTAATTATTTTAGTTGATTTTTTTTTGTTGTTTCATGCTCTGTTTGTTTTCAGTCTCAGGGAGAAGAACAATATTTCTCGCTGCTGAAGTGATTCTGAATAGGTTGGGGTGGGCGGGGGTCTCGCAGAATAGCAGATGGCAGAAACGATGGTCACTCACACACTCTCCAGCCACCCCGTGAGCAGTGGCCGCTCACTCCCCTGCCCTTCACGCGGGGTAGCAGAAGCGTGGCTTCGATAGCCAGCCTGATTCCTTCCACCTATTTATCTCACATCTATTTTTATTCTGGTGATTCTTTATTTTTCCCCTACTTTCTTCCATGCCACCCTTACACCAACAAAATGGCATCTTTACATGTGAAATCAGCACTTTCTGCTCCTGCCAGAAAAGAGATGGCGTAAAGCCCGTACAGCCCAGGGCAAGCCCCGCGCTCTGGAGGATGGGGTCTGAATGCGTCCCCACCAGCAGTCCCGGTGGTTTGTTATTCGAGCTCCATTATCGGCTGGAGACAGTTCTGTGCTTGCACAGCCCGTGCTGGAGCCGTTCGCTGTCACACGAGAGCTGTGGGGAAATCCTGGCTGTGACTGATCTTCTTGCCCTGGTTTGGGGATAGGTAAACACCAGATTTATTCATTTCCCTGAACCATTTAGTGGGTCACCTTCCTAATTTACCTCGCCTTTTACCTCTTGGTTTCCTGGGAATGTTCTGCTGGTGTTGCAAAGGCAAGGAATTATTATTCAGAAAAGAAGTAGGAGAGATGCTATAAATGTAAAGCACAAGAGCAATCCTTAATCATCCTCATCATTAGTTAATTGCCGTAGCCTTAGTCCATTCCAAGGAGAACACAGTGTTAAATATAGATGTAGAAACTGGATCTATTTTTGTGATTTTGTGCTCTCTTTGAAGTGGATTCTGCTTGCTGCTCTTCCGAAGGATGTCAACACCGGGGACTGTCAGCAGAGCGTCAGCCTCACAGTCAGTGGGACGTGGGCTCCTACCCAGAGCATTTGGGAACCTCTTTAGCTAGAGTGATGCCTGACAAACAAATGCAATTAGGATCCTGCAATATTTTGCACTCTGCTTTTGGGGAAAACCTGTTTAAATACCCGGTTCCAACAGTGCCTTGTCCAAAGTCACGTTAGGAAATCTGTAGCAGAGCCAGGAGGAGAGTCAAGATCAGCTGAATCCTGCCCAGTGCTTCAACAATGAGGCAGTTGGTTTCCTCCACATAAGGAACCATTTGCATTTATTTCTTGGCCTTAGATTAGCAGAAGTCCTTGCTCACTTCATTGCACGCTCCCCATTTTCAGAGCCCTTTTTTTTCTCCTGTGTGTACCTTTGGTGCCCTCTCTGCATTTTCTCTCCCTCCTTCTGTCCTCCCATTGAATCCACTATACATTTCCTTCTCAATCAGTGTAGTGGCACCCATGGAGAGCACCTGGCCACGGAGCAGAGAGGGCTAGAAAAGCATGACGTGGCTCTGTCCTCAATTACCTGTCCAGAGATTTCTCCAGTCCAGCACTGGTGAAAACGCTTTGCTGTTCACTCCTCCTTTGCGGGGGCTTTGCAGCAGCGCTGAGGATGGAGCGGGATGCTTTCGCTCCAGCCCAGGCGCAAAGCGGGGGAGAGCAGAGACCCGTGCTTCCCTCCAGCCGCCCAGATTAGCAGAGGTTGTCAGAGCTAAATCCCTTGGCAGCCTCGGCAGCGGGGATGGTGGCTCCGAGAGATAAAGCCCCAGTTCATGGTTTTTCCCATGGGTGGTGGGGAGGTGGTTGCCAGGCTCCCCACGTCTCACCGCCTTAGAGATGGCAGCGTTACCCTTCCCCTGCCATCCTGCTCTGCCCTGAGCCTTGGATGCTTTGGCATTTGGCTGCATTTGGGGACAGAGAGTTGGGACGGAAGAGCGAGCGCTGCCTGCGTTTCAGTGTAAGGGAGCAGGACAGGGCAGGAGCTGGGGACATATCCATCCTTGGGTGGGACCCTCTGTGGGGTCCTTGGGGCCCAGGGTGGGTGTGGGAGTCCCTGAGCATCCAGACACATCCCCGGCGGTGTTGGAATCCGTGCACTCATCCTGGTTATAAAACACGCGTGGCCGATGCGTGTCCACATACCACTGTGTGCACATTGCAGCGGGTGACATGAGCCACGACCACACTGGGACCGAGGAGACGTGTGCACCGTGTCCCTGGGCCAACGTGCTGACAGGCGGGACTGTCTGGATGAGCATGAATGTGCAATTGTGTGGGGGTGTCTGAGCGTGTCCAAGCATGCATGTCCTTGAGCAGAGGCTCAGGAAAGGAGGATTAAATGCCAAGTGCTCTGCAGAGCTCTGCTGAGGGCTAATGCCTGATGTATTGAACCTGCTGGCCGGCTGACAGATACCTGGGCTTAGTGTCTTTGCTGCTCTCTGGCAACTCTCGTACAGCACCTCATCGCTAAAAATTCTGCTGCACTGAGCTTAATGGCGTCCCAGGGCTGAGACCGCAGCGACGCTGTGTGTGCATGTATGCACACCTGGGTACGCACGTGTGCCCCTGTGTGCCTGCTGCCCGTGCGGTTGAGTCTGCACACACGTGTTCACGCGTGTGCGGTCCGGTGCATCTCCCCGGTGCATGTGTGCGCAGACCTGGGTGCTGGAGACTGCCCGTGGTCTGTTCCTGGGGCTTTTATTTATGTTATATATGTGTGTCATTCACCTTCTGTAGGGCCATGTCTTCATGTTAAATGTGTGGCCCAAATTAAGCAGAATTAGGGGCTTGATTGCCTACCTATCTCCTGGTCCGTGGGCCTGGCAGAATGAGGAGAGCTGGCCGAATGTGACTTCCCTGCAGACATCCAGTCTGAGCTTCAGCCGCAGAGGCTGGGGCCGATCTCCAACACCGGTCTCTGCTACCCTGGGGCCACCTTTGTCCTCGCTGCTCCCCCATCCAGAGCCTGCACAGGAGTTTCAAGCCCCCCTAAGAGCAGCTGTTCCACCCACACGTAACTCTGCAGCAGAGGCTGTGTCAGTGCGTGCTCTTGCAGCCCATCTCCAGAGAGCAGCTACCCATCCCAGGGGGATATTTTCTGCTTTTTATGGTACAGAATAATGGATTCACTTGGGTTTGGTTCCTCTGCTCTGCATCCTTCTAGATCCCAGGTGGTGGGGAAAGGTGCTTTTCTCCAGCGTTGTCCTTCACCCTGCCAACCCCACCAGCAAAGCAGGAGAGGAAGAGGCAGAGGGGCTCTGGGCTGGGAGAAGCAGGGACAAGGAGCAAGCGTGGCACCAGAGGCAGCACATCGCCTTCGCTCCGTCCCCTCTCAGCCAGCATTTCTCCATGTGTTCCCCTGCTTGAAGAGCCTGGGGCTCTGTCACCCACAGATGGGAGCTGTGCCACCCCCTCTGCTCCTCTCAGCTGGATCTGGCCGTGCGCGGAAGGGAGAGGAGCCGTCCTCATGCCTCCCGGCGAAGCCTCGGTCCCTTCGCTTGGATGCCGATGCTCGCAGGAGAACGGCTGGCAGCGGGGGGAGCTTGGGCAGAGGATCTCGAAGGGGATAGAAAGGGAAAGTCAAAACTTAATAAGACATTAAGACAACAGATTCATTAAAAAGTCATTAGTCTCTGTCAGGAGTGGCTTTAATTAACAAATGCCAGGAACTGCAGTACTGTCTTTTTGCTGCCACTGTGCCTCAACAGTCTTGTGACCACCTGAATGCCGCTAATTAAATGTCATTTAAAGCTCCCCCAAACCTGGCAGCAAATTTTCAACACCCTGCCAATTTTTCTCCGCAGCCTCCCAATTCACCTCGTTCGTCATTGTCCTCCCCACACGGGGGGTGGCGTTTCTTGGAAAACCTTCCCTCCCCTCCTCCCCTCCCAAGGAGTGCTTTCTAAAGGTTGTTTCCACCTTCCAGTCGTTTAGCCAAATCCCACACTTCTGTGTTTTTTGAGCTGTGGGAGCACTGACACTGCTGCGTGGCAGCTTGGAGAGCTGAGCTTTCTGTGAAACACAGAGCTGGTGGCTCTTGGACAAGGTCTAGTTGAAGATGTCACTGCTCATTGCAGTAGGGTTGGACTAGATGGCCTTTAAAGGTCCCTTCCAGCCCAAACCATTCTATGATTCTGTGAAGGTGTTCCTCATCTAAGGCTCCTTCAGCATCATCAGCTCATACCCATCCTCAGCAAAGGAAAGTCCTCATTCCTCCTCCCACCCATGGGTGACAGCTCCAGCTGGGACCCTTGCTCCTGTGGGTGACCCAACACCAGGCAGCCCAGAGCCTGCAGATGCTCCTTGGCCATCTCAAGGCATCTGTTGATATGGGATGGGGTTGCTGCTCAGGGGGAAGCTCTGTCAGCTGAATTTATTCCTCTGCATTGAACTTTTATGGAGGCTTCACTGTCAGAGCCACACCAGCGGAAAATAAAGCAAGGTGCCCACCTGCCAGCCACCCCTCCCCCAGCGCCTTTTGTAGATGGGCTCTGAGTGCAGATGCTTTCATTTCAGCAGACACCCCGGTGGGCTGTCATCCCTGAGCTGGGGAAGTCAAGTCAAGCTGATGGCCTAAAATAGGTGAGTGGGTCACCATCAGGAGCGGCACAGCTTGCCCGGGAATACCCAGGGAAACAAAGGCTGCTCGAAGCAATAGAAGAAGGGCAGCGAAGCCCTCTGGAGATGAGGTCAAAGCAGGAGAACTTGTGTCCAAGAGCTGAGGAAGGGGGTTTGCATCCAGACGTCCTCTCCTCCCTTTCCCTGTGACCCCAGCTCTCCCTCTTGTCCGTGGAAGCCTCTGGGGCTGGGGAGAAGGAAGGCATTGCCATGGCCCTTTCTTGACTTCTCATCATCCGGTGAGACCGGTGATGGTCTGACCATCAGCCACCTCACAGAAGATACGGGGCCCCTTTGAGGAAAGCACTGCTCAGTCTCCCAGCTCTGTCAGCTTGGAATTTGTACTCAGAACATCTCCTTTTATAAGTACAACATCTCCTCCTAAACCACCTTGAGCTCCCTGGCTCTGGCCACCTTTCTCTCACTCGCTCCCTCCCATCATTTCCTCTCTGAAAATAGCCCGTCTGTTCCTTGAGTAATGGGATTTCTTTGTACAATTTCAGGAGCCTTAATACTTCATACTGACCTCTATTGGCAAAATCAAATCAAATCAATTTAACCACAGGCTCCTGATTTTTCTTTGCTCTTATTGTCCTTAATGTTCCTCATGATTCTTTGATCTGACAATCAAAGGTATCCCTTTAGCTGCACACACACGCGGGGACGTCGGCAAACACACCATCCATAAAATATACAGCATCCTCACACTGGCATTTACATAACAGTGACACTGAAGGCATCAAAAGGAATCGGTGATCAGACTTGGGAGCAATTACAGCAATGGCTCCTATAAAGGGGGAGGAGGCTGGAAGCTGACAGCGGGTGACATGGGCTGGCAAACGCTCGGGTCTCTCCCAGCTCTGGAAGTGACACTTGTTCTGTTTTACACCTCACCGAGAAGTTCCCAGCTATCGGCAACTCCAAACCTCCCCACGGTCGCCTTGTTTTCTGTAGCCGGAGTGACAGCAGATTTGCAGAGAGACATCTGGAACAAGCTCAGGCTCCTCATCAAGCATCTTTAATTTCTGCAGGTGCCATCAGCCCGGCCGCGGATACGGCTCAAAGCATGCGCGATGCTCTGGTGCTCCAGCACGGGAGCGAGGGAGGTGGCGTGAAATACCATAAATCAGAGTGTCATTCAATCACCTCTCTTGCATTTGGGAAATTGCTTTGAAAAGCGTTCCGAGCAGACAGTCATCCAGCAGCAATTCAGGCCCTGCAGGCAAATCTCGGGCCCAATCCAAATCTATCCGGACATCAAAATGAACTGCTTAAAGAAGTCCAAACCTGTACTGCCTTGTGCCAGATATAATAACGTGGCCTTGTGGTGCCAGATAAGATAACGTGGCCTCATGGTACCAGGTAATTGTAGATCCATGGGAGATTTGGGGCTACAGAGTACCTGAGAAGGCAAACGGCAAATAACCCAGCCAAAGCTCAACATCTTTTGTTAGTGTTCATATTTGTGAACTCCTCTTTTTGGTAAAGGTCTCCTTTTTGGAGCTGAGCAAGTGACTTGTGGACATGCCTTTAATTTTATGTCTTATCTTCTATGATGTCCATTCCTGTGCTACCGAGTGATGGGCTGAGCTCCCACCCTCCTTTCCCTTGTGCCCGCAGCCCGCTGATAGCCCTGAGCCCAGAAGCAAGGCTTACTTTCACCCAGCCAAAACAAAACCGAAGATAAATAATCCGAGAATCTGTGGATGCTTGATTGTCATGGCAACCCCGCAGCCCTCCTCCTCCCGAGCTGCCTGCCAGCGTCAGGAGCTGGCTGCAGCTCCAGCGGGGAGCATTTCCCCCGGCTCCCATCTGCTTTCCAGGGCTGCAAGCCCACCCCTTTCCCTGGATCAGCCCCGGCTCCGTGTCCGGCTCACACTGCCGTGGGGTTTCATCCCTGTGGTCCGTGCCCAAGGCTGGTGGCCCTAGAGCAGCCCTGGGGTGGCTCTAAGGCACCTGTGATCGTCAAGCTCCCCATGCTTGGCCCATGCTCAGCCCGGCTTCCTCCGCTGCCCGGAGGTGTGAGCAGAGCAGAGGCAAAGGGCTCATTCCACCCGACCTGCGGAGAACCCCAAGATACATCAAAGCAGCGTGAATACGTTTTCGTGCACAAAAAAACCCCAGGTCCCAGGTTTTCTCTCCCCTATTTGCACACGCAGAATGTGCATTATTCTCCCTGCTCTGTCCTCTTAATTCTGATGGGTTTTGCCTTCCAGCAACGCAGCGCTTAAGCCAGCTCACAGCAGGCGGGGAGAGCGATTGCTCCCACCCCAGCTCGCTGGCATTAATGGGAATTGAGATCAAAGACGTTAGGGAGGTGAGCCCTGCTCCTGGGGGAGCCGGGGTGCAGCTCGGAGGTGATGCGTGGGTTCAATCCTGTCTCCAGTGAGGACACCCGGGGCTGTGCCCAGGCTCTGGAGGCAGCCAGAGCTGGGTCAGGCCCTGCTAAGCCCTCCTGCTCCTCTATGAGGGTCTGAGCCGGCTGCGGCTTTGCTGTGGCATCGCCACCTCCGGGGAGAGACGCTTCGAAGCCCTCCTCAAAGGCAGCGCTGGCACTCGGGGATTTAATTGCACGCTTGGTATTCTGTTCAGTTCGAGACCAGGTATTATTTATAAAAATAGAAAGCAGGAGAAACGGGGAGAGAGGCAAAATATCAAAGCGCTCTTGAATTTTCATGCTGCGTGTGAGCAAGCAGCCTTTTAGATCAGATCACAGCCTGGTGCCCTGGGAGGGCACAGAGTGCTGGTCCGGGGCACGGAGCCCCATCGGCACTGCACCAATGGAGACACGTGGGCCAAATCCTCTGCGTGGAGCAGCCCAGGCTCTTGAGCGGGACTCATCGCACTTCGCAAAGCAGCTGAGGCTTAAACTTCGCCCCGAGTCCCCGCACGCAGGGCTGCAGCCGGCGAGCTGTGGGGAGAGGGGTTGAGCGCCGGCTGCCGCAGCAAGGACAGGGGACAACGTGGTGGCTTTTGGCTGGGCTGCCAGGTTCCCTTCGCCTGGTCCCATCCTGCAAGGACTCAGCCCACGGGGTGCTGCGGGAGCTGGCAGGGCAGGCAGGGCTCACCGCCTGCCCGTGCTGCTCCCTCGCACCCTGTGGCCACGGCGAGGCAGAGGACGAAGGCTGCTTGTAGATGAGTCATTCGCAGCGATTAAAAAGGGCTCTTCTTTTTTTACAAAGGAGCTGTGGAAGGATGCCAGTGAACATAACCTCTGTGACTGCTGGAGGAATCATTCTGGGGAGGAATTAGCAGCACAATATTAGTTGCAGGCAAAGAACTTAATTAGCAGAATCAGCAGAGATTCCAATTAAAAAAAATAAGAAGGGAAGAAAGCCTTGCGCTCGCCTCCCGGCTCTTCTGGGGACGAGGCGGTGCGGAGGGGGACAGCATCCCTGCACCGGGCTCCTGGCAAGCCTCTGAGAAGAGGCCCGGGAGGAGCTGGGAGGGAGAGGTTGACGGGATCGGGGAGGCTGGGGAGCATGGCCGGAGCCCAGAGCCCTGGCTAATGAGGGATCTGTTTTGGTGAAGGAGGCAGCGCTGCAGGCTCGCGATGTAGCAAGGCTGGCGCAGCCTGGTGAGCACTGGTGAGGCGACCGGCACTGGGTCTGCTGGGGGTCCTGCCCACGAGGGCACAAGAGATGGGATTTCCAGCCCTAGCACCCAGCATCACCCGGCTCTAACATCCCCACCTATGCTGGGCCGTTCGGAGGCACCCCCAGCTCCTCCCGCACCACTTGGCTCAGCATCGCTGCTCCGCTTCTCCCTCCTGCCCTGGCTCTTACAGCAGCAAACCCGGGGGACCAGACATTCGTCTCCCACCACGCACTGCCCGCCCCAGCAGCACACCGGTCCCAGCCGTGATGTTTGCTAGAGCTACCACAGATCATTAGTTCCTTTGCTGGAACCCGCACTGGGGCAAAAAAGGATGATTTTTCGGTTGTTTTTGTGAAATGCCAGTAATGAGCCATTCTCCGGTGACCTGGGGTGGTGACAGCCCCGGCGAGCACCCGAACAGCAGTGATGGAGAACGTGTGTGCCAACGGTCTGACGACAGAGAAACAAATAAAAGCTCTGTCTTGTAACCGCAGCTTTCACCTCTGTAGTTTTATTTTATCGGTGTTCAGCCACCAGCGCTGACGCCGGCAGCAGCCTGCTGTTAGTGCCTGTTAGGAGCAAGCAAAGCCCGGAGGCTTGCGGAACCTGCCCTCGGATGGGAAGCGGAGGCAAAGGGAGAGGGAGAAAAGCTCGCTGTGTGTGCGTGCACGTGGGCGTGCGTGTGTGCACGTGCATCTGTGTGCACATGTGTGTGCGTGCAGGCATCAGAGTGCACGAGCACATGTGCGTGCAGGTGAGCACGCGTGTGCTGAGCGGGTTTTCACGCGTGCGCGCCCGCGTGTGAGCCTGTGCGTGTGCCTGCGCGTGTGTGTGCGCGCACAAGGGGAGAGAAGGTGGCTCGCATCGCCATGGAAACGCTGACAAATACAAATACGAGGGTACGCACCGCTCGTGCTGCCTCGCGCCGAGATTCTGGGCAGCAGCTCCCAGGCAAAGAGCATCAAAACGCACCCAGGGGCAGCGGGGTCCCCTGTGCCGGTGACATCCCACCGTCCCCTGCCTGGCCTGGATGTCTGTGTGCCTTTCTCGCCCTTCTTGCTCGCTGCCAGGGCAGTGCCAAGCCAGGGTGGAGGGTGTTGGAGGACCCATCCTGTTCAGCAGCTGCCCCGTTGCCCCAAGCCTCGGCGGGGGACACCGGCACGCCAGCACTGCACGAGCCCTCCGTCCCAGGCCGTCACTTTTGTTCTTTCCTCTTGCTCATCCCCTCATATTTCGGCGGGGTTCCTCTCCTCTGCGTGTGATCTGCTGCCAGGTCAGGCTGATGTCCCCAAGCGGCGTCCCCAAGGGGGTTGCAGCATGAGCCTGTGTGGGGTGGGAAACCGGGGATGGGGAAGGGGCAGGCAGCCCCCCCCCTCAGAACCCCACTTTATATCCCTGCAGGATCCTGGGAAAACAAAATAAAAGCACGCAGTTAATTTTTGAGTGCAGAAGACGGGAAGGAAGGCAGCGCCTGAAGCCTACACGGCACCATTCACCCGGTACATCCCTGCTGCCTCGCAGGACTGGCTTTATATCTGCGCCGAGGCAGAGGAAGGGATGACTGGTCCTCAGAGATTAAAAGACCCAGACACAAAAGATGCTAATGGTCCTGTCTGCTAACAAATGCAACAAGTTCAGTTGCAACTGGCTGACGCTGCAGCCTTTTAATTACATTTTTGTCTGGCAATAAAAGAAACAAATCTGACTCTTAAAGCAGCACGTAACACATGAGGCGTCGTAATCATTTTCTTCACTGGTTTTTCCTTTCTTTATCAGCGAATGCTGTGCTCTTTGGGAAGTTTATTTCCCCCTGGACCAATCTTCTGCCTGTAAATTTGAGAGCAGGTGGGGGCAAAGAGAACAAGAGAGAGCAGAAGAGAGAGTAATATAAAATTTCTGCAATGCAAAGCACATTCTGTAAAAAAAGCCCACATTATTCAGCATGCCTTGCCGGCGTGTTCATATAATGGGAGACTCCATCAGGTTCGCCTCACCCCTGGAACTTGCTTCCCAGGGTAGCTGTAAAGACGACGGGGAGGGGGAAAGATAAACCGAGCTGCTCCTCCTGTGCTTCTGGGGCTGGCAGAGGGAGTCAGTCTCTTTTGGGCTCTAACCATGGTTGTTCCTGCATTTTATAGTATCGCCCTTGATTTATTATCATCCTTTATAGCAGCTGTAAACCAGACCCAAAGCAGAGAAATAAAGTAACCAGCAGAACATTTCCGCTGCCCACCCCACGTGCAGCGTGCCGTCCCTCCATCGCTGCCGCAGCAGCCAGGCGAGCAAGCGATGGTTGGCAAGTTGGGGCTGCTGCTTTGATCTGAAACAGCGTGAGCAGGGTTAATCAGGGCTCCACGCTCCGGCCTGTGTGAAAAAACAGGGTTTGGTATCGATCTCTCAGAGGTGGTGTGAGGCTGGGGGCGAGCGTTCTTTAACCAGCTTGAAATTAGCTCTGGTGGGTAAGGAGAAGGACAGCCCCATCACTCGGGACGCTCGCATCTGGCTTGGGAAGGAGTCCTGAGTCCGACTCCCCTCGCTGCTACAGACTTCTGCTCTGACCTTGGCTTGGCCGTATAGACCCAGCACTCCAAATGTATTTAGATACTGAAATCAATGGGGGCTCGGAGGAGGATGCTTAAATGTCTTTATCGATCTGGCCCTTAGCCTTGCTGTGCCTCATTTCCCTAGCTCTAGTGCAAGCTCGGACTCGTGTCCGTGGCTGAGCACGCAGGGCTTTGCTGTACCCCAGAGCCAGCACCCCAACACCGACTGCTTCCACGGGCTTGGGCTTGTGGCCTCGCTCCGCTGCGTCTTTGCTCCCCCTTTTTTGGGAGGGGCTGGGGAGTGGCTCTGGGCAGTGTTTAACATGCACGGGCTGATCTTGAGGGATTTGGAAATTGTCCCAAAACAAGTACTAAAAGACACTATAAAAATATATAAAAACATGATTATGAACACCATAATAACAGCATGTTAATAGTGCCTGACACCTACAGTGGAAGAGGATTTACTGACAGCCCTGAAAAAGCTTGGACAGCTTCGGATGATACGAAGCCTCCCCAAGACTCCTGCCCCCTAAACTCAAATATCTGTTACTCCTCCAAAATGCCAGTTATTCAAGCGTTCGTCTGAGGTGCAAAGCCCATGTCACAGCCAGCTCCGAGGCCTCACGCTGTGCAAAACCTCCCCACGCTGTGCAAAACCTCCCCCGGGGTCAGCAGCCGCAGCCCCCAGGCTCTGCGCTGCTCGGCGGAGGAGCCCCGGGTCCGGATCAGGGCTGGAGGAAGCAAAGCGTAAGCGAGGTCTGTGTTTACCTTTGCAGCAGAGAGGGCAAGAGGGAGTAGGAGGAAAACACAGAGTAGATCCTTGAAAATCTCATTTTTCTAAGGCAGATCAGAGAAGCTTTGGGGCTTGGGCTGTGCTAGCCTGTTTTTGTTTTACCCAGCTGGTTTTTCTTGGCATTGCTGCTACAGCTAGAAGGCTCATTGATCCCTGCTTCCAGCAACGCACAATGGGAGAGCCCTGGGTGCCGAGGGTAAGGTATAGCTGCCCTGCCACAGGCAACAGAGACGCCGTAACTCAGGAGCAGCCGGAGCCCGCCTGAGTTACAGCTCTGTCCTGCGCCAGCAATAGGCCTGCAATAACTTACTGTCTGCTGCTAGGATGTCATTTGGTTTATTCTGCACGGGGGAGATGCGGGAGGAGAAGGGGGTGTCTCCTCTTCGGCTCCGGAGAAAGGGCTGCAGGCGGCTTTTCCAAACAGCTCCAGGGTTTATGACTCCATCATGCTGCCTGAGGGAGCTGCTGTTATGTCCTTAAATCATTAAAGAATAATAATAACCGTGACACCACAAACAATTCCCATATATGAATAGTGCTGACGCGAGTCTCCAGGAGGTGTGGGTATGTCTTGCCCAGCAGATCCCATCCCTGCTGGGAGGTACCAGAGTCCGGCTCGGTTTGGCTGATGCTTGGGAGGAAGGAGAGGAAGAAACTGCTGCTGGGAATGGATCCTGCCTAAAGCCACCCTGCCCACCTGCACCACGGTCCGAGGGCTTCATCTCCTGCCCTCCCAGCTTTCCCAAGTGGGTGTAGGACCTGCCTGGCCCCTGCACAGCCTGGAGAGGCTGAGATCCTACCTTTGGCCCTGAGAGATGCTGTGGATGGGAAACCTCGCAGAGGCACCAGGGCCCTTGTTCATCCAGGTCTGTTGGAGATAAGGCTTGGCTGAGTAGGGCTTGCCGAAGCTTAGCCCTCCAAATCTACTGCTTCTCTGGAAGTCTGCCTTAGTGCTGCTCCCCCAGCAGCTGATGTTGTGTCTTCTGGGATGAGAAGGGGAATGTGAAGCTCCTCGCAACCCTACACCTGTGACTGACTGTAGGTCTCAGCATCCTGAGACTGCCAGCTGCTTCTCCAGCAAGAAAAGGTTTTTAACCCCTTGCATCAGGGGAGTATGTTGCAGGTGACTTCAAGTGCAGAAGAGGCTTGAGAACTGCTGAAGCAGCAGAGAAAATAAACTAGTGCCACCTCGGCTAAAAACCCACACAATTAAGACCTGGATCAGGCTGTACTCGTCTGCCTGAAGATAGCATCTCGAGAGTGACATGCATTAGTCATCATCTGCAGCGAGCTGGCTTAGCGCACGCGAGGAGCCTGGTTACGAGCAAGGTGTTAGACGGAGAGGGCTCCGGGCCGCCCGGGGCCAGCTTCTCCCTCCCCAGCAGCATGCCGCCTGCGTCTGGAGCAGGGGGAAATGCCTGGCTCCATCTCCTTCCCTCGCTTGCGGTGGAGGCAGCTCAGGCTGGCTGTAAGTGTGTCTACAGAAATGCTTCTCCTCCTGAACCTAAAGCGTGTGGGGAAATGCTGCCAATGCGGGCCAGCATCTCTCCCCTCTGCGGGGCAGCAAGTGTCCCTTGTCGCCAGCAGTGAGGTGACACTAATGTCCTCATCCCGCAAATGGGAAGGGGCTCATTGAGTGAGGGAGCTGCCTGAGTTCGTGCGAGGAATCAGCACCAGAGGAGGAGAAACTCAATTAGTCTTAAGACCAAACAAGCACCTTTGAACTCCCTTGTACTTGGAATGAGAAGTGATTAAATGACCCGGGCTTAACGGTGCTGTACAAGCTTCCACTGAGCCTTGGATGAAAGCCCTGTGCAGTTCATCTGGGTTCAACTGTTTCTATGGATCTCTCTTGTCGGTCCAGCCCCGAGCAAGGTCTCTGCAGCGCCGGCTGCTCCGATCGATGGTGCTCTGGCAGCTGGGGAGGGAGCTACTGCCACCCCACCTCCCCCAGGCCCAGGTTTTGGGGCAGTGGGTGCGCTCTGAAAGCAGCCCCCGGGAGCTGCAGGGTGCTGCAGAGGGACCCAGCTGAGCGCAGGAGCAGCCACCCTTGGCCACACGGCAAAGCTGTCCCTGTTCCTCCCTGAGCTGAAGCCCACCAGCCTCTCCGGCAGCACCGTGCAGCTGAGCCACCGGACCGAGCCCTGGGGCAGACAGGTCAAGAGCGACCATCAAGACTTGCGTGATTATCGATGCACTTGGGAGCGGCGGACCGACCGTGCAGCAGCCAGGGGTGGGCTCGAGATGTCTTCTGCACCGTGGAAAGCACAAGGCAGCTCTTCCCTCTTGCTCGCGGTGGTCTGTGGACACGACGTCGCAGGCACACAAGGATGCGGCACTCAGGGTGGGCACTGAATGGTTTGCAGCAGCTTGGCGTGGCCGGCTGCCTTGAATTCAGTGGGAGAGGAGGGTGCGAGGCGCTTGCCCTGCGATCCCCCCAGCGCAGGGAGGAGTAATCCCAGCCTCTGTTCCCTCTAAGTACCCACTGTCCTGGAGGCAGCAGCAGCAGGACGTGGGCAGCGCAACAAAGACCATCTGGAAGGGCTTCTCCAGCTGACTGGGAGCTCCATAGTCTCAGGAAAGAAGTGGCTTGCACAGGATGCTCATGGGTTTTTTGCCAAATGAAGGGGCACGGCCCTGCATGCCGCAGTACTGGGATAAAGCCTCACATTTCACCCCTTGCTATTTGAAAAGCCACGAGGGGACCTTCCAGCTGAGACCCCTCTTTGACTCTCGGTTTATGCTGCAAAGCGTTGAAGTGAGGCTAACATTAAGCATGTGTTCCCATTAAGTGTCTGCATAAACGCTTTGCTGAATGGGGGCCAACATGCCAGAACATCACCCATTTGGTTTGGGCACATGGGCAGGCATTTTGTGTTATTGAAGTCCTGCCAATTAAATCAGGTCACTCTAATCTCTCCTCTCCTGCCTCTCTGGCTCTCTCATGTGTGCGCGTCTGTTCACCATCTCTGCGGTCCAGCCCACCGCCCCAGGCAAACGCTCTGGGAATGCGCCAGACCCTCCGCTCTGCTCACGCTCCTGAGCATGAAATGGGGATTCAATGGCCGCTGTCATTCCCCGGGGCGTGTGGCTCTGACAGCCGCTGGATGGAGCTGGGAAAAGCATTTCTGGGAAGTGACTGCTGGAAAGAAAACAAAAGCTGGGGTTGGTCTGCTGCACCCACCCCAAACCCTGCCTTTGTCAGAGCCTTCTGTCCCTGCCTGGCTCTGAGATGCCTTCCCCTGCATCACACTGGGGTGTGAAGGTGGATGGGGTCTCCATCCCTCACCTCTTAAGATGGGTGACAGGCAGCCAGGACCCCAGATCTCTCCACCGGAGACACGGCAAAGCAGCAGGCAGCTTTTCCCCAGTGTTTTTCGCGG
This sequence comes from Opisthocomus hoazin, assembly GCF_030867145.1. Taxonomy (NCBI): domain Eukaryota; kingdom Metazoa; phylum Chordata; class Aves; order Opisthocomiformes; family Opisthocomidae; genus Opisthocomus; species Opisthocomus hoazin. The sequence continues at coordinate 8,413,496 of NC_134438.1, read as the reverse complement.
TGAAGTGACTCTGAGTGTCCCCTTCCAGGGGAGATGAGCCGCTGGCATTGTGTCCTGCCTGGGGACCCAGCCACCCCGAGGTGCTGCAAAACTCTGTGGGGCATCGGTGCTGTCTCCTTCAGCACACTGGGGATGGGGTGGGTGCAAGGGGTTCCCGGGACCACCCGCAGCCAGATCTTTAAAAAGGCAAAGCAAGCCCTTTGGGTGCCAGTGGGCAGGAGGGGATTTGGACCACAAGTCCACCCTGCTGAGCCTCCTGCTTCCCTCCTAACGTGAGGCCACGCAGAGCCACGGGAGAAATCCCCCTGGGCTCGGAGACCCCAGCATCCCAGCCCGTGGGGAGGGGACCCCAGTGCCGCAGCGGGCTGGGCTGCAGCCGGAGAGGGATGCGCTGCGGATGCCGAGGGGTGCGAGCAGCTGGCTCAGCCTTCGCAGGGGCATTTTTTTATTGCAGTCCTCGGGAGCATCGCCCCAAGGGGCTGGGGGTGCCAGGGCTGCCCCTCGGGTGCTCGCCAGAGCCGTGGGAGTTAAGCGCGCAGCCAGCGGGAGCCAATTCAGGTGGGTGGCACATCGTGGTGACAAGAGGCGAGTGAGGAGGAGGAGGAGGAGGAGGATGGGGAAAAGGGAGGGGAGAAGAGAGGAGGAGGAGGAGGAGGAGGAGGAGGGGGGAGCATTTGCAGGCAGCGGGGAGCAGCGAGTGTGCGGCTGCAAAGGAGCTGTGCGAGGGAAGGATGAAGGTCTCTCCCCGCTGCCTCCAGACCGGGCGCTGAGGGAGAGCGTGGGGACAGCGTGGCAGGGGGTGGCCTGCTGTCCCTGTCCCCTCATCCCCAAAGGGACAAGGACAGACCCCCCCAGCTTTGGCAGGTCCAACGCAACCCCGGCCCTTTGTCTGCCGGCGGGGGCTCGGCCCGAGCCAGATGTGCGGGCAGCTGTGGCGGGGAGCAGGCAGGCGGATGGACGACAGCGACGCGGGGAGACGGGAGGAGAGCCCAAGGGTAAGTCGGGCTCCAGCCCCCTTAACCGCGTTCTGGGTCGGTTGTGACTTTGGGGGGGATTCTGTGCCTGGGGGTTCTGCAACACAGAGCTGGCTGCTTGGCAGTTTGTTTGGGTTTTTTTTTTAAAATTTCCTTTCAGGGTTTTGCTTTCACTGATCTCTGGCATGGAGGTTAAATGGTGCATTTGAAAATCAAAGAAAGAAAATAGGAAATGCACACAACATTGATGCCTCTCCAGTGCGTGGTCCAGGAGGGGGCAAGGGGTGTGTGAGGCAGCCGAGGGAAAGGACATTTCCCTCAGCACTGATGTTGGGAGCTGGATTCCCGGTCTTGGAAACTCCTCTGGGATCGAGCCGATCCTCTCCCAGGCACCGATGGGAATGTGGGGTGACCGTGGCGAACCCCGTGGTGATGCGCTGGGGATGGTGCTGCTGAGAGCGACATCCAGCCTTGCGCAGGGATGCTGGCAGGATGTGATCCAGCCAGGACCAGCGCTTTCAATGCATTAACCCCTCTGTGCCTGAGCTCCATGGGAAATGTTAAAGGAGTGAAGCTAGGTGTAGAAAATAAGCTGTGATAAATAAACCAGCCTGGTCCTTTGGTCTTTCTCCCTCCTTCCCACCCACCTTTGCCTGCTGGCGCCAGGCTCAGCCCACCCAAGGGAGAGGACAGGCTGCCCAGGGGGTCACAGGCAAAAGGTGATGGCAAAGCAAACCCTGGGAGCCGCTGCCCTGGGCTCGTGGTGTCATTTTAATGATTTCTGTGCTGGTTCTGTGTTTACCTCCACCCTTCCTAACCCCGATCCTGTATGCATGCACTGCCTTGCCACAGCTATAGAGGAGACACGCGCCCACCCGCCATCTCCGTGCTCGTGCCTCTGTGTCAAGCAGCCGTCCCCTCCCGCAGCAGTGGGGTGCGTGGCTGTGCCCCATCAGCCTGGGGAGCGATGGGCGTCTGTGTGTGTGGGGGGTCCTGCTGCAGGGACCCTCGCACCTGCCTGTGCTGACCCAGTCCGGGAAGCGTGCTCAGGCTTGGGAGGGACCCCACGGCTCTGGGTGTGCCTCTCCTGGATGCTCAGGCAGGCACCGGACCTTCCTCACCTCCTCTTGCTTCCTGCCACAGCCTGAAAAAAAGGGATTTGAGAGATCTCAGCAACTCCTCTCCCCCATGAGTGATGAGGGGGTAAAGCCCTTTGTCCCCCCCTGGCAGTGGGACCCCAGAGAAGAGGAGAGGTTGCTCAGGGCTGGGCACTGCAGGGTGGGTAAAGAACCCTTGGAGCAGTGTTCCCAGAGGAGGCTTTTGCTGGAAGCTGCTGCCATCACCTCTGGGCAGGAGGACCTGGGTCCTCAAGCCGTGGTCTAACAAGGCTGGGAGGTCAGAAGCTACGCACGGATGCTGCCTGTCTCACGCCCTTTGGGTTGCTGTGCCGGGGCTGAGCCAGGACCCAGCCCTGATCCCGCAGCCTGGATGCAGGCAGAGCTCGTAGCAAGGCTGGGAAGCAAACATCTCATTTCTGTCTCTCAAAGCCTGAGCACCGTGCAGCCATGGGGTGATGGGTTGTGGCTTGGTGCAAGTTTCCCCAGGCGTTGACTGCTCCCTGCTGTAGGGCTTCACTTGTGGGTGTCCGTCGGTCCCTGGTGCTCACGCCTGGGACGCGGGGCACCATCATCCAGCTCCCGTCCTGGCTCCCCGTGGCAGGGGACCCCTGTTCTGATGGTCCCTAGCCTCTTTGCTAGGAACACGGCTCTTCCCGGAGCTCCTGGGTCTACTTTCCCCATGCAGAGACAGTGCTGAGCGCCGCTACCCAGCACCCTGGGTGCTGTCCGTGGGCAGTGGGACATGGTTCAGCACCCGGTTGGTGCTGGCGTAAGTGGCTGTGCAGAGCAGGGCTGAGGGCCAAATCTGGGGACGAGTCTCTGCTCCTCAACCATTTTAAACCCCTTCCCTTGGGTGGGACCTTTTTTTACCTTCTGCAGTGTAAACCAAGGAGCTCAGCGTCAGCTGCCGGGGCTGAGCCATGCCAACACCCATCACAGAGCCTGCAAAATCCCTCTGGTGCAGGCGACTGCGGGGTGGGTTAGGCAGGACCCCGACCTAAACCCATCCCACCTTGCGAGGGGTGTTGGAGCATCAGGAAACCACTTTCCCCACCGCACTGTATATTAAGCTGCGTAATTCCCTCACCAGGGAGCCGAGGCAGCCCCTCCGCTCACTGCACTTCAAAGAAGGCTCCGATTCCCAGCGTGGAGCAGAGCCTCAGTGGCTCTAACCAGGCGCAGCTCCTTCGGCTTCGAAGGCTCACGGCAGCAGAGTGTTTGTCCCTGCTCCTCGCTGTGCCTCATCACTGCCATTTAGGGATGTGATCCTAAATTTCCTGGCTAGGGCGGGGATGGAGGATGCTAGGAAGGTCCAGAGCTCGGTCCAGGTGGGCACCTGAAAGGCTGGGAACTTCACCATTTACTAGCACCTCTCTGAATGCAGGGAAGCCCCAACACAGGGCTCTCTCCCTTTCTTTATTCCTAGCCGATGATGTATCTCCTAAATCACCTTTAGGATAGACCCTGGTCACTAATGCCTCTTCTCTTCTGTCCTAAAAGCTGCCCACGGGATAGTGTTCCTGCTGGCACATGGCTGATTTCCTAAAAAGCAGAGATGCCAGCCCAGGGCCCCCGTGATCCTCTCCTTGCACACAGCAACTCACCACCGCCCGCCCTGCTTGTTCTCACATCCTGTCTGCCAGGACACACACCCAGGGGCTGTTTCCCTGCCCTCCGCTGAAGATGAGGTGCGAGGCCCCTGGCATTGACTGATGGTTGGGCTCGATGATCTTGATGGTCTCCTCCAACCTAAAGGATTCTATGATTCTGTGGTCGCTCTTCCTCTGCTCGGCGTACATGGGAGGTACCCGTGACTTTGGTTCTCCTCCCGGAAACGATCTTCTTGTTCTTGAGGGAAACGTCCTCTCCTGTGCTCTGCATCAGAAGCTGCAGCCCAGCCCAGCCCTGGCCAGGGAAAGGCACAAGAAGAAGAATAATTACGACTGCTGCCGAGCACAGAGTGCTGTCTCCTGCTTGCTCAGGAAAAACATTAAAATTAGATGAGTTCAAAACTTCTCCTGAAGAAGGGAGATGGTCTCTATTGCTAAGGCTCTGCACTGGGACTTTGGGTTTAGATTTAGGGTTCGCTCATCGGTGCTGCTGAGTCGTGAGCTCTTTGTGGACCCCAGTTCATCCCCCCCTTTGCCCTTCTGCTGTGGCAGCCCACAGCCATGCCTGGCCACCCTGGACCCCACACGTGTCCCCTCCAGCATCGTTCCTGTGCTGGACTGAGGCAGCTGCTGAAATGCCTGACACCGTTCCAGGACATCAGCCAGCTCATAGGCAGTGAAATATCTGGGCAGGTTTAGCGGTTGTTGACGGCAGAGGGTGTTTTGTGATAAATATATTTACAGTGGGTTTTGTAAAAGGCTGTTCCAATGGGTGGGTTTTAGAAAGGCAATAAAAGGCTGAGAAAATCGCTCCGATTGCCCCTCAGAGCAGGGAGATGGCAGCCCTGGCACCCCTTGCCTCCCACCCCCCCCACCCCCCGGCAGTGGGGAGTGCTTGGGGCTCCTGGATGTGGGAAATGGGGTCCCACAAATTACACTGTCCCGGTCGGGGAGGGATGGGGGCCTGTGTAACCCCCATGCCCCCTCGAAACTGCTGGAGTCCTCGCAGTGGGTGCTCCCCAGGAACTGTTTGCAAACACGCCGCAGAGCTGGAATTATGTGTCGGCTCTGTTTGGCGTGTAATTCTGAATAACAAATAAATATGGGAAAATTGGGATCCGTTCCCAGACAATTCACAAAGGGCTTAATTGGGACTTAAGTGGTGCCTAAGTCTTGTGCTGGCTCTCTGCGCTGGGGTGCTTTTCACACAGACAGGGAAAAGAGACAAACTTAGTCAATAAATTACTTGTGATAAATTATTCACCAACTCTACGCAGAATTAATGCCAGCTTCCCCCTCCAGCAGCTTCTAAAAGCTCTGATGTCTCCTGACCCTACCCAGGCTCCAGAGCTACCCACCGGCTTTAAAAGCCTATCCAAGGCGCTATTATAAACCCATATTTTGTGGCATTTATAACCAGTCATAAAAAAATCACTCCGAGATTAGACTTGGCGTGCGAGGTTGGAGCGTGACCGGCTTTGTCCTTCCTGTTGACCAAAGCCGAGTCGAGTCTGTGTTCAGGTTCACGCCGAGAAAATTGTTTTGCATGAAGACAGGCCACTGTGCTTCTGTGAGACTTAATAACACTTGCTTTGAATTTAAAAGCCTTCATCAGTGAGGAGTTTGTCATCATCAGAAAAGGGGTTTTGCATTTTAACCAGCCTTTCCCAAAGGCAGAGATGAACTGACCGCAGCTCTGGGGGAACAAAGCATCTTCGCCCCAAAGCCCAGGGAAGCTCCTCTCCCTGCTCTGTCCGGAGTCCCAGCAGGACTGTGTGGGTAGAGATCAACAGCCTGGAAAAACAGAAGGAAATAAAGAAAAATACTAGCATCTGGTCACTAGAAAAGGGAAAAAAAATGGTGTTTTTCTTATTTGTGAAAGATTAGAAAATGAACCCATTCGGTCTGTGCTGGAATAAGCGTTGCAGTCGGGTGTCTGCCACTCGTTCATAGTATGATTACAGAATTTAATTCAATGGTTTGGCTGCTCAAGCCACTGTTTGGCAATGCATAATCAAAGCCGCTCGCTTGACTTGAAAAGCCCATTTGGACTCTGGACGCGTTGGCCCAAAAAGGGTCTGCAGCGTTTGATCCGAATTTGCAAACTGCCGCGGTTGATCAGGAGCTGCTTTTTTCAGTGAAGGCTTTTCTTCCTGTGGAAAATTCTGCCGAGTCCGATTTCTGAGTCACTTTTCCTAACTCCTACGTGCTGCCGCTGTGCTCACAGCCGGCGGCGGAGCTGGGCAGGCTGTCCCGGAGCCCGGGCTGGCCGAGCGCTGGCCCTGTAACAGCAAGATGCAGGTCCTGCAGTCCGTGAGTCCTCCAGTTCCCGACGCTCGGCAGGGTTCATCCTAGCATCGAGCTTTTGCAGGGACTGAGGAGCAGGGCCAGGCTGGGCTCCGGCGCAATGCGGCTGGGTTTGAGGGCTGCCCCGATGCCCGGCCATCGCCTGCGCCCGAGTCCTGCTCCGTGCTGAAGTCACCTGTTGTTCTCTCCTTTTCATGAAGCTGTTGTTAAATAAGACAAAAGACATTCCAGCGGCACTCTCCAGCTAGCTTTATGGCTTTTAATATTTTGTTGGCTCCTTCTTTGCTGGTTAAAACCTCCTGGGAAGCCACAGACGTACCCCCTTGCCCCTCTTCTTTGGCCACCATTGTCCTCCCTGGCTTGGCACACACAAGCATTTTCCCTGTTTTGCTCGGGTTTTAAGGGAATTTAAATGAAGAGGGCTGTTTACATCTGAAAGCCATCACTTCTCATGCCAAAATCTCTGCTCGCAGGCTGGCAGCGGCAGGACTGCTGCAGCTCTGCAGCGCGGGGGCCGCGGGGAGCCGGGGGCTCGCACCGAGCAGCAGAGCAGCCTGGGGTCGCATTTTGCTTTGGTTTATGGTTTTAAGGGTGCAGAGTGTGGATGGGGGGCAGAGCAGCGTGCTGCCAAAGTCAGGTTCTCCTGAGAAATTGTGGGTGTGTGTGGAAGGGGAAGGGACGATGCTCTGCGGCCCCGCTCCAATGGGTCTGCCATGGGGCAGGGCTGGGTGCAGCCCCATCCACCCTGCGTAGAGCTTGGTGCCATCTTATTTCTCCCGGTGTCCTTGGTGCAGACGGTCTCCTTGGGCAGCGCCTGTAAATAATAATAGAGTGGCAGAGCTGAGTGGGCTTAAAAACCACAGTGAGCGGGAAGTTTGCAGCCAGAGGCAACAGGGAGGGTCGGTGTGGCTGCTGCCTCCACAGGGCTGAATCCTCCCTTCGCAGCGGCCACAGACGGGCCGAAGGCAGGGGGTCACCCTGCTGTGCTGGGGGCCAGGCAGCCTCTCAACCCCTCCTGCCCTCGGGGCTGCCCGCAGCAGGGCATCACCCTCCCCGTGCTGCTGCAGGGTTGCCCCGTGGTGCAGCTCCCTGCTCGCTGCAGCAGCCCGGGATGACTAAGCTGACTAAGAGACGATGAGCCACTCACGGAAACTCGGAAGAGATCTAATTCTGTGAAGAAACGTAGGAAAAAAAAAAGAAAAAGAGACAAGATTCCCAGGGGGAGATGATGTTTGTGAATTAAAGACAAAGTGGGTGACATTTCCGCCAGCCATGTGCAGCTGCGGCGCGGGGAGGGGGGGACGTGCGTGGGGCCACCGAAGGCTGTAATTCCCGGAGATGATGGGAAAGCGACAACTTCTCACGCTCTGCCTGAGCTCGGCGGGCTCGCACCGGGCGATGCGGTGGCTCAGCGATTGCGGGGAGCCTGGTTTCGTCGGGTGACAGCCAGTCCTCGTGGCGTGCTCAGTGCGATGAGGACAGGAGCCAGGTTTTCCTGTTGCACATCAGCCCTGGAAACCGCGGGCTTTGCAATTAGCACGAGGGGGACGAGTGAAGGAGCGGCTGGGATGCGCCTTGGATCCTTAATGCCCTTCGTTCCCGACCACTTCAGGCCACGTGGGACTTCAGGGTCACTGCTTGGCTCAAAACCTCCAGCTCCAGCCCAGCATCCTCCAGACTCAGTAATGCCAGCAGCTGGATTGCCTGGACTCATCGCAGTCTCGCTCCTACGGGCTCTGCTAGCAATTCCCTTTCCCTCTCTGCTAGCAATCCCCTTTGCCTCCAGGCTCCCAGCGGCCAGTTAGACCGTTTAATTTAAAATAAACTCTAAGGGTATTTTAAGAATAAGCACAATTCCTCACCTGTGAAGGGTTATTCCATCCCCTTCAGTGTGGAAAGGGACCTTTCTCAGTGACCGTGTGCCCCGAGGTTCGGCCATGGGCAGAGCAGTGCCCTCCGGCATGAGGGACAGGGACCCCAGTGCAGAGAACGTGGAGATCTGAGGGCTGGGTGTTGGTTCCTCCCCAGCAGGTGGGTGCAGGGGGGGACATGCAATCCCCTTGGCTCATGATGAGAGTCAGCCCCGTGGTTTGAGAAGGTCCAGGCGGTCCCCATCCCTTTGGAAAGCATCTCCGGGGTCTGTGCTGGTGGCAAAGCCCCACTGCTCCCCAGGGAGGGGCTCAGCACCCCCAAACCCCATAAGGGCGATGCCAATGAAGCTGCGTCCTCCTTGCCAAGCCCTTTCTGGCCACGATGGCTTCTCAGGGCACAGCACAGGGCTTTGCCTCCATCCCCACCGAGCTGCTCCGTGCCTGAGGAGGGGGTGAAGCAGCCCCAAAGCTGTGCCTGGCAGTTGCTATGGCAACCGTACATTTTTCTTATGATTCCTAATGACTTATTGGCATTTGCACTAATCTACGGCTTTCTTGGCTGCTGCAGCTTGACTCGTCTCCCCTCAGCCCCTAAGAGCAGGCACATCCCGTGTGGTGCTGAAGCTCGGGTCAGGCTGGGGAGGCTGCCCCAGTGCTGCCCCTGGCCCCGGCCACAGCATCCCCGGTGCTTCTCAGGGAGCAGCAGAGACAGGAGCCACCGGCCAGGCTTTTGCAAGAGGCAAGTGCTAAATCACAGCTTGTTTTTTCCTCAGCGAGGCTGGGAGGAGGCTGGGAGGGCTGCGGGGTTTGGAGATGAACAGCTCTTTCTGAACAGGAGCCAGCTGGAGCGGAGAACAACAGCCCCGCGAGAGGCAAGAGGGGTCCCAGGCTGTGCAAAGCCCCACATTGCTGCAGGGTTTGAGGCGACTCGGAGATGAGTCTTCAATGTCCTATTTCCAGCCATGCCGGTAGGACAGCTGATCTTTTCCTCGATGAAATTCAGCACAGAGACAAAATCAATGCACTCTTTTTTAAATCCATGTTTAATACCAAAAAGCAATACCTCGCTCGGATTTATTCAGGTGGATTAGATGCTTCTCAGCTGCTCATGAACGTCGCTGAGCAGTTTGCAAGGCTGGAGCAACGCCCCGGGCAGGGCTGCCCAGCTCCCTTTGGCTGAAAGCATGGCTTGGACTCGGGTACGGCCAGGGCTGGCTTTGCAAAGCTTTGGAGGCTTTTTCAGAGATTTGGAGAGTCTTTCTGCTCTCACCTGGGGGCTAGTTTCTGGCTGCTGAACCTGTACTTGGGTTCTGAGAGCAGCGCAGGGTTCTCAGCAGGTGAGCGCATGGCTCTGAGCTCTTCTGCAAATTCCTTCAGAGGCACAAGCCATGCAAGGCACCCACCTTGGTGTTTTTCTGTGGAGAGGTTGCACATGGGAAACAGCATGGGGAGCAATCAGAGACCAGGGGGACAAAGTTACCAGCATGGCTAGGAAGAGCTTCATGTCCAGCACTTTAGCATCACCGATGTTTTCTTTCTGGCTGTCATGTCCTAATCAGCTGCTGAAACATTGGGTTTCCAATTCCTGGCTGAAATGTTTAACCCTGAGCAGTGCACTGAAGCTCAGCTAAAATCATGGGAAGACTTGGAGGCTTTTAAGGTCAGTGACAAGCTGCTGCAGCGCAGGGGCAAGGGGTCGTTCCCCTTGTCTTGTGGGCCATCACCATCCGGGATCTGCTCTTGTCCTTGCTTTTTTATTGCTGGAGCTTCCCTCCTCTTTGCCCTGTCCTGCAATCCCTGAGCCCGGACGCTGGCCAGCAGCATGGGGAAGGGAGAACCGAGCTACCCCTCGCTGCTGACTGAGCATCCATGTAGGTTTGCTAGGACCTCATGCCCTTATGGCATCTCCAGTGGCATCATGGCAACAGAGCAGCAGCTGATCAGGACGTGGTCTATGGTGGGAAGCAGTGGGGCAGTCCAGGCCTCTGCAGGGCAGGCATAGCCCACTCGGGAGCATCTCGAGACCCTGCAGACACTGCTGAGATGCTCTTTTGTGTCACTCCACGGGGTCATCAAGCCCTCAGGAGGTGCTTTGTAACTCCAGCCCTTTATCGCAGCCACACAGCCCAAGGAGGCCAGAATGTACCGGCAAGATAACAAGGGGAGACTTCCCTGTAATTAGAAATTAGCCTGATTTCACAGCACTTACAAGCAGCCGCATTGCCATCCTGACCTTCCTTCTGCTGAAGATCAAAGGGAGCAGGGCTGGGCTCCAGAGGCGGCTGCTTTTGCACCGCTTTACGTGTGTGATGTGACCCCATTCTGCTGCCCATCCACGGATGCCGGAGTCCCCTGCCCATCGGTTTGCAGACACTGAACCCTGCCCGTGCCCCTACTCGGCCCCTGCCCAAGCCAGCCACCATGGCATGGGCAGCCAGCTGCCCCTGCAAGCTCCTGGAAGAGGGTCCCATCCATGAACGAAGAGACAAATAAGACAGAGACGGCAAGGGACGAGCTGAACCCCAAGTACAATGATGGCCAAGCAAGGTCCATGTCCCCTGGTCCTCGCCTCTTCTCTTGGTGCTGTCTGCAACATTCCCCACCTGCAGCAATACTGCTTAGCTGAAGAAATATTGTTTCCAACAACAGGCACCTCTGGAGAAATAACAGGAGAGATCCCATCATGGTTTAGATTTTAATTACACTCAGAAATTCTTTCCCTTTTTTTTAAGCTTTGTTTAATAACCTGTTCATCTCCACCTGCCCTTCGCCTCCTGAAGAAAGTTTAAAGAGCCTCGATTTATCCCTCTAAGGGGACTAGTATCAAAAGACTGTGGTGGCAGAATGTTTCATCCTCAAATATCCCAGGGGGACAGGCTGGAGCAGCCCCTGGCTGTTCCTGGGCTCTGGAGCGGGCCGGGGGCTGCAGAGATGCCGGGCAGCCCCTCGGTCTGCACCAACCCAGCCCCCCGAGCTGCTGCCAGCCACCTTCACCAGCGTTTTCACTGTCTCACTGGGAGTCAATATCTTATTCCAGGGACCTGTTTTTTGAGGCCCAACAGATGGACAAGGACGTGCCCTCCCCAAGCGACACCCCTGGTCTCTGTCCCCTTTGGAGCCCGTAGCTCAGACTGGCTTCACGGCCGCGTGGCTGGCAGAGCTCAAAAGGCTCTGACATTGCCCAGAGCAGCCCCTCTCAAAGGACGCTGCCCTTGGCCTTCGTGTGGGTAGAGGAAGGGGGGGAGGTTTGGGGGGGGGGCTGCTCTGCAAATGAGCCAGCCTTAATGGATCCCCCTCACCCCAGCCCAGCCCCCAGGCTGTGCCGAGGGGTATCGAGTGCTCGGGTTCGCTGCTGATCTGCTGGGGAAGGTCAGCCGGGCTGGTGCAGCGCAGGCAGCAGCTGCCAGCACAGCAGATACCCTGGCCATCGATCTGCCTGTTTTAGGGCCTGAGATAGATGCCCGCGGGCTGGGATGGGGACCAAGCCTTTGTGTTGGGTGGGATGCGGATCCTAGGGTGTCCGAGCAGCCAGGAGCAACACAGAGAGATGGGCACTTTCCTCTGGACATTAACATCTGTGGAGAGGAAGGTTCAAACAGCCTCTGCCTGCCCGCTGCAGCTCTCGGCATGCTACTTGTTTGTTTGATTAGAGAGATGAAGAAATAAATGGAAGAGATATGAGCATCCCTCTTCAGTCCCAGCTCCTATGCAGTCCTGGCTTGATTTTTCAAAAGGACTCAGTGTCCAGAGCTTCAGAGCTGTCTGCATCACTTAGACGGGCGCGCGGGAGATGAGCCCTTTGACAAACCTTGTCCCACATGGTTAACAAGGAGCCGTTCTTCTCCACAGGCTGGCGGCGTTTCCTCCTGCTGTAACGAGCTGTGGGGTCCTTCCCCATATCTGCAAGGTACAACAGAGGGAAACGCTCTGGCATGGAAATATAGATCCTAATTTCCCGGAGCGTACCTGTCTCTCCAGCACACGCGCTGCTGCAAGGCACCAACACACACTTGTGCGGATGATGAGCTACTGTGGCTGTCATGTCGTTGCAGCTCAACAGGCGTGTACAGTCACAGGAGTTGTCGCGTCCCCGTGCCCGGTGGCAGCCACCGCGCTCCTCGCTGCGTGCCGACAGCCTCCCCCGGGCTGCGGGGGCCGTTCGTGTCTCCGAGCTGCGTGGTGGAAAGGACCCCCACAGCTCGTGGGGACCCAGCACGGAGCCTCTTTGCAGGGAGAGGAGCTGCAGTCTGCGGGAGATGCTTTAGAGTTGGGTTGCTGAGCGTGACGGGGTGGCACTGGGCTCGTAGAGATGCCAGGCTGCCTGCTGCCCTCCCTGCCTGGCCCTGAGAGCGAGCAGGCAGCAGCAGGGCTGTGATGGTGGTAACACAGGAGGGAAACCAGGCTGAGCTGTCCCCTGCTACCCGAGACACGCGTGAACCTCACAGCTAACTCGCAAGCTGGGGAAGATGGAGTGGGAGAAGGTCCCTCTGCCGGGGCAGTGCCTGCTGGAGGGGATTGCGAAGGGCCCAGCAGCGCGTTGCGATGGGTGCCTTCCCGTGGGAGACCCCACCCTGTGCCCCAGCCTGCATCCCCCAGGACACGGGGCTGACGCGAGCCCAGGTTTGCAGCCCCGGCAGAGAGCCGGCTCCCACGCGGCGAGCGTCGTGGCCGGGGAGCCTGCCAGAAACCCGGGGGTGGGAGAGCAGGAGTGAAGGCAGGAGCTGGAGGTCTCCGTTTCCGCTAAAATCTGGCAACCTCCCCCTCTCTGGCAGCCCCTCTAGAAGCTATAATTATAGCCGAGTGTTCACAACACCCTTTGCTGAGCACCCTGGGGATAAAAATCAAGAAGGATGCTCTGAAGGGGTAGGCTTGATTGATGGGAGCTGGGCTTGACACACCACGCGCAGCGCCGGATGGATGACGGAGCGGCGACGGCTGCCGCGCTCGCAAGCCTCAGCGGGAAGGGAGAGGGGGTTGCAGGCAAGTCCCCCGTGCCACCGCGCAGGGCGAGGACAGTGGGTGCTCCCGTGATGGAAGCAGCAGGGACCAGCGCTGCCGTCCCACACAGCCAGGCGCTCGGGTGCCTGACACAGGGGTGGCCCTACGGGTGCTCTGCTCCACTCCAGGGACTACAGCTGGAGGCAGCGAGGGGCTCTGGGGGTTTGCCAGCCCCCTGGGGCTTTGCAGCCTGGCTGGAGACCCCCAGTGATGGAGCCTGTGGGACATCACCCCCAGGGCGCTGGGGACCATCGCCCGCAGGAGCTCCACTTCTTCAGCAGGGTTCAAAGCCAACCCACCTGGGACTGCGAACAATTAATTTTCCCAATCTGCACAACAATCAGCTTCTGAGGTGAACAATTAGCCGGTCACAAATTGTAATTGTCATCTCACTTCTGATTTTAATTCGGCCTAACGAAGGCTAAGTGATTCCGTCTCGCTCCTCCTCCCCTGGCCCCTTGGTCCTCTGGCATCCCTGGCCCACGGCTGTGGCCCTCCCCAGGATGGAGAGCACTAGGGGAAGCCAGGGAAAACCATTAATCGCTATTGAGGGCTGCTTGTTTTCAGATATCATGGCCAATAAAAGTTTTATTTAAGAGAATTGGCTGCCTGTGTCCGTGCATTCTGGTTTGTCACAGCCTGTTAGCCTCTCACGCTCGCCCTCTGAAGCAGGGGCTGTCATTTAATCTTCATTTAAAATAACGCACTGATTTTTTTCCTCTTTTCTGATTTGAACTCACTGTCGCTTGCACGCCCCTGTCTGCACCCTGCTCCCCCCGCCCCATCCCCACCTCCCCGAAGCGTTATCATCTGCAGCACCTTTTGGATCTAGCTATGTTTTCTAATGAATTCATGGTCTCACTGAACTGCCTTTCACTTCAATACTTAATTTAGATTGAAGAAGGTGGTTGCTGGGTCTCGAATACCAAGTGAGTCTCTGTTGTAGCTTTGGCTGGAAGTTGCACGATGCCTGGTGGGGTCAAGATGAGCAAAGCCATCCGAGTTTGGTGAACTTTGCATAACCACCCCGCTACTTTCTGAGCCTTGCAGCCTCCCTTCTCCTCCATCTTAAGCACAAAGCAGGCACAGGAGTTGTCATCAGGGTATGGCAGCCCCGGGCGCTGGGTCCATTCGCCCATCACATCACCATCTCCAAGAAGCCCGACCCGGCCCCATCCCGCTCCGCAGCTTCTGAGCATCGCTGAACACAGGGCGAGGTGACAGCAAAACGCTGCCGAGCCAGGGAGCAGGCGCTCTGCCGCACGCCGAGCCTGCACAGCTTTCCCTCCTCCCCAGCCCCAAGTGTCTGATAATTTTAACACAAGCACTAAGGAGAGGGCTCCTTCATCTTGATGGAAAGACTGAGCCTCTTCTGGGGTGAAGCATTGCAGCTCTTTAACAGCACCAATTACAACTGCAGAGGAAACGAGGCGTTGGCAGGCAGTAATCACCCAGACTGGAGTATGGCCTGAGCATGAGTTTTAATAGATTCCCTTTAAAGGGAAAATGTACTTTCTGCGATCCTTGGATGAACAGAAACCTGGTTTCAGAGCTTACCCAAAACCTACAAGGTTGAGTATCAGCGTGGCCTCGAGCCCCATGCTGGGACGCTGCTGGGACGCTGCGTCCGGCAGCTCTGCTGCCTTGGCCGATTAAACACAGCGGAGATGTGAGAAGAAGCAGGGCGACGGGGAGAGGAGAAATAAGTATATTAGTGAGATGAAGATTAAATGACAGCTCCAGAAGTGAAAATGGCCATCTCCAGTTTGGGGCAGGAGAGTCACAAGCTTGTGATGAAGATGAAATGTCTTTCAAGGCCAGTTAAAGTCAGTGAATTCATCCTCTGCTCATCCCCTTCCTGCCGCCAGCAGCATCCTGCGACCCAACCTGCACGCACCCCGGCCAGCTCGCGAGCCTGCACGGCAGCCTGGCCAGCCCTGCCTGGCGCTGCCACCAGCTCAGTGTGCTGCCCTGTTTTCTTGTGCCGCCTGGGGAGGATCCAGAGGCGATCCTGCCCCAGCCGTGCCCCCGACTCGCTCCACAGCCCTCGCCCCCAGTTACGATGAATATGCCCTGCAGGCAGCTTGGGCTCGGTGAGGGCTGTCATGGCTGGCTGTTTGCACAATTGAGGTCAAAGCCCGTCTTGTCTGAAGCCAAAACCAATTACAGTCACTCCTGGAAGGCCCTAAGCATGGACCCAGCTCCCTGCAGCGCGGCATCCCTTCGGCGGCAGCCAGCAGCTCCCTCCTCTCCCTCCTCGCCCCATGCAGCGCATCCTGCTGTGCCTGGTCAGGGTGGCTGTTTGCAGGACGCCCGTTCACCCGCTCAGCCCTGAGCATCTCACCGCTCACCCCAGCGAGGTCCGTTCCAGCTGCCCATACAGCCGGTGCAGGATCCGGCCCTCCTCGCATGCCTGGCCGGACCAGCCCAACTTCGGGGATCACCAAGTTTCCCCTAAGCTGACCAAGCCAGCGTTGCAGTGCTGCCCACCCAGCCTGGGTGCAGCCGTCTCAGCATCACCAGCACCGGCTCCCACTGTCACCGGGATGGTGACTGGCAGCTCGGGGAGTCATCACTCACCGCCGCACCTGGCACAGGAGCTTCCAGCTGGGGTTGGCAGCAACCATGTAACTGGGGCCTCATCAGGGCCAGGAGGACCTCGTTAGAGGTCACTATTTAATTGGGCAGGTGCTGGGTGGTGAGGATGTAGAGTGATGCTGCTTTGCTGGGGAGGTTGGAAATGTAGAACTTGGACTCTGTGTTCATTAACCCCTGGTCTTAAGGGGCTTATCACAGATATATTGCTGCTAGCAGGAGGATCTCTGGTTGTAGATGAGCCGTGTGTCTTTCCTGTGCTATTCCTAGAGCACTTCCCCATGGTGGTTTGATTTCTGAAAGCCTTGGGGCTGTAAATCTGTGCCCTGTGCACCCTCGGAGGAGCCTGGCCCCAAACTCAGCCCCTCAACAGTGCATATTTGAGCTCTTCCCTCCTCGCCCTGCCGTGGTTGGTGTAAATACTCTGGAGGAGGCACTGGAAAGGTAAAGTCCTTTATTTTGTTCTGCATTATGTAGAAGAATAACTTAGCATGTTGCTGCCACTGTAGGTTTTTGCTTGAAAATGGTCCTTGAATTTCTCTTTGCCCTGTGTACACATACATAAGCACGCACATGCCTCCATCCCATGTCAGGTTTCTCTCTTTTTACAGCCCTTTTAAACCCATAATGACACATCTGAAAGTTCCTCCAAAAACAGCCCCTCTCCCTCCTTCTGCGACACGAATGGATGGAGATGTGCTCAGAGCTCAGTCATGCGGGGAGTAGCTTTGGAGGTTTCTTGAAAACAATATTTTGTCAGTTCCTCCTAAGACAAGTCGATGGCGGGCTGTCTCTCCCCCCACGCAGCTCCTGGGTGCTCTGGCTGCAGCAGCACCCATCTGAGGGATACACCCACCCACTGCATATGTGCTCGCGGGGGTCCTGCAGCTGGCTGGGAGTGGGCTCACAGCCCTGCACTGTGCTCAGTTAGCTCTGGCATGGGGGATGCTGCGTCCCCAGACTCTCCCGTGCTGGGGCTGCGAGCTGCCCCATCGCCTGTGGGAAGGCTCTGCCCATGGTGAGGCACCACGTCCAGCCCTGGGCAGCTCCGTCCTTCACCCCTGCGTGCTCCCGAGGAGCTGCAGGTGCAGGATGGTCTCCACAGACTCCTGGGCATGCCGAGCCGGTCCTGCGGGCAGGGCTCCATCGGCTCCCAGCCACAAGGGCCGGTGCCATATTGCTGACTGCAGTTTGACGCAGCCCCAGGTTTTCAAGAGGGACTCCGTATCCTTTGCGAATTTTCCTCTCCAGAAGAGCAATAATACACTGTGATATTATTTTATTTAAGTAACTCGAGTGTATGTACAGTGCCTAGAGGAAAAGGCAAGGAGACACAGCGACGTGCTCCCCAAAGGCAACTCCACGAAGCGCGAACGGCTCTGCCCGTCCAGTGCCCCTGTGCTGCAGGCTCTGCCCGGGAGCTGCTGGCGCGTGGCAGCGGTGGCACGGACCGCAGCGGTCTGATGTGTAACGTCTGCATGGAGATCTCCAGTGTTCAGGTGGACAACACTGTGCCATGAGCATCAGAGTGTCTGTGGCCAGGTGTCGTAGCGACAGGCGTTTGGACGCTGAGCAGCTCTGGCATCCCCATCTGGCATTGATGCTCCAGTGCCCAGTGAGGTTAAACACCTGCCAAAGCCTTCCCTATTTTCACAAAACTTGTAGCTGCCTCATTATCTTTGAAATCGGAGAGTTTAAAAGCCATTTGAGGGAAAGGACATGGGCGCACGTGTCCCCATGTGCTGGCTGCATGACCCCCCGCCATTAGCAAGGCAGCCGGGGTGGCCACATCCTGCCCTGCTGCATGGATGAGGGTGCCGGGGCTGTCTGTCCCTCTGCACCCTGGCTATGGGCTGGATCTGGAAGGGAAATCTGGGCTGTAGCTGTGCCTTAGCAGAGTCTCGGTGCACGTCCCTCTCGACCCACCAATGCTGCATGCCAAATTGTCCTGCTGCCAGGCTGGGAATCCTGAAATAGGTAGGACAGAGGCGGGAAATGTTTTCCATTTCTCTTCCTGTTCCTATATAGGTTTTTTATTATTATTATTATTTTATTTTAGATCCCCTTTGAATGACAACTCTATCAAAACAGCTCATTTGGAAATGTCATGTCCATTCTTGATAAGTCATCAGTCACTGTGATTGGTGCTGACAGACGCCCTGCAACAGTGCTGTGGTATCTAATATACTGCGCTGCAGTCTTTTGTGATATCACGTTGTTTTATTTATTCAGCGTGGCATGAAATCTCTCCTTTAGGAAAGGGGAAGGGGGGGAGGGGATTAACCCTTCTAGCGATGCTTCCATTTCTGGATAGTCCCCATGGGAAGCAGCAGAAATCGGGCTTTAAAGTGGCTTTCATGTAGTTTCAAGCTCCTGATGTCACTGGAGTCGAAGCAACAGTGACATCCTACATTGCAGTCCAGTCGTGGTGGTGCTGGCCTGATGAGAGCCAGCACGGGGTTTCACAGCACCGCGACACGTGTCCTGAGTGGGTGCAGACACTCGGGGCACACAGCACCCTCCTCCCCTCCTTGCCCACGGGGAGGGCCAGGACATATCAGTTCGATTGCCGCCGTTTGCTCCGTGTTTGTGGCCGTATCTGCTGCCCGTGAGTGGGACAGCCATGTGCTTTATCCCCTTGGCTGGTAGCGAGCATCCAGGCAGCTTTGCTGCCCACTCGCCCTTCCTCGGCTCTTGAAATCCATGGCAGGAGCAGGGGGTGGTGATTTAGGGTCCTCCTTTGCTCCTTGGCCTGCCCTTGTATTTATGTGATGCTCGGCTGCATGAAAAACACAGCTCCTTGGTGTTCTGCCTCCTCTCCCTCTCGAGGCTGCGGCCGTGGCATCGTGCTGATCCCTTCCCCAGCCCCCGGGATGATTTTGGGAGCTCCAGCCTGCCCGACCCCCTCCCCAGCACCCAGGCAGAGCTGCCAGGGGGATCGGGGGGGGGGCTGAGCCCCACCGTGCCACCCTCCAAAGCAGCGTTTCGGCCTCGTGGAGCTGCCGGAGGGCAGAGTCCAGCTGTGGTCCCCGGGATGCTCCCAGGGGTGTCCCCCAGGAGCAGGATGGCAAAGCCCGGCAGCGGGGCTGGCTGCGACCGGTGGGTCACGTCCTGTGAGCTGCTTTCCTGCATCCCCTCATCTGCATCACGGAGCCTTTGTTTGCTCTCATTAACGTGTCTGGGAAGTGCCTGATGTGTGAAATATCCTTTTTATTAGCTGGAATTAGTGGGGCTGTCTGGGACTCGCGTCTGCCCTGCTTTCAAGGCCAGGACTCTCCAGACAAGCCCGTGTTGGTCTTGCTCAGTTTCTGGCTTGGGGCAGGCAAAGGGCTCAGGCTCAGCTCCCAGGTGTGCCTCTCCACCCAGAAACCAAGCACGGGACAAGCCGTGCTGACACCCATGGGTGCACCCACCCATCAGGTCCTGCTGGAAACAAGGCAAGAGCAAAGCAGGCAGAATGGTCTGTGAGCAGGGCTGGGACCTCCAGAGTTGGGATTTTCCTATGTTTGGGAATTAATCTGGTTTTCCTAGAGCTCCTTTAGGCTATTGGAACTTTCCCCGGAGTGCAGAGGAGCTCAGCAGCTGTGGGAAATTCCTGCTGAGATGAAAGCTGGGTGGGAATCTGGGCAGAGGGAGCAGCCCAGCACAGTGCTGTAGCCCATGGGGGGGTCTTTCAATCTCCCACTATTTCCCACCACTTTCTTCCCACATGCATTTTCACCCTCTGTCCCTCCCGTAGCCCCAGAGCACCATCACCAAACGCCATTGACAGGCAGCAGCCTTTGCTATCGCAGGCTTAACCCCCTTGCAGGACGTTGCCAGGCAAACATTAAACCTTGGCTTTGTAGCCAGCCTGGGTGAGACTGAATCCTCCCTCCTGGACGTGCTGCTTCCCAGGAAGATGCATGTGTTGGGCTGTGCCCCCACCACCCACCCTGCTCCCTCTTCCTCCTCCTCCTCCTGTCCCCGGTGCTCCCAAGATCCCTGGTGAGTCGCGTCACGGCAGCTGTGTCCGTCATCACAGCCTGCCACGGAGAACCAGAGAATTGCAGGCAACAGGAGGACAAGGGCCCCGTTAATGGCACGAGTGACGTTGCTGTGTGATCCCTCCATGAGCAATGGGGCTGCCCGCGCTGTGCCCCGCTCCTGCTCCCTGCTGGGCTGGGGGATGCGGCCGGACTCTGCCCAGGGCACCGCGGGGCTCGGCACAAGGGAAAGGGGACTCTCGAGGGGGGAAATGAGGGGACACAGGGAAATGCCGGCAGCGCAGGTCTTTATCTGAGGCTTTCCGGCACCACTCCGGAGCAGCTCTCTGGAACCGTTGCTGCTCGCAGGGTCCAGTGTGGTCCCTCCCAGTGACCCATCCCACCGTCCTACGGAGCAAGGGTTTTGGGGTAGAAACAACGCTGGAGGGAGGCCGTGTCCCGCTCTGCCAGCGAGCTCTGTGCAGTGCCCCAGCATCCAGCCCACTGCCTGGGCTTGGGCCATACTGAAAGGATTCGGCTCTGGAAGCACCAGCAAGCAGAGCCCGTCTCCCCGCGGGGGGAGTTTGCTCCAGGTTTCGCTCTCTGTTGCGTTGACGATTTCTGCCTCGTTTGAATCTGCCCGTGCTTCACGGCTCTGCTTTGCGCACCGGTGTAGCTCCCGCTCTGCTTTGCACCAGCCGGGATGTGACCCAGCCACCTCCCTCCTGCCATGAGATGCTCCCGGTGCTGCGTGCGTGGCCCGGCAATCTGGGGACCCACCAGCCAGCCACGCTGCAGCGTTCAGGGACGTGGTGGTGGCCCGTGGTTGCTCAGCGTCTGCGTGTTGGCGGAGGGACTGGCTCTCCCTTCTCCTCTAGTCTTGAACAGCAGGTCCGGAGTGAGCTCATTAGGAAAGACCTGGAGGTGTTTTCCAGGCAGTTCAGGAGCTCACCTGAATTATTTAACACCTCGCTCCACAGCACGGCGGGGAGGAGGAACTGGGGGAGCTCATTACCAGGCCGGGGCTCTTTGTCTCTCAGCCATGGCACAGCGGTGCCGGGGACAGGCTGTGCCTGCGGCACGGTTCCCTGCTGCTGGGCACACCAGGTCGGGGAAGGGAGCCGTGATTTCTGCCTCCGAAACAGGTAGGCTGGAGCCCCACCTCACCAGGAAGGTCCTGGAGCAAGGATGCGGTGCCTGCGAGCTGGGGGGTCACTGCGGGACTGGGAGGTGGGAATCGAGCACAGCAGAGGGGAAGAGTGAACATTTCCAATGGGCTCGGGATGCTTGGAGCATCCTGGCATGCTGGGACCTCTCTGTGGGTGCTGGAGTTGGAGCACGCAGCTCCACACAGCTCCCCACGTGCCGGGGACTGGGAGCTTTGTTGATCAGAGGGCATTTTCTAAAGCCTCTGGGTGATTAAGGAGGCAAATGCCATTTGAAACCCTGCGCTAGGCTCTCTGAGGCTCAGCGATGGCTTTTACAGGCTGAAGGGCTCTAAATTAGCTGTTGCCACTCAGGAATAAGATCCTGCAGATAGCTCTGGAAACACTGACACAGTGCAGCAACAGTCAGAAAGGGCACGAGGTGGGCGGGGGATTATTCGGGAATAAATAAGGCAGCAGACCAAAGCCAGTGATACGCCTGCGATCTGAGCAATGCCAGCAGGCTCTCCTGCCTGGGAAGGGTCTGGGCAGGGACATGGCGATGGCCAGAGCTGTGAAACACTCCTTGTATGAACAGCAAAATGGGCCAGGGCTCTTCAGATTCCCAAAACGATGGTTGCAGGGGAGGACGTAGGTGCCCACAAAACCACACGCTGCAGCCCTCCCGCTTTCTCTGAGCTTACCGGCACCGACCCTGCCTGAGCCCTCTCCTCTGCTTCTCCATCCCCTTTCTGCCTGGGATCTTCTTGACCTTGACATTTGAAGGGGACCACAGGGACACTGGGGAGGGGGATCTGCAGTCGCAGAGTCTGGCCGTGCGCACCCAGGGTTCAGCTCCTGCTGCAGCCCCGAGACGGTGCAGTCATTCCAGATGCTTCCAAAGATGCAGCATGGGTTTTGTTAAATGATGCAAATCTTATGGAGTAAAAGACAATTCAGCTACGAGCTGAGACCGAGACTCCATCTTCCCAGCCACTTCTTTCTTCAGGCAATCCAGAGTGGAGATCAGCCAGCCTTCCCAGTTGGCTTTTGCAAGGCATTTGAAACTGCACCAGTTAACGCCACGGCCTGGAGACCAACCCTGCGATTCTCGGGATAAAATGAGATGGCCCCAGGGCTGCCCAGCTGAAAAGTAATGGATTTGAGGCTTCCCATAGGTGTGATTGTTCCGCACACAGCGGGCAAATCCGCTGCCTTCAGAGCTCGTGCCACCAGCTCGGCACCTCCAAAGCTGCCTTTCGAAGCAGGCAGGGCAGCGCAGATGGATTTAACTCCTGGCCCTGCTAAGGAGCCCGGCCGTGGCTCTGGGTGTCGCGGGGAGAGCTGGGTGCCATCTCGGCATCCGTCTGCGCTGCTCCCTGCCAAGGTTGCATGGTCTCAACCTTTGCAACCAAAGAGGAGGCAGATGAGGGGCAGGGAAGGGCCCTGGTGATTATATTTAAGAGGAATAAATATTCAGAAAGCCTGAATGCCCCTGAGCCACGTTCTGGAGAAGCTGCTCTGCAGGGTCCCCCAGCCCAGGGACCCTGGCTTCTCCCTAAGCATCTCCCTGTCCACCGAGGCACCCGGTCTCTCGGTGTCCTGGTGGGATGGGGCCGTGCTTATCCCCAGTCAAGGAGTGTGGGACTCAACACAGCTCTGGGCTGTGCTCAGCACTGCGTGGGCAGTTTGTGGCTGAGCAGGGCCAAATCCTGCAGGCTGGAGGCTGAAGTCCGTGCCTGAAGCTGGCAGCAGCATCGCCGTGAAGCCACAGGAACCTGTGGGAGCGTTTTGGAGGCGGGCAGAGCCGCCGCAAACCTTGCAGAGCCTGAAAGCAAGAGAAGAACAGGCTTATTTCCCAACCTTTCTCATTAAAAACCATCCCAAGTGGATGGAGAGAAGCATCCAGATAAGCAGCGGGCACTGCTCCTGCCCGCCGGCTCCTGGCAGGTCAGCACGCTAGCGAGGTGCGGGCAGCCGAGCGGTTTGCGCGCTCCCAGCAGCTTTTTATCTCCCGGCTTCCTCCTAGACAAGCAGAAATCACGCTATCGCCCTCCTTGCCGGGAGAGATGCAGAAGGCCGACAAACAGCATCCCTGGGTCTCTCTGCACAAAACGACGCTTAATCGAGGAAAGAAACCACCAGAAAAGCCAGCAGAGCAGCAGCCTGGTGCCGCTGGTTTCTGAGGGGTCTGTTCTCCATCTTCTCTAAATGCTTTTCAGGGGATAACGACCCAAAATTGCAGCCTGGGGCTGGAGCGCGGCTCTGCTGCCGTGGCCGTGTGCGTGGGTGCGGAGAACAGACAAGGTGGGGAGCAGGGAGCCGTGAGGGGGTTCCCCGCCACCCAGCACGCCTTGCGTTGGGTTGTTTGCTTCACCCAGGGGTGAAGCTGCAGAAAGGCCAGGACGGGAGCATCCCCCCACCCCTCGAACAAGCCAACGAAGATGCAGAGCTGCATAATACGCTGGAATTTAATAAAATGCCTCAAACAGACAAAGTTTTTCCTTTTGCCAGCTGCTTAATTAAATTGCCTAATGCTGTTTGCGATCGTGGCACCAACTCCTGTGTTTAAAGACCACGGTGTTGCCATGGTGCTCACCCGGCGGATGGCGCGGGGCTGTGACGGAGCATACAGATGAGGGAGGATGCGAGGGGAGCGGTTGCCACGTTACGGGGCAGGGTAGGGGGGAGAGTCGGTGTCTTTATTTATTTGTTTGTTTTCTGACGCGGTGGTAAATTCCATGCCAAGGTTTGTGTCGGGATCTTTGCTCTGAGCAGAGCAGCTGCTTTTCCACTCCAGGCTTCGGAGACGCTTGCTTGGAGATCTGAGCTCCCCGGCAGTGCTGCTGAAGCATCCCAGCCCCCTTTTATAGCAGGAGGGAGGGGATGTGTTTGGCATCCAAAGGCACCGAGTATTTGCTTTGCTGTTGCCTTGCACACTGAGTAAGCCTGAACTCTTTTGCCACTTTCCCACCATGGATCTGAGATGGGGACTGAGCCCCGAAATCCTGACCCGCAGAGCCAGGAGTTTACCCTGTCTTTACATGAAGGAGTTTTCCATCAGCAACGAGGGCAAATTAAAGCCCAGGACACCAAGAGCCGAGCTCAGCCCAGGCTCCACCGAGGTCTCCAGCTGCATTGAACCCCTTGGTGTTCTGTTCCCCATGTCCGAAGTCTTCCTTCTCGTGTTGTGCGTCTCGCCTGTGCTGGCCGGCACGGCTGCTGGGACCTGCTGGAGCCCCAGGCAGGAAACTCAAACCTGGCCGGGGGCGTTGGGCTTCGTGGCCATGGGTGAGGTGAGGGGACCTGCCAACCAAGGATGGCTGGCTTGGAGAAACTGTTGGTTCCCAAGACGAAGTGAAGCTTTGGGTGAACATTGGGCCATAGTGCTTGAATGGGTTTTCTCGCTCAGACATCAGGTATCTCACACAGCAGTTTCTGCCGTTTTCTGTCCCTGTATCAGCTGCAGGTAGCTCAAGCTGCCTGCAGAGGCATCCCTCCCGCTGCCTGGCTAGTGCTCACCTGCCATTGCCTTCCCTTGATGGTGCAAACGGAGAAAATCCCTAGAAACCCCTGAGCAACAGGGCTGAGAGTCCGCAGGGATCGGGAGTGCCCCCAGGCACAGTGGGGTGCTCAGCCCAGGGCTCATCCCGCATCCTGGAGCCACCTTGTCACTGGTCCAACCCCCACAGGGCCCGGGGCTTTGGCTGGTCCCTACATCAGAAAACCCTTTCGAGAGCCCATGTAACGCTTGCAGGATGTATTTCCTTTTCCCAATATCCGGAGTTACATCTCTGCATCATCCCTGCCATCCTGAGCCCCGGATAATGACTTGACCTCCGCAGCTTAACTGCGATTTAATATGTCAGTTATTGTATGTTAAAAAGTGAATCATTAAAAACATTTATTCAAGATTAACAGCTATCTAATAGATACCATTAGTATCACAGTTGTAGAAGTGGCTAATCCAGAATGCCTGTGATTTAATGATCCCTTGGGATGTATTTGCATACTGTAACTGTACTTTTGAAACGAGACTCGGGCCGGCCTGATCCTGCGCTCCGTGCTGGGGGCAGGCAGTGACGGGGACCCGGGGCAGCATGCGAGCTCCACGGGCAGAGCTGCCTGGGGAGGACGGATCCGCAAAGTGCCAGCACCGGCATCCTCAGTGCTCACTTCCCAGAAGGCACGAGATACCCAGGGGAAGGAAAGGGCTTGTTTTGCATTTGCACTAAGGCTTTTACCGCTATAAAAATGTCATAAATAAGTGACATTCCCAGCTGGCATCGTGACAGCAGCAGGGGCAGGGCTGATCTGCCAGGGCCGCGGAGTCCACACGATCCCTCTCCTCTCTCCCCTCAGCCTGGGTTTAGATGCTGTGGGTGCTCAGCACCACTAAAAACAGGAGATCCTGAGGACCTGTTATCCAGCGGGGCAGTGGTTCGGAGGAGATGTCCGGGTGGGAGCTGCGGTGCTGCACTTGTGCTGGACGGGGTCCCGGTGCCAAAACCTGGTGCCAAAACCCAGGGCAGGGGATGGTGACAGCCCTGAAGACAGCAAGACCCCGGAGCCAGCCTTGTAAAACCAGACATTACAGCACAGCCCTGCAGCACATAATAAAGCATCTCTTTCCAGATAAGGAAACTTCCATAGGAGTGTCTCGGATAAGAGCACAGCGCCCTATTTCAGAGTTTTACAAGTAATTGATACAGAATCCTGTTTAATTCCTGTCGGTTTTATCACAAATACGAGCAAAGCTTTTACACGGAAGTTTAAACAGAGGAGATGTGACCTCAGCCTGAGGGGACAAACTTTGCTGGGTGCCATCACAGAAAGTCCTGAGCCCAGAGCAGCCGGGGCAGAGCCGGGCGAGGTGATATGCCAAAAAATTCCCTTTTCTGGGTGTATGGCCGGGCTGTGCAGCTTGGTCTGGTGTTGTCTCAGGGTACAGAGGGGCTGGCCCAGCCTGGACCAGCAGCGTGTGCACGTCTCCAGCCGCAAACCCAGCAGAGCCCAGGGTGCGATGCCCAGGTCACTCCCATCTTCCCGCTTCGAGCAGGACAAAGTCCAGATCCTGCACCCATCCCGCCGCCGCGTCTTCTCCCCAGGGCTGGCTGCAGATTGGGATCGCGCTGTCGAAAAGAGCAAAAGGCAGCGGGGGACGGCGGCGGGGGGAGGATTTTCCCGCAGCATCTGACTGCCACTTCTCATCTGCCTCCGCCGGGAGCTGGCAGGGCCGGTGACAGGGACGTGAAGGTTTAGCAGCCGCCCGAATGCGATGGGCATGTCGTAGGCTGCTGTGTGCACTGCTTGTTTAAAGCCGTCACCCAGAAGAGACAGGGGCTTGGCAGGAGCTCAGGGCCCCCGGGGAGATGCGGCACGGGCTGGGGCGTCTGTTACCCCTTGGGGACACGGCCACGGAGAGCTGAGCATGGCCCCGCTCCCGGCTTTCCCCGGCCAAGGGACCCCGGGAGCGGCTGGAGTCGTCGCCGTCCCCGCGGGGTGCAGGGGCTGCCCATCGCCCCCCGCCCGGCAGCACGCTGGGCGAGCGTTGGACTCCTCTGGCTGCGGTGAGGGAGAGGGAAGGGCAGGAGAGCCCAGGGCTCAGCTGCAGCCATTTATCTCCCGAAGCCGGGCGATTAGACAGATGACAGAGGAAGAAAGGCAGCCGGTGCAAGCACTGAGACCAAGGCTCCTTCCACTGGGTGATTTATCTCCTGCCTTCATCCAGCAAACTTGCTGATGAAAAGACTCTTCCCTTCTCTGTGCCTCATCAATTCTCATTCTCATTGCTTTTCTGGGTGTTTTTTTTTTTCTTCTTTCTCTGGGCTTCTGCCTCCTGTTCATGCAGCAGCGTTCCCCCCTCCCCGGTGCTGTGCCCCCCATCTCTCCTGTGTTCCCTGTCTCACCTCCCTCTCCCAGCCTCATTCTCTGATGGTCTCTTTGTCCCTTTCCTTCTCCTTTTCACCCCTGGTCTTCCTTCTTTATCTCTCGGTGGTGCTTTCATTCCCCCTTATTCCTTTTACTTCCATATTTCTCTGCTGCATCCCCCTCTCTGTCCCTGAGCACGCCTGGCTGGGATGGAAACAGATTCCTTGAGCCCCCCCATCAGCAAGTGACACCGCAGATGATGTCGTGGGCTTGTGGCAAACTGGGGCAGTGCCACAGACACCCTGGCTGGCCCTGGCATCTCGTGTCCTTGGGGATTGCCTCCAGATGGAAACCTTACCAAAGGCGTACCAGGGCTCCGGCTGCTTTGCAATCTGTGCGGAAGGGGAGATGGACGTTTGTACCTGGAAGACATCCAGCCTGGAAGGTAGAAGTCACAGAAATGCCTTCGGGTGATGAAGGAATTGGGTAAATGCTGGGAAACCATGGAAGAGGCAAGTGGCATCCCTGGTGTGGGAATTGGGCTTGATTCCTGCAGGGGGAATAAAGGAAACTGGGGGTATTTTCCATTTCCCGCTGTGCCGGCGCATGGCAGCAAATGTTTCAGCCCCCTGGCTCTACATTTTTGGAAAAAAATAAACTCCGAGCTGAAATGTCACCCTGCTCCCTGCTGTCACTCTCGCTGTGCCACAGCCCACGCCGAGGAAAAGCCCGAAATAGCAGCCGGGGGCTGCCGGCGCTGGAGGGAAACGCGGGAGCCGTGGCCTCGCTGGAGCCCAGCCTGGCTGCAGAGGGGGTCCACGTCCCCGCCTGGCCCCGGCAGACCTTCCAGTCGGCCACGTCCCCACTCCCCTTGCTGCCACCCTTCCTTTGGTTTTACCGAGGAGGCTCCTGTTATCCGGGGCAGCATCCTCCCACCGCCTGCAAAGGCAGCAGATCAGTCTGTCTTGGAGAGCAGATGAAATCTGGGCTCCCTGGGAGACACCACTTAGCCTCGCAACCCCAGCCGCGTCTCGAACCTGATCTCTCTATTTGTTAGCCTCAAACCCCAGGTCCCTCTGCTTTTCCATCTTGCTCCACGCCCCGAGTCTGTTTGGGGGGAAAACAAGGGCTTTCGGGGCACGGCCGATGCTTTGTTGCCGCTGGGGGTTTGCGGGTGGATGGGGCGGGTGGGAGCTCGGGGTACGTGTGTGCACATGTGTGTGTGCACGTGAATCACTACAAAGATGAACACGGGGAATCGACCCTGCGCAAGCCCCTCGAGGTCTGGGTCTCCCCCGGGGATCCCCGTCCCCAGCCCTCGCCAGCCTGGGCTCCCGCACCCGCTCCCCGGGCTGGCTGGGACGCAGCTCCGCGGGGGGAGGCTTTCGAACCCAAACAGTGAAACGGTGGAACGAAAACCGCTGCCGTGGGAGCTGCGGGGCTGCCGGCTCCATCCCACCATCCATCTCTGGTGCAGCACAGTGAAAGGCTAAATGAGTTTGCGTGCTACCTGCAGGCTTCGTCAGCTCCTAATTAAGAAATAATGAACCTGACTTGACTGGGTAACGGATAAAAGACAACCAGCGGGCTCCTGCCCTCTCCTTCCCCGCCTCTCCACCGTCACACGGCTGAACTGCAGGAATTCAGGGTGCAGGTCCACAGGTTGTCCCTCCTGTCCCCAGGGAGCAGGGCTGTCACGGCAGAGGGGCGGTCAGCTCCGTCCCCTGCCAGGTCTGGCCTCCCCGGGGTTGGCACCCCGCAGCGGGGACCACACGCTCCCTGTTCGGTTTGCTCCACGCCATATGAAACCGTCAAGTATGAAGTTTAGTACCCAGAGTGTCTGAAAAATGACATTTTTTCTGCAAGCTCTGCTCCTATTACTTATACAAACACCTGGACTGTTACAGCATCGTCCTGGATGCAAGACTTTCCACAGCCACCAGTGCCGCAGCCCCGTCCCGTGCCAGGCAAACGCGGTAAAAGCTGGTTACAGACACAAACCCTCTGGAGACATCACCCAACAGCAACACTGGGGAGTCTTCCCTGTAAAATGGGGTATGAAGCAAGGTGCTTCTTCTGGGCTCTTCTTCACAGCCTGAAGGAAACAAAAAAACTTCTTCCTCCGTACTATTTTTTTAAGGAGAAAAGATTCTATAATATTTTAACGGCCAGAGAGATTTATAGTCGCAGAAATGCCTGTGCACTTAAAAAGAAAGATGAGGGTCCATCAGAAGGATGCAGAAATCAATACAGCCTTCCTCCTCTTTAATGCTGTTTCTCCGGGAGATGGTTTAAAAGCCAATGCCCTCGCAGCAGGCAAGAAGGGAAGTGTGCGGGATCAATTCTGGCACAAGGCTTGGATGAGTCGATGCTGAATAAACTTTGCTTGGAAGCCCTTTACAGGAAGAACAAGGGGGTGATAAAATAGAGCTGCTTGGAGGGAAACTTTCTTTTCCCACTCCAGCTGCTTTTTAACGTCTTTCCTGCTGTGTGAGAGTCTTTTAAGATGGGGAGAAGCTTCGGGGCTTGGTTCAACTTGTGTCAGCGTGGGTCAGGAGAGCTATGGCTCATCAAAAAATCAAAGGTGGGGTGATGGGCAACTCTGGCTCCTCCAAACCCCACAGCTGGACGTGGAGAGGGGCAGGAAGGTGCCGCGGGGCTCATGCCCACCCCAGCCCCTCACCGAACACCCCATCAAGGAACCCCAGCCCCTTTTCCCCAGAAAGGGCACAGAGCAAGGGGGCAAAGCCAGGATCCCACCAGAATAGAGGGCGTTGAGGGGCTTCTGTATTCCCCCAGGAGCTTCTAATAAGCCCAATTAGGGTTTTCCACTCCCAGGAAATTGCCCCCACCCCAGACCACTGCTTTAAAAAGAGCTGGGGGGTTTATCCTGGAGTAGAGGTTTGTGTAGGGGGTCTGTGTGGCTGCTCTGGATGCTGCAGCCCCTTTGTGTAGGTGGCTGTGTGCACTTTCTTGTGTCCTGCTCTTTCCCCAAAAGCCTGGCTCTCTGCTCAGCATCAGCCCTCTGGGCCACCAGCCCCCTAGCACTGGCTCCTTTAAACCCCGCAGCCCAAGGCTGTGCAGAGGTAGGTGTGCTTACTGCTTCGCTGGTGTAGAAGTAACAGGGATGAGATGGGTCTGGGATAACCTGTTCCAGCATGAAGCAAACCGAGCTCTGAGCCTGTGGTCCCTGTGCTGCTACAGGGCTGCTGCCAGTGAGGCCAGCAAACAGCTCCATGCTCAGGGGCAGGTTTCCCCCATAAGCCCAGCTGGGGACAAACACGTTAGGGGGCTGCAAAGGGGGCTGGAAGCTCCTGGAGTCCTGAAAGCCTAGAGCAAAGTTGTCCCCATGGAGACTTTCTCTTCTCAGCATCTAAAGCTCCAGCTCTACTCATGGGAAAGCCTTTGAGCCAGGCTAGCGTGAGGTCCATGGGCTGCTAGTGGCCCTGGGCAGAGCATCCGTGGACTAATTACACTCAGAACTTCTTGGGGTGGGAGGGCACAGTTAGTGCTATGGGTAGAAAACAGATTAGATGGACATGTTGGTCTGTCTTGAAGCTGGGCAGGATGCTGGGTGTCCTGTGCACAAGGCTTTGCCTTTCCAGCCCGTTTGTTTTCTCTGACACACGTGTTCTCTGTGTACAACATTTCCTCTAACACAGCTTGTTGTCTGGCCTCTTTCAGGAATGACCTCAAGGAGGAACCTGAAAGATGCAGCCAAGTGCAAAAATGAATCATCTGGGGAGGAAGAAAAGGCGAAGCTCTGATTGAAGGCACCAGCCCTGGTCACAGGGGTTATGTGCTCTTGGTGGGCGGCACCAGGCAGGGCAGTCGGCAGCAGGGGCTGATTGGTGCCAGGGGCTTGCATGGATCACCTTCTCCCACGGATGCTGTCCCCACCCAGCTGTCACCCCATGCCTTGCTCTGGATGCGCCCCATGAGCCTTTCCTGCCTGGGAGGAAGCCGGTCCCACCAGCTGAAAATGAGACGCTTCCAAACCAGCTCGCTTCTGCTCTGCGTGGTGGCTGCCGCCGCCATCCCCATCGTGCCCTGGAAGGTCAAATGCCCACTGCAGTGCGTCTGCCAGATCAGGCCGTGGTATACCCCACGCTCGGTGTACCGGGAGGCTGCCACGGTGGACTGCAATGACTTGTTCATCTCCGCCGTGCCCGAAGACCTGCCGGAGGGGACCCAGACCCTGCTCTTGCAAAGCAACAATATTGCCAGGCTGGAGCAGAGCGAGCTGGACTATCTCAGAAACCTCTCGGAGCTGGACCTGTCGCAGAACAGCTTCTCTGATGTCTGGGACTTTGGCCTGAAGAGCATGCCTCAGCTGCTCAGCCTGCACCTGGAGGAGAACCAGCTTTCTGAGCTGCCCGATGGCAGCTTCCCTGGGCTGGGCAACCTGCAAGAGCTCTACCTGAACCACAACCAGCTCCGCAGAATTGCTCCCTGCGCCTTCTCTGGCCTCAGCAGCCTGCTGCGCCTCCACCTCAACTCTAATCTGCTGAGGATGGTTGACAGTCGCTGGTTCCAGATGCTCCCCAGCCTGGAGATCCTCATGATCGGAGGCAACAGGGTGGATGCGATCTTGGATATGAATTTCAGGCCCCTGTCAAACCTGCGGAGTTTGGTTTTGGCTGGGATGAACCTAAGGGAGATCTCAGACTATGCGCTGGAAGGGCTGAGGAGCCTGGAGAGCCTTTCTTTCTATGACAACAAGCTCATGCACGTCCCCAAGCGGGCGCTGCAGCAAGTCCCTGGCCTCAAGTTCCTGGATCTGAACAAAAACCCATTGCAGAGGGTCAAGCAAAGCGACTTCACGAACATGCTTCACCTCAAAGAGCTGGGGCTCAACAACATGGAGGAGCTGGTGTCCATAGACCAGTTTGCCTTGATCAACCTCCCCGAGTTGACCAAGCTAGATGTGACCAACAACCCCAAGCTGTCCTTTATCCACCCCAACGCGTTCCACCACCTTCCCCAACTGGAAACCCTAATGCTCAACAACAACGCCCTAAGTGCCTTGCATAAGCAGACGGTGGAGTCCCTGCCCAACCTGCAGGAGATCAGCATCCACAGCAACCCCATCCGCTGCGACTGTGTCATCCGCTGGGTCAACAGCACAGAAAACCACATCCGCTTCATTGAACCCCAGTCCACGCTGTGTGCCGAGCCCCCCGACCTCAAAAGGAGGCACATTCGGGATGTCCCTTTCCGGGAGATGACAGACCGGTGCCTGCCTCTCATCTCCACCAAGAGCTTCCCCTCCCATTTAGAGGTGGCAGACGGTGACAATGTCTCCTTGCATTGCCGAGCTCTGGCAGAGCCGGACCCGGAGATCTACTGGGTCACCCCTTCAGGGGTGAAGCTGATCCCCTACATGGAAGATGGGCAGTACAAGGTGCACCCCGAAGGGACATTGGAGATTCATGGGATCTCAGCTCGGGAGGCTGGCCTGTACACCTGTGTGGCTCACAACCTCCTTGGGGCAGACACCAAGAGCATCAGCATGATGGTCAACCACTCCTTCCCGCTCAGCGAGGACAGCCTGGAGCTGGTGGTGGTGGATGTCCAGTCCTACCATATCCTGGTTGCCTGGAAGCCGCATCTCAACACCATCTCCTCCAACCTCACTTGGTCCAGCTTCTTGCTTAACTCCAACTTGGACATGACCAACGTGGCCCGGATCCCCATGGGGATCCACACGTACAACATCACCCGGCTCCACCAGGACACAGAGTACTGGGCTTGCCTCCACGTGGCCTTTGTAGACTTGCAGGCCAAGGTGGCTTGCGTGAACGCCAGGACTAAAGAGGCTGCCCACCACTACTGGCTCCTGGCGGGCAGGCAGAGCCTCCTGACGGTGCTGGTCCTCTGCCTCCTGCTCCTTGCCGCCAGCCTCGTAGCTTACTACGGCATTGGGGCAGAGCCCAAGAGGGCCAGGGAGCTCCTCCGAGGTGTCACAGCCGTGCGGGTGGTCTATCCCCACCTCACCCAGCCCTGGGCTCGGGGACAGCGTGGGGGGCAGCTCCTGGCTGTGGAGGTGCAAGCAGCCCCCCTGGACTGCTGAAGGCTGATGCACTGGTGGGGCTGACAGTAGGGTGGGGAGGGAGAAACTATTTTTACCAAAAAAAAAACCCACCACCACCACAAAAAAACAACCACAAAACTGAGCAAAACAAGGATTCTTGGACTTGACCAAGAGTCCAAGCGGTGTGGCAGATGGAGCAGAGCAGAGCTGGCCACGGAGCTTGCAGAGCATCTTCGTGGTTCCGGCAGGGCATGGCTCCCGAAAGCACCCGCTGGGCAGCCGGGAGGGCTCGGGGGGCCAAGCCGGAGGGGGATGATGCCCCGAGCGGTCGAAGAGCCATACAGATGATCAGCAGATCACCCCTTCCTCACATCCCCCCGGCACCACGAGACACCCCAGCAGTGTCTGCTCCTTCGCTGGACAGTCTGTGTTTTGGAAATATGAAAAAAGGCCTTTCCCTCTGGGACACGTGTTCTTCTTTTGTTTCTTTCTTGGGTGTTTTTTTTTTTTTGAGCACTCAGATAATCAGCCACAAACCCAGCACCTTCCCGCTGCCCTGTCGTTTGCTCGCTGCCGTTGGCTGGAGGGAAGCAGAGGGGAAAGGAGGGGACTTTGGGCAAAAGAAACAGAAATGATGATGGTGATGCATCTCTTGATTGGTATCCCTGTGGGGCTGGCTGGCTTCTGCCAGAGTCGATCGGATCCTGTATCCCGCAAGTGTAATCTCACGGCTATTTTGTAAACTTTTGTGGATAATGTTAACAAAGGGGAAAAAAAAAGAGGGGAAAAAATGGGAAGAAAAGCGGGGGGAGGAAGTTCTGGCTTTTCTGTTTTTGTATATAAAAACAAAAGAAAAAAAAAGAAAAGGAAATCCTTTGTATGGTGGAGGGCATCGTGGTAGAAGCCCCCCTCTTGCGATGCTGGGGGGCTCTGCAGGACACTCCCCTGTGACAGCAGCCCCCGTGCATTGCTGCCAAGGGGGGGACGCAACACCTGCTCGCCTGGGCTGTTGCTGCTTCTTTCTATGAGAAGTAATTAAAATTGAAATGGCAGGGAGCGGTGGGTAGCTCGAGTTCCCCCCTGGTTGTTCCAAACCAAGGGACATGGTGAACCCACATCAGCGAGGCTTGAAGGAGCCCTTCCCCTGCCGCTCGCCAGGCACCGATGCTGCCGGCCGTGCTCCCCTCCCTGGGTAACGGGAACGAGCCATCCCTTTGCTTGGGCATAAACCCAGTCCCTGCTCGTTAGAGGTAAGGACTTTGGTGCTGGTTTAACTGGAACCCTAAACAAAACGTGCCTTTACCAACACACGTGTAGCCCCAAGAGACCCCGGTGCAGCCTGTGGTGTGGGTATGGGTGCATCCAGACCTTGGCCAGCACCTTGCTTGGGAGTCCCTTCTGTGGGAAAGACCAAGAAAAATCATCCCAGCCAGACCTGGGATCTGATGGGAGGTGATGAGGTGCAGGTACCCCAGGAGGTCATGTCTCCGTGCAGATGTGGTGTCCCCTCAGGCAATTGCTGCGTGCAGGGGGCTTTGAAGGGACCAGAAAACTTTGACACAGTAAAAAGCCATTTGAACTTCTCATTCATCTTCCAGCCAAGGCGAGATGGTTCCCCGCTGGATAAGCTCCGTGCTCAGCCAGGCACACGAAACGGCTGCTGCGCCTTCGCCGGGTAATTATTTTGGAGGGTAATGGCTCTCCCCGGTCCCTGTTCCACACGCCATCGCCGCTCACCAAAACACTTCGGCATGTGTTCAGGACCCAGCGAGATCTCCAGGGGCCTGAAGCACATGCTGGAAGTGAAGTGCAGGCTTAAATACTCTGCTGAATTAGAGTCACGATCTGCGTTAAATATTCGGCTGCGGAGCCCCAGCCCGGTTGGCTCCGCTCAGGTGTGCAACCGCCAGGGTTTGCAGACTCAGGGCCTGGAACAGCCTTTCTCCTCTGCGTTTTGTACAGTGGGGAAACCGAAATGCAAAATATATTCCCTGTGGTTCAGCTAAATTGGTGCTGGAACGTGTGGAAATAGCTGCCGAGAAATTTCCCCGGTGTAAACGCGTCCCTGATTTAATCCTGCTTGTCCCGGTGAGGCACAGGCTGAGCCCCAGGCAGCCCGGCAGCGCCTGCGTCCCCCGTCCCCTCCGCCATCCCTCTCCCTGCAGAAACATTGCCAGCTCCCAAACCAAGCAAGGACGGAGCCCCTTCAAGGCTGTAATTTTGTAGGTGTAGAGAAAAAGCCTCTTTGATCACGGTTATCGTGGCTGCTGCCGCCACGCTGGGATGGGAGGCAAAGGTTCAGCCGCTGCCTGAATTGTCTGCTCTCAGCTAGAAGCGCTGCCTGCAAACCAGAGATTAAAATGCAAGATACGTGCAATTAATTTGATTTCCTTTGAAACCAGAGCAGCCCGAGGAGCTTGGCGCATTGAGAGAGAGGTGCCCACCGCTGCAGGACTCGTTTCCCAGCGGGTCCCCCCGCACCGAGTGTCCCTGGGTGGGTGCTCCAGCCTTGGCTCCCCCCGGAACTCGGGGGGCCAAATCACCCCCTCCAATGCCCCAAAACAGGAGCTTTGCTGTGAAACTGCTCCAATCCCTCGCTTCCTCCGAGAACATCAGCTGAGAGCACCGTAGGTGCCTCACACACTATTTATTGTTGTTATTTATTATTAACGCACCAAGCAGCTTTGCCTGGGCCCCGTGCTGGAGCGAATCACAGAATGGTAGGGGTTGGAAGGGACCTCTGTGGGTCATCTAGTCCAACCCTCCTTTCCCTTGTGCCCATGCCTGGATGGGGCACATAGAGCTGGAGTGGCTGCAGGCAGAGCCTCACCAGCATGGTCCCCTGTCATCCAGGGGGACAAGGTCCAGGCTGCTCAGAGACCCTTCCTCCTCCAGCAGCCACGGCCGGGTGCATCTGAGGCAGGCGGTGGAATTAAGGCGAGCCCTTGCTGGAGGAGGCAGGGGAGATGCAGGCACCTTGTGCCAGCCCCGCAGCACTTGTCACCCTCCGCATCTGGCAGCTTCCAGCCCCAGGTGCCGCCCGGCTCCACGGCACCAAGCCCCCTGCACAAGGGAGCGATGCTCGCGCTCCTCATCGGGAGGCATCGGGCCAGAAATGAACCGCGCCGGGTGAATTACAGCAGCTGCAAAGGTTTACGGGGGTCGTGGTTTGGACTTACAGCTCATCCTCTGCCTGGAGGCTGGGTTCTGCAAGAGGGGAGGCTTCGCTGGTGCACACGAGGGTTATTTTGGGGTGCCAGGCAGGGGGAACAGGGCTTTTATTGGCACAGCAGAATCGAATCGCATCTTAAGTTCCCTGCAGAGGGGAGCAGGCGCCGAGGCGGGCTCGCTCTGCGGGGTCTCGTCTCCCAGCCCGGAGAGCAAGGATGTGGCAGGAACCAGAGATGCTTCGGAAAGGGGGAAAGGAGCGTCTGACCAGGATGCTCTCAACTAGAGGGGTCTTTAATCTGCCCCCCAAAGGCATGGCAAGAGCCAGGGCAACTCAAATTAGAAACAAGCTGTTGGGGTTTTTTTAAGCAGCAGAAGTAATTAACCGCGGAAGCAGCTTTATTGGTAGCAGGAGACAGCAGCTTCCGTTTTGGGGCATCACACAGGGATGCAGCTCTCAAAGAGATGCTTGAGTGAAGAGGCTCCCAAATTTCTCAAGCCCAAGAGAGTGTCACCAACACTTACATCCCTCCTGGCTGCTGCCAGTCGAGCCCAGGGGTGCTGGGGGGCCCAGCAGGGCAGGGAAGGCGACGGGGGGGGGGGCCTCCATCTCCTCCCAGTCCTTCCCCTGCATCCATCTGGGATGTCAAAGGCTTGTTTGGGAAAGGCTTCCCCTCCAGCCTATCAGGTCTCACCCCTGGGCACTGGTTTCTCTCCCACAAACCGCTCTTCCTTAGCTGTTCACCAGGTTTAATTTCTCATATTTTTTTTCTTATTACTTTCACTTTGAAGATAGCACTATAAGTTCTCATTTCTGCTGCTTCTGCCCTCTACCCATCCTCCTCTTCCTCCGTACAAACAGCATCGTGGACCTCATCTGCATCTGAGCTTCTCTCGACAAACCCAACCGAGAACATTGCGTGCCAGGCTCTATTTTAAGCACCTAATAAAAGTGATTTTTGGAGTGGCTCCATCATTGTGTCCTTCTTTTGCAGAGCCCTCGCACCTGCCAGGGGCTTCACAGCGGAGATGCCCCGTTCTCAGTGCCCATCACTGGGTGACAGGGCTGCCCGCCTGCCTCTCCCCCTGCCTGCACCAAAGGCTTTCAGGCTCCAGGATTTTTATTAGTTTGTAATATTTCTTAGTTTGTTAGAGAACCAAAGCAGGCCTCTTCTCCTCTCTCCAGCATTTCCTCAAAAATGATTTAAATTAAAACACCCAACCTCCCTGGGAAATGTCAGCGGTGTTATCCATATGCGTGATGACATGATGATGAAGCAGGTGCAGCTTTCAAAACCTTTAGGAAAATCTACCTGACAATCTCCATGGCAAGCAGCTCTCCTTCCAAAGGCTTCAGCACTTCTCCCTCTCCCTCCTTCACCACTGATCTACAGGTGGGGAAACTGAGGCAGGGAGCCACTTAGTGACTTACAGCCCTCGATGCCTGTTCCCCTTTCAAGCACATGCTGGGGTCAGAAGACAAGCACTTCTTCGGCCTTTCCATCCAGAAGTCACCAAAGAAAGGAAGCAGAAGCGATGGCAGGAGTCACAGGGGAGAAATGATTGCAGCTCATTTATTTCCCGTTGCTTTTTCCAGCCTTTCAGAGCTGGAGCAGCTCCTGCCCCCTGCTAGGGCAGCCCGGCCGGCCCCAGTAAATGGATTCAGCTGTGTTCAAGTGGGCAATTGAGGCTCAAATCAGGCTGATGGAGAGCAGCGGGGCAGGAGAGTGGCACCAGGTCAGTTTGGAGCTGTCTGAGGCTAGAAAAGCGCTGACCTTTGGAGGGGCTGGGTGGTGATTAGCTGTTCTGCCTGCTTTCATTGCTCTGGGTGGTTGTGTGCAGCTCTCGCCATCCTTATGTGCCAGGCTGTGTTTTGGGAAGCCCAGCTCCCTACCTGGCACAGCTCCTCTCCCAATGGCTGAGCCTTCTGCAGGGGATGCTGCCATGGGTGAGGCCGTGGCTGGAATCTGTCCCATGGTGCAGGAGGTCTCCGGAGGAGCAAGGGCTTGGGGGAGCGCAGCAGCATCCCAGGAGACATCAGCGATGCCAACGGATCACAGGTGCTGGTGAGAGATGGGTGCTTGCTGGTGGTCCCCATTGTGGGATGTGCTCCCAGGGAGATGTGTGGGGCATCCCTCGCTGCTCCTGAGTCATCCTGGAACTGTGTTAAATATTAATTAGGTTGGGGAAGAATGGATTCTGGGTTTGCACGTGGCTAAATGGGAAGAGAGCTGGGAGCAAGGAAAGGCAGCAGGGCTCGTGCTGGTGGGGAACGGCTGTGAATTGGGAATAACCAGCCAGAGCCCAGCCCAGTGGCAGCAGGAGCAGGGTGGGGGGCTCTGCCGGGGCTGGAGGAGGCCCTGAGGAAGGTCAGGCTTTGGCAGGGACTCAGCTGTGTCAGCGAGAAATGGGGAGACATGGGGGGGAAGCTCCTCCCTCAGCAAAATGCAGCTTTGCAATGACAGCCAGCAAACCCAGTTAAAAGCAACAGCAAAAATAACCAAATATACAGAGGGGGGGTGGTTTGCAGCATCACCACGTAGCCAGGTTCTAAGGAAAAACCTCTGGAGAGCTGGGGATTTCTAGTGCGAATACTAAACAGCTTTGATCTTTGCCAATCCTTTCTAAATCTTGAGCAGTGTCTTGTAAATCTTTAATTACAAGAAAATTGCAACCTTAACAGTGAACACACAAACTGCGTTGATAAATATTTAAAATTGCCACAGCGACAGATCTGAGGGGATTAAGAAAAGATATATTGGAGTGACAGTATTATTAAACACTAGATCCCAGGAAATGTTACCAAACAGCTAAATAATGCAGGGCTCTGACAGCCGCTTGGCTGCTGACGAGGTGGGGGGGAAATGGCTGCTTTCGGGGGGAGGCTGGCGATGCTGAGCCCTGGGATCTTCCCAAAAAGCCCAGGATGGGGGGAAAAAGAGGGGGATAAAAGCACTTTCTTTCCTGCTTGGAAATGAAATGCAGCGTGCATTGCAGCAATGCCCAGCAGCTGAGGAAGGGCCAAGAGCTGATGGCGTCTCTCGACCCCTTGGCTCAACAGCTTGCCTGGAAATCCCGCTGCTTTCTCACTCTGTCAAACAGTTGTGTGGCCGTGGCGGTGCTGAGCACGGCGTGTGCGTGGGGCTGCAGCTCCTCCAGCTCCTTCCC
Organism: Opisthocomus hoazin; assembly: GCF_030867145.1. Classification (NCBI taxonomy): domain Eukaryota; kingdom Metazoa; phylum Chordata; class Aves; order Opisthocomiformes; family Opisthocomidae; genus Opisthocomus; species Opisthocomus hoazin. Next base: position 8,374,672 of record NC_134438.1, on the reverse strand, counting down.
CCGCATCGCCGCATCCTGCCGGCATCCCCGCTGCCAAGGCCACCGGCGCTGGGCTTCGCTGGCCTGCTGTGCCACAGAGCTCCTGCCTGCCGCTTTGTTCCTACTGCTCCGCCTCCCTCACCTTTTGCTGTGAGTTTTGAGGTCACAGACTAAATTTCTGTTATTAAATTTCCAGCTAGCGTTAAAGATTTATGAGTTCACTAAAGGTAACTAGCGAAAAGTTCATTATTCCAAAATAGCCCAGGCTTCGCTCCCATGGAGGGGAAATGCTCAAAGCCTGAATTACCCCAGCAACCTTCCCAATAAAATATTGATTTTAAAAGTTGGTTAATTATAAATATTACTGCAGAATGATAAGAAAGTCCCCTGCTTCTGCCTGTTTTGCAGCAAGCTCCCCTGTCCTACTATGGCCTGAGGACAGGCACCAGGTCTGCCCAGCTCTCCTCCGTCTCCCAGGGACCAGAGCTGCGGTGGGAGCAGTGCCCGACGCAGCCCAGCATCGCTGCGTCCCTGCTGTGGGGCTCTCCCCAGTCCCCCCACCCAGCACCCTGCGGTAAGCCGGAGACCCCTCCGGAGACACGCGTTTGCCCCCCCTGCTGCTTTCGGGCTCAGCCTCGCACGGAAGAAGCCAGGCGCTGCGGGGTGAGTGCGTGCTGGTGTGGCTTTGATCGAATTTTCGGTGCGCTCTGCTGAGCTATGATAACGAAGCACTTACTTAAAATATCTAACGAGGGGGGCTGGTTTGTTGCCCTTGCAGAAGTGCTGATGCCCACTTAGTAAATGTTTAATTGAAAGTGGAAGGGAACTGGGAGGCTCAGCAGTACAGAGAAAACAGTAAATATTTAATTTGGGCACAGTGATTACACAAACAAGGTTAAGGGAAAGGGGGGAGAAGACAGATAAAAGTGGCATCTATAGAACATTAAATCCAGGTAAAGTCACCGAGGAGATAAATAAAATATCCCCTTCCAGCAAAGGTAGGAATAAGCCCTTTCCCCCAGGCAGCCCAGCACAGCTTGGGGGGAGCGCTGGGAGAGGGGCTGGGGCAGGCACCAGCGTTCTGCCCTGGCGCCCAGGGTTGCACGAGGCCTCCTGCCAGGGCAGGGAGTGAACATAAAAAAGAAAAACCCCAAAGGAAACCCCAAAATGGGGAGTTTGCAGCCCGGGGTTCAGCTCAGCACTTTGCAGACCCTGGCAAAGCTCGGTGGGGCAGGGGTGGGTGAGCAAGGCTGAGCCCACCCCTCCAGCCAGGGCTGCGGGCACCCGGCGGGAGCCCCCAGAGCTTCCCAGCTGGCCAAAGCCCTGCTCTGGGATAAAACCTGAAGCGCCTACCCAAGCACCTGGGGAGCAAGCAGGGCTCGGAAGCATGTGTGGCATCGGATACCCAAGTGCTTCCACCATGACACCCGCTTTGGGTTGCTGAGTGTCGGCAGCCCCCGGCTCCTTCCGCAGAGCGCAGCGGCACGGGGCTGGCAGCGAGGGACAGAGCCCGCGCAGCGCCCAGCCCGCGCTCGCCGTCCTCCTCCATCGCACGGCTGATTGACGGCAGAACACTCACGGACTTGTGTTTTCAGCCAGAGCGATGTATTCTCTGTGCGTTCGGTTGTCTGGGGGTTTATATTTTGCAGTTTAAAGGCCCGACTGCAACGTGTTGTGTTTCTAGGTATGAGCAGAAATCAGTTTTGCAAGTGTTGGAGGTCAGGGTGCTCTCTCCTGGTGAGATAAGCAATGCTTTACACCAAATGAGAGTAACAGCCGGGCCTCGAAGGGCTGTCAGTGGGGGTTATGATCCCCTCTGCTAACGGCAGTAATAAGAGAAATGTAGAAAGTTAACGAGCTTGCTTACACATTCTTCTTTGTGATATCGATTTTAAGGAGAACATGGTTTCCAAAGCAAAACAACAATAGCTAGCACTTGTAAAGCTGTTCCCACGCTCAAAGCAATATACGCAAACATTTACATGCCATCTCAAGCATCTCACTGAATCACTCTGGTAAACAACCCTTCCCGATTTACCGCTGGCTGAGCTGGAGGATGCTGCGGTGCGGGGCTGTGCAGTGAAAGCGCAAGGCCTCGGTGGGCATCGGGGCTCTGCTCTTCGCTGAGGTAGAGCATCGCCATCACATCACATCAGAGCTCCAACAGCAAAATGCAGAGAGGCCGGTCTGGCTTTCGAGAAACAAAAGGTGCACGTGGATGTCGGGCCCCCCGTCCTCCGTGCAGGATGTGGCTCAACCCCTGCAGTGCTTCCCTCCGCTCCCCCAGACCCCATCGACTCAGGGTCTCACGCTGGATGCTTTTAATCCCCGTTCAGACGCGTCGCTGGGACTGTCATCCCAGTTTCCAATGTGTGGCCGTTTCCATCTTCACATTAATGAGGCTTTAGCTGCTAAAAGCTGTGTTTTTTTCCTGAAAACCACCCTGGTTTTCGTGCCCTGGCAGCTCGCCCCTGCGGTGCTGAGCCCGCTTTGCTGGTGAGGTTGCGCCCGCCTGCCTCCTCGCCCCAGCCTGCTCTCGGTAAGCTCCTGCCGGAGACCCCCGGCAGATATTCAGGGGTCTCCCAGCGGGTGCTGGTGGCTGGGACCACCAGCAGATTGGGTTTCAGAGAGCTTTGATTTTTCCCTGTTGTCGACATTTGGGTCACTGGCGATTCTGGGGAAGGTGTTTCGATGAAGCGAAACTGTTGCTGTGCCGTGGGCTGGATTCTGCTGCGCTGAGGCAGAGGAGGAAGAAGCGCCGCTGGCTCCCAGCAGCAGAGTGGAGGGCACGCGTTTTACAGGGTTCTCCTGTACAGACCTGCAACTGCTTAAGGCAGTTTGCGAGTGCCACAAACGCTGCCCTAAAGTAATCGCCTTCCTACAAAAGATAAGGAGAAAACAAAGCGGTGAGGCAGAGGGCAGAAGCTGAGCAGGGTTGGAATACCAAGCTCTAGCTACTGGGCAGGCTACAGCAAAAAAGGATCCTTTATTTTCTAAGATGCAGAATAGTGTTTCTTCCCCACAGAAACACATCCTGGTTCCACCTGTGAGGAAGACGAAATGCTGTCGTTTCTTGGATGAGATGAACAGCCACCTCCTTTCAGCACACATCTGCCAGCCTCCCCTGTGAAGAAGTCAAACGCAGAGGTGAGCGACTCCACCTTGCTCCAACCCCTTTTCTGTTCCAGCCGGGAGGATTCGTGCTGCCTGCTGCTGGCAGAGAGCCACTGTTGGCCCAGGGTGGGCAGAGCGAGGGTAGGGATCCCACCAGCACAGCCCCTGGCAAACGGGATGGGCGCAGATGCTCCACTCTTCAGAGGGCGTTGGGGCAGCTTGGCTGTGTTGGCAGGGTGCAAGGGAAGGCCACCCAGGCAGAGGACCACGGGGACAGAGCCAGAAGCTTCCCTGGAGGCTCAAGCTTGGCAGAGGTTACCAGCAAGTCTAATTGCTGCAGTACAGAATGGAAAGGGCTGCTGGGTGCAGCCCAGGGGACCCTGGACACCAGCCCCACCTCAAGCTGCTTGGAGAAACAAGCAGGGGTGGCTGGGCAGGACCAGATATTGTGCCAGGGATGGGGGAACCGGCTCTGGTTCTCCTCTCCAGACACCACAGGTAGAGCTTTACTGTTTTCCTACAAAGCAATCAAGATGCTCTTCTTTACGAGGCAGCATCTCCTCCTCGGCAAGTAACTAGTGATAAATCACTGCTGGGCATGTGTGGGGTAGCTTACAACACACAAGAGCTGAGTGTGCTCATCCATCTTCCTCCTGATCACCTGCAGCCCGCTGGTCTCCAACCAGTGCTGTAAAGCAAGAGGCAAATAAGCAAAGCCAAGTCTCACCCATGGTCTCCTGTCCCTCAGGGCAGCCTCAGAGGTTCAGCCTGGAGGGAAGGAGCACCAGCTCCATCCCAGCACGGCCGGCGGGTGCCCTCTAGTGAGATGCCTGCCCGGGGTGCAGGGCCCTTCCGTGGGCTGCTCCCAATTCGCACACAGAGCCAACAGCATAAAAACCAGCTGGAGAGGGGCTAAGTGACCTCCTGGCACTGCCACAAGTAACTGACATGGTAGTTCCCCCTCCTGGGAACCTGGAGTGGCTACAGCTGTCGGTGGACAGGAGGACCAGCTTAAAAACAACACAGCAAGTACCTTTCCAGGCTGGCTCAGGAGATGAAGCTTAAGCTGTTCCCCTGCTGCTGTTCCTGCTGGTTTGTGCAAACACATTGGTTAGCGCTGGAGCCTCCCCTCCCAGCTGCAAGGCAGACAAGTCCTGGGAGGGATGGGAGCTCTCCCCTCCCTGCGAAGGCGGACACACAGAAGATCACAGGCTGCTTAACTGGTAACGGCCTTTACTTCAAGGTTTTCCCCAAAATGCAGTACACATGAAAAAATAAACCTATGTTATCATAGAATTAGCTCAATTTAATTAAATTCATTATGCGCAGGACACAAAAAATAGGTCATCAATTTTGTGATACGTGCCTTTTTTAAATAGTGCAAACACACAGATGTTGTTTAGCGAGCGCTCCTGCTTGTCACCGCAGGGACTGTGTGGGGGTATATTGAGACATGGAGTTTTTCTAAACAAGTAAAATCTATCCGGGAACAACAGGCTGCAGGGAAGGGTGCTCGGGAGGTCCAGCAGAAGATCCCTCTTTCCAGAACAGCAAGTCTTTATCTTTGCCAGAGGTACAACGTGGTTCTTCGTGTACCTTCTCAGAGTGATCCTCCGAGGTGGTTACGTCTTCTGAGAGTCAGAGACTCTGAAGGTGGCTGCCAGCTCACAGGCTACGTCGTCCTGAAGCACCCGTTCAGCGTGGCAGGTGTGGGGTGTCCACACAGACATGTGAGCAGCAAGTGCGCTACCAGAGTAAAACAGCAGAGAAAAACAGGACTGCAACCACAACAGCTGCCTGTACTAACCATAATAAGGTGCAGAGAGCAAGCGGACGGGATGTGCAGCCCAGCTTGTGGCAGCTGACTGGTCTGCTGGCCAGACGCTACTGTGTAGTCACAAGCAGGGTCTCGCCTGGTTTCAAAGGAGCAAGAAAAATTCCAGCCATGGTGGACAGATAACCGAAGGAGGACTTGCAGAGCAGAAAAGCTGCTGTCTGAAGGTCGTCTGCGCTTCCAGAGCTGCTCCAAACACACAGTTTTTCACCCCCATATCATTTGTGGGTCTCATTCTTGCTCTTGATACAACAGCGTCGCAGTATCTCCTTTTCAAGGATCCTGACACTGCTTGCCAATGTCCAGGTGGCCAAACAGCATGCACAGGACTCAAGCAGTTCCCTGCTCTGCTTATGCACAAAGACAGAATGGAGACCAGTGCCCTGACTCTTTCTTCAATTGCTTAATCATGGCATCTTCCAAAATGGTCAGCCTTCACTGAAGGCCTCTAGTCAGAGCATTTTGTTTTTTCTTCCAGGACTGGAAGATGAAGTCCAGAACAGGCAGAGTGTGAGCAGGCAAAAACAAGGTACCCCAATGGGTTTTGAGACACTTGGTTTCCACTCCATTTCCGCTTCCATTTGTCCAGCAGTCACTTCTTTCTCTGCAAGGACAGCTTCTCAGTAGCAGACACAATCTACCTCAGACGCAGAAGGATGGAGCAGACCCTGGCAAGCTGCATTATGGTTTCCATCACAGTCATGCACCGTAATAAATATGTAAGACAGGCAGAAAGTTTGTAGCGGTCTTTGTGGAAAACGCTCACTGTTCAGAAGAAATAAGCACTCTGGGACACTGCTCCATAGGATCTTTGTAATTCATGTAGTGGCTTTGTTTAGGCTAAATTGGCTTGATAATACATCTCAGCAGAGGAGGGATGTTGAGATTTTTGAGGAGAGAGATGAAGAAACGGCTGACGTGCTGTGCGTGTCAGCAAACAAGAGTCACTGAGAAGAGGCACTTAAACTGGAAAGACTTCCGGGAGTAAATGCAAAGTGTGTACCTCTGGCTGCCAACATGGAGAGCTTACATATATGTATGGTTTCACACTGCAGAGCACTAGAATGTGCTGAATGGCACCATACATCTACTATATGGGAACCCATGGCTCCCATATGCTATGTAAATGCACACCAAAGAAAGAAATCTGCTGTTTCTGGGGATAACTGGTGCCAAAACTTCTGGCTGAAAAGCTGAGGGATCTTGTAAATGAAACCTAACCTACAGCTGCGCTTGTGCTAGTGAGGCTTCAGCTGGTTCCTGAGGAACAGTAACCAATGTCACTGAAGAAAAAAAGCAGTGAAACTGATAAACCTTTCTCATCCAGGCATCGAAAGATAGCTGCCTCAACACTTCTAACAGACGTGCGGCAATGACTCTGAAAGATTACCAAGAACCTCTTCTCTCCTATTGCACTTCATAGTAAAACCACTGTGAGAGAGAAGAACTGTCATCCGCTACGAGACACCAATGACGTACTCGGGGAGCCTGAATTCACACCCATCTCGGGTAAATGCTCAGCTCCCCCAGAAAACAAGTTTCTGAAGTAGGACTCCACGTTAACTGCTGTGTCTGTACGAAAGGAAAGTAACAGCACTGCCTGGCCAATCTCTCATCTGCGCTGCAACATAAGTACTGTAGCTGAGTGCTTTGTGCCAGCTCTTCAATCCATACCTCAAGCCTGCACTTCCTAAAAATTGTCAGAAGAGTAGCTCTTGGTAAATTGCTACATAGTTAGACTTAGACTTAATTTAAAGCAACAAAACAATCTTCCCGACGCCTCTTGCACCAAAACTCCCCCCCACCTCCAAGCCCCAGCCACAACCTGGGCAGTTACAGCCACACACAATGTGCTTGCGCTGCAATAGCTTATTCTGCTATAGGAAGGAAAATCAACTGTAACATTGTGATATCTTGTGCCCACTAACTATTTCAGTTAAAAGGAATTAAGGACTTGGCAAATGCATGTTGTAAACACCATGGTTATACTGAACAAGAAGTCACAGATACAAAGATCGTTGCACAGAAAGTTATCCTGCAGATTTGCTTTTTATCACAAATTGCCCCACTGACAACAATTTCCATTTAATAATGGAAGCTGCATACGGATCTCAGTAGGAGTTTGGTATGGATATTCAACCCCGTTACTGGAACTTTTTTTTTTTTTTTTGTCAACACAAATTACATGCTTTTCAGTGCAGCCAGATCTGAACAATTCAGTAAAACTGCTTTTAGCAAAACATTTAGTTCTCTGGAGATATCGGGGCGCGGGGGAATTCACAGTATTTAGAAGCACCACAAAGTGCCACAACGCACCCTGCTGAGCCCGAGACCCTTAAAAGGAAAGAAACTACCTGAAAAGGGAAGAAACTACCCGACAGGAACTCCCTTCTGTGATTCCAGGCGGTAACGCTGCCGATCCTAGCATGACTAAAGTGCATCACTAGCGATTTAACAGCCCTTTAGTTAAGGGAACAATAAGCTTTTCCATGAGGATTGATTCCCATGGACTTACAGATAGTGCACCAAAACACCCGACTGTTATCCTCTGATTTTTAAAATACAACTGTAAATAACAGCCAACAATAACAGTCTAAATTATAGCCAACATAGAAATAATCACAATACTATGCAAAATATAAAGTGGCTCTGACGTTTGGCAGTGATTGCATATAGCACCTACTCTGGTATCTTTGCAGAGAAACAACAGCTTTGCCATCAGAGCTTGCTGGGACCTTCTGCTGGGCAGGTTCTGCGCCCTCGGCTGCACACCTGACCTGCTGGGGCTGGACCAGCACAGAGTGTGGAAAACAAGAGGGAACAGCCTAGAGAAGTACCGAGGTACGAGCACTATCTTCTCTTTTTTTTCAGTCTTCAGGTGTATTTCCTAGATCAGAGAGGGAATTACAGAGTAGATGACAAACCAGGGTTTATTCTACACGCTGTATTGAATTCAAACGCCTGCATTCCTAAAAGGTGAAGGCACTGCTGCTACTGCTGCGTGACGCAGGCCCTCCAAAGCTCTGGAGAACAGGAAGGCTGAGGGAGATCTGAGCACGCTCTAGGATATGGTCTCAGGAAAGGGTTATACGTTTTTAAACCACAAGTTCTAACAGCCAGCAGAGCAACAGTGCATAGCTCTGAAGGACAACGTAAATGCCGCAAACAGATCCGAAGCATTAAATCACAGGGAAAGAAAATCAGCAGAGAAAATGCAAAAAACTAACACCAAGCACAGCCCACAGACTAGCCAGCTGCAATCGGTGCTTTAGAGGAATTACTTTTTTCGCTTCAAGGGCCCATATCCTGTCTTTAAAGCCCTACTGCACTCTAAAGTGAGCATCTTCTGTCTCGACTGGCCTGATGAGATGAGGCAGGCAGAAGCTGCAATGGTGCTTTAAACACAAAGCTATGAGAACACCCCAAAACACGCACAGAACTGTTACAATTTAAACCAGTTGGCAGACCAGATTCTGAGCTAACTTGGGATGGGCTTCATCAAAGCTATGCAAGATGACATAGAACTGTATTTAAATGAAAAAAAGCATTAATAGAAATTAAAAGATCTAATAACAAAGCAAAGTATAATACCCTATTCTTTTGCCATCTGATATGTGACCTGAGATAGCTACAGGTTAAAAGTTTGGGAGGATTTATTTCAGAGGACCTTCACTTTATCTAACAAACCTACATTAAACGAATAAAAAAATACACCAGAGAGTAGGTTATTTACTTCTCACTGCCTTCAGGAGAACTGATCCTTGGAGAAATGGCTTATCTAAATTGCGAACACCTTGGTTTACCCTTCCCACCCCTACCCTCCTTCCCACCCCTGCCCACAAACATCTCAGATGCAGACTCTCCCCACAGCAGGCATTGCACAGGGTTTGACTTACTGGAGACCACCACTCCAACAGCCAAAGTTGTAACTCTTTCCAAAACTTGCTTTCTGCAAGGACCAGTTGTCAGAACAGAGAATCCTAGTGACCCCACTAAGCTGAAATTAGAAGATTTAGACAATTTCAAAGCTAGGGCATTGATACCAACATGCTGGTCACTCCCTGCTCCCTACAGGCTTTAATTTAAATGGGCATTGAAAAGTGGATGCTGCTTCATTTCATGCAGAGAATTCCTCAGTATTCTTCGTCAGATTTGAATCTTACTTCTCTTTGGTATTCACCGGGCGAGCTCTAAAGTTAGGGTTTGTGTGAGTGCAAGAAAACCTGTGTGCTATCTTTTGGTGGAGAAGGCCTGAACTGGCACAACTACCCCATAAAGATCCTGATCACCATCTCAATCTCTTTCCTGCACACTGGGCAAGGTGATCTCCTTTTCTTCAGCATCTTTGCACACTTGAAACAGGCCACAAGGTGAGCAGTCCTTCCGTGGACAATATTCCCATCCCGTGGTCTGTGATGGCACAAGAAGCAAGGATTCAGTAATTTTTTTATACTCTCTAAGGACTGTATTTCTTCCTCCTTTTTATGCTCAGTGAAATGCAACAGAGACTCCTTGCTTTTACATTCTCCTGCCAAATCCAAGGATTCAATAGAGCTGGAGGGATCTACATGTGGTTTGTTTTCTACCATGTACAGGTCTTTGGGTTGGCCAACTGGAGCAGAAATAGTCCTTCGGCAGTCCGGGACATCTATCCCTTCATCATCATTTTTGTTTTGCATAGCATCAATGTCGGACAGAGAAAGAGAATGAGCCAGTTTGGGACAATCTGAGTACCAGTCCTTCCGCAAGGCCCAGCAGCGGTAACAGTACCGTTTGCCTGGAGAGTTAAATTTCTTGCATTTGGTGCATTGCCAGGAGTCCTGAGGAATGATCGAGGCAGACAAAAACAGCAGCAAGTTAGTGTATTCTCGCGTATGACTCGTTTCCTCCACATAGGAAAAGCAGCAAAGAAGCTTCATCAAAAAAAGACCTTTATTACCAAGCATAAGCTTGTGAATGCATGATTGCTAGTTTGATTATCAGCACCTCAGAAAGCCTGAAGAGAATTTGACTGCCCCTGTGCATTCTACAGATGCAGATCTCCTAAGCATTAGTATCTGTCCTTCCTTCCTCCCAGCCTTCGGCACTCTGGAAGAATACAGTGTTCTCAAGCTGTGCAGTTTAGTGAATTTTCAGTATCTCATTCCAAGTTCAGGGGTAGAGCTCCTGGAGTCAGACAGGAATATATTTCCCAGACTCACTAACCACTTTGCATCTGTTGAATGCGGGAGTTGCTTAGACTTAGCATCTCCTTGCAGGGGACTTGGGCTAGATGACCTTTGAAGGTAATTTCCAACCCAAACCATCCTATGATTCTACAAATCTGCACAACTAATAGCAGCTTACTTGACTACCCCACAGAGCAAGGACAAGAGCTGCCCAAGTTCAGAGCTATGATTCAGTTGTCCAATGTCAGGGACACCCTAATTTGTCAAGCATGCACAGTCTAAAAAAAATGCTAAAAATATTTTGGTGCCATCAGCTGCAAAGAGTACCATGAAATATTTTCGCTGACTTACAACAAAAGCTCAAAAGACAGCCTGCAGGACTGGGTGAAAAAAGGGACAGATGAAAGAACACAAATTTGATGTCCCTCCATATCTGTCATGAGGGAATTCAGAAGAGGAATGCGCTGGTGGAAAGGGGTGACAACCCAGTAATTACTGCTTATTCTCTCTTTCCACCTTGTTTTTTCATTTAAACAGGGAAAGGAGCTGTGGTCTGTCCTTAGAGAGTCACTGCAAGGGCAGAGCCATTGCACCAGCAGGTACGCAGGCTCTCCTCCTGACAAAGGCCATACAAGTTATCTCAGAGAAACAGGGTGAGAGGAGGAGCGGACGCTCTTCTCATCCCAGAGACTACCACAAAACAAGTGACAGCTTCAGAGCTGGCCTGGACACCCAGGACTCCGTGCAACACTGATCTTGACACAGAAATTTCCACTAATGAGCTTTCTTTTGAGTATGAGCACTTCCGTGATTACAAAGTGCCTACTTTAGATTTCTGAATCTCTGCCAAGGACTACACTCCAGATTTCCTTTCAGCGGACAATACAGAATTAACCTTATTAACACATGCATGAGGATTGTTAATACTAATTTCATGTAGCATTAGACTGGCCATGCTGGGAACTGAGGGCCTTCATTCACTTCCTGAGTGTGCGAAGGGACAAGTTAAACCACGAATGACAGGGCAGCGGCTGCCCATGCTGACACTGCATTACCCCAGCACAAAAGGGGCGAACAATGTAGAAACCAAGACCCTAATCTCCCAGTCGAAAAACCCTCCTAGCTAGAGCTTGTATAAATTCTCTCACATTGCCACAAGAAGTGACCGAAATCACCCAAGTTCCAGGACTGCTCTGTAACCAGGAGAGACGCTTGGTGTCTTTGGACTGGGTGGGTCAGAGCATTCATGGGCTGCCAGTTTAAAACTTAACAGAGCCCTATCCAAAACAAACCAGACCAAGCCAAGCCAACTTCTCTACATTCCTCCACGCAGGTTACAAACAAGATTTTTTTGGCTTTATTTTTTGCCTTTTTTTGCCTTTTAAAACCCATACAAGAATCGGCTTCTCCTACCACAACCAGTAGCAGCCGTAGGACGAGTTTTTCCAACTGCAGCTAGGATGTAGCACGCTCCAGGCAAGGAACACTGACCTAAAGGATGCCTACCTCAGAAGTAGCTTCTGTATCTGTGTCATCACTTAAGCACTGAGAATCCTCAAAGTCATGCAAACACGCATCCTCAGTCACCTGGAAAGAGTGGAAATATTGTTAGAGGGGCACAATAATCTCTGTTGATGGCACAGTACACCAAAACTAAAATGACTATATTGCCATTGTGATATTAAAGTCATTTCTGTAAGTGAACTAAAAGCCATTTTATGTACTGTGTCTATTCCAGAATGTTGATAACTGTCGCTGGGCTGGTTTACAGTCGTATTTGCCTGTGGTCAACTCATCTTTCTGATGCACATATGAACCATACAAACACATACACACCTGAGTGGTCCCACTAATATTCATGGAAGAAATCACGAAGTCAATCCTTTTAACACACAGTTGATTAATTACCTGGGATCAATCTCACCACCACCTCAGCTAGCAGACTTAGGCCAGCCTATCTTACACTGAGTGCTAACACAACATAAACACAAGATTTTCCTCTTCAAGTCTTCTCATTTACTGTCTTGCAGATACTGGCTAGAAATATAGGAAAGTTGCTGCTAGAGTTTTAATTCATTTTAAATTAATTTTGTGCCTTGAAAATACATGCATTTAAACCAAAACTCCAGCAGATTGAGCATGCAGGAAAACTATCACCCCATGCACGGAATGGTGACAGCCTTTTCTAAATGCAGTTTAAAATCCATATGGTTACAGATCCAGCTCCTCCAAAATCAGCACAGCACCATGAGCTCAATTAAACAAGGCCAACCTGTGCAACACAAGCACTGTGGCTGTTTGAAGAGGTACCTTTTTGTCACCCTCTTTCACTTCCTCGCAGTCAACCGCTTCCACCTTGACTGCAGCACTGTTGTGATCCGACGGGCTTTCGTTGAGGAACCACAAGTCATCAGTAGTATCTGAAACAATGGCAGTGTCTATGTCCTGTTGGAGAAGAAACAGAACAGACCACTTAGAGCTCAGGTTATTAGCAGCAGGCATACCAGCACCACAGCCATTGCCACAGCAAATGCCCCTACCCTCTTCCTCTCTAAGAGCCTTCTTAGCCCTGGGCAGCTTCTCCAGTCACCCCTGGGAGAGAAGGGGGCAGCTCACTACTCTCACAAAGACAGCCCTTCTTGCAAGCAGCACTGTGCTCGCTCCCCTTGCTAGCTGGCCATTCAGCAGCTGGCCACCACACTACAGCCATCTGCACCACGTAACGACTTTCAACCCAGGAGAGGGGCAACTGCTGAAGTACAACCAATGTTCTGGAGTGCAGAAGGACCTCCAATGGCTGAACGCAGCCTTCAGAGAGCACCTAGTTTATTTAAAAACACTAAAGGTAACCAACCACCTGATGCGAAAGGCTGGGACAGGAACACACAAGGGAGAGGCTGAAAATCCTAGAGTGGGAAGGGGAAAGAAAGAACATTTTATTTACTTGGAACCCAAAGAGGAGAGGAAAAGAATACAGTGCACCTATTTAAAATGTCTACACACCTGGTTAGTCTGAATATCTGTTGATCCATTACTTCTGGACTTGTAATTGCTTCTGAGGTTGCCTAAAAACCACCATGGAAGACCAGCTACATCCCATTCCTCAAACACTAGGTCCAGTTTAGGCTTCTTGCTTTTAGAGAGGTTTTCTATTAAGTCTTTGTCTGTAAGAGCCAAGTAGAATCTACGTCATGCCACACCTACATTATTTAAGAGACTAGCAGAGAAAAATTTGGCCCTGTCTGATTTTAGAAATCTTTCTTGCTCCTCTACAACCAGTTACTGCTAAGAGTTTTGGGGTTTTTATGAGGGTACCAGGATGTCAGATCTGCTGCACATCTGTACTCCTGTATCTGCCCAAGTGAACCTGGCAAAACATGTCACTGCACAGCCATCAGAGGTCAGAGAAGCATCCCTGTGTTCCCAGTGTCTCTGTAACGGGTTCTCTTTAGCTTTACCTTACTTTTAAGACTCGATACAGAAACAGTAACACTTCTTTCAGAGCTCTACCCAAGTCAACACTGAGTAGATTTCTTGAGTTACTTAAGATGCAGAAAGAACTGTTTGAATTTGGATCACATTTCCAGTGATGGGAGGTCCTGAATTCCGAACCCAGGCTCAAAATAAGAAGCAGCAAGAATCCGCCCTCCATAACCCCATGCTTCAGCCTCCTTGTTAGCCTGTGCAGTTTAGTCTATGATTCTAAACTCAGCAGTCTGAATTTCAAGATAACCTTGAATCTATCGCTCTTCAGTGCCAAGAGTTTCAAAGGCACAGACAAGGACTGTTTCTACCTCCTCTGCACATACAGCCAGGAAAGTATCTTCTGCTCTCATCTGATCTGGAAATACCCACATTTGCAAAGAAGATTTGGTTTTACAAATTAGGTTCCTTGATATGAGAACAACGTGAGAATAGAAAGTAGAAAAACAGGAAAATTGCTTCCATAACATCAGAAATCCATGTGAGTGAACCAGCAAGAAATCCCCACGCATTAAAACAAAGGAAATGTCTAAATATGAAGTAGCTGTATTACACTTTAGCTGGATAGAAAAAAAAATCCATTGTTATTCAGTTCCCTGATTGGTTTGCAGGTAATGACCGCAGACGGCTCAGGCTGTGTTGTATGTAATCAGAGGAGAGAGTCCCTTGGGAAGATAAATAGATACAAATATAATTTCAGCATTTAAAATACCCTTCAGTAAGGTCTGTAAGATTTTTCATGGCATTGTTTAGTGATAGATGTGCTTTTGGGGCTTAACCTGCCATTTTATGCATATTGTTTGTTTATGTATGAGACCAAATATCCAAGCTAGAAAACACATCTATCATAAAGTACCTTTGGCGAACATTTGCAGTCTCTCAATCTTTAGTAGAAAATGATTTTTTTTAAAGATTATATTCCACAACAGGTTTTTACTAGTCTCCCAACACCCTGCTCCAGCATGTTGCTGATGCAGAGCTCAGCATGTCACGCTAGAGAAGGAGCAGAAGAGCTTGTACACATTGTGTTACTGCAGAAAGCTGGCACTCACCTTCATAACTCTCACATTTTTGCTCTGAGGTAGACAAAGCAGAAGCATTGCTTTCGCCCTCCATGATGCCAGTGTCAGAACCTTCTTGGTGGCTAAACTGCATGAAGGAAGGAAAAACCACGTGTTAGTCCATCAGAGCTTATAGGGACAAGGGGATGTAGCACTTCCATTCTGAGCCACCAGCTGCAGTGCAAGAAGTTACGAAGAGAAATGAAAGTTTCTGAGCAAAACCTACACACTATTCACCTTTTAAGAAGGCTAATGCATCTGTAATCAGCACAAATAATATAGCTGCAACCTAGGAAAAACCTTAAGGTTGGCCAAAGTCGAAAAGTTGCCATCTTTAATGCAGTAATACTGTCATCTTTGTGATTCTCTGGCCCCCAATGTGAGCAGACACCTCCCAGATCAGATTACCTTAATCCCAAAAGACACCTGGAAACACGTTTGAATGTGCAAAGATTTTTCCTAGGTTTCAGATTCTGTCTGAAAACTTCTGACAACAATCCTACTAAACACAAACTTGTTCACGCATTTTAGAAAGCTTAATTATTTGGCAATTCCTACTCAGAGAGGGGATGGAAGAGAGGGGGGAAAGACACGGAAGTACAGAGCACGCTGGAGGAACTGAGGACTGGAAGTGCTACACCCCAGAGAAACGCGCTCAGAGACTGGTACTCTGTTATGAAGAGAACAGAGAAGGGTCGCTCTGTCCCTGCTGTGTGGACTTCAAGAACTTTTCAGGAAGGTGAGGACCCGGCAGCCAAGCAGCACAAAGTTCTGGCAGTCCACCATGCACAGGTACAGAGAAGGGGCACTCTGTACAACAAAAGAAACCACCAGGCAGTGGGTTTACCTTCAGCTGGTCTTGGCTTGGCTTATCGACGCTCTGTTCCTTTGCGAGATTCTGTGCAGCATCTAGATGGCAGGTAAAACAAAAGAAAAAACCTTCCCTGGTAATAACCATTCTCACAACACAGAGGGACTTCAGCAAGCAACCAATGACCCAAGCTTGGCAGACCTCTGAGTAACCCTTTCAGAGAAACAGAGCCCTTTCTCCCTTATAAAGCTGGCCATCTCCTAGAGGCATTACCCCAGTATTCCCAAGGCTTCGTGACATACATATGGAGGCATTAGCCTACGGAATAGAGAGAGTGTGCCTCCTCGGAGATGAAGCCTGATGAAACACCTCAGCGCATGTAAGAACCTTTTTCCCAATGTGAAAAATGATTCTTTTTCCTACAGGCTGTCCTGCCATCACAAGTTTTAGGTCCTTCACATAAGGGGTCTGCATGGAGGCAGAACCCGGAGCAATAGGAGAGGGTGGGGACTCTCACTTGAAGGCTGGACCAAATCCAGGCTGAAGAAGGTGAACACAGAAGAGTAAGATTTCTATAAATATCTGAGGACACTATCTCTTTCAGCTTAGGCTGAGACAGAAAAAACACCTTTCTTAAAGGGTACAGGCATGAAGAACAAAGACTAAAGACAGGAAAATTCCCTGCACAGCAAGCTCTTTCCTGGGTAACCGTGTACATATCCATAACACAGTTTAATCCACATGATTATGCTGGCCCCAAGAGTTAATTAAAAGGGCAACCTAAATAGCAAGAACAATCACACTGACAGAAATCTTTCGATGTAATAAGAGAGCTGCACTTAGGAAGCCTACCCTTTGAACAGAATGACTTGCTAGAGAACAAAAGATGCAAGGATGGCTCCTGCTTGCTCCCCTTTCATTTTGGCAGAGAAATTCCCTGCTGAATGCCAGGGAGACATGAACAGTCTGATTCACATAATGAATCATGGCACTGATATGAAGATACTGAAAACTACTGCTGTAGGCAGGAAAGTGGACCACAAAGTGGTCCATAAAATAGACCAAAATACAGGACCACCAAATGACATGGCTCTAGCCCATTTTCTTTGCCCTCCATGCATTAGTTCAGCTTTCTCTTCTTCCCTTTTATCACCCTACAGCTCCTGCGGTCACTGATTATTTAAATACCTGAAGGGAAACAGAAGCCAACTGGCTCATCTGTAATTGCTTTGGCTCTGCAGGGGCATTGGAAGAGGGAAAGACTTGCCCTTCTAACACTTTATAAATAATGCAAACTAGCCTTAAACACCGTGTGAAAAGACACTCTGCTTATTGGAAGGCTTCCTTTTCCAAGCCGACATATACTAGAAACCGAACACAAAATGTCCTTGAAGTACTCCTAAACACACCTCATGTGAGTTGTAATTGGAGCGAAAGCTAGCCAAGCAAGGACACCATCTGATAAAGAGCATTATGTAAGAGCTTAGTCTTTAATACCAAGATGTACTGCAGTCACTTTTCTTTCTACAAGTGTACTTAAAAGAAGCGGCCGAGATAATCTGCCAAATGATCTGCTGATAAGCACTGATTTGGCTAATGAATACAAGCAGCTATTACAAAACATGAAACATGAAGACCTCTTTAGGCCCTACGGCACTTCCAGTTATTCCTACACTGCAACGAAGGAAAAACAATGCCTAGTGTCAGCCGTCACCCTTCCTATGTATTTGTCAAAGGTCTGGTCTGCCAAGCTTGTTTCGTTTTATAGGCACACGCATACACAAGCAGACACGGTGGTATAACTCAGTGATCATCTCCCTAAAGGAACAGTGTTTCCTTTGGCAGGTTTAGTTACACCATGACTGCACCACACATGCACACCCAGGCAGACACACACAGCCACATGCACGCATGTAGAAGGGGACTCGGCAGCAGAGGAGAGAGTGTTTCGCTGGGACCCTTTGCTCTCCACATACACTGCCTATAGGGAAGCAGCCAGGGCATCACCAGCGAGGGAAACAGCACTCACACAGTTATTCTGTAGGTAACGTGTGTAGATGAGAGTCCGCTTAGGAAGATTCTTCTACATAAATAAAGAAAGGACGGGGACCTCAGAGGCACCAATACATGGCTCAAAGCAGAGTACTAAGCAGTTTAGGGCCATGTTTTCTCAACAGTTTCTAAACTTGCAAGAGCTTTTGTATACGTGTGCAAAAATAGACTAAGTCCTTATGAAGAATTAAGTCCATATTATCTGCTTAGAGACCCCCAGAAGGATGGCACGAGACTCCACAGCTCTCCTGGGGCAGCTCCCTCATGATTTGCACACTTCCAGTTTTATCAGAAGTTTTTTTTCAAATGAAGATTACCAGCCACACAATGGAAAGTGGCTGCAAGGAAGCCATCAGCTGAGACTAATTTAAGAATTAACTTTAATTTATGACTGAAGGACTTATGATGTGGATGGATTTGATTTCTCTTATAAGCTGGGAAAGTAAAAATGAGCTTTAAAGGTTCAACAAGTGTTTGATTAAAGTCCAGACCTCTTTGGGTTACAGAACTAGGCTGCGTTTCCAGCACTCTTATATTCAGTCTCAAGATTATGAAAGCATAAAAGGAGGTCAGAGTGAGAAGTCACCGTGTGCTACAAAACTGAGAAAAGACTGAGAAATCAGTAAGGATTTGGACGGGATACTTCAGCCACACTGATTTGTACATCCGTAGTATTTAGCTCTGTCAGTGTGCTTCCAGACAGAGTGTCCCCGCTGTGCCGAGGTTTGGCCGTTGGTTATAGGCAGCCACGTTACTCAAACAGCTAACTGATGTCATACCACAGCTACTGATGGTGGACACACAGAAAAGACACATACTCTAAGAGACTGTCTTGTCAAATGAGCAGTTTGTTCCAACAGAAACATTTCTCTTTTCTGAATATCATTACTTACCCAAGTTACATCAACACTATATTGAATATACTTGCCCATACTGTGACAAACCTACCTGCCATTGCAGCAGAAGTCAGGTTCCGTTTCAACATGTCATAGACTGGGCTGTGGGAAAGAAGGCGACAGTTGAGTATACTCACAAAACCAACCAGCATTACCCTTTTCAAGCAGGGACAGAATTTTCCTGTTATTACCCAGAGAGTCACTAGAAACTGTGGTGGTTTTTTTATTTGCCAGTCCTAAATGCTTGCTACAGAGAAGTCTAGCTCAGAACTTCACTGAAGGATGCAGATTCTGTGATGCAGGTTTTTGCTTAAATCTGAGATGAAGGGCCTGAGAAGATGCAGAAATGAAAGGGGGAAAAGATAACAGCGACACCAGGAGTCTCCTGTCTCGGCAACCTCCATAATACAACATACGTTAAAGGTCACTTTTTCCTACCTTGGATCTTTTACAGAGAAGCTCTCCAGTCCCAGCAGTTCTCCCAGCTGATCTCCTCCACAATAGACCATGTGTTGCTGTCTTTTGTCGTATAGCTGCCTCACCATTATATACTGTCCTAGGTAATGCATAACCTGTGGATACATAACATGCCATCAGCCGTAGCTGCAGTGGAAACCAAACCACCAAAGACCCTGGAAATCTGCTTTAGTTCATGATACTTGCCTCCTGCTACCCTATACAGTGTGAGTCAAATAGTAGCTGGTTTTATGCACATCTGCAACTCGTCGGTGCCTCCCAACCAAGGGAGAGTTGTGCTTTACCATATTGCTATAAGGTTTGTAACTATTAACCCTTGACAAGCAGGAAAACTGAGTTGAAGATGGATAAATATCAGACACTCTGCTACTCCACATTAAAATCAAACGCAAGATGGGTGATTATACTTTTTTCTGGACAGTCTCCCTCAGTGAGAGCTGCAGACGGAGCCTGCCGCTGTTCAACTCGGAGTAAAGAAGAGACGGAAATGGGTGGGGAGGTGGCAGAAGGTACCCCCAGTTAAAAGAATAAGCTATTACTAAAGGATGACCACAGGTTACAGTGCTGTCCTTCACGAGACAGTCTGCAGAATGCAAAAATACATGCTTTAGTATCACAAATAAGGATGGAGAGGAAACACCCTCTGAGAGCCAGTGGACACTGCCAGCTATAGTGAGGAATCCAGAGTACAAGAAGAGAAAGCAAAATGCATGAAGCACAATGTAGGCAGGTTCCACCCACCAGTACCCGTCACAGTGACCCTCCTGAATGACAGTGTCACCAAAAAGTTGCTCACAGTACTCCGCTGCAGCAAAACTGACTTAACTGTGCGAAAATGTTAATCTATACAAGTAACCTGCATTTAATACTCAACTCCCCCCTTTTACACCATTCAATTTGTTTTTGCAAAAATTTTTAGAAGCTAAATAAGTTATTTAAATGCATAAGTGTTTAAAATAAGTCACAGGGCTCTGCAGGAACATTTGACACTTTCATAATGAAAAAACGTTGCATTTAATTTTTTGCAGACAGGATACTCTTGTAAATCACAGCCAGTGTCATTTTTTTAATCTTGTACACATATTGCATTTTAATCTTAAAATAAATGAATTCACAGGGTCTCATAGGTTTAGCTGACAAGCCATTTCAAAGGAAAGTTAAAAGAAAAATATCAGCTAGAATTCAAATTTTAAGGCTTTCATGCACTGAGCAGAGAGCAAGACAACTGAACAGAATCTCCTACACGCTCTCAGGAACGTGGGTATCCTATCTCCCTTCTCCCTGAAGAGCTTTCTGATTTTCCAGGATAAAATAACTATCTTTAATATTTCACACTCCTATTCCGATTCCTCCGGGGGATCTCAAAACAATTTCTGATCAACAAAATCACAGCAGCCCTATGGGTAAGGTACCTTTATTTTGCAGACAGGGCTTCGAAGTACAGAAAAACTACTGGCCAGTCCCATCCCTTCCCCACAAAGCGCCATCTCCCAGACAATCCGGGACAGGCAGAGTTTTCAGTGCCCAGGAACTGAGCCCACCTCCTTCAGCGTGAAGGTTTCGCCTTGGGCGCCTGCAGCCTGCAGAATCTTCAGCAGCGGCGGTTTGGGTCGCACCTAAAACACAAAGCGCAGCGTTTCGTTTGATGACACGAAGCAGTGCCCTGCTGAGACGAGGCACGTCACCCTGGCACGCACGGCTGCGTCTCGCAGCTAGCAAACCCAAGCTGCCCAAGTCAACCTGTGTAAGGCTGGCACCGAGCAGAGAGCTGCAGCCGTGGTGCGAGCTGGAGGTTGTGGGGAAACACTGCTTGCCTCGGGCTAACCTGCTGAAGGCTGGTGCTCTTTTTTAGGCCTGATCTGCATGGACAAATGCTTAAACAGAAGTCAGAAGGACTGGAAATCAGCACAATCATTCTGACTCAAGTGCAAGACAAAAAACAGCCAAGGAATTTGGGCAGCCAGCTCTCAAGGCTTTAATCACTCACACTGCCCCATTAACTTTGATGTCATTCATCCTGTGAGAGAAGATTGGAAACTCAGACCCTTGGTATGGAGTCCTCGGCAGTGACTAACCAGATGTACTGAGTCATGTATTGAAGAGCAATGACGGTGCATTCAGACTGCCACTTCAAGACCAGTATGCCTGAATTTTCTCAATTAGTGCAGAGAATAAACTGGGTCTGCTCTGTTCAGACCTTGGGGAGTATGTATTTATTAGGATCCATGAATGGCACACAGTAATAAGACTGCATTAAACCCAAGGTGTGGCTAATTAACACCAACGACCAGAACCTGTATTTTCTGTGGATCTCACTCATCAAACAAAATCTTTATTA
Organism: Opisthocomus hoazin; assembly: GCF_030867145.1. NCBI lineage: Eukaryota > Metazoa > Chordata > Aves > Opisthocomiformes > Opisthocomidae > Opisthocomus > Opisthocomus hoazin. The sequence goes on along the minus strand of NC_134438.1, from coordinate 8,353,459 downwards.
TATAAAATGTAAAGCACTCTGGGAACGATGCAACTGCCTCACAACCCCTTTAGGTTTCACCTCCACACCCAAGCAGCGCTGAGTTGCAGATTACACAGACGATGCTACATAAAGCAGCAGCAAGTTTTAAATAGCTGCTTCCCCCCCTACGTTGCTACCTGATCTGTTCCACATGAATTTTAACAATTCCTAGGAGGGTGTGACCACATGACCTGACGCCTCGTGTTCCCTGAAAATGTCAGAAAGCCCTCACTGTCCTCTGAATGCTGCAGAACTGTGTACAATATTGTATGCTAATGCACATGTTTCCCACGCTGAATCTCTTCCTCTGTCCTCCTGTCTACCAGATGCTAATACAGCAAGATATTTCAGTCTCTCAGGACAGAAAGGCCCGTCCTCAGCACATGATGTTCACTGCTGTTTCCCCTACACTTTGACAAGGCTCACGCTCTCAAGGCACATAATCTGTGCTAGCTAGCAAAGGCCTTCACCCATCAATGTTAGGTGGGTTCACCTGTGTCTCATACCCATACCTCCTTTCTGCCCATATAAATGCAACTGCAGTCTCCCCCCTTTTCCAAACAGCAGAGCCTACTTGAAGCCCTACAACATCCCCTCAAGAGACAGTCTGAGCTACAGCACCGTTTCCCTGTGTAAGGCAAGGAGCTGTTTGTCACCAGTGTAGTATAATTTGTCACTCAGCTATCAGGCAGTATCATGGCAATGTATTTGTTGCACTGGTTTCTAATGTTGTAAAAAATTTACCTCCTTTCTAAATGTGTCTGGTCTGCCTGTTTTCTCATTATGATGTCTGGTAAATGCATTTTCAAGCTCAAACAGAACAGCTTGTGTCCAGCCCCAAGTCTCTTTCTCAAGAACAGCTTTTTCACTAGGAAAACAGCTCAGCACAACTCAAATAAGTGCTTGTATCAGCACATGCTTTTTAATAAGATGAAATTATGTGTTTGCATTCATTCATTTCTCTAATGACCACCCTCAAATGGATTTTGAAGTAACTTCTCACACATCTCTTTCTGATTAAAGAAGCAACCTAGTTAGCTTAGTAATTTTAAAATGGGTCCTTAGCTACTACAGTATGACCAAAATGGAAGTGTTTATTCCACGCTGCCTAGGACACTGAGTGTTGACAATTAGTATTTTGTTACTAATAACAGAGCCTATTTACTACTTCTTTCATGCAAAGTGAGTTGAATAAATATGCATATACATCAATTCTGAACAGGACTTGGCTACATTTCAAAGCTTCTAAATTAAGACTCAAATGAGAGCATCTCTTAACTTCCCATCAGCTTATTTCCACTCCTGCCACATTCCCTCATCTTGTGGAGATGATTCTTACAATGGATTGGCTCTGGAAGGCTGGATGCCTGTCTGAAAGAAACCTTCCTGATTTTTAGACTGGATTTCTCCAGTTACTGTTTGCAAATTTCTATTCTCCGGCTGTCAACATGGTGTGTATTTCTTCTTCCAGCAAGACCCTAGACATAGTTGATAACGGGAGTACTGCATGTTCAATACTTCCTTAAACTGACTCCAGAAAAGGCATGAGGATGTATTACTGACTAGACAAAGTTCAGCATGCAAGGTTACAAAGCTCTAAGACAACTGCCTCAGAGACTAGCACTGGAAGGAATGCTGCACGTGGAATTCTTCAAGTATAGGTCCAGCACAAAAATATGCATTATACGCTTTCTTATACTGCTAGTTTTAACTGCTTTTTCCTCTCATTCCCCTTTAAAATGTTCATAAATCATTGATCTGATAGTGAAAGCTAACACAGGTCCTCAGGATAAAAGCCCTACTCCATCAGGCTAAATTCCTCTTACTTAAATGTACTTGGAGAGCTTTGATTTGATGGAAGAAATTACTGCTTTAGTGAGGAGAAAGCAGTGAAGATAAGTGGGAAAGTCAATTACCTGGTTAACTTGTCCGAGTGTGATTCTGCAGGCATTCTCAGCTGCTGGATGCTGGGCAGAGCTTGGAGATGTCATTGTGGCAGTGATTAGCTGTTCACAACACAAACCTATAAATGAGAAGGTTCATGTATCAGTTAAGCTGAGAAACCTAGTCTTGATTTTAACCACTTCCACTTCTGAGAAGCTTCAGGAAACCAGTGTTTAAAATTAGCCCTGTATGCATATCTTAAATGACTGCTGATAATGCTAATGTTCCTGTGCCCCTCACCTGCTTTGTCCTACCCAAACTGCATCCAGCTGCCCACTGCCTGACAAAGCCAGGTGAGAACAACTGGGATGGATCTGCTGTGGCACTGAGGATGCTTTGCCTCTGCCCATCTCCAAGAGTGGCACAGCATGGCAAGGAACTTGGGGACCTGCTAGTCCCCGTCATGACACTGGCAAACTCTTAACATGGTGAAATCCTTGTGTCAAGAGGAGGGGGGAAATGGAAGCTGAGTCACAATCAACCACAATGGAAATCTTCACAAGACAGCAACCCCCTGATTGTCCAAAAGGAGGAGCAGTCAGTGCTGATGGCAATGATTAACACATTCCCCACCTGCTTTTCCAAGAGCTGAAAACCTGCTAAAGCTGCTGCAGCCTTCATCTAAAATGACTAGATGCAGGCTATAAACTAACAGTTTTAACAGCATTACTGGGTGAGCAGGTGAAAAGAACCTTTCCTGGAAAGGAACAAAAGGGGAAGTCCTGCAGCTATTTGAATTTGTCAGGCCCTATCAGTTTCAGTATCCACCCAAAGAGCACAGCCTCATATGGAGAATGATCTGTAATGACTCATGTTCACAGCACAACCCAGTTTAATCTACGCCACACAACAGCTTTGAAAACTTCTTCATATTTAAAGAGAAAGGATGGTGTAAATTAACTAGCCACTGCAAAAAAAGTAACTTGAACCTGATGGAGAAGGAACTTAAGGCTGGACTTCTTGGTCTCAGCACTGAAGCCCAGGCCAATATACCTGCAAAACTGTTGTGTGTCCCTGGACCTATTCACAATAAAATCTCCATTTCAGTGTAAATCTGGTTGCTCTTCTGGAGGCAATACTGAAACAAGCCCTACAACTGCCATTTTGGTAAACTTAAGGCTAGAGCATGCGCTGAACTAGAAAGTCTGGCTCCTGAATTTGCCTATGTAGATGCCACTCTGGGAAAGCTTTTACTGGGTGGAATCTGGAAGAAGTGTCAACTTCTAACCCATGCAGTTGTTTAAATTAGATTTGAAAATGCAAAGCCAAAAACTTTCAAAGCGGTATCTACACTGTCTTTCACAGATTATTTTTTTTTCCAGACATAGTAAATGAATTTATTACCACTACATCAGTTATAAAGAACGTAAGCTAGCATGATTAGCTACTTTAAAAAGTAAATATTAGCAAAATAACCAGACTTATGCCTGAGGAATGTAACCAAACATTTTAGATGTAGACAAAACAGGCTGAACATCTATCAAGCAGGCAGTGCAGAAGCCTTAGTAATGACAAAAATCTGAGCTTTAGCACCAATTCAAGTTACTGACCACTGGTAACCATCCATCCCTCCCCTGCCCCATCTACTAAAAGCGACTTGTAATGACTTTGTTGGAGGCTTCTGATAGTTCTTACAGCATCACATTTCTCTGAAGTAAGGCACTATCAGGAACAAAAGAATTCCTGGTGATCAAACATCTCTAAATATTTAGGAAAGCTTGATTAAAGCATATCAAATGTTTGTTTGGTAAATAACATTGATAGTGACCAGATGTAGGTAGTAACCCAAAGCAAGTGACTTGCAAAGCTAAAACCAATTCCACATGATCAGTGCCTTATAAACTAAAATCTTAACTGAGGTTTCCACTTAATAATGCCAAGCACATTGCAACACAAACCACCCCCAGGACCCTTCATGCTTTGAGCTGAGCTGTACTTTGTACCAGCTGCGAACTTACCTGCCTCGAACCTCCCTGCCCTGTGCAGCAGTGCCGAGAGGGTCCCACAGCAGGGTGTGCGGGGGGCTCTGTGAGCCCCCAGACCCCCAGCAACTGCCCCTGCCAGCCAGGGAGGGGAGTCCCTGCACAGCACCCCGCCTGCTGCCAGGGGCCCAAGCTGGTGTGAACAGGGACAGAGCAGGAGCCAGCAGTGGGTTCTGCCTTCCCTGGGGCTGGGTGGCACCCAGAGCACGTTCACCCTTTCACTGCTGGTTTTGCTACAGGCAGGCAAACCGGTGCCTTGCCTCCAGTCTTTACAGCTAAACTAGATTTTTAGATAGTTTATTAGTAATATTAACTTTAATTAGAAATTAACCTTGGGATTACTGAACGCTCTCTTCCCAAGCATGCAAGCTCTAAAACATGCCCAGGCTGCAGACATCCACAAGATTTCTGGAGGCAGCCACCAGTCACTGGCCTGCCAGGGCAGAGAATCTCCCTTGTTACCACCCTCTGTACCCACGCCGGCCAGAAACACAAATGGTGGAAATTCCTCGAGAACCGAGAAGCTTCTTGCTCGGTGAGCTCTATTTAACTTTCTCCTGCAACTCTATTTTCCTACCTGTTTTGTGCCAAATATTTTACCCCACAACCCTGGAAGTGTCTAAACTGATTTGCAGCCAACTGAAGGAAGCACCAGGGAACTTACTGTCATTGCCCTCTATAGCTCTGGAGCTACATATATATATATGTAGACAAATGCCACTGGACCAGAGTAACGATTTGCAGGAAACCATGAATCACAAACGAGTCATGAAGTAACAATTTTTTCCACTGGAACACTTCATATGGTCATGCACACTACAGGAACAAGTCATCTGTCTGTTTCGTGAGTAACAGTTCCCTCTCTCCAGAGGGCAAAACCCCCCTAGACCACAGCTTCTGGTGGTTGCAGAAGGCAAGGCTTGAGACAAAAGACCTTAACGGACCCAGCAGCGAGTGCAAGCACACGGTGTATGGACTTTTCTTCATAGCAGTGTCTGAAAAGTTGAAGCTGAACTTCCAATTTAGGTTCAGCTTTTGTTTTAAAGTCCCCTTTTAAGGAAAGAATACAGTTTCTAACTTTTGTGCAAAGTGCAGACACAGCAGGGAGTGCAAACTAAACGTTATTGTTTGGTGTACCTGTGGACTCTGTAACGGGAGCCACACAGCCTCAGTAAAGCACACCTACTTAATATCCCTCTGACTATCGAGTCCTCAACGCCAGCTTTTCACGGCATCACTCACACAGAGAGTAAGGTCTGACATTGCAGTCCTGTCCTCAGTTAGCATCATCCTTTTTCACGCTTTCAAATAAAGCCAAATTTCTACTGAAAACAAATTTGCAGTCTCATGTACAGCACCATGTAGAGAGCAGCCCTGGAGGGGAGGCTTTAAACAAGCACCAATCTGACAACTGAGTCAGAGTTAATTAGGTTTGTCCCTATCAGTGTGAGTCCCTGTGAGTTTTCATGCCTCCAAGTCCTTCTGCCTGTCTATTTTCCCCTGGCTTGTGACAGAAACACCATCACTCCTCCCTGTAAGCTGTGTCTCACTACATCTGTGGCTTCATCAGTGCTGTCACAGTGCTTCTACCTTTCTCTGGGCCATACACTTCACCTGATCCCATCACTGTGTTCCCAACACTTCACAGGTCTTTTGAGAGCTGGACGATGCCAGGCATGGAAACACCATGGTCGTCCCTCTGCTGCCACCTGCCAACAAGCGCTGCCTTGTCACAATTTCACTCCATGAGGCCTTGCAAGTGTTGGCTGGTTATTTGGGGGCTTCTAGCTGGGAAGGGGCAGCAGGAGGAGAGAAAACTGGGCTGTGAGTGACAGGATTTAATAGATTCCACGCTTTCTAGACTGCTTGACTCAAATTTTTGCTGTCCTGTGCTCAGTTAAGTGCTTTAATCCGTTGCTTTGATATTGACTTGGCATTCAATCAGGAAAAATATCCTCTGCTAGGAAAAGTATCCAGAGAATAGACCCACTTTACTACAGAGAAGTCATTTAATGCATTACTTATGGCAACAAAAGTTAGGGCTGCTATTTTTAATATTTAGCTGAAACAATGACATTAGAGTTCCTTTTTGACAATTGCTCTGGAGTAAAATCAAGCTCTTCTAATACAAAACAAATTCATTCTGAATTTCACCTGACATGAGTTTTGCTGCTGCTGATGCATCTGCTGCAAATTGTGTGCTGCTCCCCAAAGGTCTACCAGCAATGCACCAAAATCAGCCAGACTTTGACAAACCTTGGTAGCTGACAAATACAAATGTTATGCAACACCTTTTATTGCAAAACGTGTTAAGCAGGAGGAAACCCAAGACTGACTGTTCGAATTCAAAAATGCACACTGGCAAATTGCTCTGCCAATCTGCCTAAATCAGCTGCCCAGAGATGTCTGGAACTGGGCAGCAGTCCCACCCCACCACACACGCCCTTGTTTCCATTTATCTCGATTTTAACAGATTAAATCCAGATTTTCTCAGGGTCGCTTTTCCCAACAGCAGATATCTTTTTTAAGGGAATGCCAAATCAATATCACTATTTTAATGCATTCAACCATGGAGCAAGCAGTAGTTAGATCATGAAGACAAGCTTCTTCACCAGGTAACGGCTATGTAATACCCTGACGTGACCGTGCTGACTGCTCCTGTCACAGACAGGAACTCTTCAGCGTTGAGCCAAGTACTTTAGAACTGCTGAGTGAAACTGAAGCTAATAATCTATTTTTTGCAGCACTGAAAAATGAGAAAAGCCCTTATTTTAACCACATCTTCAGCAGGACCAGCTGCGTGATGTTTCACTTACAAGTCTGCATATTGCTGAAGATCTAAGGGCTTTTGCTCTGCTCCTAGCAGAATTGCTAAATACGCATTCACTCAAAGTCCTATTGCGTGTGTTTGCCGCACAAAGTCCACAGTACGCTTCTCCAGAAGCAGGCAGTTGGGATATGAATTTTAACCCTTTTTCGACCGGCATGTTTCCCATCCAGCCTCCCAGCGGTAAGCATAATGCAGGGTGGTGCTAGGCACCTCACCTACTTGGCAGGGATAGCCCCCAGCACCCTGCTTGGAGCAGGGCCACCTATGCCAGCCAGGTGGTAACTGGGAGCTGCTGGAGGGTGTTAAATGAACAAACACCAGAGTGGAAACCAGCCCAAGTTCTTGTAACAGCACTCTTTGTATTTCAGTGGCCCCTTTGATTTCACTCATTATCTCTTCTCCAAAAATTTGTAATTTGCATCTATCAAACCCCACTTCTGTCAAATTTAAATCCTGGGTTGTTGTAGCTTTACTTAAGCTCTTTTTAACTCTGTGAGCGCTACAGTCCTAAATTCTGCACTACCCCAGACAGGATGTGTCAGAACTGATCAGCCTAGGAACTAGGGATCATATTTTAAAGTCCATCTGTGTAAGTGTCAAATATTACACATCTGATCTTTGAGTTATTAATCCCTCCATGAAAACACTTCCTTGTCATTCATATTGCACTTAGCAGAGCTGTCACTGCCAACCCTCACACCACAGGGGCACTGGCAGTGTTCTGCCCTGGAAGGCATGGCAGGGTTTAAGGCTAAAATCACGGTGTGAAAGCTTACACATGGCAACCAAGAGTCCCGGTCAGCTCTCTGCTGTAGCCAGGGCATATCATATTCCTCAGACTCCATGCTGCCGGAGTTTTCAGTGCTGCAGATAACCCTTAGGTATACAAAAGCCTAAAAAGCAAAAAGCGTGCTCTGGAAAACCACAGAATCACAGAATGTTTGGGGTTGGCAGGGTCCTCTGTGGGTCATCCAGTCCGACCCCCTGCCCAAGCAGGGTCACCCAGAGCAGGCTGCACAGCACCACGGCCAGGCGGGGCTGGAATATCTCCAGAGAAGGAGACTCCACAGCCTCCCTGGGCAGCCTGGGCCAGAGTGAAGAAGGTCTTCCTCATGTTCAGCTGGAACATCCTCTGCTTCAGTTTGTGCCTGCTGCCCCTTGTCCTGTCGCTGGGCACCACTGGAAAGAGTCTGGCCCCGTCCTCCTGACCCCCACCCTGCAGATAGTTAGAGGCATTTCTAAGGTCCCCTCTCAGCCTTCTCTTCTCCAGGCTGAACAAGCCCAGCTCCCTCAGCCTCTCCTCGTAGCAGAGATGCTCCAGTCCCCTCACCATCCTCGTAACCCTCAGCTGGAAAAGATGCAATAATGCAGAAACACTCGCCGCACCTCCTCCTGTCACTAGAACAGAGGTATAAACATCTGCCAACCGCACACCGCCAGCTGTCAGACAGCAGCAGGGTCTCCTCACAGACGTTCGGCGGGGAGCATCGCTGGGTGACACCGGAACCTCGGCAGCGCGGCTCTGACGGGCAGGGCCGCGGCCCTCAGCGCCTTCCCCGAGACCGAGCCCTCCCCGGCACCGGAACGCGGCTCCTGCAGCCAAAGGGGAAGCTCCGCGGCCTGGGCTGGACGACCCACGTTGTTTTTTTTGCTGCCCACAGAGAATTTTCAAGCAGAAACGCTTTCAGCTAAGACACAGCGACCGCTCCTCGGCTGCAAGCACAGACGCGCAGCCCTGGGAGCCGGGAGAGGAGCTTCCGCTCCCCCCGGCCCCGCTCCCGAGGCGATGCGGGGCCGCTTTCTGTCGGACCCCCCCCCGCACCCCGCTCCTGGCCCCGCACCCCGCCGCCCTCCGCGCTCCCCCGGCCAGGCCCGTGCCCCCCCGCCCCGGGCTCACCCTACAGCTGCTCCATGGGCCGCAGGTCGCCCCGAAGCCCGGGGTCGGGGGGTGTGAGGGGGGGGTCGGGGGTCACCCCTACACCCCCCGAGGGCTCCTCTCCACCACCTCAGCGGCGCTCCGGGCCGCCGCTTCCCCTGGCAGGCAACATGGCTGCGCGGGCGCTTCCGCGGCGGCGCCCGGCCCGGCGGGGGCGCACCATAGAGCTCCCAGGAAGCTGTGCCTAGAGAGGACGGCATCGCCGCGCCGGCTGCGCGCCCCCCTCGCGGTGGAGGACGAGCGGCGAGCGCGTGTCGTCGTCGTCGTGGTCGTCCCCTGGCCCGGTGCAAGGGCCCCCCCGCAGCGGGCCCGGTGCAACACCCCCGGTAAGCAGCCCGGAGCAACCCTCCGGGCCGGAACCGCTTAATAAGCTACAGAGCAGCACCCCCTCCTCCAGGCCGGTGCAAGCCCTCCTGTGCCTCCCTCTACCCAGCCCGAAGTAGGCCGCGCTCCCCCAGCCCCGGCCCGGTGCGAGTCCCCCCGTGCCTCCCCCCGGCCCGGTGTGGGCCATCACGCTCCCCCCGTGCCGGCGCGCGGCTATAGAAGGGCCTGGCAAAGCGCTTTGTGGAGCCCGGATAGCTCAGTCGGTAGAGCATCAGACTTTTAATCTGAGGGTCCAGGGTTCAAGTCCCTGTTCGGGCGGGTTAACTTTTCTTTCCACTGCTCTCTTGTTCTATTTTTTTTTTTCATTTCCCTGACAGAGCTGTCCGGGGTCGCAGCTGGGACCCCTCGGTGGGAAAAACCGCTCCTGCTCCGCGTGTAAAAGGCTTTTGCGGGAGGGAAAAAAAAAAATCAGGAAAATGGAAAAAAGCAAATGAGTTAGCGCCCGAACAGGGACTTGAACCCTGGACCCTCAGATTAAAAGTCTGATGCTCTACCGACTGAGCTATCCGGGCTCTGGAACTTGCTGTTCCTCTGCCTTTACATCACACTGCCGGGACGCTACCCGGCTGCCCCAGCCCCCGGACCCCTGGCCCGGCCCCGCATCCACCCGCGGGAAAGAGCCGGGCAGGGAATCCCAGGGCACACCCCAGGACCGCAGTCAACACCCCAGGACTCTAGTGAAGACCCTGAGACCCCAGTGAACACCCCAAGACCCAAGTGAACTTCTCAGGACCCCAGTAACCACCCCAGGAACCTAGTGAAGACCCCGAGACCCTCGTGAACATCCTGAGACCCCCATGAACACCTCAGGACTCCATAAAAGACCCTGAGAGACGAGTGAAAACCCCGGGACTCCAGTGAACACCCCAGGATCCCAGTGAAGACCCCAGTACCCCAGTGAACACCCCGGGAAACTCATGAAGACCCCATGACACCAGTGAAGACCCCAGTTCCCCAGTGAACACCCTGAGACCCCAGTGCAGGCCCCGAGACCCCAGTGAAGACCCCAGAACCCCAGTGAACACCCCAGGACACTAGTGAAGACCCCGAGACCCCCGTGAAAACCCCAGGACCCCAGTGAACACCCCAAGATGCCAGGGAAGACCCCGAGACACTAGTGAAACTCCCAAGACCCCAGTGAACACCCCCAGACATCCGTGAACACCCCGAGACCCCAGTGAACACCCCGAGACAGCCATGAACACCCCAGAACCCCAGCAAACACTCCGGGACACTAGTCAACACCCCAGGAAGCCAGGGAGGACCCCGAGACACTCGTGAAACTCCCAGGACCCCAGTGAATACCCCGAGACCCCAGTGAAATCTTCGATACCCCAGGGAAGACCCCGAGACCCCAGTGAAGACCCCAAGACACCAGTGCAGACCCCGAGATCCCAGTGAACACCCCAGGACCCAAGTGAACATGTCAGGACACTAGTGAAGACCCCGAGACGCCCGTGAAAACTCCAGGACCCCAGTGAACACCCAGGGAACCTAATGAAGACCTCAGGACCCCAGTGAACACCCCGAGACACCCGTGAGGGTGCCAGGACCCCAGTAATGAACCCAGGAGCCCAGAGCACACCCCAGGACGGCAGTGAAGACCCCAGGACTCTAGTGAAGACCCTGAGACCCCAGTGAACACCCCAGGACCCTAGTGAAAACCTTGAGACCCCTGTGCACACCCCGAGACACCAGTGAACACCCCGAGACCCCAGTGAACACCCCAGGACGCCAGTAAATCCCCCAGGACACTAGTGAACACCCCAGGAAGCCAGGGAAGACCCCGAGACACTAGTGAAACTCCCAGGACCCCAGTGAACACCCCGAGACCCCAGGGAAATCTCCAATACCCCAGGGAAGTCCCCGAGACCCCAGTGAAGACCCTGAGACACCAGTGCAGACCCCGAGATCCCAGTGAACACCCCAGGACTCAAGTGAACACCCCAGGACACTAGTGAACACCCCAGGACCCCAGTGAAGACCCCAGGACCCCAGTCTACACCCCAAGATCCCAGTCAACACCCTGAGACCCCAGTGAAGACCCCGAGACCCCAGTGAACTTCCCAGGACCCCAGTAACCACCCCAGGAACCTAGTGAAGACCCCGAGACCCTCGTGAACATCCCGAGACTCCCATGAACACCTCAGGACCCCAGGAAAGACCCCGAGAGAATAGTGAAAACCCCAGAACCCCAGTGAACTGCCCCAGACATCCGTGAATACCCCGAGACCCCAGTGAAGACCCCAGAACCCCAGTGAACACCCCGAGACCCCAGTGAAGATGCCAGGACCCTGGTGATAACCCCAGGACCCCAGTGAAGACTCCAGGACTCCAGTGAAGACCCCAGGACCCTAGTGAACACCCCAGGATACAAGCGAAGACCTCAGAAATCCAGTGAATACTCCAGGACCCCAGTGAAGACCCCAGTTCCCCAGTGAACACCCTTAGACCCCAGTGCAGGCCCCGAGATCCCAGTGAACACCCCAGGACCCAAGTGAACACGCCAGGACACTAGTGAAGACCCCGAGACCCCTGTGAAAAGCCCGAGACACCAGTGAACACCCCAGGACCCCAGTGAACACCCCAGGAATGTAATGAAGACCCCAGGACCCCAGTGAACACCCCAGGGGTGCAGGGGGTGGAGGCCCCGCAGAGGGGTGGGAGGCCGGGGGCGAGGGTAGAGGCCAGAAAGAAAAGGAGGCCGGAAAGGGGTGGGAGGCCGCGGAGGGGTGGGAGGCCGGGGGCGAGGGTAGAGGCCAGAAAGAAAAGGAGGCCGGAAAGGGTTGAACACCCCAGGATCCCAGTGAAGACCCCGAGACACCCGTGAAAACCCCAGAACCCCAGTGAAATCCCCCAGACATCCATGAATACCCCGAGACACCAGTGAAGACGCCAGCACCCTGGTGATAACCGCAGGACCCCAGTGAAGACTCCAGGACCCCAAGAGAGCCCCCAGGACCCCAGGGAAGAACCCAGGACCCCAGAGAATACCCCAAGGACACCAACAGAGCCCCCAGGAACGCAACAGAGCCCCCAGGACCCCAGCGAAGACCCCAGGACCCCAACAGAGCCCCCAGGACCTCAACAGAGCCCCCAGGACCCCTGCGAAGACCCCAGGACCCCAACTGAGCCCCCAGGACCTCAACAGATCTCCCAGGACCCCAGGGAAGAATTCAGGACCCAAGCAGAGGCCATAGGGCCCCAGCGAAGAACCCAGGACCCCAGAGAAGACCCCAGGACACCAACAGAGTGCCCAGGACCTCAACAGAACCCCCAGCACCCAAGAGAAGACCCGAGGACGCCAATAGAGCCCACAGGACCCCAGCGAAGACCCGAGGACCCCAACAGAGCCCACAGGACCCCAGCAAAAAACCCAGGACCCCAGCGAAGACCCCAGGACCCCAGCAGAGCCCCCACAACCCCAGCGAAGCTTTCAGGACACCAGCGAAGCCCCACGGACTCAAACAGAGCCCCAAGGACACCAGCGAAGTCCCCAGGACACCAACAGAGCCCCCAGGATCCAAACAGAGCCCCCAGGACCCCAGCGAAGCACCCAAGACCCCAATAGAGCCACCTGGAAGACAGCGATGCCCCCAGGACCTCAGGGAACTCGACAACACCCCGACAGAGCCCTCAGGACTCCATCAGAGCCCCCAGGAACCCAGCAGAGCCCCCAGAACCCCAACAGAGCCCCGAGGACCCCAGCGAAGATCCCAGGACACCAGAGAAGACCCCAGGACCCCAACAGAGTCCAGAAGACTCCAAGAGAGCCCCCAGGACCGCAGCGAAGAACCCAGGAACCCAACAGAGCCACCAGGACCCCAACAGAGCTCACTTGACACCAGTGAAGACCCCAGGACCCCGACAGAGCACCCAAAACACCAACAGAAGCCCCAGGACCCCAGTGACGAACCCAGGATCCCAACAGAGCCTTCAGGACCCCAACAGAGCCCCCAGGAATCCAGCAGAGACCCCAGGACACTAAAGAAGACCCCAGGACTCCAACAGAGCCCCCAGGAATCCAACCGAGTCCCCAGGACACCTGCGAAGACCCCAGGACCCCAACAGAGACCCCAGGACTCAACCAGAGCTCCCAGGACCCCAGCAAAGCCCCCAGGACCCCAACAGAGCCCCCAAGACCTTAGCAAAGCCGCCAGGACCCCAACAGAGATGACAGGCCTCCAACAGAGCACACAGGACCCCAGCGAAGCACCCAAAACACCAACAGAGCCCCCAGGACCCCAAGAGAGCAACTATTACACCAGTGAGGCCCCCATGACGCCAACAGAGCGCCCAGGACGCCAACAGAGCCCCCAGGACCCCAACAGAGCCCTTAGGACACGAACAGAGCCCCCCGGACACGAACAGAGCCCCCAGGACGCGAGCAGAGGTCCCAGGACACCAACAGAGCCCCCAAGACCGCAACAGAGCCACCAAGACCCGAACACAGCCCCCAGGATTACAACAAAGCCCCGAAAACCACAACAGAGCCCCCAGGACCCCAACAGAGCCCCCAAGACAACAACAGAGCCTGCACGACCCGAACAGAGCCCCCAGGACCCCAACAAAGCCCCGAAAACCACAACAGAGCCCCCAGGACCCCAACAGAGCCCCCAGGACACGAGAAGAGCCCCCAGGACACCAACAGAGCCCCCAGGACACCAACAGAGCCCCCAAGACAACAACAGAGCCCGCACGACCCGAACAGAGCCCCCAGGACCCCAACAGAGCCCCGAAAACCACAACAGAGCCCCCAGGACCCCAACAGAGCCCCCAGGATTACAACAGAGCCCCCAGGACACGAGAAGAGCCCCCAGGACACCAACAGAGCACCCAGGACACCAACAGGGCCCCCAGGACCACAACAGAGACCCCAGGACCCGAACAGAGTTTCCAGGAACCCAACAGTGCCTTGAGGACGCCAACAGAACCTCCAGGACACTAACAGAGCCCCCACGACACCAACATAGCCCCCAGGACCCCAACAGAGCCCCCAGGAACCCAACAGAGCCCCCAGGACACGAACAGAGCCCCCAAGACCACAACAGAGCCCGCAGGACCACAACAGAGAACCCAGGACATGAACAGAGCCCCCAGGACCACAACAGAGCCTCCAGGACGCCAACAGAGACCCCAGGACAACAACAGAGCCCCCAGGACCACAACAGAGCCGCCAGGACAACAACAGAGCCCGCAAAACCACAACAGAGACCCCAGGACCCCAACAGAGCCATCAGGACCCCAACAGAGCACCCAGAACCACAACAAAGCCCCCAGGAAAACAACAGAGCCCCCTGGACCCCAGCGAAGACACCAGGACCCGAACAGAGCCCCCAGGAACCCAACAGAGACCCCAGGACCCAAACAGAGCCCCCAGGACCCAAACAGAGCCCCCAGGACAACAACAGAGCCCCCAAGACACCAGCGAACACTCCAAGAAACAAACAGAGCCCCCAAGGAGCACAACAGAGACCCCAGGACCCGAACAGAGCCGCCAGGACCCGAAGAGAGCCCCCAGGACCCAAACAGAGCCCCCAGGACCCAAACAGAGCCCCCAGGACCGCAACAGAGCCCCCAAGACACCAGCGAACACTCCAGGAACCAAACAGAGCCCCCAGGAGCCCAACAGAGCCCCCATGACCCGAACAGAGCCCCCAGAACAAGAACAGAGCCCCCAGGACCACAACACAGCCCCCAGGACAACAACAGAGCCCCCAGGACCACAACAGAGCCGCCAGGACACGAACAGAGCCCTCAAGACCCCAACAGAGCCCCTAAGACCACAACAGAGCCTCCAGGACCCGAACAGAGCCCCCAGGAAAACAACAGAGCCCCCAGGACCACAACAGAGCCCCAGGACCACAAGAGAGCCCCAAGGACCACAAGAGAGCCCCCAGGACCACAACAGAGCCCCTAAGACCACAACCGAGTCCCTTAGACCACAACAGAGCCCCCAGGACTACAACAGAGCCCTGAGGACCACAACAGAGCCCCCAGGACCACAACAGAGCCCCCAGGACCCGAACAGAGCCCCCAGGACAACAACAGAGCCCGCAAAACCACAATAGAGACCCCAGGACCCGAACAGAGCCGCCAGGACCCGAAGAGAGCCCCCAGGACCCAAACACAGCCCCCAGGACCCAAACACAGCCCCCAGGACCGCAACAGAGCCCCCAAGGAACCAGCGAACACTCCAGGAACCAAACAGAGCCCCCAGGAGACCAACAGAGCCCCCATGACCCGAACAGAGCCCCCAGAACAAGAACAGAGCCCCCAGGACCACATCAGAGCCCCCAGGACCACAACAGAGCCCCCAGGACCACAGCAGAGCCCCCAGGACCGCAACAGAGCCCCCAAGACACCAGCGAAGACACCAGGACCCGAACAGAGCCCCCAGGAGTCCAACAGAGACCCCATGACCAGAACAGAGCCCCCAGGACCACAACAGAGCCCCCAGAAAAACAACAGAGACCCCAGGAACACAACAGAGCCCCCAAGACCACAACAGAGCCCCAAGGACCAGAACAGAGCACCCAGGACCCGAAAAGAGCCCCCAGGACCCGAACAGAGCCCCCAGGACCCGAACAGAGCCCCCAGTAAGCCAACAGAGACCCCAGGACCCCAAGAAAGTCCTTAGGACACGAACAGAGCCGCCAGGACCCCAGCAGAGACCCCAGGACCCCAACAGAGCCCTTAGGACACAAACAGAGCCCCCCGGACACGAACAGAGCCCCCAGGACGTGAGCAGAGGTCCCAGGACCCCAACAGAGCCCGCAGGACCTCAACAGAGCCCTCAGGATCCGAACAGAGCCCCCCGGACACCAATAGAGCCCCCAAGACCTTAGCAAAGCCGCCAGGACCCCAACAGAGATGACAGGACTCCAACGGAGCACACAGGACCCCAGCGAAGCACCCAAAACACCAACAGAGCCCCCAGGACCCCAAGAGAGCAACTATTACACCAGTGAGGCCCCCAGGACGCCAACAGAGCGCCCAGGACGTCAACAGAGCCCCCAGGACCCCAACAGAGCCCTTAGGACACGAACAGAGCCCCCCGGACACGAACAGAGCCCCCAGGACGCGAGCAGAGGTCCCAGGACCCCAACAGAGCCCCCAGGACCCCAACAGAGCCCTCAGGATCCGAACAGAGCCCCCAGGACACCAACAGAGCCCCCAAGACCGCAACAGAGCCACCAAGACCCGAACAGAGCCCCCAGGATTACAACAAAGCCTCGAAAACCACAACAGAGCCCCCAGGACACCAACAGAGCCCCCAAGACAACAACAGAGCCTGCACGACCCGAACAGAGCCCCCAGGACCCCAACAAAGCCCCGAAAACCACAACAGAGCCCCCAGGACCCCAACAGAGCCCCCAGGACACGAGAAGAGCCCCCAGGACACCAACAGAGCCCCCAGGACACCAACAGAGCCCCCAAGACAACAACAGAGCCCGCACGACCTGAACAGAGCCCCCAGGATTACAACAGAGGCCCCAGGACACGAGAAGAGCCCCCAGGACACCAACAGAGCCCCCAGGACACCAACAGGGCCCCCAGGACCACAACAGAGACCCCAGGACCCGAACAGAGTTTCCAGGAACCCAACAGTGCCTTGAGGACGCCAACAGAACCTCCAGGACACTAACAGAGCCCCCACGACACCAACATAGCCCCCAGGACCCCAACAGAGCCCCCAGGAACCCAACAGAGCCCCCAGGACACGAACAGAGCCCCCAAGACCACAACAGAGCCCCCAGGACCACAACAGAGAACCCAGGACATGAACAGAGCCCCCAGGACCACAACAGAGCCTCCAGGACGCCAACAGAGCCTTCAGAACCCCAACAGAGTACCCAGGACCACAACAGAGCCCCCAGGACAACAACAGAGCCCCCAAGACACCAGCGAACACTCCAAGAAACAAACAGAGCCCCCAAGGAGCACAACAGAGACCCCAGGACCCGAACAGAGCCGCCAGGACCCGAAGAGAGCCCCCAGGACCCAAACAGAGCCCCCAGGACCCAAACAGAGCCCCCAGGACTGCAACAGAGCCCCCAAGGAACCAGCGAACACTCCAGGACCCAAACAGAGCCCCCAGGAGCCCAACAGAGCCCCCATGACCCGAACAGAGCCCCCAGAACAAGAACAGAGCCCCCAGGACCACATCAGAGCTCCCAGGACCACAACAGAGCCCCCAGGACCACAGCAGAGCCCCCAGGACCACAACAGAGCCCCCAAGACACCAGCGAAGACACCAGGACCCGAACAGAGCCCCCAGGAGTCCAACAGAGACCCCATGACCCGAACAGAGCCCCCAGGACCACAACAGAGCCCCCAGGAAAACAACAGAGCCCCCAGGAACACAACAGAGCCCCCAAGACCACAACAGAGCCCCAAGGACCAGAACAGAGCACCCAGGACCCAAAGAGAGCCCCCAGGACCCAAACAGAGCCCCCAAGACACCAGCGAACACTCCAGGAACCAAACAGAGCCCCCAGGAGCCCAACAGAGCCCCCATGACCCGAACAGAGCCCCCAGAACAAGAACAGAGCACCCAGGACCACAACACAGCCCCCAGGACAACAACAGAGCCCCCAGGAGCACAACAGAGCCGCCAGGACACGAAGAGAGCCCTCAAGACCCCAACAGAGCCCCTAAGACCACAACAGAGCCTCCAGGACCCGAACAGAGCCCCCAGGAAAACAACAGAGCCCCCAGGACCACAACAGAGCCCCAGGACCACAAGAGAGCCCCAAGGACCACAACAGAGCCCCCAGGACCACAACAGAGCCCCTAAGACCACAACCGAGTCCCTTAGACCACAACAGAGCCCCCAGGACTACAACAGAGCCCTGAGGACCACAACAGAGCCCCCAAGACACCAGCGAAGACACCAGGACCCGAACAGAGCCCCCAGGAGTCCAACAGAGACCCCATGACCCGAACAGAGCCCCCAGGACCACAACAGAGCCCCCAGGAAAACAACAGAGACCCCAGGAACACAACAGAGCCCCCAGGACCCAAACAGAGCCCCAAGGACCAGAACAGAGCACCCAGGACCCGAAAAGAGCCCCCAGGACCCGAACAGAGCCCCCAGGACCCGAACAGAGCCCCCAGTAAGCCAACAGAGACCCCAGGACCCCAAGAAAGCCCTTAGGACACGAACAGAGCCGCCAGGACCCCAGCAGAGACCCCAGGACCCCAACAGAGCCCCCAGGACCGCAACAGAGCCCCCAAGACACCAGCGAACACTCCAGGAACCAAACAGAGCCCCCAGGAGCCCAACAGAGCCCCCATGACCCGAACAGAGCCCCCAGAACAAGAACAGAGCCCTCAGGACCACAACACAGCCCCCAGGACAACAACAGAGCCCCCAGGACCACAACAGAGCCCCCAGGACACGAACAGAGCCCTCAAGACCCCAACAGAGCCCCTAAGACCACAACAGAGCCTCCAGGACCCGAACAGAGCCCCCAGGAAAACAACAGAGCCCCCAGGAACACAACAGAGCCCCAGGACCACAAGAGAGCCCCAAGGACCACAAGAGAGCCCCCAGGACCACAACAGAGCCCCTAAGACCACAACCGAGTCCCTTAGACCACAACAGAGTACCCAGGACGACAAGAGAGCCCCCAAGACCACAACAGAGCCCCCAGGACTACAACAGAGCCCTGAGGACCACAACAGAGCCCCCAGGACCACAACAGAGCCCCCAGGACCCGAACAGAGCCCCCAGGACAACAACAGAGCCCGCAAAACCACAATAGAGACCCCAGGACCCCAACAGAGACTTCAGAACCCCAACAGAGTACCCAGGACCCAAACAGAGCCCCCAAGACACCAGCGAACACTCCAAGAAACAAACAGAGCCCCCAAGGAGCACAACAGAGACCCCAGGACCCGAACAGAGCCGCCAGGACCCGAAGAGAGCCCCCAGGACCCAAACAGAGCCCCCAGGACCCAAACAGAGCCCCCAGGACCGCAACAGAGCCCCCAAGGAACCAGCGAACACTCCAGGAACCAAACAGAGCCCCCAGGAGACCAACAGAGCCCCCATGACCCGAACAGAGCCCCCAGAACAAGAACAGAGCCCCCAGGACCACATCAGAGCCCCCAGGACCACAACAGAGCCCCCAGGACCACAGCAGAGCCCCCAGGACCGCAACAGAGCCCCCAAGACACCAGCGAAGACACCAGGACCCGAACAGAGCCCCCAGGAGTCCAACAGAGACCCCATGACCCGAACAGAGCCCCCAGGACCACAACAGAGCCCCCAGGAAAACAACAGAGACCCCAGGAACACAACAGAGCCCCCAACACCACAACAGAGCCCCAAGGACCAGAACAGAGCACCCAGGACCCGAAAAGAGCCCCCAGGACCCGAACAGAGCCCCCAGGACCCGAACAGAGCCCCCAGTAAGCCAACAGAGACCCCAGGACCCCAAGAAAGCCCTTAGGACACGAACAGAGCCGCCAGGACCCCAGCAGAGACCCCAGGACCCCAACAGAGCCCTTAGGACACAAACAGAGCCCCCCGGACACGAACAGAGCCCCCAGGACGTGAGCAGAGGTCCCAGGACCCCAACAGAGCCCGCAGGACCTCAACAGAGCCCTCAGGATCCGAACAGAGCCCCCAGGACACCAACAGAGCCCCCAAGACCGCAACAGAGCCACCAAGACCCGAACAGAGCCCCCAGCATTACAACAGAGCACCCAGGACCACAACAGAGCCCGCACGACCCGAACAGAGCCCCCAGGACCCCAACAGAGCCCCGAAAACCACAACAGAGCCCCCAGGACCCCAACAGAGCCCCCAGGACCCCAACAGAGCTCCCAGGACACGAAAAGAGCCCCCAGGACCCAAACAGAGCCCCCACGACACCAACATAGCCCCCAGGACACCAACAGGGCCCCCAGGACCACAACAGAGACCCCAGGACCCGAACAGAGTTTCCAGGAACCCAACAGTGCCTTGAGGACGCCAACAGAACCCCCAGGACCCTAACAGAGCCCCCACGACACCAACATAGCCCCCAGGACCCCAACAGAGCCCCCAGGAACCCAACAGAGCCCCCAGGACACGAACAGAGCCCCCAAGACCACAACAGAGCCCCCAGGACCACAACAGAGAACCCAGGACATGAACAGAGCCCCCAGGACCACAACAGAGCCTCCAGGACGCCAACAGAGACCCCAGGACAACAACAGAGCCCCCAGGACCACAACAGAGCCGCCAGGACAACAACAGAGCCCGCAAAACCACAACAGAGACCCCAGGACACGAACAGAGCCCCCAAGACCCCAACAGAGCACCCAGAACCACAACAGAGCCCCCAGGACAACAACAGAGCCCCCAAGACACCAGCGAACACTCCAAGAAACAAACAGAGCCCCCAAGGAGCACAACAGAGACCCCAGGACCCGAACAGAGCCGCCAGGACCCGAAGAGAGCCCCCAGGACCCAAACAGAGCCCCCAGGACCCAAACAGAGCCCCCAGGACCGCAACAGAGCCCCCAAGACACCAGCGAACACTCCAGGAACCAAACAGAGCCCCCAGGAGACCAACAGAGCCCCCATGACCCGAACAGAGCCCCCAGAACAAGAACAGAGCCCCCAGGACCACATCAGAGCCCCCAGGACCACAACAGAGCCCCCAGGACCACAGCAGAGCCCCCAGGACCGCAACAGAGCCCCCAAGACACCAGCGAAGACACCAGGACCCGAACAGAGCCCCCAGGAGTCCAACAGAGACCCCATGACCCGAACAGAGCCCCCAGGACCACAACAGAGCCCCCAGGAAAACAAC
Organism: Opisthocomus hoazin; assembly: GCF_030867145.1. Lineage (NCBI taxonomy): Eukaryota > Metazoa > Chordata > Aves > Opisthocomiformes > Opisthocomidae > Opisthocomus > Opisthocomus hoazin. The sequence continues at coordinate 8,332,552 of NC_134438.1, read as the reverse complement.
AGAGACCCCAGGAACACAACAGAGCCCCCAGGACCCAAACAGAGCCCCAAGGACCAGAACAGAGCACCCAGGACCCAAAAAGAGCCCCCAGGACCCGAACAGAGCCCCCAGGACCCGAACAGAGCCCCCAGTAAGCCAACAGAGACCCCAGGACCCCAAGAAAGCCCTTAGGACACGAACAGAGCCGCCAGGACCCCAGCAGAGACCCCAGGACCCCAACAGAGCCCCCAGGACCGCAACAGAGCCCCCAAGACACCAGCGAACACTCCAGGAACCAAACAGAGCCCCCAGGAGCCCAACAGAGCCCCCATGACCCGAACAGAGCCCCCAGAACAAGAACAGAGCCCTCAGGACCACAACACAGCCCCCAGGACAACAACAGAGCCCCCAGGACCACAACAGAGCCGCCAGGACACGAACAGAGCCCTCAAGACCCCAACAGAGCCCCTAAGACCACAACAGAGCCTCCAGGACCCGAACAGAGCCCCCAGGAAAACAACAGAGCCCCCAGGAACACAACAGAGCCCCAGGACCACAAGAGAGCCCCAAGGACCACAAGAGAGCCCCCAGGACCACAACAGAGCCCCTAAGACCACAACCGAGTCCCTTAGACCACAACAGAGTACCCAGGACGACAAGAGAGCCCCCAAGACCACAACAGAGCCCCCAGGACTACAACAGAGCCCTGAGGACCACAACAGAGCCCCCAGGACCACAACAGAGCCCCCAGGACCCGAACAGAGCCCCCAGGACAACAACAGAGCCCGCAAAACCACAATAGAGACCCCAGGACCCCAACAGAGCCTTCAGAACCCCAACAGAGTACCCAGGACCCAAACAGAGCCCCCAGGACAACAACAGAGCCCCCAAGACACCAGCGAACACTCCAAGAAACAAACAGAGCCCCCAAGGAGCACAACAGAGACCCCAGGACCCGAACAGAGCCGCCAGGACCCGAAGAGAGCCCCCAGGACCCAAACAGAGCCCCCAGGACCCAAACAGAGCCCCCAGGACCGCAACAGAGCCCCCAAGGAACCAGCGAACACTCCAGGAACCAAACAGAGCCCCCAGGAGACCAACAGAGCCCCCATGACCCGAACAGAGCCCCCAGAACAAGAACAGAGCCCCCAGGACCACATCAGAGCCCCCAGGACCACAACAGAGCCCCCAGGACCACAGCAGAGCCCCCAGGACCGCAACAGAGCCCCCAAGACACCAGCGAAGACACCAGGACCCGAACAGAGCCCCCAGGAGTCCAACAGAGACCCCATGACCCGAACAGAGCCCCCAGGACCACAACAGAGCCCCCAGGAAAACAACAGAGACCCCAGGAACACAACAGAGCCCCCAACACCACAACAGAGCCCCAAGGACCAGAACAGAGCACCCAGGACCCGAAAAGAGCCCCCAGGACCCGAACAGAGCCCCCAGGACCCGAACAGAGCCCCCAGTAAGCCAACAGAGACCCCAGGACCCCAAGAAAGCCCTTAGGACACGAACAGAGCCGCCAGGACCCCAGCAGAGACCCCAGGACCCCAACAGAGCCCTTAGGACACAAACAGAGCCCCCCGGACACGAACAGAGCCCCCAGGACGTGAGCAGAGGTCCCAGGACCCCAACAGAGCCCGCAGGACCTCAACAGAGCCCTCAGGATCCGAACAGAGCCCCCAGGACACCAACAGAGCCCCCAAGACCGCAACAGAGCCACCAAGACCCGAACAGAGCCCCCAGCATTACAACAGAGCACCCAGGACCACAACAGAGCCCGCACGACCCGAACAGAGCCCCCAGGACCCCAACAGAGCCCCGAAAACCACAACAGAGCCCCCAGGACCCCAACAGAGCCCCCAGGACCCCAACAGAGCTCCCAGGACACGAAAAGAGCCCCCAGGACCCAAACAGAGCCCCCACGACACCAACATAGCCCCCAGGACACCAACAGGGCCCCCAGGACCACAACAGAGACCCCAGGACCCGAACAGAGTTTCCAGGAACCCAACAGTGCCTTGAGGACGCCAACAGAACCCCCAGGACACTAACAGAGCCCCCACGACACCAACATAGCCCCCAGGACCCCAACAGAGCCCCCAGGAACCCAACAGAGCCCCCAGGACACGAACAGAGCCCCCAAGACCACAACAGAGCCCCCAGGACCACAACAGAGAACCCAGGACATGAACAGAGCCCCCAGGACCACAACAGAGCCTCCAGGACGCCAACAGAGACCCCAGGACAACAACAGAGCCCCCAGGACCACAACAGAGCCGCCAGGACAACAACAGAGCCCGCAAAACCACAACAGAGACCCCAGGACACGAACAGAGCCCCCAAGACCCCAACAGAGCACCCAGAACCACAACAGAGCCCCCAGGAAAACAACAGAGCCCCCTGGACCACAGCGAAGACACCAGGACCCGAACAGAGCCCCCAGGAACCCAACAGAGACCCCAGGACCCAAACAGAGCCCCCAGGACCCAAACAGAGCCCCCAGGACAACAACAGAGCCCCCAAGACACCAGCGAACACTCCAAGAAACAAACAGAGCCCCCAAGGAGCACAACAGAGACCCCAGGACCCGAACAGAGCCGCCAGGACCCGAAGAGAGCCCCCAGGACCCAAAGAGAGCCCCCAGGACCCAAGCAGAGCCCCCAGGACCGCAACAGAGCCCCCAAGACACCAGCGAACACTCCAGGAACCAAACAGAGCCCCCAGGAGACCAACAGAGCCCCCATGACCCGAACAGAGCCCCCAGAACAAGAACAGAGCCCCCAGGACCACATCAGAGCCCCCAGGACCACAACAGAGCCCCCAGGACCACAGCAGAGCCCCCAGGACCGCAACAGAGCCCCCAAGACACCAGCGAAGACACCAGGACCCGAACAGAGCCCCCAGGAGTCCAACAGAGACCCCATGACCCGAACAGAGCCCCCAGGACCACAACAGAGCCCCCAGGAAAACAACAGAGACCCCAGGAACACAACAGAGCCCCCAGGACCCAAACAGAGCCCCAAGGACCAGAACAGAGCACCCAGGACCCGAAAAGAGCCCCCAGGACCCGAACAGAGCCCCCAGGACCCGAACAGAGCCCCCAGTAAGCCAACAGAGACCCCAGGACCCCAAGAAAGCCCTTAGGACACGAACAGAGCCGCCAGGACCCCAGCAGAGACCCCAGGACCCCAACAGAGCCCCCAGGACCGCAACAGAGCCCCCAAGACACCAGCGAACACTCCAGGAACCAAACAGAGCCCCCAGGAGCCCAACAGAGCCCCCATGACCCGAACAGAGCCCCCAGAACAAGAACAGAGCCCTCAGGACCACAACACAGCCCCCAGGACAACAACAGAGCCCCCAGGACCACAACAGAGCCGCCAGGACACGAACAGAGCCCTCAAGACCCCAACAGAGCCCCTAAGACCACAACAGAGCCTCCAGGACCCGAACAGAGCCCCCAGGAAAACAACAGAGCCCCCAGGAACACAACAGAGCCCCAGGACCACAAGAGAGCCCCAAGGACCACAAGAGAGCCCCCAGGACCACAACAGAGCCCCTAAGACCACAACCGAGTCCCTTAGACCACAACAGAGTACCCAGGACGACAAGAGAGCCCCCAAGACCACAACAGAGCCCCCAGGACTACAACAGAGCCCTGAGGACCACAACAGAGCCCCCAGGACCACAACAGAGCCCCCAGGACCCGAACAGAGCCCCCAGGACAACAACAGAGCCCGCAAAACCACAATAGAGACCCCAGGACCCCAACAGAGCCTTCAGAACCCCAACAGAGTACCCAGGACCACAACAGAGCCCCCAGGACAACAACAGAGCCCCCAAGACACCAGCGAACACTCCAAGAAACAAACAGAGCCCCCAAGGAGCACAACAGAGACCCCAGGACCCGAACAGAGCCGCCAGGACCCGAAGAGAGCCCCCAGGACCCAAACAGAGCCCCCAGGACCCAAACAGAGCCCCCAGGACCGCAACAGAGCCCCCAAGGAACCAGCGAACACTCCAGGAACCAAACAGAGCCCCCAGGAGACCAACAGAGCCCCCATGACCCGAACAGAGCCCCCAGAACAAGAACAGAGCCCCCAGGACCACATCAGAGCCCCCAGGACCACAACAGAGCCCCCAGGACCACAGCAGAGCCCCCAGGACCGCAACAGAGCCCCCAAGACACCAGCGAAGACACCAGGACCCGAACAGAGCCCCCAGGAGTCCAACAGAGACCCCATGACCCGAACAGAGCCCCCAGGACCACAACAGAGCCCCCAGGAAAACAACAGAGACCCCAGGAACACAACAGAGCCCCCAACACCACAACAGAGCCCCAAGGACCAGAACAGAGCACCCAGGACCCGAAAAGAGCCCCCAGGACCCGAACAGAGCCCCCAGGACCCGAACAGAGCCCCCAGTAAGCCAACAGAGACCCCAGGACCCCAAGAAAGCCCTTAGGACACGAACAGAGCCGCCAGGACCCCAGCAGAGACCCCAGGACCCCAACAGAGCCCTTAGGACACAAACAGAGCCCCCCGGACACGAACAGAGCCCCCAGGACGTGAGCAGAGGTCCCAGGACCCCAACAGAGCCCGCAGGACCTCAACAGAGCCCTCAGGATCCGAACAGAGCCCCCAGGACACCAACAGAGCCCCCAAGACCGCAACAGAGCCACCAAGACCCGAACAGAGCCCCCAGCATTACAACAGAGCACCCAGGACCACAACAGAGCCCGCACGACCCGAACAGAGCCCCCAGGACCCCAACAGAGCCCCGAAAACCACAACAGAGCCCCCAGGACCCCAACAGAGCCCCCCGGACCCCAACAGAGCTCCCAGGACACGAAAAGAGCCCCCAGGACCCAAACAGAGCCCCCACGACACCAACATAGCCCCCAGGACACCAACAGGGCCCCCAGGACCACAACAGAGACCCCAGGAACCGAACAGAGTTTCCAGGAACCCAACAGTGCCTTGAGGACGCCAACAGAACCCCCAGGACCCTAACAGAGCCCCCACGACACCAACATAGCCCCCAGGACCCCAACAGAGCCCCCAGGAACCCAACAGAGCCCCCAGGACACGAACAGAGCCCCCAAGACCACAACAGAGCCCCCAGGACCACAACAGAGAACCCAGGACATGAACAGAGCCCCCAGGACCACAACAGAGCCTCCAGGACGCCAACAGAGACCCCAGGACAACAACAGAGCCCCCAGGACCACAACAGAGCCGCCAGGACAACAACAGAGCCCGCAAAACCACAACAGAGACCCCAGGACCCCAACAGAGCCATCAGGACCCCAACAGAGCACCCAGAACCACAACAGAGCCCCCAGGAAAACAACAGAGCCCCCTGGACCCCAGCGAAGACACCAGGACCCGAACAGAGCCCCCAGGAACCCAACAGAGACCCCAGGACCCAAACAGAGCCCCCAGGACCCAAACAGAGCCCCCAGGACAACAACAGAGCCCCCAAGACACCAGCGAACACTCCAAGAAACAAACAGAGCCCCCAAGGAGCACAACAGAGACCCCAGGACCCGAACAGAGCCGCCAGGACCCGAAGAGAGCCCCCAGGACCCAAACAGAGCCCCCAGGACCCAAACAGAGCCCCCAGGACCGCAACAGAGCCCCCAAGACACCAGCGAACACTCCAGGAACCAAACAGAGCCCCCAGGAGCCCAACAGAGCCCCCATGACCCGAACAGAGCCCCCAGAACAAGAACAGAGCCCCCAGGACCACAACACAGCCCCCAGGACAACAACAGAGCCCCCAGGACCACAAAACAGCCGCCAGGACACGAACAGAGCCCTCAAGACCCCAACAGAGACCCTAAGACCACAACAGAGCCTCCAGTACCCGAACAGAGCCCCCAGGAAAACAACAGAGCCCCCAGGACCACAACAGAGCCCCAGGACCACAAGAGAGCCCCAAGGACCACAAGAGAGCCCCCAGGACCACAACAGAGCCCCTAAGACCACAACCGAGTCCCTTAGACCACAACAGAGTACCCAGGACGACAAGAGAGCCCCCAAGACCACAACAGAGCCCCCAAGACCACAACAGAGCCCCCAGGACTACAACAGAGCCCTGAGGACCACAACAGAGCCCCCAGGACCACAACAGAGCCCCCAGGACAACAACAGAGCCCGCAAAACCACAATAGAGACCCCAGGACCCCAACAGAGCCTTCAGAACCCCAACAGAGTACCCAGGACCACAACAGAGCCCCCAGGACAACAACAGAGCCCCCAAGACACCAGCGAACACTCCAAGAAACAAACAGAGCCCCCAAGGAGCACAACAGAGACCCCAGGACTCGAACAGAGCCGCCAGGACCCGAAGAGAGCCCCCAGGACCCAAACAGAGCCCCCAGGACCCAAACAGAGCCCCCAGGACCGCAACAGAGCCCCCAAGGAACCAGCGAACACTCCAGGAACCAAACAGAACCCCCAGGAGCCCAACAGAGCCCCCATGACCCGAACAGAGCCCCCAGAACAAGAACAGAGCCCCCAGGACCACAACAGAGCCCCCAGGACCACAGCAGAGCCCCCAGGACCGCAACAGAGCCCCCAAGACACCAGCGAAGACACCAGGACCCGAACAGAGCCCCCAGGACAACAACAGAGCCCCCATGACCCGAACAGAGCCCCCAGGACCACAACAGAGCCCCCAGGAAAACAACAGAGCCCCCAGGAACACAACAGAGCCCCCAAGACCACAACAGAGCCCCAAGGACCAGAACAGAGCACCCAGGACCCGAACAGAGCCCCCAGGACCCAAACAGAGCCCCCAAGACACCAGCGAACACTCCAGGAACCAAACAGAGCCCTCAGGAGCCCAACAGAGCCCCCATGACCCGAACAGAGCCCCCAGAACAAGAACAGAGCCCCCAGGACCACAACACAGCCCCCAGGACAACAACAGAGCCCCCAGGACCACAACAGAGCCCCCAGGACCCCAACAGAGCCCCCAGGACCCCAACAGAGCTCCCAGGACACGAAAAGAGCCCCCAGGACCCAAACAGAGCCCCCACGACACCAACATAGCCCCCAGGACACCAACAGGGCCCCCAGGACCACAACAGAGACCCCAGGACCCGAACAGAGTTTCCAGGAACCCAACAGTGCCTTGAGGACGCCAACAGAACCCCCAGGACCCTAACAGAGCCCCCACGACACCAACATAGCCCCCAGGACCCCAACAGAGCCCCCAGGAACCCAACAGAGCCCCCAGGACACGAACAGAGCCCCCAAGACCACAACAGAGCCCCCAGGACCACAACAGAGAACCCAGGACATGAACAGAGCCCCCACGACCACAACAGAGCCTCCAGGACGCCAACAGAGACCCCAGGACAACAACAGAGCCCCCAGGACCACAACAGAGCCGCCAGGACAACAACAGAGCCCGCAAAACCACAACAGAGACCCCAGGACACGAACAGAGCCCCCAAGACCCCAACAGAGCACCCAGAACCACAACAGAGCCCCCAGGAAAACAACAGAGCCCCCTGGACCCCAGCGAAGACACCAGGACCCGAACAGAGCCCCCAGGAACCCAACAGAGACCCCAGGACCCAAACAGAGCCCCCAGGAAAACAACAGAGCCCCCAGGACCACAACAGAGCCCCAGGACCACAAGAGAGCCCCAAGGACCACAAGAGAGCCCCCAGGACCACAACAGAGCCCCTAAGACCACAACCGAGTCCCTTAGACAACAACAGAGTACCCAGGACGACAAGAGAGCCCCCAAGACCACAACAGAGCCCCCAGGACTACAACAGAGCCCTGAGGACCACAACAGAGCCCCCAGGACCACAACAGAGCCCCCAGGACCCGAACAGAGCCCCCAGGACACCAACAGAGCCCGCAAAACCACAATAGAGATCCCAGGACCCCAACAGAGCCTTCAGAACCCCAACAGAGTACCCAGGACCCAAACAGAGCCCCCAGGACAACAACAGAGCCCCCAAGACACCAGCGAACACTCCAAGAAACAAACAGAGCCCCCAAGGAGCCCAACAGAGACCCCAGGACCCGAACAGAGCCGCCAGGACCCGAAGAGAGCCCCCAGGACCCAAACAGAGCCCCCAGGACCCAAACAGAGCCCCCAGGACCGCAACAGAGCCCCCAAGGAACCAGCGAACACTCCAGGAACCAAACAGAACCCCCAGGAGACCAACAGAGCCCCCATGACCCGAACAGAGCCCCCAGAACAAGAACAGAGCCCCCAGGACCACATCAGAGCCCCCAGGACCACAACAGAGCCCCCAGGACCACAGCAGAGCCCCCAGGACTGCAACAGAGCCCCCAAGACACCAGCGAAGACACCAGAACCCGAACAGAGCCCCCAGGAGTCCAACAGAGACCCCATGACCCGAACAGAGCCCCCAGGACCACAACAGAGCCCCCAGGAAAACAACAGAGCCCCCAGGAACACAACAGAGCCCCCAAGACCACAACAGAGCCCCAAGGACCAGAACAGAGCACCCAGGACCCGAAAAGAGCCCCCAGGACCCGAACAGAGCCCCCAGGACCCGAACAGAGCCCCCAGTAAGCCAACAGAGACCCCAGGACCCCAAGAAAGCCCTTAGGACACGAACAGAGCCGCCAGGACCCCAGCAGAGACCCCAGGACCCCAACAGAGCCCCCAGGACCGCAACAGAGCCCCCAAGACACCAGCGAACACTCCAGGAACCAAACAGAGCCCCCAGGAGCCCAACAGAGCCCCCATGACCCGAACAGAGCCCCCAGAACAAGAACAGAGCCCTCAGGACCACAACACAGCCCCCAGGACAACAACAGAGCCCCCAGGACCACAACAGAGCCGCCAGGACACGAACAGAGCCCTCAAGACCCCAACAGAGCCCCTAAGACCACAACAGAGCCTCCAGGACCCGAACAGAGCCCCCAGGAAAACAACAGAGCCCCCAGGAACACAACAGAGCCCCAGGACCACAAGAGAGCCCCAAGGACCACAAGAGAGCCCCCAGGACCACAACAGAGCCCCTAAGACCACAACCGAGTCCCTTAGACCACAACAGAGTACCCAGGACGACAAGAGAGCCCCCAAGACCACAACAGAGCCCCCAGGACTACAACAGAGCCCTGAGGACCACAACAGAGCCCCCAGGACCACAACAGAGCCCCCAGGACCCGAACAGAGCCCCCAGGACAACAACAGAGCCCGCAAAACCACAATAGAGACCCCAGGACCCCAACAGAGCCTTCAGAACCCCAACAGAGTACCCAGGACCCAAACAGAGCCCCCAGGACAACAACAGAGCCCCCAAGACACCAGCGAACACTCCAAGAAACAAACAGAGCCCCCAAGGAGCACAACAGAGACCCCAGGACCCGAACAGAGCCGCCAGGACCCAAAGAGAGCCCCCAGGACCCAAACAGAGCCCCCAGGACCCAAACAGAGCCCCCAGGACCGCAACAGAGCCCCCAAGGAACCAGCGAACACTCCAGGAACCAAACAGAGCCCCCAGGAGACCAACAGAGCCCCCATGACCCGAACAGAGCCCCCAGAACAAGAACAGAGCCCCCAGGACCACAACACAGCCCCCAGGACAACAACAGAGCCCCCAGGACCACAACAGAGCCGCCAGGACACGAACAGAGCCCTCAAGACCCCAACAGAGCCCCTAAGACCACAACAGAGCCTCCAGGACCCGAACAGAGCCCCCAGGAAAACAACAGAGCCCCCAGGACCACAACAGAGCCCCAGGACCACAAGAGAGCCCCAAGGACCACAAGAGAGCCCCCAGGACCACAACAGAGCCCCTAAGACCACAACCGAGTCCCTTAGACAACAACAGAGTACCCAGGACGACAAGAGAGCCCCCAAGACAACAACAGAGCCCCCAGGACTACAACAGAGCCCTGAGGACCACAACAGAGCCCCCAGGACCACAACAGAGCCCCCAGGACCCGAACAGAGCCCCCAGGACACCAACAGAGCCCGCAAAACCACAATAGAGATCCCAGGACCCCAACAGAGCCTTCAGAACCCCAACAGAGTACCCAGGACCCAAACAGAGCCCCCAGGACAACAACAGAGCCCCCAAGACACCAGCGAACACTCCAAGAAACAAACAGAGCCCCCAAGGAGCCCAACAGAGACCCCAGGACCCGAACAGAGCCGCCAGGACCCGAAGAGAGCCCCCAGGACCCAAACAGAGCCCCCAGGACCCAAACAGAGCCCCCAGGACCGCAACAGAGCCCCCAAGGAACCAGCGAACACTCCAGGAACCAAACAGAACCCCCAGGAGACCAACAGAGCCCCCATGACCCGAACAGAGCCCCCAGAACAAGAACAGAGCCCCCAGGACCACATCAGAGCCCCCAGGACCACAACAGAGCCCCCAGGACCACAGCAGAGCCCCCAGGACTGCAACAGAGCCCCCAAGACACCAGCGAAGACACCAGAACCCGAACAGAGCCCCCAGGAGTCCAACAGAGACCCCATGACCCGAACAGAGCCCCCAGGACCACAACAGAGCCCCCAGGAAAACAACAGAGCCCCCAGGAACACAACAGAGCCCCCAAGACCACAACAGAGCCCCAAGGACCAGAACAGAGCACCCAGGACCCGAAAAGAGCCCCCAGGACCCGAACAGAGCCCCCAGGACCCGAACAGAGCCCCCAGTAAGCCAACAGAGACCCCAGGACCCCAAGAAAGCCCTTAGGACACGAACAGAGCCGCCAGGACCCCAGCAGAGACCCCAGGACCCCAACAGAGCCCCCAGGACCGCAACAGAGCCCCCAAGACACCAGCGAACACTCCAGGAACCAAACAGAGCCCCCAGGAGCCCAACAGAGCCCCCATGACCCGAACAGAGCCCCCAGAACAAGAACAGAGCCCTCAGGACCACAACACAGCCCCCAGGACAACAACAGAGCCCCCAGGACCACAACAGAGCCGCCAGGACACGAACAGAGCCCTCAAGACCCCAACAGAGCCCCTAAGACCACAACAGAGCCTCCAGGACCCGAACAGAGCCCCCAGGAAAACAACAGAGCCCCCAGGAACACAACAGAGCCCCAGGACCACAAGAGAGCCCCAAGGACCACAAGAGAGCCCCCAGGACCACAACAGAGCCCCTAAGACCACAACCGAGTCCCTTAGACCACAACAGAGTACCCAGGACGACAAGAGAGCCCCCAAGACCACAACAGAGCCCCCAGGACTACAACAGAGCCCTGAGGACCACAACAGAGCCCCCAGGACCACAACAGAGCCCCCAGGACCCGAACAGAGCCCCCAGGACAACAACAGAGCCCGCAAAACCACAATAGAGACCCCAGGACCCCAACAGAGCCTTCAGAACCCCAACAGAGTACCCAGGACCCAAACAGAGCCCCCAGGACAACAACAGAGCCCCCAAGACACCAGCGAACACTCCAAGAAACAAACAGAGCCCCCAAGGAGCACAACAGAGACCCCAGGACCCGAACAGAGCCGCCAGGACCCAAAGAGAGCCCCCAGGACCCAAACAGAGCCCCCAGGACCCAAACAGAGCCCCCAGGACCGCAACAGAGCCCCCAAGGAACCAGCGAACACTCCAGGAACCAAACAGAGCCCCCAGGAGACCAACAGAGCCCCCATGACCCGAACAGAGCCCCCAGAACAAGAACAGAGCCCCCAGGACCACAACACAGCCCCCAGGACAACAACAGAGCCGCCAGGACCACAACAGAGCCGCCAGGACACGAACAGAGCCCTCAAGACCCCAACAGAGCCCCTAAGACCACAACAGAGCCTCCAGGACCCGAACAGAGCCCCCAGGAAAACAACAGAGCCCCCAGGACCACAACAGAGCCCCAGGACCACAAGAGAGCCCCAAGGACCACAAGAGAGCCCCCAGGACCACAACAGAGCCCCTAAGACCACAACCGAGTCCCTTAGACAACAACAGAGTACCCAGGACGACAAGAGAGCCCCCAAGACAACAACAGAGCCCCCAGGACTACAACAGAGCCCTGAGGACCACAACAGAGCCCCCAGGACCACAACAGAGCCCCCAGGACCCGAACAGAGCCCCCAGGACACCAACAGAGCCCGCAAAACCACAATAGAGATCCCAGGACCCCAACAGAGCCTTCAGAACCCCAACAGAGTACCCAGGACCCAAACAGAGCCCCCAGGACAACAACAGAGCCCCCAAGACACCAGCGAACACTCCAAGAAACAAACAGAGCCCCCAAGGAGCCCAACAGAGACCCCAGGACCCGAACAGAGCCGCCAGGACCCGAAGAGAGCCCCCAGGACCCAAACAGAGCCCCCAGGACCCAAACAGAGCCCCCAGGACCGCAACAGAGCCCCCAAGGAACCAGCGAACACTCCAGGAACCAAACAGAACCCCCAGGAGACCAACAGAGCCCCCATGACCCGAACAGAGCCCCCAGAACAAGAACAGAGCCCCCAGGACCACATCAGAGCCCCCAGGACCACAACAGAGCCCCCAGGACCACAGCAGAGCCCCCAGGACTGCAACAGAGGCCCCAAGACACCAGCGAAGACACCAGGACCCGAACAGAGCCCCCAGGAGTCCAACAGAGACCCCATGACCCGAACAGAGCCCCCAGGACCACAACAGAGCCCCCAGGAAAACAACAGAGCCCCCAGGAACACAACAGAGCCGCCAGGACACGAACAGAGCCCTCAAGACCCCAACAGAGCCCCTAAGACCACAACAGAGCCTCCAGGACCCGAACAGAGCCCCCAGGAAAACAACAGAGCCCCCAGGAACACAACAGAGCCCCAGGACCACAAGAGAGCCCCAAGGACCACAAGAGAGCCCCCAGGACCACAACAGAGCCCCTAAGACCACAACCGAGTCCCTTAGACCACAACAGAGTACCCAGGACGACAAGAGAGCCCCCAAGACCACAACAGAGCCCCCAGGACTACAACAGAGCCCTGAGGACCACAACAGAGCCCCCAGGACCACAACAGAGCCCCCAGGACCCGAACAGAGCCCCCAGGACAACAACAGAGCCCGCAAAACCACAATAGAGACCCCAGGACCCCAACAGAGCCTTCAGAACCCCAACAGAGTACCCAGGACCCAAACAGAGCCCCCAGGACAACAACAGAGCCCCCAAGACACCAGCGAACACTCCAAGAAACAAACAGAGCCCCCAAGGAGCACAACAGAGACCCCAGGACCCGAACAGAGCCGCCAGGACCCAAAGAGAGCCCCCAGGACCCAAACAGAGCCCCCAGGACCCAAACAGAGCCCCCAGGACCGCAACAGAGCCCCCAAGGAACCAGCGAACACTCCAGGAACCAAACAGAGCCCCCAGGAGACCAACAGAGCCCCCATGACCCGAACAGAGCCCCCAGAACAAGAACAGAGCCCCCAGGACCACAACACAGCCCCCAGGACAACAACAGAGCCCCCAGGACCACAACAGAGCCGCCAGGACACGAACAGAGCCCTCAAGACCCCAACAGAGCCCCTAAGACCACAACAGAGCCTCCAGGACCCGAACAGAGCCCCCAGGAAAACAACAGAGCCCCCAGGACCACAACAGAGCCCCAGGACCACAAGAGAGCCCCAAGGACCACAAGAGAGCCCCCAGGACCACAACAGAGCCCCTAAGACCACAACCGAGTCCCTTAGACAACAACAGAGTACCCAGGACGACAAGAGAGCCCCCAAGACCACAACAGAGCCCCCAGGACTACAACAGAGCCCTGAGGACCACAACAGAGCCCCCAGGACCACAACAGAGCCCCCAGGACCCGAACAGAGCCCCCAGGACACCAACAGAGCCCGCAAAACCACAATAGAGATCCCAGGACCCCAACAGAGCCTTCAGAACCCCAACAGAGTACCCAGGACCCAAACAGAGCCCCCAGGACAACAACAGAGCCCCCAAGACACCAGCGAACACTCCAAGAAACAAACAGAGCCCCCAAGGAGCCCAACAGAGACCCCAGGACCCGAACAGAGCCGCCAGGACCCGAAGAGAGCCCCCAGGACCCAAACAGAGCCCCCAGGACCCAAACAGAGCCCCCAGGACCGCAACAGAGCCCCCAAGGAACCAGCGAACACTCCAGGAACCAAACAGAACCCCCAGGAGACCAACAGAGCCCCCATGACCCGAACAGAGCCCCCAGAACAAGAACAGAGCCCCCAGGACCACATCAGAGCCCCCAGGACCACAACAGAGCCCCCAGGACCACAGCAGAGCCCCCAGGACTGCAACAGAGCCCCCAAGACACCAGCGAAGACACCAGGACCCGAACAGAGCCCCCAGGAGTCCAACAGAGACCCCATGACCCGAACAGAGCCCCCAGGACCACAACAGAGCCCCCAGGAAAACAACAGAGCCCCCAGGAACACAACAGAGCCCCCAAGACCACAACAGAGCCCCAAGGACCAGAACAGAGCACCCAGGACCCGAAAAGAGCCCCCAGGACCCGAACAGAGCCCCCAGGACCCGAACAGAGCCCCCAGTAAGCCAACAGAGACCCCAGGACCCCAAGAAAGCCCTTAGGACACGAACAGAGCCGCCAGGACCCCAGCAGAGACCCCAGGACCCCAACAGAGCCCCCAGGACCGCAACAGAGCCCCCAAGACACCAGCGAACACTCCAGGAACCAAACAGAGCCCCCAGGAGCCCAACAGAGCCCCCATGACCCGAACAGAGCCCCCAGAACAAGAACAGAGCCCTCAGGACCACAACACAGCCCCCAGGACAACAACAGAGCCCCCAGGACCACAACAGAGCCGCCAGGACACGAACAGAGCCCTCAAGACCCCAACAGAGCCCCTAAGACCACAACAGAGCCTCCAGGACCCGAACAGAGCCCCCAGGAAAACAACAGAGCCCCCAGGAACACAACAGAGCCCCAGGACCACAAGAGAGCCCCAAGGACCACAAGAGAGCCCCCAGGACCACAACAGAGCCCCTAAGACCACAACCGAGTCCCTTAGACCACAACAGAGTACCCAGGACGACAAGAGAGCCCCCAAGACCACAACAGAGCCCCCAGGACTACAACAGAGCCCTGAGGACCACAACAGAGCCCCCAGGACCACAACAGAGCCCCCAGGACCCGAACAGAGCCCCCAGGACAACAACAGAGCCCGCAAAACCACAATAGAGACCCCAGGACCCCAACAGAGCCTTCAGAACCCCAACAGAGTACCCAGGACCCAAACAGAGCCCCCAGGACAACAACAGAGCCCCCAAGACACCAGCGAACACTCCAAGAAACAAACAGAGCCCCCAAGGAGCACAACAGAGACCCCAGGACCCGAACAGAGCCGCCAGGACCCGAAGAGAGCCCCCAGGACCAAAACAGAGCCCCCAGGACCCAAACAGAGCCCCCAGGACCGCAACAGAGCCCCCAAGGAACCAGCGAACACTCCAGGAACCAAACAGAGCCCCCAGGAGACCAACAGAGCCCCCATGACCCGAACAGAGCCCCCAGAACAAGAACAGAGCCCCCAGGACCACATCAGAGCCCCCAGGACCACAACAGAGCCCCCAGGACCACAGCAGAGCCCCCAGGACCGCAACAGAGCCCCCAAGACACCAGCGAAGACACCAGGACCCGAACAGAGCCCCCAGGAGTCCAACAGAGACCCCATGACCCGAACAGAGCCCCCAGGACCACAACAGAGCCCCCAGGAAAACAACAGAGACCCCAGGAACACAACAGAGCCCCCAACACCACAACAGAGCCCCAAGGACCAGAACAGAGCACCCAGGACCCGAAAAGAGCCCCCAGGACCCGAACAGAGCCCCCAGGACCCGAACAGAGCCCCCAGTAAGCCAACAGAGACCCCAGGACCCCAAGAAAGCCCTTAGGACACGAACAGAGCCGCCAGGACCCCAGCAGAGACCCCAGGACCCCAACAGAGCCCTTAGGACACAAACAGAGCCCCCCGGACACGAACAGAGCCCCCAGGACGTGAGCAGAGGTCCCAGGACCCCAACAGAGCCCGCAGGACCTCAACAGAGCCCTCAGGATCCGAACAGAGCCCCCAGGACACCAACAGAGCCCCCAAGACCGCAACAGAGCCACCAAGACCCGAACAGAGCCCCCAGCATTACAACAGAGCACCCAGGACCACAACAGAGCCCGCACGACCCGAACAGAGCCCCCAGGACCCCAACAGAGCCCCGAAAACCACAACAGAGCCCCCAGGACCCCAACAGAGCCCCCAGGACCCCAACAGAGCTCCCAGGACACGAAAAGAGCCCCCAGGACCCAAACAGAGCCCCCACGACACCAACATAGCCCCCAGGACACCAACAGGGCCCCCAGGACCACAACAGAGACCCCAGGACCCGAACAGAGTTTCCAGGAACCCAACAGTGCCTTGAGGACGCCAACAGAACCCCCAGGACCCTAACAGAGCCCCCACGACACCAACATAGCCCCCAGGACCCCAACAGAGCCCCCAGGAACCCAACAGAGCCCCCAGGACACGAACAGAGCCCCCAAGACCACAACAGAGCCCCCAGGACCACAACAGAGAACCCAGGACATGAACAGAGCCCCCACGACCACAACAGAGCCTCCAGGACGCCAACAGAGACCCCAGGACAACAACAGAGCCCCCAGGACCACAACAGAGCCGCCAGGACAACAACAGAGCCCGCAAAACCACAACAGAGACCCCAGGACACGAACAGAGCCCCCAAGACCCCAACAGAGCACCCAGAACCACAACAGAGCCCCCAGGAAAACAACAGAGCCCCCTGGACCCCAGCGAAGACACCAGGACCCGAACAGAGCCCCCAGGAAACCAACAGAGACCCCAGGACCCAAACAGAGCCCCCAGGAAAACAACAGAGCCCCCAGGACCACAACAGAGCCCCAGGACCACAAGAGAGCCCCAAGGACCACAAGAGAGCCCCCAGGACCACAACAGAGCCCCTAAGACCACAACCGAGTCCCTTAGACAACAACAGAGTACCCAGGACGACAAGAGAGCCCCCAAGACCACAACAGAGCCCCCAGGACTACAACAGAGCCCTGAGGACCACAACAGAGCCCCCAGGACCACAACAGAGCCCCCAGGACCCGAACAGAGCCCCCAGGACACCAACAGAGCCCGCAAAACCACAATAGAGATCCCAGGACCCCAACAGAGCCTTCAGAACCCCAACAGAGTACCCAGGACCCAAACAGAGCCCCCAGGACAACAACAGAGCCCCCAAGACACCAGCGAACACTCCAAGAAACAAACAGAGCCCCCAAGGAGCACAACAGAGACCCCAGGACCCGAACAGAGCCGCCAGGACCCGAAGAGAGCCCCCAGGACCCAAACAGAGCCCCCAGGACCCAAACAGAGCCCCCAGGACCGCAACAGAGCCCCCAAGGAACCAGCGAACACTCCAGGAACCAAACAGAACCCCCAGGAGACCAACAGAGCCCCCATGACCCGAACAGAGCCCCCAGAACAAGAACAGAGCCCCCAGGACCACATCAGAGCCCCCAGGACCACAACAGAGCCCCCAGGACCACAGCAGAGCCCCCAGGACTGCAACAGAGCCCCCAAGACACCAGCGAAGACACCAGGACCCGAACAGAGCCCCCAGGAGTCCAACAGAGACCCCATGACCCGAACAGAGCCCCCAGGACCACAACAGAGCCCCCAGGAAAACAACAGAGCCCCCAGGAACACAACAGAGCCCCCAAGACCACAACAGAGCCCCAAGGACCAGAACAGAGCACCCAGGACCCGAAAAGAGCCCCCAGGACCCGAACAGAGCCCCCAGGACCCGAACAGAGCCCCCAGTAAGCCAACAGAGACCCCAGGACCCCAAGAAAGCCCTTAGGACACGAACAGAGCCGCCAGGACCCCAGCAGAGACCCCAGGACCCCAACAGAGCCCCCAGGACCGCAACAGAGCCCCCAAGACACCAGCGAACACTCCAGGAACCAAACAGAGCCCCCAGGAGCCCAACAGAGCCCCCATGACCCGAACAGAGCCCCCAGAACAAGAACAGAGCCCTCAGGACCACAACACAGCCCCCAGGACAACAACAGAGCCCCCAGGACCACAACAGAGCCGCCAGGACACGAACAGAGCCCTCAAGACCCCAACAGAGCCCCTAAGACCACAACAGAGCCTCCAGGACCCGAACAGAGCCCCCAGGAAAACAACAGAGCCCCCAGGAACACAACAGAGCCCCAGGACCACAAGAGAGCCCCAAGGACCACAAGAGAGCCCCCAGGACCACAACAGAGCCCCTAAGACCACAACCGAGTCCCTTAGACCACAACAGAGTACCCAGGACGACAAGAGAGCCCCCAAGACCACAACAGAGCCCCCAGGACTACAACAGAGCCCTGAGGACCACAACAGAGCCCCCAGGACCACAACAGAGCCCCCAGGACCCGAACAGAGCCCCCAGGACAACAACAGAGCCCGCAAAACCACAATAGAGACCCCAGGACCCCAACAGAGCCTTCAGAACCCCAACAGAGTACCCAGGACCCAAACAGAGCCCCCAGGACAACAACAGAGCCCCCAAGACACCAGCGAACACTCCAAGAAACAAACAGAGCCCCCAAGGAGCACAACAGAGACCCCAGGACCCGAACAGAGCCGCCAGGACCCGAAGAGAGCCCCCAGGACCAAAACAGAGCCCCCAGGACCCAAACAGAGCCCCCAGGACCGCAACAGAGCCCCCAAGGAACCAGCGAACACTCCAGGAACCAAACAGAGCCCCCAGGAGACCAACAGAGCCCCCATGACCCGAACAGAGCCCCCAGAACAAGAACAGAGCCCCCAGGACCACATCAGAGCCCCCAGGACCACAACAGAGCCCCCAGGACCACAGCAGAGCCCCCAGGACCGCAACAGAGCCCCCAAGACACCAGCGAAGACACCAGGACCCGAACAGAGCCCCCAGGAGTCCAACAGAGACCCCATGACCCGAACAGAGCCCCCAGGACCACAACAGAGCCCCCAGGAAAACAACAGAGACCCCAGGAACACAACAGAGCCCCCAACACCACAACAGAGCCCCAAGGACCAGAACAGAGCACCCAGGACCCGAAAAGAGCCCCCAGGACCCGAACAGAGCCCCCAGGACCCGAACAGAGCCCCCAGTAAGCCAACAGAGACCCCAGGACCCCAAGAAAGCCCTTAGGACACGAACAGAGCCGTCAGGACCCCAGCAGAGACCCCAGGACCCCAACAGAGCCCTTAGGACACAAACAGAGCCCCCCGGACACGAACAGAGCCCCCAGGACGTGAGCAGAGGTCCCAGGACCCCAACAGAGCCCGCAGGACCTCAACAGAGCCCTCAGGATCCGAACAGAGCCCCCAGGACACCAACAGAGCCCCCAAGACCGCAACAGAGCCACCAAGACCCGAACAGAGCCCCCAGCATTACAACAGAGCACCCAGGACCACAACAGAGCCCGCACGACCCGAACAGAGCCCCCAGGACCCCAACAGAGCCCCGAAAACCACAACAGAGCCCCCAGGACCCCAACAGAGCCCCCAGGACCCCAACAGAGCTCCCAGGACACGAAAAGAGCCCCCAGGACCCAAACAGAGCCCCCACGACACCAACATAGCCCCCAGGACACCAACAGGGCCCCCAGGACCACAACAGAGACCCCAGGACCCGAACAGAGTTTCCAGGAACCCAACAGTGCCTTGAGGACGCCAACAGAACCCCAAGGACCCTAACAGAGCCCCCACGACACCAACATAGCCCCCAGGACCCCAACAGAGCCCCCAGGAACCCAACAGAGCCCCCAGGACACGAACAGAGCCCCCAAGACCACAACAGAGCCCCCAGGACCACAACAGAGAACCCAGGACATGAACAGAGCCCCCAGGACCACAACAGAGCCTCCAGGACGCCAACAGAGACCCCAGGACAACAACAGAGCCCCCAGGACCACAACAGAGCCGCCAGGACAACAACAGAGCCCGCAAAACCACAACAGAGACCCCAGGACACGAACAGAGCCCCTAAGACCCCAACAGAGCACCCAGAACCACAACAGAGCCCCCAGGAAAACAACAGAGCCCCCTGGACCCCAGCGAAGACACCAGGACCCGAACAGAGCCCCCAGGAACCCAACAGAGACCCCAGGACCCAAACAGAGCCCCCAGGAAAACAACAGAGCCCCCAGGACCACAACAGAGCCCCAGGACCACAAGAGAGCCCCAAGGACCACAAGAGAGCCCCCAGGACCACAACAGAGCCCCTAAGACCACAACCGAGTCCCTTAGACAACAACAGAGTACCCAGGACGACAAGAGAGCCCCCAAGACCACAACAGAGCCCCCAGGACTACAACAGAGCCCTGAGGACCACAACAGAGCCCCCAGGACCACAACAGAGCCCCCAGGACCCGAACAGAGCCCCCAGGACACCAACAGAGCCCGCAAAACCACAATAGAGATCCCAGGACCCCAACAGAGCCTTCAGAACCCCAACAGAGTACCCAGGACCCAAACAGAGCCCCCAGGACAACAACAGAGCCCCCAAGACACCAGCGAACACTCCAAGAAACAAACAGAGCCCCCAAGGAGCCCAACAGAGACCCCAGGACCCGAACAGAGCCGCCAGGACCCGAAGAGAGCCCCCAGGACCCAAACAGAGCCCCCAGGACCCAAACAGAGCCCCCAGGACCGCAACAGAGCCCCCAAGGAACCAGCGAACACTCCAGGAACCAAACAGAACCCCCAGGAGACCAACAGAGCCCCCATGACCCGAACAGAGCCCCCAGAACAAGAACAGAGCCCCCAGGACCACATCAGAGCCCCCAGGACCACAACAGAGCCCCCAGGACCACAGCAGAGCCCCCAGGACTGCAACAGAGCCCCCAAGACACCAGCGAAGACACCAGGACCCGAACAGAGCCCCCAGGAGTCCAACAGAGACCCCATGACCCGAACAGAGCCCCCAGGACCACAACAGAGCCCCCAGGAAAACAACAGAGCCCCCAGGAACACAACAGAGCCCCCAAGACCACAACAGAGCCCCAAGGACCAGAACAGAGCACCCAGGACCCGAAAAGAGCCCCCAGGACCCGAACAGAGCCCCCAGGACCCGAACAGAGCCCCCAGTAAGCCAACAGAGACCCCAGGACCCCAAGAAAGCCCTTAGGACACGAACAGAGCCGCCAGGACCCCAGCAGAGACCCCAGGACCCCAACAGAGCCCCCAGGACCGCAACAGAGCCCCCAAGACACCAGCGAACACTCCAGGAACCAAACAGAGCCCCCAGGAGCCCAACAGAGCCCCCATGACCCGAACAGAGCCCCCAGAACAAGAACAGAGCCCTCAGGACCACAACACAGCCCCCAGGACAACAACAGAGCCCCCAGGACCACAACAGAGCCGCCAGGACACGAACAGAGCCCTCAAGACCCCAACAGAGCCCCTAAGACCACAACAGAGCCTCCAGGACCCGAACAGAGCCCCCAGGAAAACAACAGAGCCCCCAGGAACACAACAGAGCCCCAGGACCACAAGAGAGCCCCAAGGACCACAAGAGAGCCCCCAGGACCACAACAGAGCCCCTAAGACCACAACCGAGTCCCTTAGACCACAACAGAGTACCCAGGACGACAAGAGAGCCCCCAAGACCACAACAGAGCCCCCAGGACTACAACAGAGCCCTGAGGACCACAACAGAGCCCCCAGGACCACAACAGAGCCCCCAGGACCCGAACAGAGCCCCCAGGACAACAACAGAGCCCGCAAAACCACAATAGAGACCCCAGGACCCCAACAGAGCCTTCAGAACCCCAACAGAGTACCCAGGACCCAAACAGAGCCCCCAGGACAACAACAGAGCCCCCAAGACACCAGCGAACACTCCAAGAAACAAACAGAGCCCCCAAGGAGCACAACAGAGACCCCAGGACCCGAACAGAGCCGCCAGGACCCGAAGAGAGCCCCCAGGACCCAAACAGAGCCCCCAGGACCCAAACAGAGCCCCCAGGACCGCAACAGAGCCCCCAAGGAACCAGCGAACACTCCAGGAACCAAACAGAGCCCCCAGGAGACCAACAGAGCCCCCATGACCCGAACAGAGCCCCCAGAACAAGAACAGAGCCCCCAGGACCACATCAGAGCCCCCAGGACCACAACAGAGCCCCCAGGACCACAGCAGAGCCCCCAGGACCGCAACAGAGCCCCCAAGACACCAGCAAAGACACCAGGACCCGAACAGAGCCCCCAGGAGTCCAACAGAGACCCCATGACACGAACAGAGCCCCCAGGACCACAACAGAGCCCCCAGGAAAACAACAGAGACCCCAGGAACACAACAGAGCCCCCAACACCACAACAGAGCCCCAAGGACCAGAACAGAGCACCCAGGACCCGAAAAGAGCCCCCAGGACCCGAACAGAGCCCCCAGGACCCGAACAGAGCCCCCAGTAAGCCAACAGAGACCCCAGGACCCCAAGAAAGCCCTTAGGACACGAACAGAGCCGTCAGGACCCCAGCAGAGACCCCAGGACCCCAACAGAGCCCTTAGGACACAAACAGAGCCCCCCGGACACGAACAGAGCCCCCAGGACGTGAGCAGAGGTCCCAGGACCCCAACAGAGCCCGCAGGACCTCAACAGAGCCCTCAGGATCCGAACAGAGCCCCCAGGACACCAACAGAGCCCCCAAGACCGCAACAGAGCCACCAAGACCCGAACAGAGCCCCCAGCATTACAACAGAGCACCCAGGACCACAACAGAGCCCGCACGACCCGAACAGAGCCCCCAGGACCCCAACAGAGCCCCGAAAACCACAACAGAGCCCCCAGGACCCCAACAGAGCCCCCAGGACCCCAACAGAGCTCCCAGGACACGAAAAGAGCCCCCAGGACCCAAACAGAGCCCCCACGACACCAACATAGCCCCCAGGACACCAACAGGGCCCCCAGGACCACAACAGAGACCCCAGGACCCGAACAGAGTTTCCAGGAACCCAACAGTGCCTTGAGGACGCCAACAGAACCCCCAGGACCCTAACAGAGCCCCCACGACACCAACATAGCCCCCAGGACCCCAACAGAGCCCCCAGGAACCCAACAGAGCCCCCAGGACACGAACAGAGCCCCCAAGACCACAACAGAGCCCCCAGGACCACAACAGAGAACCCAGGACATGAACAGAGCCCCCACGACCACAACAGAGCCTCCAGGACGCCAACAGAGACCCCAGGACAACAACAGAGCCCCCAGGACCACAACAGAGCCGCCAGGACAACAACAGAGCCCGCAAAACCACAACAGAGACCCCAGGACACGAACAGAGCCCCCAAGACCCCAACAGAGCACCCAGAACCACAACAGAGCCCCCAGGAAAACAACAGAGCCCCCTGGACCCCAGCGAAGACACCAGGACCCGAACAGAGCCCCCAGGAAACCAACAGAGACCCCAGGACCCAAACAGAGCCCCCAGGAAAACAACAGAGCCCCCAGGACCACAACAGAGCCCCAGGACCACAAGAGAGCCCCAAGGACCACAAGAGAGCCCCCAGGACCACAACAGAGCCCCTAAGACCACAACCGAGTCCCTTAGACAACAACAGAGTACCCAGGACGACAAGAGAGCCCCCAAGACCACAACAGAGCCCCCAGGACTACAACAGAGCCCTGAGGACCACAACAGAGCCCCCAGGACCACAACAGAGCCCCCAGGACCCGAACAGAGCCCCCAGGACACCAACAGAGCCCGCAAAACCACAATAGAGATCCCAGGACCCCAACAGAGCCTTCAGAACCCCAACAGAGTACCCAGGACCCAAACAGAGCCCCCAGGACAACAACAGAGCCCCCAAGACACCAGCGAACACTCCAAGAAACAAACAGAGCCCCCAAGGAGCCCAACAGAGACCCCAGGACCCGAACAGAGCCGCCAGGACCCGAAGAGAGCCCCCAGGACCCAAACAGAGCCCCCAGGACCCAAACAGAGCCCCCAGGACCGCAACAGAGCCCCCAAGGAACCAGCGAACACTCCAGGAACCAAACAGAACCCCCAGGAGACCAACAGAGCCCCCATGACCCGAACAGAGCCCCCAGAACAAGAACAGAGCCCCCAGGACCACATCAGAGCCCCCAGGACCACAACAGAGCCCCCAGGACCACAGCAGAGCCCCCAGGACTGCAACAGAGCCCCCAAGACACCAGCGAAGACACCAGGACCCGAACAGAGCCCCCAGGAGTCCAACAGAGACCCCATGACCCGAACAGAGCCCCCAGGACCACAACAGAGCCCCCAGGAAAACAACAGAGCCCCCAGGAACACAACAGAGCCCCCAAGACCACAACAGAGCCCCAAGGACCAGAACAGAGCACCCAGGACCCGAAAAGAGCCCCCAGGACCCGAACAGAGCCCCCAGGACCCGAACAGAGCCCCCAGTAAGCCAACAGAGACCCCAGGACCCCAAGAAAGCCCTTAGGACACGAACAGAGCCGCCAGGACCCCAGCAGAGACCCCAGGACCCCAACAGAGCCCCCAGGACCGCAACAGAGCCCCCAAGACACCAGCGAACACTCCAGGAACCAAACAGAGCCCCCAGGAGCCCAACAGAGCCCCCATGACCCGAACAGAGCCCCCAGAACAAGAACAGAGCCCTCAGGACCACAACACAGCCCCCAGGACAACAACAGAGCCCCCAGGACCACAACAGAGCCGCCAGGACACGAACAGAGCCCTCAAGACCCCAACAGAGCCCCTAAGACCACAACAGAGCCTCCAGGACCCGAACAGAGCCCCCAGGAAAACAACAGAGCCCCCAGGAACACAACAGAGCCCCAGGACCACAAGAGAGCCCCAAGGACCACAAGAGAGCCCCCAGGACCACAACAGAGCCCCTAAGACCACAACCGAGTCCCTTAGACCACAACAGAGTACCCAGGACGACAAGAGAGCCCCCAAGACCACAACAGAGCCCCCAGGACTACAACAGAGCCCTGAGGACCACAACAGAGCCCCCAGGACCACAACAGAGCCCCCAGGACCCGAACAGAGCCCCCAGGACAACAACAGAGCCCGCAAAACCACAATAGAGACCCCAGGACCCCAACAGAGCCTTCAGAACCCCAACAGAGTACCCAGGACCCAAACAGAGCCCCCAGGACAACAACAGAGCCCCCAAGACACCAGCGAACACTCCAAGAAACAAACAGAGCCCCCAAGGAGCACAACAGAGACCCCAGGACCCGAACAGAGCCGCCAGGACCCGAAGAGAGCCCCCAGGACCAAAACAGAGCCCCCAGGACCCAAACAGAGCCCCCAGGACCGCAACAGAGCCCCCAAGGAACCAGCGAACACTCCAGGAACCAAACAGAGCCCCCAGGAGACCAACAGAGCCCCCATGACCCGAACAGAGCCCCCAGAACAAGAACAGAGCCCCCAGGACCACATCAGAGCCCCCAGGACCACAACAGAGCCCCCAGGACCACAGCAGAGCCCCCAGGACCGCAACAGAGCCCCAAGACACCAGCGAAGACACCAGGACCCGAACAGAGCCCCCAGGAGTCCAACAGAGACCCCATGACCCGAACAGAGCCCCCAGGACCACAACAGAGCCCCCAGGAAAACAACAGAGACCCCAGGAACACAACAGAGCCCCAACACCACAACAGAGCCCCAAGGACCAGAACAGAGCACCCAGGACCCGAAAAGAGCCCCCAGGACCCGAACAGAGCCCCCAGGACCCGAACAGAGCCCCCAGTAAGCCAACAGAGACCCCCAGGACCCCAAGAAAGCCCTTAGGACACGAACAGAGCCGTCAGGACCCCAGCAGAGACCCCAGGACCCCAACAGAGCCCTTAGGACACAAACAGAGCCCCCCGGACACGAACAGAGCCCCCAGGACGTGAGCAGAGGTCCCAGGACCCCAACAGAGCCCGCAGGACCTCAACAGAGCCCTCAGGATCCGAACAGAGCCCCCAGGACACCAACAGAGCCCCCAAGACCGCAACAGAGCCACCAAGACCCGAACAGAGCCCCCAGCATTACAACAGAGCACCCAGGACCACAACAGAGCCCGCACGACCCGAACAGAGCCCCAGGACCCCAACAGAGCCCCGAAAACCACAACAGAGCCCCCAGGACCCCAACAGAGCCCCCAGGACCCCAACAGAGATCCCCAGGACACGAAAAGAGCCCCAGGACCCAAACAGAGCCCCACGACACCAACATAGCCCCCAGGACACCAACAGGGCCCCCAGGACCACAACAGAGACCCCAGGACCCGAACAGAGTTTCCAGGAACCCAACAGTGCCTTGAGGACGCCAACAGAACCCCAAGGACCCTAACAGAGCCCCCACGACACCAACATAGCCCCCAGGACCCCAACAGAGCCCCCAGGAACCCAACAGAGCCCCCAGGACACGAACAGAGCCCCCAAGACCACAACAGAGCCCCCAGGACCACAACAGAGAACCCAGGACATGAACAGAGCCCCCAGGACCACAACAGAGCCTCCAGGACGCCAACAGAGACCCCAGGACAACAACAGAGCCCCCAGGACCACAACAGAGCCGCCAGGACAACAACAGAGCCCGCAAAACCACAACAGAGACCCCCAGGACACGAACAGAGCCCCTAAGACCCCAACAGAGCACCCAGAACCACAACAGAGCCCCCAGGAAAACAACAGAGCCCCCTGGACCCCAGCGAAGACACCAGGACCCGAACAGAGCCCCCAGGAACCCAACAGAGACCCCAGGACCCAAACAGAGCCCCCAGGAAAACAACAGAGCCCCCAGGACCACAACAGAGCCCCAGGACCACAAGAGAGCCCCAAGGACCACAAGAGAGCCCCCAGGACCACAACAGAGCCCCTAAGACCACAACCGAGTCCCTTAGACAACAACAGAGTACCCAGGACGACAAGAGAGCCCCCAAGACCACAACAGAGCCCCCAGGACTACAACAGAGCCCTGAGGACCACAACAGAGCCCCCAGGACCACAACAGAGCCCCCAGGACCCGAACAGAGCCCCCAGGACACCAACAGAGCCCGCAAAACCACAATAGAGATCCCAGGACCCCAACAGAGCCTTCAGAACCCCAACAGAGTACCAGGACCCAAACAGAGCCCCCAGGACAACAACAGAGCCCCCAAGACACCAGCGAACACTCCAAGAAACAAACAGAGCCCCCAAGGAGCCCAACAGAGACCCCAGGACCCGAACAGAGCCGCCAGGACCCGAAGAGAGCCCCCAGGACCCAAACAGAGCCCCCAGGACCCAAACAGAGCCCCAGGACCGCAACAGAGCCCCCAAGGAACCAGCGAACACTCCAGGAACCAAACAGAACCCCCAGGAGACCAACAGAGCCCCCATGACCCGAACAGAGCCCCCAGAACAAGAACAGAGCCCCCAGGACCACATCAGAGCCCCCAGGACCACAACAGAGCCCCCAGGACCACAGCAGAGCCCCCAGGACTGCAACAGAGCCCCCAAGACACCAGCGAAGACACCAGGACCCGAACAGAGCCCCCAGGAGTCCAACAGAGACCCCATGACCCGAACAGAGCCCCCAGGACCACAACAGAGCCCCCAGGAAAACAACAGAGCCCCCAGGAACACAACAGAGCCCCCAAGACCACAACAGAGCCCCAAGGACCAGAACAGAGCACCCAGGACCCGAAAAGAGCCCCCAGGACCCGAACAGAGCCCCCAGGACCCGAACAGAGCCCCCAGTAAGCCAACAGAGACCCCAGGACCCCAAGAAAGCCCTTAGGACACGAACAGAGCCGCCAGGACCCCAGCAGAGACCCCAGGACCCCAACAGAGCCCCCAGGACCGCAACAGAGCCCCAAGACACCAGCGAACACTCCAGGAACCAAACAGAGCCCCCAGGAGCCCAACAGAGCCCCCATGACCCGAACAGAGCCCCCCAGAACAAGAACAGAGCCCTCAGGACCACAACACAGCCCCCAGGACAACAACAGAGCCCCCAGGACCACAACAGAGCCGCCAGGACACGAACAGAGCCCTCAAGACCCCAACAGAGCCCCTAAGACCACAACAGAGCCTCCAGGACCCGAACAGAGCCCCCAGGAAAACAACAGAGCCCCCCAGGAACACAACAGAGCCCAGGACCACAAGAGAGCCCCAAGGACCACAAGAGAGCCCCCAGGACCACAACAGAGCCCCTAAGACCACAACCGAGTCCCTTAGACCACAACAGAGTACCCAGGACGACAAGAGAGCCCCCAAGACCACAACAGAGCCCCCAGGACTACAACAGAGCCCTGAGGACCACAACAGAGCCCCCAGGACCACAACAGAGCCCCCAGGACCCGAACAGAGCCCCCAGGACAACAACAGAGCCCGCAAAACCACAATAGAGACCCCAGGACCCCAACAGAGCCTTCAGAACCCCAACAGAGTACCCAGGACCCAAACAGAGCCCCCAGGACAACAACAGAGCCCCCAAGACACCAGCGAACACTCCAAGAAACAAACAGAGCCCCCAAGGAGCACAACAGAGACCCCAGGACCCGAACAGAGCCGCCAGGACCCGAAGAGAGCCCCCAGGACCCAAACAGAGCCCCCCAGGACCCAAACAGAGCCCCCAGGACCGCAACAGAGCCCCCAAGGAACCAGCGAACACTCCAGGAACCAAACAGAGCCCCCAGGAGACCAACAGAGCCCCCATGACCCCGAACAGAGCCCCCAGAACAAGAACAGAGCCCCCAGGACCACATCAGAGCCCCCAGGACCACAACAGAGCCCCCAGGACCACAGCAGAGCCCCCAGGACCGCAACAGAGCCCCCAAGACACCAGCAAAGACACCAGGACCCGAACAGAGCCCCCAGGAGTCCAACAGAGACCCCATGACCCGAACAGAGCCCCCAGGACCACAACAGAGCCCCCAGGAAAACAACAGAGACCCCAGGAACACAACAGAGCCCCCAACACCACAACAGAGCCCCAAGGACCAGAACAGAGCACCCAGGACCCGAAAAGAGCCCCCAGGACCCGAACAGAGCCCCCAGGACCCGAACAGAGCCCCCAGTAAGCCAACAGAGACCCAGGACCCCAAGAAAGCCCTTAGGACACGAACAGAGCCGCCAGGACCCCAGCAGAGACCCCAGGACCCCAGCAGAGCCCTTTAGGACACAAACAGAGCCCCCCGGACACGAACAGAGCCCCCAGGACGTGAGCAGAGGTCCCAGGACCCCAACAGAGCCCGCAGGACCTCAACAGAGCCCTCAGGATCCGAACAGAGCCCCCAGGACACCAACAGAGCCCCCAAGACCGCAACAGAGCCACCAAGACCCGAACAGAGCCCCCAGCATTACAACAGAGCACCCAGGACCACAACAGAGCCCGCACGACCCGAACAGAGCCCCCAGGACCCCAACAGAGCCCCGAAAACCACAACAGAGCCCCCAGGACCCCAACAGAGCCCCCAGGACCCCAACAGAGCTCCCAGGACACGAAAAGAGCCCCCAGGACCCAAACAGAGCCCCCACGACACCAACATAGCCCCCAGGACACCAACAGGGGCCCCCAGGACCACAACAGAGACCCCAGGACCCGAACAGAGTTTCAGGAACCCAACAGTGCCTTGAGGACGCCAACAGAACCCCCAGGACCCTAACAGAGCCCCCACGACACCAACATAGCCCCCAGGACCCCAACAGAGCCCCCAGGAACCCAACAGAGCCCCCAGGACACGAACAGAGCCCCCAAGACCACAACAGAGCCCCCAGGACCACAACAGAGAACCCAGGACATGAACAGAGCCCCCAGGACCACAACAGAGCCTCCAGGACGCCAACAGAGACCCCAGGACAACAACAGAGCCCCCAGGACCACAACAGAGCCGCCAGGACAACAACAGAGCCCGCAAAACCACAACAGAGACCCCAGGACACGAACAGAGCCCCCAAGACCCCAACAGAGCACCCAGAACCACAACAGAGCCCCCAGGAAAACAACAGAGCCCCCTGGACCCCAGCGAAGACACCAGGACCCGAACAGAGCCCCCAGGAAACCAACAGAGACCCCAGGACCCAAACAGAGCCCCCAGGAAAACAACAGAGCCCCCAGGACCACAACAGAGCCCCAGGACCACAAGAGAGCCCCAAGGACCACAAGAGAGCCCCCAGGACCACAACAGAGCCCCTAAGACCACAAACCGAGTCCCTTAGACAACAACAGAGTACCCAGGACGACAAGAGAGCCCCAAGACCACAACAGAGCCCCCAGGACTACAACAGAGCCCTGAGGACCACAACAGAGCCCCCAGGACCACAACAGAGCCCCCAGGACCCGAACAGAGCCCCCAGGACACCAACAGAGCCCGCAAAACCACAATAGAGATCCCAGGACCCCAACAGAGCCTTCAGAACCCCAACAGAGTACCCAGGACCCAAACAGAGCCCCCAGGACAACAACAGAGCCCCAAGACACCAGCGAACACTCCAAGAAACAAACAGAGCCCCCAAGGAGCCCAACAGAGACCCCAGGACCCGAACAGAGCCGCCAGGACCCGAAGAGAGCCCCCAGGACCCAAACAGAGCCCCAGGACCCAAACAGAGCCCCCAGGACCGCAACAGAGCCCCCAAGGAACCAGCGAACACTCCAGGAACCAAACAGAACCCCCAGGAGACCAACAGAGCCCCCATGACCCGAACAGAGCCCCCAGAACAAGAACAGAGCCCCCAGGACCACATCAGAGCCCA